>NC_090438.1:104301024-104937968 GCF_031143425.1 Pleurodeles waltl
TTATCTAAGTTTCATTTTGTTTACTGCTGTTTGACCTTAAGTTGATAAACCTCCTTTCCAGGTATAAAAGGTTACCCATTACGGGTTACCTTAAAGCTCTAAAGAGCTGAAAGAAAGCAATTCCTATGAAGAAGAAGGGAAAGTAAGACAATGATGCCTTTCACTAAAAAGCCTTCTGAGTTTTTTTTTTTGTTCCAACTAAGGGCCTGATTTAGATTTTGATTGTCTAACCACCAAGCCACGTTGGCGGCGGACCCGAAAAAGACTGTCAAATCAATAATATTCAGCCTGACGTATTTAGATGTGACAGCTCTGCAAGCGGTGGACTGGTGACAAATTGCTGCCAGAGGGAGACGGCGGGGGACCCAATCGAATTGGTACAATTGCAGGGGCTATGGAATAGAGGTAAGTGACACACAAACACTCTCCCTTAGCCATATGTGTCCCCCTGTACTACACACTACAAAACACACCATTGTCCCTTACAAGTCCAACACAACACAACTCGTACATGCCGCAAACACAGATTGACTTACATCCATGACATGACACACACACACCATTGACACTGCACCCACATACGACACAACAACCAACACAACTACACGCTCAGCTACACAAACAATCTCACACACAAGACACCGTTGTAAAGTGTGATTGTACCATCATTGTGGTGCCAGCATGCATTTGTAAATGAATACTGTCACCACAATGACGTGTGTATGTGTGCAATATTCAGGTTGTGCCAGTGTGTTCCCAGCCATGTGCGACACAATTGTCTCCCCGACATATGCATGTCACAGTGATTTTAAATAATTACCGTGACATGTATATGCCTGCTGTGGTCCCGACCTCCCATGCAGTGCCCACCCAACACACCCTGGCAATGCAGCGTCCCTACCTTCAGGCCCGGCGATGGGGGTGTCTTGTTTTCTCCATGGGTCGGTGGCAGCAGCAACGCAGATGTTGTTCAGTCGGCTCCAGTTGTAGACAGAAGTAGAATCAGGAAAAAAGGTGAGTTTTTACCCCTTCCCTCCCCCAACCCACCAACCCAGAAGTAGAGGTTGGACCACCACTTTTTGATTGCTGGTAAGGCACATCCAAATCTCCACAGTGGGAAGGGTGGCTGGGGCCCTGCCGGCATCCACTTTTCACTCTCCCGCCATCTACGCGGGCGGTGTTTCTTGAGGGGACGGAAGTTCAAATGAGGGCTTTTGCGTATGGGACTGCCAACATCTAAATATGGCGGGCGGACCACCATGGCGGCGGACGGGTTTTCTGTCGAAAACTCGATGGCGGGACCATTGTTACCAAAATTTAAATCAGGCCCTAAGTCACAAACTGTGAAGATACCCTTAATACGATTAAGTCAGGGGTGGAAATAAATGCTGAATAGAAGCTGAAATAAAGTAGGAAATGGAAGAAAGGGGAAAAATTACTCATAAACCGAAACACTTACCTAAGTGCACTTTTTTTCTCAAGGACCTCCAGTCCAGTAGGATGCCAACCTTTGACAAAGATGGACAATTGCTAGCGCAGGTGTTCTAATAAAAATTATTAATGAGTGTTTATGTATTCTGAATAAATGATTTGTGTAGAAAATAATAATGTAGAAAAATAATGCACGCATTTGAAAATGTGATTACGATGAGTGGCCGCCAATGTTCACAAGGTATACTCACTAGTGAATTAATATTGGGAAATGTTGAATATATGTTTGTCTAATGTAGTAATATGTCATATTAAGGGTTATGCATTATGCATGTCATATTATGCAAAGTTCAATGTGGCACATCTGAATGCCATCTTGATGGAATCAAAGTGGAAAACTGAAAGCATTTTCTACAGAGGATCTGTCAGTAAATCAGGAAATTAGGGAGCCAGGCCCTGTGTCCAACCCCACTGTGCATTGCAATGGGCATCTTACTTAAAGTTAAAAAACCCTAGACATTCACAGAAAAAAACAAAAGTTTACAGAGACGTTATACTTAGGAGTCAGGATTTTTAAAAAACATAGAAATTCACTAAAAAAACAAAGGTTTCAGCAACGTTATAGTTAGGTTCTGATTTTACACGCACAAAACCATAGAAATCCAGCTTTTAGAGTTATTTCTTTAACTCGTGCCCAAAGGTACCTGTAACTCGCGCCTTCTTGATACACTGTTAATTACCCGAGATATTACATCACTCATGACATCTTCTTTGACATCATTGATAATATCACTGTAATATTCGCAGTAAAATGATTGATGAGAAAACTGTGCATGGCGAGGGCACGAGTTATAGTTACCTTAGGGCACAAGTTATAGTTACTTGTAATAATTCTAACAGCTGAATTTCTATGGTTTTGTGTGTGGAAAATCTGAACCTAACTATAACGTCTCTGCAACCTTTGGTTTTTTAGTGAATATATATCATATTGATTACTCTTTTAAGATGTGACATGCCTTATATAATGTGTGTTCGATATTTATCAGGTTTTAGGTGTTTTTATACCCTAGTAATTGAAGAGCATGGATTTCCATTTATTTTAGCCAAATCCCTACATGCTAAATATGCCCCTCTCATGTCACATTCAGAAGAACAAGCTAGGGATGGCATACGGTCCAATCCCGACATGCTAAATATGCCCCATGACGTCTCACCCAGGCGTACAAGCCGGGATGATGTATAGTCCTATGGTTTGACTCCATTTTAAGTAAGCCCCGACTCCATCTTAGGTAATGGAGGTCACCATCTTCTCAATTTTAAGTAAAGGGAGTCATCATTTTCCTCAAATTTACTCTGGATCACAGTTATACCTGCCATTGACACTGCTGATGTCTGACCTTGTCTTTCTAAGAGTTCATTAGTCTTTCGGCTAATGACATAGATATCACACCTGATGCAACATCAGTCTGTGACAAATGTGTACTTATCAGCATAATAAATAATGTAGTCTGAATTGATGTCTTTTCATCTCATATGTTCACAAGGAAACATCTGAGACGCATATCCTGCTGCACATAATCCATGTCAGACATTTCTAAAATTATGTCAGGAATTCCAGTCTCTGATAAGATTTAGTAGACAAGGGCTGTCACTTAACTACTTGTCAGGAGAGGTCCTTCGCTCACATTATCGCACAGGTTTCTGCCAGAGGCGGTCTCAGCTACTCCCAGCTCACCTTGAAAATACTACATCTCACCTGCTACTGATAAAGCTGAGTCCCGAAGGAAGGCTGATAGCACAGGGCATGTTTGCCCTTTGCAGAAAACACTGCCATCATGTCACCATTGATAATGACAGCTCTTCAAGTCAACAAGGTATGCAGTGTGTCACTTCTCCCTAAGAAACTCTAGACCACAAGTTGCTCTACTTTCCATGCTCTCAGATACAAAAGAGACTCCAGTTTCTTCCCCTTCAGGATTCAAACCTTGAAGAGGAAGAAAACGAAGAGGCACTAAAAGGACTCGAAGAGCAGGAAACAGGAGGTGTCAGAGGAGCCCATAGAAACCTGAACTCTGTGGAGGACCCGAGTTGCCAGTGGAGGTGGGAAGATCACATAGAGAAGACCTCATGAACCGCCAAGGACTGTACAGAAGAGCGAAGGCTCCACGATCGTCCGGCAATGCCTCCTGGCCACTCCAAGGTCCGGCGGTATGCCCGGCTGCTGTCACGCATGCAGAGGAGCATGGCTGAGCCAGGTGGATGAATGGCTATGAGAGTGAAGACTGGTGGAGAGATAAGGGAGATGGATGGCCAAGTATGCTGCTTCCCAAGCACCTGAAACCTAACTATTTGGCTAGAACTCAAAAAACATAAAGTGCTTTCCGTTTAACTTTATCTAAGTTTCATTTTGTTTACTGCTGTTTGACCTTAAGTTGATAAACCTCCTTTCCAGGTATAAAAGGTTACCCATTACGGGTTACCTTAAAGCTCTAAAGAGCTGAAAGAAAGCAATTCCTATGAAGAAGAAGGGAAAGTAAGACAATGATGCCTTCCACTAAAAAGCCTTCAGAGTTTTTTTTTTTGTTCCAACTAAGGGCCTGATTTAGATTTTGATTGTCTAACCACCAAGCCACGTTGGCGACGGACCCGAAAAAGACCGTCAAATCAATAATATTCAGCCTGCCGTATTTAGATGTGACAGCTCTGCAAGCGGTGGACTGGTGACAAATTGCTGCCAGAGGGAGACGGCGGGGGACCCAATCGAATTGGTACAATTGCAGGGGCTATGGAATAGAGGTAAGTGACACACAAACACTCTCCCTTAGCCATATGTGTCCCCCTGTACTATACACTACAAAACACACCATCGTCCCTTACAAGTCCAACACACCACAACTCGTACATGCCGCAAACACAGATTGACTTACATCCATGACATGACACACACACACCATTGACACTGCACCCACATACGACACAACAACCAACACAACTACACGCTCAGCTACACAAACAATCTCACACACAAGACACCGTTGTAAAGTGTGATTGTACCATCATTGTGGTGCCAGCATGCATTTGTAAATGAATACTTTCACCACAATGACGTGTGTATGTGTGCAATATGCAGGTTGTGCCAGTGTGTTCCCAGCCATGTGCGACACAATTGTCTCCCCGACATTTGCATGTCACAGTGATTTTAAATAATTACCGTGACATGTATATGCCTGCTGTGGTCCCGACCTCCCATGCAGTGCCCACCCAACACACCCTGGCAATGCAGCGTCCCTACCTTCAGGCCCGGCGATGGGGGTGTCTTGTTTTCTCCATGGGTCGGTGGCAGCAGCAACGCAGATGTTGTTCAGTCGGCTCAAGTTGTAGACAGAAGTAGAATCAGGAAAAAAGGTGAGTTTTTACCCCTTCCCTCCCCCAACCCACCAACCCAGAAGTAGAGGTTGGACCGGCACTTTTTGATTGCTGGTAAGGCACATCCAAATCTCCACAGTGGGAAGGGTGGCTGGGGCCCTGCCGGCATCCACTTTTCACTCTCCCGCCATCTACGCGGGCGGTGTTTCTTGAGGGGACGGAAGTTCAAATGAGGGCTTTTGCGTATGGGACTGCCAACATCTAAATATGGCGGGCGGACCACCATGGCGGCGGACGGGTTTTCTGTCGAAAACTCGATGGCGGGACCATTGTTACCAAAATTTCAATCAGGCCCTAAGTCACAAACTGTGAAGATACCCTTTATACGATTAAGTCAGGGGTGGAAATAAATGCTGAATAGAAGCTGAAATAAAGTAGGAAATGGAAGAAAGGGGAAAAATTACTCATAAACCGAAACACTTACCTAAGTGCACTTTTTTTTCTCAAGGACCTCCAGTCCAGTAGGATGCCAACCTCTGACAAAGATGGACAATTGCTAGCGCAGGTGTTCTAATAAAAATGATTAATGAGTGTTTATGTATTCTGAATAAATGATTTGTGTACAAAATAATAATGTAGAAAAATAATGCACACATTTGAAAATGTGATTACGATGAGTGGCCGCCAATGTTCACAAGGTATACTCACTAGTGAATTAATATTGGGAAATGTTGAATATATGTTTGTCTAATGTAGTAATATGTCATATTAAGGGTTATGCATTATGCATGTCATATTATGCAAAGTTCAATGTGGCACATCTGAATGCCATCTTGATGGAATCAAAGTGGAAAACTGAAAGCATTTTCTACAGAGGATCTGTCAGTAAATCAGGAAATTAGGGAGCCAGGCCCTGTGTCCAACCCCACTGTGCATTGCAATGGGCATCTTACTTAAAGTTAAAAAACCCTAGACATTCACAGAAAAAAACAAAAGTTTACAGAGACGTTATACTTAGGAGTCAGGATTTTTAAAAAACATAGAAATTAACGAAAAAAACAAAGGTTTCAGCAACGTTATAGTTAGGTTCTGATTTTACACGCACAAAACCATAGAAATCCAGCTTTTAGAGTTATTTCTTTAACTCGTGCCCAAAGGTACCTGTAACTCGCGCCTTCTTGATACACTGTTAATTACCCGAGATATTACATCACTCATGACATCTTCTTTGACATCATTGATAATATCACTGTAATATTCGCAGTAAAATGATTGATGAGAAAACTGTGCATGGCGAGGGCACGAGTTATAGTTACCTTAGGGCACAAGTTATAGTTACTTGTAATAATTCTAACAGCTGAATTTCTATGGTTTTGTGTTTGGAAAATCTGAACCTAACTATAATGTCTCTGCAACCTTTGGTTTTTTAGTGAATATATATCATATTGATTACTCTTTTAAGATGTGACATGCCTTATATAATGTGTGTTCGATATTTATCAGGTTTTAGGTGTTTTTATACCCTAGTAATTGAAGAGCATAGATTTCCATTTATTTTAGCCAAATCCCTACATGCTATATATGCCCCTCTCATGTCACATTCAGTAGAACAAGCTAGGGATGGCATACGGTCCAATCCCGACATGCTAAATATGCTCCATGACGTCTCACCCAGGCGTACAAGCCGGGATGATGTATAGTCCTATGGTTTGACTCCATTTTAAGTAAGCCCCGACTCCATCTTAGGTAATGGAGGTCACCATCTTCTCAATTTTAAGTAAAGGGAGTCATCATTTTCCTCAAATTTACTCTGGATCACAGTTATACCTGCCATTGACACTGCTGATGTCTGACCTTGTCTTTCTAAGAGTTCATTAGTCTTTCGGCTAATGACATAGATATCACACCTGATGCAACATCAGTCTGTGACAAATGTGTACTTATCAGCATAATAAATAATGTAGTCTGAATTGATGTCTTTTCATCTCATATGTTCACAAGGAAACATCTGAGACGCATATCCTGCTGCACATAATCCATGTCAGACATTTCTAAAATTATGTCAGGAATTCCAGTCTCTGATAAGATTTAGTAGACAAGGGCTGTCACTTAACTACTTGTCAGGAGAGGTCCTTCGCTCACATTATCGCACAGGTTTCTGCCAGAGGCGGTCTCAGCTACTCCCAGCTCACCTTGAAAATACTACATCTCACCTGCTACTGATAAAGCTGAGTCCCGAAGGAAGGCTGATAGCACAGGGCATGTTTGCCCTTTGCAGAAAACACTGCCATCATGTCACCATTGATAATGACAGCTCTTCAAGTCAACAAGGTATGCAGTGTGTCACTTCTCCCTAAGAAACTCTAGACCACAAGTTGCTCTACTTTCCATGCTCTCAGATACAAAAGAGACTCCAGTTTCTTCCCCTTCAGGATTCAAACCTTGAAGAGGAAGAAAACGAAGAGGCACTAAAAGGACTCGAAGAGCAGGAAACAGGAGGTGTCAGAGGAGCCCATAGAAACCTGAACTCTGTGGAGGACCCGAGTTGCCAGTGGAGGTGGGAAGATCACATAGAGAAGACCTCATGAACCGCCAAGGACTGTACAGAAGAGCGAAGGCTCCACGATCGTCCGGCAATGCCTCCTGGCCACTCCAAGGTCCGGCGGTATGCCCGGCTGCTGTCACGCATGCAGAGGAGCATGGCTGAGCCAGGTGGATGAATGGCTATGAGAGTGAAGACTGGTGGAGAGATAAGGGAGATGGATGGCCAAGTATGCTGCTTCCCAAGCACCTGAAACCTAACTATTTGGCTAGAACTCAAAAAACATAAAGTGCTTTCCGTTTAACTTTATCTAAGTTTCATTTTGTTTACTGCTGTTTGACCTTAAGTTGATAAACCTCCTTTCCAGGTATAAAAGGTTACCCATTACGGGTTACCTTAAAGCTCTAAAGAGCTGAAAGAAAGCAATTCCTATGAAGAAGAAGGGAAAGTAAGACAATGATGCCTTCCACTAAAAAGCCTTCAGAGTTTTTTTTTTTGTTCCAACTAAGGGCCTGATTTAGATTTTGATTGTCTAACCACCAAGCCACGTTGGCGGCGGACCCGAAAAAGACCGTCAAATCAATAATATTCAGCCTGCCGTATTTAGATGTGACAGCTCTGCAAGCGGTGGATTGGTGACAAATTGCTGCCAGAGGGAGACGGCGGGGGACCCAATCGAATTGGTACAATTGCAGGGGCTATGGAATAGAGGTAAGTGACACACAAACACTCTCCCTTAGCCATATGTGTCTCCCTGTACTACACACTACAAAACACACCATCGTCCCTTACAAGTCCAACACACCACAACTCGTACATGCCGCAAACACAGATTGACTTACATCCATGACATGACACACACACACCATTGACACTGCACCCACATACGACACAACAACCAACACAACTACACGCTCAGCTACACAAACAATCTCACACACAAGACACCGTTGTAAAGTGTGATTGTACCATCATTGTGGTGCCAGCATGCATTTGTAAATGAATACTTTCACCACAATGACGTGTGTATGTGTGCAATATGCAGGTTGTGCCAGTGTGTTCCCAGCCATGTGCGACACAATTGTCTCCCCGACATTTGCATGTCACAGTGATTTTAAATAATTACCGTGACATGTATATGCCTGCTGTGGTCCCGACCTCCCATGCAGTGCCCACCCAACACACCCTGGCAATGCAGCGTCCCTACCTTCAGGCCCGGCGATGGGGGTGTCTTGTTTTCTCCATGGGTCGGTGGCAGCAGCAACGCAGATGTTGTTCAGTCGGCTCAAGTTGTAGACAGAAGTAGAATCAGGAAAAAAGGTGAGTTTTTACCCCTTCCCTCCCCCAACCCACCAACCCAGAAGTAGAGGTTGGACCGGCACTTTTTGATTGCTGGTAAGGCACATCCAAATCTCCACAGTGGGAAGGGTGGCTGGGGCCCTGCCGGCATCCACTTTTCACTCTCCCGCCATCTACGCGGGCGGTGTTTCTTGAGGGGACGGAAGTTCAAATGAGGGCTTTTGCGTATGGGACTGCCAACATCTAAATATGGCGGGCGGACCACCATGGCGGCGGACGGGTTTTCTGTCGAAAACTCGATGGCGGGACCATTGTTACCAAAATTTCAATCAGGCCCTAAGTCACAAACTGTGAAGATACCCTTAATACGATTAAGTCAGGGGTGGAAATAAATGCTGAATAGAAGCTGAAATAAAGTAGGAAATGGAAGAAAGGGGAAAAATTACTCATAAACCGAAACACTTACCTAAGTGCACTTTTTTTTCTCAAGGACCTCCAGTCCAGTAGGATGCCAACCTCTGACAAAGATGGACAATTGCTAGCGCAGGTGTTCTAATAAAAATGATTAATGAGTGTTTATGTATTCTGAATAAATGATTTGTGTAGAAAATAATAATGTAGAAAAATAATGCACACATTTGAAAATGTGATTACGATGAGTGGCCGCCAATGTTCACAAGGTATACTCACTAGTGAATTAATATTGGGAAATGTTGAATATATGTTTGTCTAATGTAGTAATATGTCATATTAAGGGTTATGCATTATGCATGTCATATTATGCAAAGTTCAATGTGGCACATCTGAATGCCATCTTGATGGAATCAAAGTGGAAAACTGAAAGCATTTTCTACAGAGGATCTGTCAGTAAATCAGGAAATTAGGGAGCCAGGCCCTGTGTCCAACCCCACTGTGCATTGCAATGGGCATCTTACTTAAAGTTAAAAAACCCTAGACATTCACAGAAAAAAACAAAAGTTTACAGAGACGTTATACTTAGGAGTCAGGATTTTTAAAAAACATAGAAATTCACTAAAAAAACAAAGGTTTCAGCAACGTTATAGTTAGGTTCTGATTTTACACGCACAAAACCATAGAAAACCAGCTTTTAGAGTTATTTCTTTAACTCGTGCCCAAAGGTACCTGTAACTCGCGCCTTCTTGATACACTGTTAATTACCCGAGATATTACATCACTCATGACATCTTCTTTGACATCATTGATAATATCACTGTAATATTCGCAGTAAAATGATTGATGAGAAAACTGTGCATGGCGAGGGCACGAGTTATAGTTACGTTAGGGCACAAGTTATAGTTACTTGTAATAATTCTAACAGCTGAATTTCTATGGTTTTGTGTTTGGAAAATCTGAACCTAACTATAATGTCTCTGCAACCTTTGGTTTTTTAGTGAATATATATCATATTGATTACTCTTTTAAGATGTGACATGCCTTAGATAATGTGTGTTCGATATTTATCAGGTTTTAGGTGTTTTTATACCCTAGTAATTGAAGAGCATGGATTTCCATTTATTTTAGCCAAATCCCTACATGCTAAATATGCCCCTCTCATGTCACATTCAGAAGAACAAGCTAGGGATGGCATAAGGTCCAATCCCGACATGCTAAATATGCTCCATGACGCCTCACCCAGGCGTACAAGCCGGGATGATGTATAGTCCTATGGTTTGACTCCATTTTAAGTAAGCCCCGACTCCATCTTAGGTAATGGAGGTCACCATCTTCTCAATTTTAAGTAAAGGGAGTCATAATTTTCTTCAAATTTACTCTGGATCACAGTTATACCTGCCATTGACACTGCTGATGTCTGACCTTGTCTTTCTAAGAGTTCATTAGTCTTTCGGCTAATGACATAGATATCACACCTGATGCAACATCAGTCTGTGACAAATGTGTACTTATCAGCATAATAAATAATGTAGTCTGAATTGATGTCTTTTCATCTCATATGTTCACAAGGAAACATCTGAGACACATATCCTGCTGCACATAATCCATGTCAGACATTTCAAAAATTATGTCAGGAATTCCAGTCTCTGATAAGATTTAGTAGACAAGGGCTGTCACTTAACTACTTGTCAGGAGAGGTCCTTCGCTCACATTATCGCACAGGATTCTGCCAGAGGCGGTCTCAGCTACTCCCAGCTCACCTTGAAAATACTACATCTCACCTGCTACTGATAAAGCTGAGTCCCGAAGGAAGGCTGATAGCACAGGGCATGTTTGCCGTTTGCAGAAAACACTGCCATCACGTCACCATCGATAATGACAGCTCTTCAAGTCAACAAGGTATGCAGTGTGTCACTTCTCCCTAAGAAACTCTAGACCACAAGTTGCTCTACTTTCCATGCTCTCAGATACAAAAGAGACTCCAGTTTCTTCCCCTTCAGGATTCAAACCTTGAAGAGGAAGAAACAGAAGAGGCACTAAAAGGACTCGAAGAGCAGGAAAGAGGACGTGTCAGAGGAGCCCATAGAAACCTGAACTCTGTGGAGGACCCGAGTTGCCAGTGGAGGTGGGAAGATCACATAGAGAGACCTCATGAACCGCCAAGGACTGTACAGAAGAGCGAAGGCTCCACGATCGTCCGGCAATGCCTCCTGGCCACTCCAAGGTCCGGCGGTATGCCCGGCTGCTGTCACGCATGCAGAGGAGCATGGCTGAGCCAGGTGGATGAATGGCTATGAGAGTGAAGACTGGTGGAGAGATAAGGGAGATGGATGGCCAAGTATGCTGCTTCCCAAGCACCTGAAACCTAACTATTTGGCTAGAACTCAAAAAACATAAAGTGCTTTCCGTTTAACTTTATCTAAGTTTCATTTTGTTTACTGCTGTTTGACCTTAAGTTGATAAACCTCCTTTCCAGGTATAAAAGGTTACCCATTACGGGTTACCTTAAAGCTCTAAAGAGCTGAAAGAAAGCAATTCCTATGAAGAAGAAGGGAAAGTAAGACAATGATGCCTTTCACTAAAAAGCCTTCTGAGTTTTTTTTTTTGTTCCAACTAAGGCCTGATTTAGATTTTGATTGTCTAACCACCAAGCCACGTTGGCGGCGGACCCGAAAAAGACCGTCAAATCAATAATATTCAGCCTGCCGTATTTAGATGTGACAGCTCTGCAAGCGGTGGACTGGTGACAAATTGCTGCCAGAGGGATACGGCGGGGGACCCAATCGAATTGGTACAATTGCAGGGGCTATGGAATAGAGGTAAGTGACACACAAACACTCTCCCTTAGCCATATGTGTCCCCCTGTACTACACACTACAAAACACACCATTGTCCCTTACAAGTCCAACACAACACAACTCGTACATGCCGCAAACACAGATTGACTTACATCCATGACATGACACACACACACCATTGACACTGCACCCACATACGACACAACAACCAACACAACTACACGCTCAGCTACACAAACAATCTCACGCACAAGACACCGATTGTACCATCATTGTGGTGCCAGCATGCATTTGTAAATGAATACTGTCACCACAATGACGTGTGTATGTGTGCAATATTCAGGTTGTGCCAGTGTGTTCCCAGCCATGTGCGACACAATTGTCTCCCCGACATATGCATGTCACAGTGATTTTAAATAATTACCGTGACATGTATATGCCTGCTGTGGTCCCGACCTCCCATGCAGTGCCCACCCAACACACCCTGGCAATGCAGCGTCCCTACCTTCAGGCCCGGCGATGGGGGTGTCTTGTTTTCTCCATGGGTCGGTGGCAGCAGCAACGCAGATGTTGTTCAGTCGGCTCCAGTTGTAGACAGAAGTAGAATCAGGAAAAAAGGTGAGTTTTTACCCCTTCCCTCCCCCAACCCACCAACCCAGAAGTAGAGGTTGGACCACCACTTTTTGATTGCTGGTAAGGCACATCCAAATCTCCACAGTGGGAAGGGTGGCTGGGGCCCTGCCGGCATCCACTTTTCACTCTCCCGCCATCTACGCGGGCGGTGTTTCTTGAGGGGACGGAAGTTCAATTGAGGGCTTTTGCGTATGGGACTGCCAACATCTAAATATGGCGGGCGGACCACCATGGCGGCGGACGGGTTATCTGTCGAAAACTCGATGGCGGGACCATTGTTACCAAAATTTCAATCAGGCCCTAAGTCACAAACTGTGAAGATACCCTTAATACGATTAAGTCAGGGGTGGAAATAAATGCTGAATAGAAGCTGAAATAAAGTAGGAAATGGAAGAAAGGGGAAAAATTACTCATAAACCGAAACACTTACCTAAGTGCACTTTTTTTCTCAAGGACCTCCAGTCCAGTAGGATGCCAACCTTTGACAAAGATGGACAATTGCTAGCGCAGGTGTTCTAATAAAAATTATTAATGAGTGTTTATGTATTCTGAATAAATGATTTGTGTAGAAAATAATAATGTAGAAAAATAATGCACGCATTTGAAAATGTGATTACGATGAGTGGCCGCCAATGTTCACAAGGTATACTCACTAGTGAAATAATATTGGGAAATGTTGAATATATGTTTGTCTAATGTAGTAATATGTCATATTAAGGGTTATGCATTATGCATGTCATATTATGCAAAGTTCAATGTGGCACATCTGAATGCCATCTTGATGGAATCAAAGTGGAAAACTGAAAGCATTTTCTACAGAGGATCTGTCAGTAAATCAGGAAATTAGGGAGCCAGGCCCTGTGTCCAACCCCACTGTGCATTGCAATGGGCATCTTACTTAAAGTTAAAAAACCCTAGACATTCACAGAAAAAAACAAAAGTTTACAGAGACGTTATACTTAGGAGTCAGGATTTTTAAAAAACATAGAAATTCACTAAAAAAACAAAGGTTTCAGCAACGTTATAGTTAGGTTCTGATTTTACACGCACAAAACCATAGAAATCCAGCTTTTAGAGTTATTTCTTTAACTCGTGCCCAAAGGTACCTGTAACTCGCGCCCTCTCGATACACTGTTAATTACCCGAGATATTACATCACTCATGACATCTTCTTTGACATCATTGATAATATCACTGTAATATTCGCAGTAAAATGATTGATGAGAAAACTGTGCATGGCGAGGGCACGAGTTATAGTTACGTTAGGGCACAAGTTATAGTTACTAGTAATAATTCTAACAGCTGAATTTCTATGGTTTTGTGTGTGGAAAATCTGAACCTAACTATAACGTCTCTGCAACCTTTGGTTTTTTAGTGAATATATATCATATTGATTACTCTTTTAAGATGTGACATGCCTTATATAATGTGTGTTCGATATTTATCAGGTTTTAGGTGTTTTTATACCCTAGTAATTGAAGAGCATGGATTTCCATTTATTTTAGCCAAATCCCTACATGCTAAATATGCCCCTCTCATGTCACATTCAGAAGAACAAGCTAGGGATGGCATACGGTCCAATCCCGACATGCTAAATATGCCCCATGACGTCTCACCCAGGCGTACAAACCGGGATGATGTATAGTCCTATGGTTTGACTCCATTTTAAGTAAGCCCCGACTCCATCTTAGGTAATGGAGGTCACCATCTTCTCAATTTTAAGTAAAGGGAGTCATCATTTTCCTCAAATTTACTCTGGATCACAGTTATACCTGCCATTGACACTGCTGATGTCTGACCTTGTCTTTCTAAGAGTTCATTAGTCTTTCGGCTAAAGACATAGATATCACACCTGATGTAACATCAGTCTGTGACAAATGTGTACTTATCAGCATAATAAATAATGTAGTCTGAATTGATGTCTTTTCATCTCATATGTTCACAAGGAAACATCTGAGACGCATATCCTGCTGCACATAATCCATGTCAGACATTTCTAAAATTATGTCAGGAATTCCAGTCTCTGATAAGATTTAGTAGACAAGGGCTGTCACTTAACTACTTGTCAGGAGAGGTCCTTCGCTCACATTATCGCACAGGATTCTGCCAGAGGCGGTCTCAGCTACTCCCAGCTCACCTTGAAAATACTACATCTCACCTGCTACTGATAAAGCTGAGTCCCGAAGGAAGGCTGATAGCACAGGGCATGTTTGCCCTTTGCAGAAAACACTGCCATCATGTCACCATTGATAATGACAGCTCTTCAAGTCAACAAGGTATGCAGTGTGTCACTTCTCCCTAAGAAACTCTAGACCACAAGTTGCTCTACTTTCCATGCTCTCAGATACAAAAGAGACTCCAGTTTCTTCCCCTTCAGGATTCAAACCTTGAAGAGGAAGAAAACGAAGAGGCACTAAAAGGACTCGAAGAGCAGGAAACAGGAGGTGTCAGAGGAGCCCATAGAAACCTGAACTCTGTGGAGGACCCGAGTTGCCAGTGGAGGTGGGAAGATCACATAGAGAAGACCTCATGAACCGCCAAGGACTGTACAGAAGAGCGAAGGCTCCACGATCGCCCGGCAATGCCTCCTGGCCACTCCAAGGTCCGGCGGTATGCCCGGCTGCTGCCACGCATGCAGAGGAGCATGGCTGAGCCAGGTGGATGAATGGCTATGAGAGTGAAGACTGGTGGAGAGATAAGGGAGATGGATGGCCAAGTATGCTGCTTCCCGAGCACCTGAAACCTAACTATTTGGCTAGAACTCAAAAAACATAAAGTGCTTTCCGTTTAACTTTATCTAAGTTTCATTTTGTTTACTGCTGTTTGACCTTAAGTTGATAAACCTCCTTTCCAGGTATAAAAGGTTACCCATTACGGGTTACCTTAAAGCTCTAAAGAGCTGAAAGAAAGCAATTCCTATGAAGAAGAAGGGAAAGTAAGACAATGATGCCTTCCACTAAAAAGCCTTCTGAGTTTGTTTTGTTTTGTTCCAACTAAGGGCCTGATTTAGATTTTGATTGTCTAACCACCAAGCCACGTTGGCGGCAGACCCGAAAAAGACCGTCAAATCAATAATATTCAGCCTGCCGTATTTAGATGTGACAGCTCTGCAAGCGGTGGACTGGTGACAAATTGCTGCCAGAGGGAGACGGCGGGGGATCCAATCGAATTGGTACAATTGCAGGGGCTATGGAATAGAGGTAAGTGACACACAAACACTCTCCCTTAGCCATATGTGTCCCCCTGTACTACACACTACAAAACACACCATCGTCCATTACAAGTCCAACACAACACAACTCGTACATGCCGCAAACACAGATTGACTTACATCCATGACATGACACACACACCATTGACACTGCACCCACATACGACACAACAACCAACACACCTACACGTTCAGCTACACAAACAATCTCACACACAAGACACCGTTGTAAAGTGTGATTGTACCATCATTGTGGTGCCAGCATGCATTTGTAAATGAATACTGTCACCACAATGACGTATGTATGTGTGCAATATGCAGGTTGTGCCAGTGTGTTCCCAGCCATGTGCGACACAATTGTCTCCCCGACATATGCATGTCACAGTGATTTTAAATAATTACCGTGACATGTATATGCCTGCTGTGGTCCCAACCTCCCATGCAGTGCCCACCCAACACACCCTGGCAATGCAGCGTCCCTACCTTCAGGCCAGGCGATGGGGGTGTCTTGTTTTCTCCATGGTTCGGTGGCAGCAGCGACGCAGATGTTGTTCAGTCGGCTCCAGTTGTAGACAGAAGTAGAATCAGAAAAAAAGGTGAGTTTTTACCCCTTCCCTCCCCCAACCCACCAACCCAGAAGTAGAGGTTGGACCCCCACTTTTTGATTGCTGGTAAGGCACATCCAAATCTGCACAGTGGGAAGGGAGGCTGGGGCCCTGCCGGCATCCACTTTTCACTCTCCCGCCATCTACGCGGGCGGTGTTTCTTGAGGGGACGGATGTTCAAATGAGGGTTTTGCGTATGGGACTGCCAACATCTAAATATGGCGGGCGGACCACCATGGCGGCGGACGGGTTTTCTGTCGAAAACTCGATGGCGGGACCATTGTTACCAACATTTAAATCAGGCCCTAAGTCACAAACTGTGAAGATACCCTTAATACGATTAAGTCAGGGGTGGAAATAAATGCTGAATAGAAGCTGAAATAAAGTAGGAAATGGAAGAAAGGGGAAAAATTACTCATAAACCGAAACACTTACCTAAGTGTACTTTTCTTTCTCAAGGACCTCCAGTCCAGTAAGATGCCAACCTCTGACAAAGATGGACAATTGCTAGCGCAGGTGTTCTAATAAAAATTATTAATGAGTGTTTATGTATTCTGAATAAATGATTTGTGTAGAAAATAATAATGTAGAAAAATAATGCACGCATTTGAAAATGTGATTACGATGAGTGGCCGCCAATGTTCACAAGGTATACTCACTAGTGAATTAATATTGGGAAATGTTGAATATATGTTTGACTAATGTAGTAATATGTCATATTAAGGGTTATGGATTATGCTCTAGCTTTATTAATTGTAGGCCTTAACTTCGCGAATGTCTTGGCATACTTACCAGGCATCATGTCAAAGCTGAATTCCTTAACGTTTAATAAATGGTTGTCCTGGAGTGTTAAACTGTGATTTTTCATTTTGCATTATGTGCTTGTAGCTGAGAATTGTTTCTCATGAGAACCGACTGCTAGAAGATGCTGTTCCTATTAATGTAACATTTTGTGTGTAATGTGTGTGAGACTGACCTTCTCAGGAGGAGAACAATGGAGTTACTGACTGGAGTGGAAGCTGCAACAATATTGTTACCTGACAAGCCGGATGATGAGGACATTGCAGGACAAACCAATCAATAACATGTGAACGGAGTAATAGTAGAATTCATAGATTTGGAGTTTTAGTTTTATTAGCCAAAGTGTGAACATGCGATTAACTGACCAACAGGGATCTGGGAAGAAGTTTTGGTAGTTTTGATTTACCAACACTGCACGAAGGAGAAACCAGCATTCTGCCCTTTTGCAGTTTGCATTTTGTCATTACTGTCATTGCCCATTTTCTTGCTGGCCGAAAGGTCAATATTTCTTGTGCGTCTTGACAAAAGGCGTGCTTAACTTTGATGCTCAAAGACTAAGGGGGTTATTACAACTTTGGAGGAGGTGTTAATCCGTCCCAAAAGTGACGGTAAAGTGACGGATATACCACCAGCCGTATTACGAGTTCCATAGGATATAATGGACTCGTAATACGGCTGGTGGTATATCCGTCACTTTACCGTCACTTTTGGGACGGATTAACACCTCCTCCAGAGTTGTAATAACCCCCTCAGTGTTTTCTGAACTTTGATGCTGAATCCTGATGCCTTGCTGATCGACTGATGTCCTGAGGACGAAGACTGACTCTGCATGCTGATCCACACTGAGGATAGGTATAATGAGCTAGACTGTTGATTATTATGCATATTTGCTTTTTCTTTCTAGGTACCAACTGCATTGTTTTGATAGAACCATAGTTAGATGTTTTTCCAAATTTGTGTTACTAAATTGTTTTGCATGAAGCCCAACATGCTGATGCTAATCTGGTGTTAGTTAAGGATCCTCACTAATGAAATCATGCTAACAGGGAATAACGCTTGATGAATTTCTCTGCTAAACTTAATGTATGTGACTACTTTGACCCAATTGACTTTATTACTGATTTGCACCATAACCTTAGAATGCATTGTAGTTCAAGCTTTGATTAGATTACGTTTCTTCTGCCGCTTTGGACAGCCAGTATTGTTTCTATATGTGTCTCATTTGATTTTGAGATTAATCTACATGACCTTAGCATTTTTAATTACTGACTCCATTGATTATTGATGTTATTGATTGTTGTTGATTATTGACCATTGTGTAGTGATTATTGATTATGTACTGGAGCTATGGTAAGAACATTTTAATTGCGAGTCAAAAGGTTCATCAACCTATTCGTGTCCCCTTGTAAGTTTACTTATTGAGGTCAGATGCATGTAGGAAAGTACCATCTTGCCTGGCATGTTACCCCCATTTTTACTGTATGTATGTTTGTTTTTGCCTGTGTCACTGGGTTCCTGCTAGCCAGGACCCCAGTGCTCATAAAGTATGCCCTGTATGTGTTCCCTGTGTTGTGCCTAACTGTATCACTGAGGCTCTGCTAATCAGAACCTCAGTGTTTATGATCTCTCTGCTTTTAAAATTGTCACTGCAGGCTAGTGACTAATTTGACCAATTCACATTGGCACACTGGAACACCCTTATAATTCCCTTGTTTATGGTACCTAGGTACCCAGGGTATTGGGGTTCCAGGAGATCCCTATGGGCTGCAGCATTTATTTTGCCACCCATAGGGAGCTCAGACAATTCTTACACAGGACTGCCACTGCAGCCTGAGTGAAATAACGTCCACGTTATTTCACAGCCATTTTACACTGCACTTAAGTAACTTATAAGTCACATATAAGTCTAACCCTCACTTAGTGAAGGTTAGGTGCAAAGTTACTTAGTGTGTGGGCACCCTGGCACTAGCCAAGGTGCCCCCACATTGTTCAGGGCAAATTCCCCGGACTTTGTGAGTGCGGGACACCATTACACGCATGCACTACATATAGGTCAATACCTATATGTAGCTTCACAATGGTAACTCTGAACATGGCAATGTAACATGTCTAGGATCATGGAATTGTCCCCCCAATACCATTCCGGTTCTCCAGCATAGAGCCCGGGTACTGCCAAACTAACTTTCCGGGGTCTCCTCTGCAACTACCGCTGCGGCCAAACCCCTCAGACAGGTTTCTGCCCCCCTGGGGCCTGGGCAGCCCAGTCCCAGGAAGGCAGAACAAAGGATTTCCTCTGAGAGAGGGTGTTATACCCTCTCCCTTTGGAAATAGGTGTGAAGGGCCTGGGAGGAGTAGCCTCTCCTGGCCTCTGGAAATGCTTTGAAGGGCACAGATGGTGCCCTCCTTGCATAAGCCAGTCTACACCGGTTCAGGGATCCCCCCCAGCCCTGCTCTGGCACGAAACTGGACAAAGGAAAGGGGAGTGACCACTCCCCTGACCAGCACCTCCCAGGGGAGGTGCCCGGAGCTCCTCCAGTGTGTCCCAGACCTCTGCCATCTTGGATGCAGAGGTGTGAGGGCACAATGGACAGCTCTGAGTGGCCAGTGCCAGCAGGTGACTTCAGAGACCCCTCTTGATAGGTGCTTACCTTCCTCTGTAGCCAATCCTCCTCTGTGGGCTATTTAGGGTCTCTCCTGTGGGCATCTCACCAGATAACGAGTGCAAGAGCTCACCAGAGTTCCTCTGCACTTCCCTTTTCGACTTCTGCCAAGGATCGACCGCTGACTGCTCCAGGACGCCTGCATAACTGCAACAAAGTAGCAAGAAGACTACCAGCAACATTGTAGCGCCTCATCCTGCCGGCTTTTTCGACTGTTTCCTGGTGGTGCATGCTCTGAGGGCTGTCTGCCTTCACCCTGCACTGGAAGCCAAGAAGAAATCTCCCGTGGGTCGACAGAATCTTCCCCCTGCCATCGCAGGCACCAAACTTCTGCATCACCGGTCCTCTGGGTACCCCCTCATCCTGATGAGCGTGGTCCCTGAAACACAGGAGCTGGGTCCAAGTGTCTTCGACAGTCCAGTGGCCCTTCTGTCCAAATTTGGTGGAGGTAAATCCTTGCCTCCCCACGCCAGACAGTAATCCTGTGCACTGCGTGAACTGCAGCTGCTCGGGCTTCTGTGCCCTTTTGCAAGACTTCCTTTGTGCACAGTCTAGCCCAGGTCCCTAGCACTCCGTCCTGCATTGCCCAACTCGCTGAGTTTGACTCCGACATCGTGGGACCCTCCTTTGTTGCTCTGAGTTGACCGTTGTCCTCAGATCTTCTAAGTGCCTGTTCAGGTGCTTCTGCAGGTGCTGCCTACTTCTGCATGAGCTCTCTGAGTTGCTGTGCGCCCCCTCTGTCTCCTCCTCTAAGGGAAAACCTCCTGGTCCTTCTTGGGCCCTAGCAGCACCCAAAATCCTCAACCACAACTCTTGCAGCTATCAAGGCTTGTTTGTGGTCTTTCTGCGTGGAAACAACTCTGCATCCTCCAGCACGCCGTGAAACATCTTCTGACCAAAGGAGAAGTTCCTGGCACCTTCTGTTGTTGCAGAATCTTTGGCTTCTTCCACCCAGAGGCAGCCCTTTTGCACCTTCATCCGGGGTTTAGTGGGCTCATGCCCCCCCGGACACTTGCATTGCTCTTTGACTTGGTCCCCTTCCTTTACAGGTCCTCAGGTCCAGGAATCCATCTTCAGTGTTTTGCAGTCAGTTGTTGTCCTTGCAGAATCCCCTATGTCGACTTCACTGTCTTTCTGGGGTAGTAGGGTAACTTTACTCCTACTTTTCAGGGTCTTGGGGTGGGGTATCTTGGACACCCTTAGTGTTTTCTTACACTCCCAGTGACCCTCTACACACTACACTAGGCCTGGGGTCCATTCGTGGTTCGCATTCCACTTTTGGAGTATATGGTTTGTGTTGCCCCTAGGCCTATTTCTCCCTATTGCATTCTATTGTGTTCTACATTGTTTGCACTACTTTTTTAACTGTTACTTACCTGATTTTGGTTTGTGTGTATATATTTTGTGTATATTACTTACCTCCTAAGGGAGTATATCCTCTGAGATACTTTTGGCATATTTTCACTAAAATAAAGTACCTTCATTTTTAGTAGCTCTGAGTATTGTGTTTTCTTATGACATAGTGCTATATGATATAAGTGGTATAGTAGGAGCTTTGCATGTCTCCTAGTACAGCCTAAGCTGCTCTGCTACAGCTACCTCTATCAACCTAAGCTGCTAGAACACCTCTAATCTACTAATAAGGGATAACTGGACCTGGCACAAGGTGTAAGTACCACAAGGTACCCACTATAAGCCAGGCCAGCCTCCTTCAACGCGCTAACAGAGATGGTAGCACACTGATGGTTAGTCTCCTTAAGAGCTCATCATAGACATCCAGTATAGAGTAACAGGTGTTAACAGTGTTGGTAAAGGAGAGATGAAGGTTTGTCTCCCTAAGAGCCTGGTATAGGTGTTCCCAGAGATGGTAGCAGTTTGATGAGTTGGTCCTTTGAGAGTTCATTATTATAGAGATTTGGATTTTATTTTTCAATGATGCTAATTGGAGAGAAAATGTTCCCTTAAGCCCAGAAATGACTTTCCCAGAATCCTCGATCCTGCTAATGGTTGTTTGAGGATGTTCTCAGTGTTCTAGTGACAGTGTGAATGAAGTAGGGAGTTTGCGTACTCCAAATGAAGTTGTAGAAGGAGTGTGAGTACTCCGCAGTGTGAGAGTAGGAAAGTCATCGAACTTCACATGTGTGTGGCGCTTTGTGCTCAAAAATTGTCCGCATGGTTGTTGATTTACTGACCCTGCGTGGTCTAAGACTCCGGAGTATATTGAAAAGTGTATGAGACACTTGGGCCCATATTTATACTTTTTTTGCGCCGCATTTGCGAAATTTTTTAACGCAAAAAACTGTGCAAACTTGCAAAATACAATTGTATTTTATAAATTTGCGCCATTTCTGCGTCAAAAAGCGGCGCAAATACGGCGCAAAAAAAGTATAAATATGAGCCTTGGTTTTATGTTGTAATCTGTCTGGTTTAGTAGGTTGATCGGGTGTGGTCAACAAGTGAGAATGTGAGTCAAAGTGAGAGAAAGAAAATTTCGACTGAGATTTGGCGAGCCCTATGTGCACCAGGACAGACCCATCAGTTGAGAGTAAAATTTGCAGGTTGAATTTTGCTTGCGAATCTGGGAGACCGAGAAAGAAGGAGTAGCTGTAAGTGCATGAAGAGCCATCAGTGAGAAATCCGTAAGGTTTCTGAAGCGATTGTGTTACCTTTCCTGCAGTAAACCAGCAGATTTGTTTTTTGGTTTTTGATTAGTGCTCGCAATTTTTGCATTAGTTTGTGTGAATCAGAGTTTGGGAGGACAAGCCACAAGACTTTGTCAGCCACAGTACGTGTGAGTGTGACATCATTGGAGCCACGCTGAGATAGGTCGGTTAGTGAGAAGTGTCGCGCACGATTGGCAGCCTTCCGTCAGGACGTAGGTGAAAGGAATCTTGGGATTAAAAGTCACTTCCAGATTTGATTTGAGTAACAAAAAGGTAGAAAAGATGACATTTTTCAAAGCTTTAAAGAGTGCCTTCAGGGGAATTACGTGTATTATAACAAGTGTAGGCGAGTCTACACAGCCAGAAGGTACACCAGCTTACATTGTAATGTAAGAGAAGGGTGTCGTGCCATGTCTTTGGCTAAAGCAATGGTGCAACTTAGCGTTTCCTACAAATGGGATGTTCAATTTGAGGGTTTTCAAGCATTTAAGGATGGTGCTATATGAATGGAAGCCCCTTCCGAGACCAGCACAGTTTAAGGCATTAGCGAATTGGGAGTTAGTAGCCAAACAGCAACAGAAATTCGAGAGGAGGATGAGAAAGACAGAAAAGACTCTAGTGGAGGCTGGATGGGACAGTGTTCAGAGAGTTTGGAGGATGGAGACTTTGCACGGAATTAAGTTGTTTCCACCAATTATGCAGGAGAATGAAAAGGAAGGAAGGAAAGCTACCAGGAAGACTAACAGAAGTCTGTCCGAGAGTAGGGAGGCTATAAAGTCTTCAATGGTGGAGGAGGAATCAGATGATGATGAGTTTGTTACACAGTTATTGAGAGATCGCCCACCACCATATACAGTACATGAGAGTGGTCCAGCGCTGATCCGACAGCCCAGACACAGGTCAATGGGACAATGAGTCCAATGCAGGTTAATGCTAACATGACACAGAATGCGATGCAAAGTGGTCTTAATGTGCCTACTACTCCTGTAGTGCAAAATCAGGTGCGTCCGCCACAGGTTCAGAGAATCTATCCTGATGTGCCCATTATGGAAACGATTTCGAGCTAACTTAATGGTGCCTACGGAACAGGTTTACCCGAGACCGATGTTGGTTCAGACTGAACCAACTCCAATTTTACTGCCCTAAGTGCAGCCGCAGGTAATGGCAAGATTCACTCCAGTAACAGGGACACAGCCAGATATGACTCCGATGATAAATCAAAATATGGGAGTTACTCTCCTACAGAACGTAAGTGCCAGAGCAGCCCCAACAGGGAACAGGGAACAATGTCCCAGAATATAAGGGGAGGACATAATTAAAATGTTCAGGTAGTCTCTCCTGTGGGCCGGCCTTTGTTCGATCAAGATCCTTGCTAGACCTTAGTCCATTTGTAACACTTCCAGATACTATGACAGGGTCAAACGTTAGTCAGAGTTTTGAAATTATTGACACCGCAGACCCCGAATGCAGTTGCACAGCAGGTGCCACTAGTCCAAGCAAGTAACATTTTGTTACAAGGTTTGACAGCTCAGCAGTTGACTGAATGGTTAGACAAGCTGAATACCCCACAGAATGCCCCTAAGGGAGAGGAGTGTTTGAATTGTGCTAGGCTAAGCATGGATGCGGGTGAACTCATTGAGGGAATGATGGGGGTGAATAGGTTAGAATCCTACACAGAGGGAGGGTTGAGATATTTGTGCCCAAAGATTATGAGAGAAGTGAGCAATGTACATCAGAGACGAGCAGACTTGGCAGAGAAGCACGGCGTAGAAATTGTGAAAACTAAGCATTTGAAAAGGAGTAACAGATTAGATTTTGAGGCTAAAGATTTTGAACACATGAGATCTCCCGGAATGAAGGCACACCTCAAGGAATTGTTTCAAAGTGCTCAGACCTGGAGAGCATTAGACAAATGGGTAGGCAGATGGGTAAAGAAAAGAGACAAGAGAAAAAGGGATTCTTTGGAACCGACTGCAAATGTGCAGCAGGATAAAGATCCAGTGAAAATTAGTAGTTCCAGCTGATTTGTGGATCGAGTGTAGAGGAGTGTAGATTGGCCGACAAGTGAACCGGAGAGAGACAAAAATACAGGTGCACCATCTCCTGAGGTAATGAAATACTACTATAAGGTGACTGAGTTTTTTAAAATGACAATTTCGCCCAAGAACATTGATTGGCAGAGCATTGAGAGGACAGCTCAGGAAGTAAAGGAGTCTACCCATGTGTATCATGAGAGATTGTTGCAGGCATTCTAGCATTACAGTGGTACAGAAACAATTGAGGTGAAAGACATGTTCCATTTTGTGTTCAGATTTGTGGAAGGATTGAGACCTGAAATTAGCCAGATGATTAAGAGTCATTTGATTTGCTGGCAAGCAAAGCTGATTGATGAGGTGTTGCAGTATGCAAAATACTGTAGTGATGAGATTGAGTTGAAGCAGAAAAAGTTGAAAGAGAAGGCGATGGTAATGCAGATTAAAGCAGCTCAAACAGGGGTGCAAGGGAATTTTCCACAGAGGTTACCACAGCAGCAGCAGGGGAACATGACGTTTCAGTCCCAGATGAGGGGTAGAGGTCGTGGAGGAAATATGACTCATGGTCCAGACTTAGGTGCTGTGGTGGTTCAGAATGATGTGCAGGGAATAAAGAAGTTATTGCCATGTCTCATTTGCAGAGAAGTTGGACACTGGAAACATGAGTGTCTGATGATGGTGCAGGAAGGTGTTGTTCAGCAGAGTAATGACATCAATTCATTCCAGAATGTGAGAGGACCAAGAGTGAGAGGTCCTAATCCAAATTTTCAGAATAATGTGAATCAAATGCAGAATTTCCAGCCCATGCAGCAGGTGCAAATGCCACGTGTACAAATGTCACAGTTGCAGCCAATGCAACAGCAGGTTCCCATGGTACCTAGACAGCAAATTCAAATACCTCAAGCCACGATTGAACAGCAACAGATGATGCTTTCTCAACAGGTCAGAGACTTAACCAAAATAGTAACACAGTGCACCAATTCTCGTTACACAGTGAGAATGGAATAAATGATGGTTGGACAATTGACAGTTCAGATGAGGAGCCGTGTGTTCTTGCAACTTCATTAGAAGTAGATCAAAGAGGACCCTGTGTGAAGGGAAAGGTCATGGGTCACAGAATTTCATTCTTGGTTGACACGGGAGCTACACGCTCTACTGTGAGAAGTGCAGAAGTTCCAAATTTGCCCCTTTCAGGTAGAACAGTTCAGGTTGTGGGAGTAGCAAACCAGTATTTGACAAACCTGATTACAGATCCAGTTTAAATTGAGATTGGCAACTTTCAGGGATTGGACAAATTTGTAGTCTGCGATTCAAGTCTGGTATCCCTACTGGGAAGAGACTTGTTCTGTAAAACGAAGTGTTCGATTACTTGTTCAAATGACGGAATTGAGATTCAGACCATTTGGGAAAGAATAGTCACAAAGTGTCTCCGCTTAAATTGCAAATACTGTCAAAAAGTAGTGAAATATTTGGGTCATCAGATTGAGAAGGGTTCAAGAAAGATATCTAGAGAAAGGATTACCACCATATTGCAGATAAATCCCCCGACCACACAGAGAGATGTCAGGATGTTTCTAGGGATGGCAAATTTTTCAGTCATTTTGAGACCATTGCAGAAGCTGACTCATAAGAAAGTCACTGATCCCATAGTGTTAGACCAGGCTAGAATGAAAGCGTTCACTGAACTGAGAGAGAGTCTGTGCAAGACTCCAGTGTTGGGTATGCCTGATTATACGAAACCTTTCACGTTGTTTTGCCATGAGCGTGATGCATGTTCTTTGACACAGGTCCATGGGAGTGTAAATCGCCCAGTAGCATATTTTTTCGCTACTTTGGACCCAGTTGCAGCAGCCTTACCGGGTTGTTTGCGCGCAGTTGCAGCGGTTGGTCAGAGCCTTACACAGTGTGAAGGCATTGTGATGGGACATCCCTTGACTGTAATGGTGCCTCACTCTACTGAGATTCTACTTACCAGGACGAAAACCCAATATTTGACTGGTGCGAGGTTGACCAGATATCAAACGAGTATTCTATGGTCACCAAATGTGTCATTGAAAAGATGTACAGTGCTGAACCCGGCAACCTTACTTCCAAATGAAAATATCGAAATTGAGCAAATGGAAGATGTTGAGCGTGATTGTCTTGAATTAACTGACTTGTGCACCAAACCAAGACCTGACATTAGAGATACCCGATTGGAAGAAAATGACCAGATTATTTTTGTTGATGGTTCTTCTCTGAGAGACAGTACAGGGACACTGAGAGCAGGATATGCCATGTGCACAATGACTGGTATTCTGGAAGCTTCTTGGCTTCAAGGAGTGTATTCTGCCCAAGTAGGGGAACTGGTAGCCCTTACTAGAGCATACCATGTTCCTGCTCAGTTGAAAGTTACAATCTATGGGGGTCATTTTGACCCTGGCGGTACGAGACCGCCAGGGCTAAAATGATGGAAGCACCGCCAACAGGCTGGCAGTGCTTCCATGCCCATTCTGACCGCGGCGGTAAAGCCGCGGTCAGAAAACCGGGACCGGCGGTTTCCCGCCAGTTTTCCCCCGGCTGGGCGAATCCGCCAGGGCAGCGCTGCAAGCAACGCTGCCATGGGATTCTGACCCCCTTCCCGCCAGCCTGTTTCTGGCGGTTGTCACCGCCAGGAAGAGGCTGGCGGGAACGGGTGTCTTGGGGCCCCTGGGGGCCCCTGCACTGCCCATGCCACTGGCATGGGCAGTGCAGGGGCCCCCTAACAGGGCCCCATGATGCTTTTCACTGTCTGCCTAGCAGACAGTGAAAAGCGCGACGGGTGCAACTGCACCCGTCGCACCGCCGCAACACCGCCGGCTCCATTCGGAGCCGGCTCCTGTGTTGCGGCCCCCATTCCCGCTGGGCCGGCCGGCGCTAACTTGGTTAGCGCCGGCCGGCCCAGCGGGAATGTCCGAATGCGGGAAGCGGTATTTTGCCCGCATGGCGGCCAAATGCTGGTTCCCGCCTGGCGGGCGGCTACCGCCACCCACCAGAGTCGGAATGAGGGCCTATGTGTAATTGGGAAATGGATATGCAGATCAAGTCACAAGGTTTTGCACATTGAACTGTATATCATTCAAAGACAAGTGGGAACTGTTATCTGAAGAAGATGAAACTTGTACAAGCTGTGCATTGAAAATAATTGACACTTTGGAAGAATTGAAAATGTTGCAGAATAATGTTGACAGGGAGGAAAAACGTTCATGGAGCAAAATTAAATGTGTGTAAAGACAAGATGAATTGTGGCTTGTTGTCTCAAATGGCGAGGTACTACCATGGTCAAGCACATATTGGGAGGGATGCAATGATTTGATTGTTCAAACATGATTGGTTCAACTCAAAGTTTAGACAAGTTGCTGAAGCAGTTTGCCATCGTTGTGTCATTTGCCAACAACCGAACATGGAAAAAGGGACAGTGGTCAATTTGAGCCACATTCGAAGAGTGGGAGATCCATTCAGCAGAATGCAGATGGATTTTATTGAGATGCCTGTGTGTGGAGGTTTGAGATATATGTTGGTGATTGTTTGCATCTTTAGTCACTGGATTGAAGCTTACCCTCCACGAAGAAATGAAAGTCTCACAGCAGCGAAACTACTGCTTAGGGAACTGATACCGCTTTTCAGGTTTCCGATCTCTTTAGAATCAGATAGGGGAAGTCACTTCAACAATGAAGTAATTAATTACTGTGTGCAGCATTGAACATTGAGCAAAAGTTGCATTGTAGTTACCACCCCGAAGCATCAGGACTAGTGGAACAGATGAATGGTACCTTGAAGTCAAGAGTTGCAAAGATGTGTGCGTCCACAAATTTAAAATGGCCTGACGCATTGCCTTTTGTGCTGATGTCGATGAAAAACACTCCTGACAGAAAGACAGGATTGTCGCTGCATGAGTTCCTTATGGGCCGAGCCATGAGGTTGCCAATGGTGCCTGAAAATGCACTTGTCAACATTACAGATGATATGATGTTGGACTACTGCAAAGGTCTGGCTGATGTGGTTCTCTCTTTCCCTCAGCAGGTGGAAGCCACCACACTGCCACCGATCCATGACCGAGGGCATAACCTGAGAGCTAGAGACTGGGTTGTGGTCCGGAAACACATGAGGAAAATGTGTTTGGAGCCTCGTTGGTTCTGACAACTACCACAGCTGTGAAGTATGCTGGAATTCCGAACTGGATTCATGCAAGTCACATGAAGAAAGTGGTATGTCCACTGGATCATGAAGAAGAAGAATTGTTGAGAGTACCAACAACAGCAAGGCAAGTCTCAGGGCCGGAAAGACAACAAAGAGAAACTGAGACCGGATCTGAGCCAGTTGAGGACGGTTCACTCACTCCTGTGAGAGATGAAGGAGAAGACCTCCAGGAGGGTGATGGAGAGCATATCTAAATTGAGGCAACAGGAGAGCCTAGTCAGAGGAGGGCTTTCCCAGAAGCAGATGATCTTGAAAGACAAACACAGCAATTGCCAGACCCAGAGGGGAAAGGAGTTGAGGTGGATCAAAGTCATTATGATCTGACTCCTCCTGAACCGATTGCAGGTCAGTCAGGTGAAAACACTGCAGAACACAGAGAAGGTTCAAGTTTGACTCTGAAGAGAACACTGACAAAAGGTCCACTGAAAGGAGATAAGTGGCCGGAGTCGCAAGTAGAAAGAGGAAAAGAAGTGGTTGTTGAGACAACAATCGAGGAGGAAATAGATACAACAAGGAGAGAAGATCTAAGCGAAGGAGAAATGAATGGTGATCAAAAATTGAAAAGAAAGGAAATAGCAAGTCGAAGATACACAGGCCCTAAATGGGCGTATGCAACTACAAGTGAATGGCAGCAAGAGTTTTTGTCTTTCTGTTTAGATAGAGACATTCCAGGTCAGTATTTTGGCAATTGAAGGAAGCTGATGAACTGAACTGTTGGAACAACCTGAGAGAAAAAATTTGGAGAAAGAGACTGTTGAAAGTAACATTGATAACCTGATTTGACTTTTGAAACCTGATTTTGACAAAGCTGCTTACCGATTTTGACAAGGGATCCTGGAAGTGAGACTAAAAGCTGCAAATAACTGCTGAAAGAAGAGTTTTCTATTTTTGATTTTTGCTGCAAGTTTTTCTAAATTTCTTCTGCTTTCTGATTCTTAACAGATCATGAGTAACATTAGTCAACAGGGTAGGAATAATAGGTGCTGTAAATATATGAGTATTAGTTTGGCAATTATGTGTGGGATATTGTTTGTGGTGTTGATTGTGGGCATGTCTGTTCTTGATAATAGTGAAGTCAACCATACTTCAGCATTTGAAATGACTACTGCACTAACGGCAATAGAGAAGTTTAGGTTAGATGAGAAATATTTGCATGAGGATACTAATGCACAAGGAGAACTTTCTTCTAATGTTTTATACCGCTTGTTGAGTGAGTATGTTGAGACAATGGATGTGAAGAATTGTTATGTGGGTACGCAGATTCCTTCATCAGTCGAGGAAGGAGTTACCTACCATAGTTTGCCATTAACTTATGGAATAAGTTGTAGTCTGTTACGAACAATATTTTATAACCAGGGGTACATACAGTACTTTAACTCGAATTATGATGTGTTTTCGTTTGTTCTGATAATTAGATACTGGGTAGAGTAGCTAGGGAGAATGACATAGTAATAGTTAGAGGTTTCTTTGAACATACATTGACGTTTGGCACAGTTTATGCACATTGAAATAACTTGACATGCTTGCTTACCCCTTTAGAGAAAAGCTTTTTAGATCACACAGATGACAGGAGAAAGGCATTAAAGGAGAAGTTAGAAAAAGACTTAGAGAAAAGGACTTACAGGAATGATTTTGCTTATAGTGCAATTAAAACGCAAGGGAAATTAGCTTTAGATGCACAACACGTAGGGAAACTTTGTATATACAGGCCTAAATCACGCATTGACACTTTATTTGTGGGAACGAGTGAATCTAAGCATATCTTTTTGTTTCAGAGTAAATGGACGTTTATGTTGAATGGACAGGATTCCCAGAATTTACTATAATTGTGGACTTAATGCTTACTACTGTCTTCCAAGAGGATGGTATAGGACATGTTATTTGGGGATAGTTTTCCCAAAGATTTATCAAATGAATGATTTGAAGAAGTTTCTGAAAGTGAATGAATTACATCATATGAGACAGAGGAGGGAGTCCTCTTCTGGTATAGTGGGAGATATATTTGGAGCAGTGATTCCTTCAGTGGGAGTCATTCGGGATTCGATAAAGATTCAAAAGTTGTCTACTATTGTGGATAACATGCTGACAAACTTTTCAGGAGACATACTCATGATAGATACTGAGTTAGCTGCTGATAGAGCTATGACTCTTCAAAATCGTCTTGATTTAGACATTCTTTTAGCGTAGGATAGTGGAGTCTGTACAATGATTAATTCTAGGCATTGTTGTTCGTATATTCCTGATAATAGTAAAGAAATTAGAGGTTTAATTACTAATCTGGCTAATGAAATTACTGATTTGAAAGAACTGAAAGAACCAGGTGTTTGGGAAAAGGTTGGTATAGGTTTTGCTTCAGTGGGAAATTGGCTCAGCAACATTTGGAATGGGATATTATTGGAAATATTGCAGGGAATATTAATTGTTGTGGTTTGTCTAGTTGGAATATGGGGATTGTGTAAATTGTGCAAAAGGATCAAATTGAAAAGGTCAAAGAATAATCAGAGGAGGGAAGAAAAGAAAAGATAAAAATTGTATAGGGAAAATTCAAAGGGGAAACAAAAGTACGAAGGGATTGAACTGACAGAATTTTAGCTGATGCAAAAATTTGTGGGTGGTAGGTAGTGTGATGACACATTTCGGCATCAGCGGAGGGATTGCTAGTGCAGGTGTTTTAATAAAAATTATTAATGAGTGTTTATGTATTCTGAATAAATGATTTGTGTAAGAAATTAGAAAGTAGAAAAATAATGCACACATTTGAAAATGTGATTACGATGAGCGGCCGACAATGTTCACAAAGTATACTTACTAATAAATTAATATTGTGAAATATTGAATACATGTTTTACTAATTTAGTAATATGTCATATTAAGGGTTATGCATTATGCTCTATCTTTATTAATTGTAGGCCTTAAATTATTGAATGTCTTGGCCTACTTACCAGGCATTATGTCAAAGTTGTATACCTTAACGTTTAATAAATGGCTGTCCTGGAGTGTTAAACTGCGATTTTCCATTTTGCATTATGTGCTTGTACCTGAGAATTGTTTCTCATGCGAACTGACTGCTAGAAGATGCTGTTCCTATTAATGTGACATTTTGTGTGTAATGCGTGTGAGACTGACCTTCTCAGGAGGAAAACAATGGAGTTACTGACTGGAGTGGAAACTGCAACAATATTGTTACCTGACAAGCCGGATGATGAGGACATTGCAGGACAAACCAATCAATGACATGTGAACGGAGTAATAATAGAATTCATAGATTTGGAGTTTTAGTTTTATTAGCCAAAGTGTGAACATGTGATTAACTGACCAATAGGAATTTGGGAAGTAGTTTTGGTAGTTTTGATTTAACGATGCTGCACGAAGGAGAAACCAGCATTCTGCCCTTTTGCAGTTTGCATTTTGACATTACCGTCATTGCCCATTTTCTTGCTGGCCGAAAGGTCGATATTTCTTGTGCGTCTTGACAAAAAGCGTGCTTAACTTAATACTTAAAGACTTTGCATTTTCTGAACTTTGATGCTGAATCCTGATGCCTTGCTGATCGATTGATGTCCTGAGGATGAAGACTGACTCTGCTTGCTGATCCACACTGAGGATAGGTATAATGAGCTAGACTGTTGATTATTATGCATATTTGCTTTTTCTTTCTAGGTACCAACTGCATTGTTTGATAGAACCAAAGTTGGATGTTTTCCAAATTTCTGTTACTAAATTGTTTTGCAAGAAGCCCAACACGCTGATGATAATCTGGTGTTAGTTAAGGATCCTCACTAACGAAATCATGCTAACCGGGAATAACACTTGATGAATTTCTCTGCTAAACTTAATGTATGTGATTACTTTGACGCAGTTGCCTTTGTTACCGATTTTCACCATAACCTTAGAATGCGTTGTAGTTCAAGCTTGCATTACGTTTCTTCTGCTGCTTTGTACAGCCAGTATTGTTTCTGTATGTGTTTCATTTGATTTTGAGATTAATCTACATGACCTTAGCATTGTTAATATAGGTGAAATAAATATTCTAACTTTTACTAAAAGGTGTGGTTATTCATGACTGAAAGGTTATGGTGAGTGACAATTACTGACTCCATGGATTATTGATGTTATTGATTGTTGTTGATTATTGACTATTGTGTAGTGATTATTGATTATGTACTGGAGCTATGGTAAGAACATCTAAATTGCTAATCAAAAGGTTCATCGACCTGTTCGCGTCCCCTTGTAAGTTTACTTATTAAGGTCAGACGCGCTAACACAATCTTCAACATGACCTAGAGTTGGATCTCAAGCTGCCAGTTTACTCAGCCATTCCCCGGGCTCACAGAAGCTTTAAGACTTTACCTGGAGCTAACATTAAAGTCTCTCCCCAGGGAAGGAAAGAAAGGGTTACAATAAAAGAACAAGTACTAAAAGCTACATTGAATTCTTCTATATTTTTAAAACCGAGGAAAAATCACCAACGGTCAAACTTTTACATCACTTCAAAGCTGTCCTAACTTCCCTATAAAAGTGCTGCTGACAGCAAATTCAGCGAAATACACAGTTGCTGCTACCCATGAGTTGAAGGCGGTATGGTTCAGCCTCAAGTTTAAAAAATAGAGGCCTTGCAGAAGATCACTAGACCAAACACAAAAATGGAGGTTGGAGTTTGTTGATTACTACTGATGTTTTGTTTCCCATTTTGTCATGTTGTCTGAGTCTTTTACGACTCTTCTGAAACTTTGGGGCCTGGAACAAGAACATTTATCAGATGCATTGTAAAAAGTGTCATCCATTGATCCAGTGCTAAGATAGTACAGACTTTACCCAGCCATTTAAATTACAAACAGATACTTCAGGGACTGGACTGGAAGACATTTTTGCTCAGGAATTTGAGATCAAACATCATCCTGTTTTATAAATTAGGTGCAAATTGTTACAACATGCAATAGTATATGCCACTATTGAGAAAGACTGTCTAGCAACTTGATGGCATTTGAGGCCATCAGGTATTATTTATTGGTTTGACCATTCAAAGTGATTACAGACCATGCACAGTTGACTTAGTTGCCTCACAATAAAGACAGTAACCACCAGAATCTATGATGATCCTGGCCCTCCAACCATATTCCTTTTTGGTGAAATACCAAACAGGTAGATGGTTGAGATGTGCACATAGTGGGCTTGAATCTCAAACTGCGCTTTGTAATACATTTTAGAAAAATTACTTCTAAACATACTACAAAATGTACTTTTTGTCTATGCTTATATATGCAGAGTTCTCCACACAGAGCCTGGGCACATCTAAGTATATATTTTAGTGGTAAATGTGAGAAAGACAAAGGGGAGTGAGTGGGAAGAGGGGAAGACTTACCATTAAAGGGCATGGGTTAGAGAGGAGTAAGAGGGGCTTAGAAAGGGTCAGGGAAGGGAGGTCACTCACCCACACCAAAGGACAGTGATAAACTGGCGATACCAAAACCTACACCGTCACACCAACAGAACTACGGCCACACTATCATGACCCACAAATCAACGCAGCAGTCATTCAACTGCGGTAATCCATTGGTGGTACACACCGCCGCGCTCAAAATACACACACACTTATAAAACACAACCACATTGGACAATTCAAAATACACACACCTGACACACATACACACACCACACCCACACACCCAATCCAATATAAAACACACACCCACATTACCCACAACCCCTTACAACGACCTGTTTGAAAGAAGCCCAGAGAGAGAGAATAGCAAACACAACACCAGCATCCACAGGCACACAACACCATCACTCATACAACATCCATGCACCTCAAACAACACACCCCAACACATCCCCCCACACATCACAACAGATAGCACCTCACACATCACCCACACCACATCATGGCACCTCAAAGACACCTCAGGTTTTCTGAGGAGGAGCTCAGGGTCATGGTGGAGGAAATCATACGGGTAGAGCCACAGCTATTCGGATCACAGGTGCAGCAGACATCCATTGCAAGGAAGATGAAGCAATGGCGGAGAATTGTCGACAGGGTCAATGCAGTGGGCCAGCATCCAAGAACACAGGATGATATCAGGAAGAGGTGGAACAACCTACGGGGGAAGGTGCGTTCAGTGGTATAAAGACACCAGGTAGCAGTACAGAGGACTGGCGGTGGACCCCCACGTCCTCCCCCACAACTAACAACATGGGAGGAGCAAGTCTTGGCGATCATGCATCCTGAGGGCCTCGCAGGAGTAGCAGGAGGACTGGACTCTGGTAAGTCATATCTTTACTACTATATCCCCCCACCCTACCTGCATGCCATCACAAACTCCTATCCCTACCCTCACACCCATCACCCCAACATCCCACACATCCCAATCCCAAGGCCTGCATGTCACACCAATGCATGGACACCCTCACCAAAGCATTTCCAGTAAAGATACTCACCCAGGCCCCAACTTTAACAATCACACAAGGCCAAAAACAATAAGCCAACCACAGGAGTAGAGGGCAACTCACAAATTGGGCAAGAGGGCACACACAGATACAATAACTATGCATTTGCCCCCAACAGGACCCCTACCCAATGTCACCGGACAGGAGGTGCCAGACATATCCAGTCCACCCACAGAAGAGGCCCACAGTGACGACAGCAGCTCTGCACGCCTGGATCAAGATGACCAGCCCGGCCCATCTGGGACCTCGGGACAGTCGGTTCCCCTGCCACTATCACAAACAACCACAGAACCTCCTCCCTCAGGAAACACCCCCACAGCATCCACCCAGCGGGCCCATGCCACTGTCCCCAGTACACGTCAATCAGCAGTGTGTCCACCACTACAGGGACCCCAGGCAAACCCACTAACCCAAGACAATCAGGGACCTGGGGTCAGTGGCAGTGGGCACACGGTTCAGGGGACAGAGGCACAGGATAACAGGGAAGCTGGGAGGACTGCTGTGCGACAGGGGGAGGACAGGCCCAGGGAACCTACTCTCCACGAGGCACTCTCAAACATCATGGGAGCATACCATCATTCCCAGGAGACCATGGGCACGGTACTCGCCAAGTTTCAGGAGACCCAGCGGCTGCAGGAGGAACACTACCTGGGGATCAAGGAGGACTTGAAGTCCATTAACAACACCCCGGTCACCTTTGCAGGGGTGCTGGCAGACATGGCCAACACCAAGAGGGACACAGTGGCACACCAACGGGCCCCTGGCACTAGCCTGAACGATGAACAGCCCTCCACCTCCGCTGGCGCTAGTGGACAGGAGGTCCCGCCACAGGACCAACAGGCCACCAGCACCCCACCCCCTGCAGATGGAGAACCACCCCGCAAACGGTCCCTGCGATCCAGGCACAAGACAGAGAACATTGCCACGACCCCCACTAGGAAATAGGACTCTCCTGATAGTCACCCTTCTGCCCCACTCTGTTACCCTGTCCACCTTTAACTGCTATTACTCCACTTCCTATGCCCCCTTGGACAATGCACCTGTGATGCCAATAGACTGAACTCCCCCATGGACATTCCTCCACCATCACCCCAGCCCATTGCACAGCCCACTCCACTTATTAGCACAGAAATAAACACCCTTGAATCACAAATCAATCTGGAGTCAGTCTGTACTTTACACAAATGTGTTATTGCAAGCTTTCAGAAAAATAACAATGTTCATTTTCACATACCAATGTTAGACAGTTGTTGGGCAGCAGTAAACATAGCAGAAGGCAGAAAGTGGTACACAGATCTGTAAAATGGAAAGCCAGAGTCAACTGTCAGGGTCCATACACAGAGGCAAAAAGGCAGAATCATGCAATGTCCTACAGTAGTCTGATGTGAGAGGACCAGTCTCTTACCTGTGTCTCACTGGAAGTATTGCATGATGATGTTGTTTCGGTTGTCAATATCTTCTTCTTCTGCCGCCTCTTCTTCAATGTCCACAGGCTCCACAGCTGCCACAAGACCAACATCTGGCCCATCCTCCTGCAGAAAAGGCACTTGGCGTTGCAAAGCCAGATTGTGCACAATACAGCATGCCATGATTATCTGGCACACCTTCTTCGGTGAGTAGTATAGGGAGCCACCTGTCAGATGGAGGCACCGGAACCAGGCCTTCAGGAGGCCCAAAGTACACTCAATTATCCTTCTAGTCCGCCCATGTGCCTTATTGTAGCATTCCTCTGCCCTTGTCCTGGAATTCCTCACTGGGGTCAGTAGCCATGACAGGTTGGGGTAGCCAGAGTCACCTGCAAATATAGAGGGACAACTGTGAGACATACACCAACCATTAGGGACTCTACCATAGCCAGCCACCTATGTAATCTGTGTTGGGACCTTGGGCTCACCTATTAGCCACACATGGTGCCTCTGGAGTTGCCCCATCACATAAGGGATACTGCTATTCCTCAAATTGTAAGCGTCATGCACTGAGCCAGGATACTTGGCATTCACATGGGAGATGTACTGGTCTGCCAAACACACCATCTGCACATTCATAGAATGGTAGCTTTTGCAGTTTCTGTACACCTGTTCGTTTCTGCGGGGGGGACAAATGCCACATGTGTACCATCAATGGCACCAATAATGTTGGGGATATGTCCCAGGGCATAGAAGTCACCTTTCACTGTGGGCAAATCCTCCACCTGGGGGAATACGATGAAGCTGCGCATTGTTTCAGCACGGCAGACAACACTCTGAACAACACATTAGAGAACATTGGCTGTGACATCCCTGATGCTATGGCCACTGTTGTTTGAAAGGACCCACTGGCCAGGAAATGGAGTACTGACAGGACCTGCACTAGAGTGGGGATTCCTGTGGGATGGCGGATAGCTGACATCAGGTGTGGCTCCAACTGGGCACACAGTTCATGGATTGTGGCACGATCAAGTCTGTTGGTGATGATGATGTGTCTGTCTTCCATTGTTGACAGGTCCACCAGGGGTCTGTATACCGGAGGATGACGCCATCTCATTATCTGCCCCAGCGGACGTGGCCTATGGAGGAGAAGGGTGAGCAGAGGGTCATACACCACATAGGTTTCACAAAGGTGTTTAGAACAAATGTGATGTAATCTATGTTTAGTGCTGTATGTCCGTATTCCTGCACAAAACTGCTGTGACACACTTAGTTGGCCTGCCATGTGGCCACCTGAAATGGCGGCTGCCTGACCTGTAAGGAGGGACAAGGGTAAATGAGGTAACTGCGCTGGCGTTGTACACCGTCATGGTAGGTGGACGAAGACCGCGGCGCAATTCAGCATTGGTTATCATTGGGTCCTATGGGTTCCAGGAGCCAATGACGATGTATGCGGGCGGTGACGGTACGCACCGCCGCGGACGTGACTGACATTTTCTATCTGTTCACTCACATGATACCTGACCTTCAACAGGAGAGGACCTACACTGCAAGTGCTGCTGTGACCTGAGTCTGGAAGCGACAATGGCTACAGTGCCTGGGGAAAGGGCCCCTGCCTTCACTGCAGAGGAGTTGGAGAAACTGGTGGATGGGGTCCTCCCCCAGTACACGCAACTCTACGGTCCACCAGACAAACAGGTCACGGTGAGCATGATGGATGGGACATGAATGTATGGAGTGGCGTCGACAGAAGATACAGGTGGGGGTGGGCAAAGGCCAACATGTGAGGATGGTCAGTGAATGTGTTTGTGGGCCAGGGTGGGTGGTTGTGGCCAATGAGTAAGAATAACCGGACGGGGGAGTAAAGTCCATTCCTACTTTACATTTCCTCTAGGTCAGCGCCCACCAGAAGAAGGGTATTTGGCGTGCCATCGCCAAGGAAGTGCGGACCCTGGGGGTCTACCATAGACGGAGCACCCACTGCCGCAAAAGATGGGAGGACCTGCGCTGCTGGAGCAAGAAGGCGGTGGAGGCCCAGCTGGGGATGGCCTCCCAGTGTGGAAGGGGTGCTCATCGCACCATGGCCCTCCTGATGTACCGGATCCTGGCGGTGGCATATCCGGAGTTGGATGGGCACTTGAGGGCATCACAGCAGCCACAAGGGGGTGAGTACTGTCTCATGCAGCTGACTCTGCGCGCTTTATGAGGTTTCTGGGTGTGGGAAGAGGGCTGTGGGTTCCCCTAGGGCAGGACAAGCGTGCCAGGGTAGATCCATTGTTAGACAGGCTCAGTGCCAGTCCAACCCCAAAAGTGGTAGTGGCCCTCTACACCTAGTCAGGCTCCTGTGGGTTCCAGGTGTGCATCAAATGGGTAAAGCCACAGTCCACCATGGGCATGTGATTTTCCCCTGAACTGTTAGTGCATGGCCTAGTGCATAGGGCTGCTCCCTGTGTGTTGTTGCAGGCATTGACCATGTCTCCCCTCTGCCTCTGGATGTACTGCATGCAGGTGTGAGTGGAGACGAGACTGGGAGGGAGGAGGAGGGGGACACAGTGGAGGCAGTGGATGTTGGAGTGTCTGCATGGGGATGACTTGTGTGAGTGCCTGTGGGATGTGTGGTGCTTCTGTTTGCCATGTCCACTCTTGTGTGTTGATGAGTGTGCATGCTGGTCTGATGGTGTGCTTGGGATAGGCTGAGGTGGAGGGGATTGGGTTTGGGTAGTGGAAGTTGGAGGGGGGAGGCTGGACCCAGGGACAATGGCTGACATCAGTGCTGAGGCCAGAGCCTGAAATGCTCTCTGTTGGGCTGCCACGCCAGAATGAAGGCCCTCCGGGTATGCATTTGTTTGCTGCAAATGCCGCTTGACACCCTGGATGGCATTCAAAATGGTTGATTACCCAACAGTGAGGGATCTCAGGAGGTCAATAGCCTCCTCACTGAGGGCAGCAGGGCTGACTGGGGCAGGGCCTGAGGTGCCTGGGGTGAAGGAGATGCCCACCCTCCTGGGTGAGCGGGCATGGGCAGCTTGGTGGGGAGCTACTGCAAGTGTGGTGCTGGTAAAGGGGTGGTGTTAGAACCTAGAGCTGGGGTGGTCCCAAAGGGTCAGCCACCACCAGGGAGCTCCCATCGGAGGAGGAATCAGAGTCTGTGGTATCAGCTCCTGTCCCTGCCATGGTGCTCCCCTCGCCCTCCATCCCACTGATCCCCTCGGTGTAGGTGGATTCTGACTCCTGGTTCCCATGGGCTGCAGCTCCCTCACTCACCGGTGCCCCTGCTCCCTCGCCAGATGATGCTAATGCACACATGTACAGGATGACAAAAGGAGGGGGGGAGAAAGGGAGCACAGGGTCAATCACAGCACCAACAGCACAGATGGCATACACATCACTGTCACACACTGAGACTGAGAATGGGCAGTATGCATTCCATTGGCTAAGTACCACCGCAGGTAGGAGCCAAACACTGCCAGCTATGCACCAACTGGGACCAACTAAGCCCTGTCTGCCATGGAAAGCCAGCTACCTAGCTATCAAAAACTTGCATTTCACACTATTAACCTAAGCTGGACCACGCAGCAATGTCTAAACTGGCATACTGGGGCATCCACTGACTAGTACCCTGCACCAAAATCCCAAGCCAGTCAAACACACTGTACTCACCACATTGTGGCTACTGCGTTGCCTTCAAGTGCCCATCCAGCTCTGAGTAGGCCACCGCCAGTATGCGGCCATCAGGGGTGTCAGGTGCAGCTACATCACATTCCCCCAGGTAGATGATTTACCCACTGTGAAGGCTGGCTTCTATGCAATGGGACACATACCACATGTAATTGGGGCCATTGACGGGACCCATATTGCCTTAGTCCCCCCCAGGGCCAATGAACTAGTGTACAGGAATAGGAAGAATTTCCACTCACTCAATGTCCAGATGGTGTGCCTTGCTGACCAGTACATCTCCCAAGTCACTGCCTTGTATCCTGGGTCAGTGCATGATGCCTTTGTCCTGAGGAATAGCAGTGTCCCACAGCTGATGGCACAAATACAGAGACACAGAGTGAGCCTGAGTCCACACTCAATGTATGTCAGTGTATGCCTTCAGGAGTCATACCCCATGCCATTGTGCAGGACTAATGTGTGTCCCTCACTTCTTGCAGGTGATTCCAGCTACCCAAACCTGTCCTGGCTCCTGACCCCTGTTAGGAATCCGAGAACAGGGGCTGAGAATAGGTACAATGATGCTCATGGGTGTACCAGAAGGATTGTTGAAAGGACCTTCGGGCTCCTGAAGGCTAGGTTCAGGTGCCCCCATCTGATAGGTGGATCACTATGCTACTCCCCTGAGAAGGTCTGCAGGATTGTTGTTGTGTGCTGCATGTTGCACAATTCGGCCCTCAGATGGCATGTGCCCTATCTGCAGGAGGAGGGGGCAGTGGTCTTGGTCTTTGCAACTGTCTCTGGTGTCTGCCTGGTTTGCAGGGACCGTTTTCAGGGTGGTTCACCTTCTGCAGGGGGAGGGGTGCTGGTGGCCTGTGGGTCCTGTGGCAGATGTGGAAGGCTGGTCAGTTCACTGGCTAGTGGAAGGGACCCGCTGGTGTGCTGTGTAGTCCCTCATGATGTTGGCCATATCACCCAACACCCCTTCAATGGAGATCATGGTGGTGTTCAGGGCCTGCAATTCTTGCTTGATCTCCTGGTGATGTTCCCCCTGCAGCCACTAGTTCTCCTGCATGATGTTTATCACCTGACCCATCTTGTCCTGGGATTGTTGGTAAGCCCCCAGGACATTAGTGAATGCCTCCGGGCAGTCGGTTCCCTGGGCCTGTCCTTCCCCTGGCGCACAGCTGTCCTCCAACCGTCCCTGGCCTCCTGTGCCTGTGTCCCCTGAACGGTGTGCCCACTGCCACTGACCCCATGACCCTCACTGTCTTGCCTGTGAGGTGTGGACTGGGGTCCCTGTACAGGTGGGCACACTACTGATTGACGTGTTCTGGGGACAGAGGTCTTGGGACGTTGGGTGGCTGCTGTGGTGTTGGATTCTGAAGGGGGGAGGCTCTGTAGTGGACTGGGTGTGGGCTGTGGTAGCCGACTGACCAGTGGTCCCTGATGGCCAGGGAGTTCATCCAGATCCAGATCCAGAGCTCCAGAGTTGCTGTCATCACTGGGGGCATCTTCTGGTGGGGGACTGGGTAGCCGTGGCACCTCCTTGCTCTGAGATTGGCTGGGGCACCTGTGGGGATGTAAGTGGTGTATTATGCTACATGTCTGTGACATATTCTGATCACTACTTTCCCCTATATTATTGCTGTTGCCCTGCCACCTTTGTTTGTGTATGGTGATGGATTGTTGGATTGTTAGTTCTCCATGCTGTGCATGCATTGGTGGTGGGTGTACATGCAGGGCTGGAAGGGATGTGCATGCAGTGGGTATGGCATGCAGTGCTTGGCATTAAGGTTTGTTAATTGTGGTGGTGCACTGTGTGGGATGGAGTGGGGTGATAAGTGTCAGGGTGAGGGGTCGTGGTGGCATGCAAGTATGGGGGGGTGATAGGTAGTAAATGTTGACTCACCAGTGTCCAGTCCTCCGGCTACTCCAGTGAGTCCCTCAGGATGCAGGATTGCCAAGACTTGCTCTTCCCATGCCATCACCTGGGGTGGAGGAGCTAGGGGTCCACCGCCAGTCCTCTGGATGGCGAGCTGCAATGGAACGCACCTTCCCCCGTAGGTCGTTCCACCTCTTCCTTATGTCGTCCCTTGTGCGTGGATGTAGTCCCACAGCATTCACCCTGTCCACAATCCTCCGCCATAGCTCCATCTTCCTGGCAATGGATATCTGCTGGACCAGTGCGCCAAACAGCTGTGGCTCTACCCTGACTATTTCCTCAACCAGTACCCGCAACTCCTCAGCTGTGAAATGGGGACATGGGTGTTGTCTGGTGTGTGTATGTTGTGCAGAGAGTGATGTATGATGTGGTGGGGTGTGTGGTGTGTGTGGGATGAATAGTTAGTTGTGATATATGTGTGCAGTTCTCTTTTGGATTAGTGTCGCAATGTTTAGCCTTCTTGTTGTGTTAGCAAAGGATTGTGGGGGATGTGGGTGTGTGTTTTATAGTGCTGTTGGTGGGTGTGTGTGTATTTGTGTCAGGTGTGTTTTTTTGTTCTGGCCAACGTTGTCTTATTTTGTATTTGGGTGGCCTTATCCGCCGTGACGGTGTTCACCATCAATGGCTTACCATCGTTGAATGTCCGCTGTGGTGATTCGTGGGCCATTCTTTGGAGGGCGTAGTATTGGTGGCGTAACGGTATGGGTGGTAGTTCTGACAGCTTATCACGTTTATTGGGTCTGGCAGATTTGTGGTTGTGGCTATTTTCTGTCGTTTTGTGTGTATGTGTCATATTCTGGCAGACGGATGTTCGCCTCTGCGGCGGTATGTTGGCGGCAGTCACCGCAACAGTATTCGGAATTTACCGCCAATGTCCTAATGAGGGCCATATTTCTGTTCTGGGAAATAGGCCTGACGTGGGCATGTGTCTAAGTGTCAGACTGTTTACATACTCTTGTGGCAACAATGCTAGCTGGATTATCATGTACTGTTCTTGTCAGCCTTAGACAGAGGTACATGGTGAAATGTCATGCAAAGAAATAATAAAAATGGATTCGCCCTATCACAGCTGATTAGAAAACTAAAAACATCCTCACTGAAAAACAGGCTAACTAACATAAATGAATTGAATAAGTAAAATCAGAGCACATATGTAGGTAAAAGGGCACAGGCCGCAGGCCTAAGCAAAGCTAAAATATGTGTGTCCAAGCAAGGTGTAAAATGAACCCACAACAAAGTGATTAGAGATAAAAGGCCATCCTGGCCAGCACAATCAGACTTGGAATGAAAAAGAAATGGCTCCATTTGCCTGCCTTCTGTGCACTTCTGTAATACATCCATTGCTAGTTCTTCAGATATGGGGAACTGTACAAGAGTTCTCCCTTCCCTCTCCATAGAAAGTAATTGGAAGAGAAAGTATAAAAGACACAATGATTTGAGAATTGTAGCAATGAAGACTGATTGCTGAAGGGATATGCAGAAGTGCAGATATTCGACTACAGACCCGACAATGTTATAAGGTATGCAGGGATATTTATATTACTAGTCATAGAAATAATATGGAAGTTTGGGTAGACAGTCAGTCGATATAACATTCCTAGCACTGAGAAGACTTATGCATTAAAAATAAAAAGTGATGGAAGGAATACTTGAATTAATCACAGCTACTGGCAACCAAGTGTTACCTGACTGATGAGCCCAAAATCGGTCTTAGGCTGCTTGTGTTCTGGTTCAGGGAGGAACTGGCCTCACAGTTTGAGCTGGACTATTCCTTTTGGAGCAGGGTCAAAGGTGATTTGCATATGGCTCGGGCCAAACTGAAGTGGCAGAAGTAACAATGGGCTAGGATACAGGCCTCAGTAATTAACAGAGTTTGAGATTAATTCATGCATTCCATTCTTCTATTTTTGCATACTTCAGTGAGAAGACATATGTAGACATTAGGTAGGAGCTATACTATTTGAATAGGAAAGGTTGGGATGTGTGATAAAATATGCTGTTGGTGTTCCTAATGTTCCTTTTGTTTTAAATTATGATTGTTGAAATTACCATAATAATTACCATTGTTCTAATACCCAACATTTATGGATGAATACTACATAACAAATAACTGTGGCCCTCATTATGACATTGGCAGTAAATCCCACTTACCGCCACGCTGACTGTCACCAACTTACCGCCGCCGCTGATATCCGTTCACCATATTATGACACACACACACACACCAATCCGTCGGTATTCAGCCACATACACAAATCCGCCACACCAAGGGTCAGTGATAAAGTGGCGGTATCAAAACCCACACGGTTACGCCAACAGAACTACGCCCATCACATTATGACCCACGAATCACCACAGCGGACATTCAGCGGCGGAAAACCATTGGAGGTACATACCGCTGCACTCAAAATGGACAGACACAAACAAAACAACACCACATTGGATAATTCAAACAACACACACCTGACACCTATACACACATCACACCCACACACCCACACCACTATAAAACACACACCCACGGTACCCACAACCCTTTACCATTCCAAACCATTGCCAGCAGAGAGACATCAAGACCACAGACACAACTAGAGCCACATACTATTCACACCTATACACCACTCACGCACCCCACATCACACACCCCAACACATTACCCAACACACCCTCACCTACACACCTCACACAACACCCATGGCACCACAAAGACACCCCCATTTCACAGAGGAGGAGCTAAGGGTCATGGTGGAGGAACTTATCAGGGTAGAGCCACAGTTATTTGGAGCAAAGGGGCAGCAGACATTGATAGCTATGAAGATGGAGCTATGGCGGAGAATCGTGGACAGGGTCAACTCCATGGGACATCACCCAAGAACTAGGGATGGCATCAGGAAGAGGTGGAACGACCTACGGGGGAAGGTACGTTCCATTACAGCAAGACACTAGCTCGCTGTACAGAGGACTGGCGGTGGACCCCCACCTCCTCCCCCACAACTAACAGCATGGGAGGAGCAAGTCTTGGCAATCCTGTATTCTGTGGGTCTGGGTAGGAGGAGGACTGGACTCTAGTAGGTCAACTCCCTATTACTACTACCCCCCTACCTGCATGCTATCACATACCCCCACCCTCACCCTCACTCTCATCACTCCACCACTTCCTACACACCCCACCATCATATCTCACTCATCCCAATGCCAAGACCTGCATGCTGTACCAATGCATGGACACCACTCACTGCCCTGCATGGACACTCATCACTAAAGCATGCATACTATAGAGAACTAATCATCCCACCATACACCAATGTACACAAGTGAAAGCTGCCAGGGCAAATACAACCAAAGAGGGCAAGCCACAGATGCACAATATGTCAGACACAGAAACCATAACACATCATTTACATCCCCACAAGTACCCCAGCCAATGTCAGCGGAGAAGAGGTGCCAACAATATCCAGTCCCCCAACAGGAGAGGCCCACAGTGATGACAGCAACTTTGGTCTTCAGGATCAGGGACCTCTGGACAGCCGGTTACCCAGGCCCAGTCACACACCACCACAGAGCCTCCCCCATCAGGAAGCACCACCACAGCACCCACCCAGCGTACCCACACCTCTGTCCCCAGGACACGTCAATCAGCAGTGGGTCCACCTCTACAGGGACCCCAGGCCACACCTCATACCCAAGACAATCAGTGACCTGGGGTCAGTGGCAGTGGGCACATGGTTCAGGGGACAGAGGCACAGGCCAACAGGGAAACTGGGAGGACTGCTGTGCGCCAGGGGGAGGACAGGCCCAGGGAACTGACTCACCAGGAGGCACTTGCAGAGATCCTTTGAGCCTATCAACATTCCCAGGACACAATGGGCCAGATCCTGGACAATGTGCAGGAGAACAGGTGGCTGCAGGAGGGAGAGTACCAGAGGATCAGGGAGGACTTGCAGGCCACCAACAACACCCTGATCTCCATAGCAGGGGTGCTGGCAGACATGGCCAATATTATGAGGGAGACAGTCACACAACAGCAGGCCCCTGCCACTAGCCAGACATCTGAACAGCCTTCCACCTCCGCTACCGCTAGTGGACAGGAGGCCCCACCATAGGACTACAGGCCACCAGCACCCCTCCCCCTGCAGAAGGTGAACCACCCTGCAAACGTTCCCTGCGATCCAGACAGAAGCCAGAGTCACTTGCCAAGTCACCCACCAGCAAATGAGACTCTCCTGATTGTCACTCGTGTCCCACTCAGTCACCCTGTCCACCTTAAACTGCCATTGCTCCCCTTCCTATGTCCCCTTGGACAATGCACCTGTGCTACAAACAGACTGGAACAATACCCTGGACTAGCCTCCATCATCACCCCATCCCATTGCACTTGCCCCTCTATATTTCAACACTTCAATAAACACCCTTGGAAAAAAAAGAAGTTTGGAGTATGTCATGTATATCAATTATGTATTCATTGAAACGGGTACAAACATTGCAATTCAACTGTGCAGAACATGAGCATAGATAAATGACCTGTAGCTGGCTGCAGTGATCACACCAGGAGTATATGTGAGGTCACCAACATCTGCAAAATTAATTGGCAGAGGGAACAATAAGTGGACATGGAAGTGGGAAATATCAGCATGCCAGTGCCACAGAAATTCAAACAAATGTCATTGAAATGTGAAGTAACACTGTCCTAGCTGTGTGTCATTGGAAGTTGTGTCTGATCACAAATGTTCTGTTGTCCTCATCCTCATCCTCTGCCTCCTCATCCTCACAGTCCACAGGGCCCACTTCTGAGACACGGGCATCTCCAGCCTCCTCCTCCTGGAGGAATAGGACATGGCGTCTGAGGGCCAGGTTATGCAACATTCAGCATGCCACCACTATCTGGCAGACCTTCTTGGGTGAGTAGTACAGGGATCCACCTGTCAGATGGAGGCACCGGAACATAGCCTTCAGGAGGCCAAAGGTCCTTTCAATTATCCTTCTGGTTCGCCCATGGGCCTCATTATAACATTCTTCTGCCCTTGTCCTGGCATTCCTCACAGGGGTCAGCAGTCATGATAGGTTGGGATAACCAGAGTCACCTGAAATATTGAGGGACAATATTTAGCCACACACTATCCCATATGGCCCACACCATACCCATACACCAACGTCTACTGGGTGGGAACCAGGGCTCGCCTATTAGCCACACCCTGTGCCTCCGTAGTTGGGCCATCATTTGGGATGTTGCTATTCCTCAGGACAAAGGCATCATGCACTGACCCAGGATACTTAGCATTGACGTGGGAGATGTACTGGTCCGCAAGGCACACCATTTGTACATTCATAGAGTGGAAACTCTTCTGATTTCTGAACACCTGTTCATTCTGGCAGGGGGGGTACTAATGCAATATGTGTTCCATCAATCACCCCAATTATGTTGGGGATATGTTCCATTGCATAGAACTCAGCTTTCACTGTGGCCTAATCTTCAACCTGGGGGAAAACAATGTAGCTGCACATGTGTTTAATCAGGGCAGACAACACTCTGGTCAGCACTATTGAGAACATTGGCTGTGACATTCCTTCTGCCAAGCCCACTGTCACTTGGAAAGAACCAGTTGCCTGGAAATGCAGCACTGATAGCATTTGCACAAGAGGGGGGATCCCAGTGGGGTGACAGATAGCAAATATCAGGCCAGGCTCCAATTGGGCACACAGCTCTGTGATTGTGACCCTGTCAAGTCTATAGGTGAGGATAATATGCCTGTCCTCCAGTGTAGCCAACTCCACCAGGGTCTGTAAACGAGGGTATGTCTCAATCTCCTATTCATCCGCAGCGGTAGGAATCTAAGGGACAAAAGAGTGAGGAGCCGGTCACAAACTGAACAACGGCGATACAACAGAACTTTGCATCCTGTTAACTTGTAATGGGTCAGTGTGATTTGTCCAGTATGTCCTAATATCACCAGTGATGCAGCAATTTTCCAGGGCCTGCCCCCCCCCTGAAATGGCGTCCGCCTGTCCTGTGTGGAGGGACAGGTGGAAGTGAGGTAATTCCGCTGACTTTGTGTGCCGTTGCGGGAGGCGGTCGGGAACCGCCGTGCAACTCCTCATTGGTTATAATTGGGCCCTATGGGTTACAGTGGGCAATGGTGATCTACGCTGGCGGTGACGATATGCACCGCCGTGGACGTGACAGCCATTTTCTATCTGATTCCTCACTTGCTAACTGACCTTCCACAGGAGAGGACCTACACTGCATGTGCTGCTGTGACCTGTTTCTGGAACATACCATGGCCCGTGTAACTGGGGAAAGGGCCCCAGCCTTCACATTGGAGGAGTTGGTGAGACTGGTGGATGGGGTCCTACCCCAGTACGGACTGCTGTATAGGCCTCCAGACCAACAGGTGAGTACACTGTGGGCACGATGCATGTGGCACAAATGCATGGAGTGGTGTGTGTGAAGGCCTTATGGAAGGGGGGTGGGTGCATGTCCTCTGGGCGGCGTACAGGTTGTGTGCTGGGCCATGTGTGTGTAAATGGTGATGGAAATGGGTATGGTGGGCCATATGTTTAACAGGCCGGACTGTCTGTCTAAATCTATTTTCCTGTGTCTGTTGCCTCTGCAGGTCAGCGGCCATCAAAAGAAGGGTATATGGCGCGCCATCGCCAAGGAGGTGCGGACCCTGGGGGTCTTTGGCAGGTGGAGCACCCACTGCCGCAAACGGTGGGAGGACCTGTAACGCTGGGCACGGAAGACAGCAGAGGCCCAGCTGGGGATGGCCTCCCAACGAGGAAGGGGTGCCCGTCGAACCCTGACCCCCCTGATGGCCCGCATACTGGCGGTGGCCTATCCGGAGCTGGATGGGCGCTTGAGGGCCTCACAGCAGCCACAAGGGGGTGAGTACTGTGCCCATCATTACAACTTACACATGGTAGAGCGGTATCTGGGTGGGGGATGTGTGTCAGTGGGTGCCCCTAGGCCAGGCCTGACATTGTAGTGTAGGTCGCCTGGTGGCTAGGGTTTAGAAGGGAAAATCTTGCTACCTAGCTCATAGGCATCCACTACTAGTCAGGGCTAAGTGTGTCCCAGGTGTGCTGCATTTGGCAGTGTGTGCCCCTCCCCATGCCTTCGCCGCTAACTATTTCTCTGGTAGAGTTATGGCACATTGCGTATGCCTGTTCCCTGTGTGTGATAGTGCTGTGTACGCCAACGGTGGTGTTGGTGCAGCCATTGACCAAGTGTATCCTTTGTCTCTTCCCCCCCGTTTTGGTTTTATAATCCTGTCCTCATGTGCATTAGCATCATCTGGCGGAGGAGCAGAGGCACCAGCGACGGAGGGAGCTGGATCCCACAGGACCAAGGAGGCAGAGTCCACTGACGCCGAGGGCACCAGTGGAACGGAGGGCGAGGGGAGCACCACGGAAGAGATTGGAGGGGACAGTTCTGTCACAGATACCTCCTCAGATGGAAGCTCCCTGGTGGTGGCGGACACTTCTGTGACAACCCCAGCTACAGGTACTTCCGCCACCCCGTACCAGCACCACCCTCCCAGCAGCCCCTCATCGAGTTTCCTGTTCCCGCTCACCCAGGAGGGTGGGCAGCTCCTTCGCCCGAGGCACCTCAGGCCCTGCCCCAGTCAGTCCTGCTGCCCTGAGTGAGGAGGCTATTAACCTCATGAGATCCATCTCTGTAGGGCAATCAACCATTGTAAATGCCATCCAGAGGCTGGCAACCCAGATGCCACAATCATATGCATTCCTGGAGGGCATTCACACTGGATTGGCAGACCAACAGAGATTGATTCACGCTCTGGCCTCCTCTCTGATGGCAGCCATTGTCCCTGTTTCTACCCTCCCCCCTCCAACTTCCACTGCCCAGTCCCATTCTCCTTAACCCCAACCCATCCCAAGCACACAGGCAGACGAGCATGCACACAAGATAACATCCAAGAGTGTCACAGGCAAACACAAGCACCACACTTCAGCCCACAGCACTCACACAAACACCATCCAGGTGCAGACACACCAACATCCACTATTTCCACTGTCTGCCCCTCCTCCACCATCTCCCACCCAGTTCCGTCCACACTCACACCTGCATGCACTACATTATCGTCCACTACCAGCATCACCACACCAAGCAGAACACACACCTCACTGCTAGACACCTCCACAACAGCCATGCACACGTCCCCTGTGTCCTCTCCCACTGTGTCTGCCCCACCCTCCGAAAGTACACAAACGCAAGCACTCAGACACCCAACAGCCATCCACTCCACAACAGCATACAGCCAAAAGCAGCAGACACCTCCAACAACCACTCCTTCATCTTCCACTCCCATTCCTTCTCCCTCTTCCCGCCCAAATGTCCCTAAAAAACTGTTCCTATCCACCATTGAGCTCTTCTTTACCCATCCCCCCATCCTGCACATATGGGCAGGGTAGGAAGAACCCAGCCAAGCACCTTAGCCACACAGTCCACAGGCCCAGTCGTCACCACACCCAATCGTGGTGGAAAGGGATCCCGGCCACATGTCCTGAAGGTGAAGGAGCCTGCACTAGGCAGCCTCAAGGGAAAGGAGCCTGCTCCAGCAGGCCGGAAGACCAAGGAGTCTGCACCAGCAGGCAAGAAGGGAAAGGAGCCTGCCCCAGAAGCCAGGAAGACCAAGGAGCCTGCACCAGCAGGCAGGAAGACCAAGGGGCCTGGGGCAGGAACTGTGACGGAGACCCCACCACCAACCATGTTTGTGCAGCCGTCCGAGGTTGCAGGGGATGGGCAGGAGCCTTCCCCCACCATCAGCACCACCACCACTGTGCAGCCGTCCGAGTTTGCAGGGGATGGGCAGGAGCCTCCCCCACCTACAGCACCACCACCACTGTGCAGCCATCTGAGGTTGCAGGGGATGGGCAGGAGCCTCCCCCCACCAGCAGCACCACCACCTTGCAGCCATCACCGCCGGCAGACAGTAAGTAATCCCGCATCCATGGACTGCTGTGCGGCCTGCCCCCTCCAAAGCCAGTGGGTATGACACCCATCTGAGAGACTGTGGCCTTGCACTCCCCAGGATCACGCACAGGGCATGTTGCCCCCTCCAGAACCAGTGGGTATGACGCCCACCTGAGAGAGTGTGGCCCATCACTCACCATGATCAAGCACAGGGCATGTTGCCCCCTCCAGAACAAGTGGGGAAGACACCCACATGCCCATCACTCACCAGGATCAAGCACAGGGCATGTTGCCCCTTCCAGAACCAGTGGGGAAGACATCCACATGCCCATCACTCCCCAGGATCAAGCACAGGGCATGTTGCACCCTCCAGAACCAGTGGTCTTGTAACATCTCCCAGCTGAGGTGCCTGCCTATTTACCAATTGATGCCTTTACAATGTTTTCTCCGTGTTGAAGCAGGTGACATGTGTGGCCTTGGACTTTGGCCTGTGGCCATTTGTCCTACGAACATTGTGGACTGGGCTGTGTCCCTTTTTCTGTACATATGTATATATCTATTATCTTGCCTAACTTATTTTTCATACTGTGTTGATCTCATTACGTTCACTTTTGCGAAATCCTTTTGTCCTTGCATTATTCAGCCGAGAGACGGGGTAAAATTGTTTTTATACTGCATCTGGTTGTGTGTATGGTGTGTGTGTGTGTGAGGTGTGTGTTGTGTGTGTGTGTGTCACTCTCTTTTTCCTCCTCACCTCCCTTGTGTGCAAGGCGGCTGTACTCACTGTCGTCGTCTTCGCCAGCGTTGGTGTTCGTGGTGGAGCAGAACGTAGAAGATCATCGGGAAGACATGCAGTTCAGGTTCCATGGCGGGGTGGTTGTTCCCTGTGTCTCCAATGGTGAGTCCTTTCCCTTCTGAGCTCTGTTTCCCCCAGGCTTTTGATGTCATTGGTACTGCCCCGGAAAAGGTGGCAGTTTGGCATGTCATTATATGGTGGGTGGAACATTGACTTCCACCTGGCTGTAGGCGGCTACCGCCCTGGTGGCTGTTGTTTCCACCCTGGCGGTCCGGGTGGTACATTGGCTGTCTTTCGGAGATCTTTCTGCCATGGTCATAATTTGGTGGTAGTTACCGCCAGCCTGTTGGAGGTATTACTGCCACTTTATCACCGACCGCCAGGGTCGTAATGAGGGCCTGTATGTTATAAAATACCAACAACTGTGTGCGTCTGCTATTACTAGGTGCCAGGGTAGGGCACCATATATATACATATACAATAATTCCCCTGAAAATGAGAGTTATTTTGACAGAGTTGACTCCTAACACTCCTGTTAGAGATGGGGTTTCTGGTTTGCTAGAGTATGCACCTAAGTCAGGCAGAACCCACCACTCTAGTCAGGTTAAGGGAGCTACCCACCCAAGATAACCCCTGCTCACCCCCTTGGTAGCTTGGCCAGAGCAGTCAGTCTTATCCCAGAATCCCAGAGGCAATGTGTAAAGCGTTTGCACAACACACACACCCGTGACACAATAAATACACATAAAAGAGACTCTACACAATATTATGTAAAAATATAGTATATATTACTCATAAATCATAGACCAGAACCACATAAAACAGTTATCACCTTGCCAACTAGGAAACCGTCAAACATCACAATGAGTGAAAATACAAGAAACAATTCCATGTTGCACAAGTCTTGAAAAGCACACCTTACCAATGCATACAAAGCAGATTCCAAAAATATGCATGTCACCCTAACAAGGCAAGAATGACATATAACCTAACATCAGGACATGGACTGTAGCATAAACACTGAGGGTATAGAATACAGTGGTTGGGAGCAGAACCTAAAAGGAGTCACCAAAGCATCACCATATACATATTGACACCGACAGCCTCACCATCATTCGGGGACCTCCGTCAAGAGTTGCTGCTCCGTCCTGCTACCGGGTTCCGTCTATCAGGGCCCCCAAGGTATGAGTAAACCGGGAGGGGGGGCACACACTTCTCACATCAGCGGGGGACCTCACCCACTCTGGGAGATACGGTAATAGAATAGAGCCTCTTGGCTCTGGGGCTTCCTGTGGTGCGAAGCTCAGCGCACTCACTCACACTAATCATTCCAGGGCCAGCGAACTCCTGGAGGGAAACCTACACTCCCACCATGCACCCGCATTCGAAGGGTCGTGGTGCTTCCTAGGAAGGTTTCCCCAACACGGAGACTGCACCCAGTGCTCCGTCAGAGATGCAGGAAATCAGTCCCTGCTGCCCGGCGTGCCCTGCACGGACTGACCTCTCCATTGGGCAGCGAACACACGGGGAGCAAAGCTTCCTCCTCCTCAAAGGGTCACTGCCTCTCAGGACATCAGTGCTCAACACGTGCTGTTTACTGGCACTAGGGTGGTCAGAGAGGAGGACCATTCACCATGCTCTCTCTCCCTGTCCTCCTCCACCTGAAGTATTTCCTGCACGCTGGCTGAAGGGAAAGTAGGAAGCACTATCCTTGTGCTAGCAATAGGGTGGAAGAGCACTTCAACTCAATCCTCTACACACTATAAAGGAGAAGCAATGCCAAGACAAGGAAGGGGACACCACCCAGCCCCTAGAGAACAACTGGGGAGCACAGAGATGCAGGGAATGAGCAGTAGGCCAGCCTATCATGATCCTTGAGCAGAGTGGCAATCCTCCTTGTAGCCTAGCAGGCCACAGGTCGGCACAGTGAGCAAGTCAGTCCAATGGCAATTCCTCCTGGCAGCATAACAGTTCCCTCTGGCAGTGTGCAGTCTGTAGAGCCAGCAGTATCTGGTTACAAGTCCACACAGTGTCTCAGAACATGGGGCTACAGACCCTTACTTATACTCAAAATGTATTTGATCTAGGGGCACTTCAAAAGAACTTCAGAAGAGCACAACACCCCTTTCACCCCCAGCCCTGGCTCCAGACATCAGCAGGGGGGAAATGAGCCCTTCGTGTGAGGGAAAGACACAGCCTATACAAATGTAAGTGTTGACCGCCTCCCACTCTCCCAGCCCAGGAGGTTCACTCAGCATGCAGATGTAATCCTGTTACACCTTCACCCTTCCTGTGTGATGGCTCTCTAGAAAGTATGCACAAAGCGCAGCTGTCACTCTATCCCAGACGTGTTTTAGAGTCAGGCTGCAAAGCACATGTCATAAGCATATTGAAATGCCCACTTTCTAAAAGTGGCATTTCCACAATAGTAATAAAAACTCTACCTACACCAATAAGCAGGATTTCTCAATACTATTCCAAACATGCCCACGTTACTCCTCATAGATTAGAATGTACCACTTAGACATATATAAGGGAATTCCTAATGCAAACCTATGAGAGGAGCAGCACTGACAGCAGTGAGAAATCAAATAGGCTGTTTGTCACTTCCAGGACATGCCACACAACGAAGGCACACATCCTAGCGTTTACCTACACAGCACCCTGCTCAAAGGGCTATCTAAGGCCTACCTTAGGGATGACCTATATGTAGTAAAAGAGGAGTTCCAGGCTTGGCAAGTAATTATAGATGCCAAAATCAATGTGGAGGTAAACTGCACACTCAGGCCTTGCATTGGCAGGTCTGGGACAGGGTTGAAAGGTCTCTTCTGTGAGAGGGGCAAGCTGTGCTGCAGGCCCACTAGTAGCATTTAGGGCCATATTTATACTTTTTGACGCAAAACTGCGCTAACGCAGTATTGCGTCAAAAAAATTAGCGCCGGCTAACGCCATTCTGAAGCACCATGCGAGCGCCGTATTTAATCAATGACGTTAGCCGGCATTAGCCGCCGGCACTGCCTGGTGTGCGTGAAAAAAAACGACGTACACCAGGCAGCGCCGGCGTAGGGGGATATGGAGCTTGGGCGTGAAAAAATGGGGCAAATCAGGCTGAGGCAAATTTTTCGCCTCAACCCGATTTGCGCCATTTTTTCCGACTCCCAACCCCCATAGAAATGACTCCTGTCTTAGCAAAGACAGGAGTCATGCCCCCTTGCCCAATGGCCATGCCCACGGGACTTCTGTCCCCTGGGCATGGTCATTGGGCATAGTGGCATGTAGGGGGGCACAAATCAGGCCCCCCTATGCCACAATTTTTTTTTAAAAAAAACACTTACCTGAACTTACCTTAATGTCCCTGGGATGGGTCCCTCCAGCCTTGGGTGTCCTCCTGGGGTGGGCAAGGGTGACAGGGGGTGTCCCTGGGGGCATGGGAGGGCACCTCTGGGCTCCTTCCGAGCCCACAGGTCCCTTAACGCCTGCCTTTTACAGGCGCTAAAAAACGGCGCAAAAGCGGCCGTACGTCATTTTTTTTGACCCGCCCACTCCCGGGTGTGAATTTTGCCCGGGAGTGTAAATACGGCACACATGCCGCGGAGTCAATTTTTTAGACGGGAACGCCTACCTTGCATATAATTAACGCAAAGTAGGTGTCCACGCTAAAAAATTACGCTAACTCCATGTACTTTGGCGCTAGACGCGTCTAACGCCAAAGTATAAATATGGAGTTAGTTTTGCGTCGGAATTGCGTCAAAAAAAACGACGCAATTCTGCCGCAAACGGAGTATAAATGTGCCCCTTAATTTATAGGCCCTAAGTAAATGGGACACCACTGTACAAGGGGCTTATAGGTAAATTAAATGTGCCAAACAGGGGTAAGCCAATCACACCAAGTTTAAAGGAGAGAGCACATGCACTTTAGCACTGATCAGCAGTGATAATGTGCCCAGGGTCCTAAAGCCAACAGATAAATGGTCTAAAAAACAGGAGAAGGAAGGCAAAACGTTTGGGGATGACCCTGCAAAAAGATCCAAGTCCAACAACTCCATATCAGGGTTTACTTCTAACATTACACATCTTAATGAGCATAGCTCGTTGTAGATAGGAGTGAGAGATACTTGTCATTCTCCTTTTCTCTGAAGTAGGTACACTACCAATTTTTCTTCTTGGGGTTTAGGAGAGCAACCTAGGTGTGCCCCCACAGGTTGAGAAGTTCACAATAGAAACACTGACCCTCTAACTTAGAAAGAGAAGAAACCCCTAAGGGCTTATTATCTATCTTATTCACCGGCTAGGGCACCTTTGGTTTTTGTACCTCAGAAGGATCAAGACGTAAGTCCTTGAATTGATTATAGAGGTTCAAATAAAATCTCAATCAAGTATAGATATAATTTCCCTCTTTGAAAAGTAATGTTGGAATCAGTTCAGGGAGCACAAGCCTTTACTAAGCTAGACTTTGAGGAGCATACCATCTGCTGCATATCAAGGAAGGTGATGAGTGGAATATAGTCTTCCATGCCCATACGGACAAGCAGGTCTGGTACTGTCCAGACTCCAGCATCACTTACACTGTAAGCCAGAGGAGGGAGAGTTTGAAAGTGAGAACGCTTGATATATAGGATTGCGATTCAACCCCTGTGCCATTTCTTTGAATCCAAAACATGAATCTGCTGAATCATGGAGGCCGCCCGCCAAAGTTCCCCCACCAAAATACCGCTCCGCGGTCGAAAGACCGCTGAGGGTATTTTGGGATTTGCCCTGGGCTGGCGGGCGGCCGCCAAAAGGCCGCCCGCCAGCCCAGGGCAAATCAACCTTCCCACGAGGACGCCGGCTCAGAATTGAGCCGGCGTAGTGGGAAGGTGCGACGGGTGCAGTGGCACCCGTCGCGTATTTCAGTGTCTGCATAGCAGCCACTGAAATACTTTGTGGGGCCCTCTTACGGGGGCCCCTGCAGTGCCCATGCCATTGGCATGGGCACTGCAGGGGCCCCCAGGGGCCCTGCGGCACCCCCTACCGCCATCCTGTTGCTGGCGGGAGTCCCGCCAGGAACAGGATGGCGGTAGGGGGTGTCAGAATCCCCATGGTGGCTGAGCGCGCTCCGCCGCCATGGAGGATTCTGCAGGGCAGCGGGAAACCGGCGGGAGACCGCCGGTTTCCCGCATCTGACCGCGGCCGAACCGCCGCGTTCAGAATGCCCTGCGGGGCACTGCCGGTCTGTCGGCGGTGCTCCCGCCGACCCTGGCCCAGGCGGTCTCTGACCGCCGGGGTCAGAATGACCCCCTCAATGTTTCCTTGGATTTACAGTTTTCTACCATCAATTTATAAACTATTTTGCAGATATTACTAGCCACATTATCCCTATTGCAAAGAAGGAGAATTTGAGCAAGGGGTTTGATGAGACAACCAGATTGAAATAGCTGTTAATAACTTAAAACAAGTGCTCAATGACCCATCATGGATTATCCAGACACTGCAAGGAAGTTAATTGTGGCGAGGGATGCCCTTCAAAAGAGCAATTCTGCTACTGGAACAAGAAGACAATGAAAAGGAACAATCAGCATTTTATCTGTTACATTTTCTGTCGGATTCAGAGCATATATATTCTCTGTTAGAAATAGATATTTTAGTGATGAAGATGGATTTTAACAAATGGAGCAATGGCTCTAAAACATCATTAAAAATCCAAATTGAACATTGGAGCTTGCAATGTTTGAGAAACCCTCAATATAAGAAGAGCTGTAGGCCACAATGGTCACTTATATTCCTCATTCAAAGAATGTGCTGGTTGATGCCATAGTGCGCTATTTCCCAAAGTCATCACTCACTTATGAACAATTTGAAATTCCTTGAAGCGTATATTTGAAATAGTTCAATGTTTTCTAGTAATGAATAGGACTTCCCAAAAACAGATAGCGAAATGTATTCAGAAGATCGTCAACTAAATAGCCCCTTAGTTCAATAAAATAAGCTGTATTTTACTCATCAATCTACCTTTATTTCCAGTAAGGATTAACAAGTGAAAGCTATGAATATTTGTCATGATTCAGTAATTTCCAAGCACAGATGAACTAAGACTTCCTTGGATTTAGTCTTACAATCATTTTAGTGGCAAATGTTCATTCTGATATCAAGGAATATGTTCTTGCTTGTCCTGTTTGTGCTCAGCATAAATCCTTGCACTCTAAGTCTTTTGGATATTTCAGACATCCACCAGAACATTCCATCTTCCGAATGAAATCCAGTAATGATGATAGCAGTACACACTTTTTCAAATATGGCTCATGTTTAGGTGTAGGCTTCAGATAGCTTCAACTGTCTACTAGTAAGACTTATTGGTTTATTTATCCATAGACTGGGATTTGGGCAACCCCTTACTCTTAATAGGATGGCATTACTGCCTGTCTCACTTCCATGCTCCTGATTGGTGGTTTTCTTCCCTATTCTTTTCTTAGTCCTGCCCAGAAGCATCAAAGTCTCACAGTGTTCTGATTGGTTGACATGTATCTTTCTGCTGCATTATTGATGGAACTCTTATTTAATTTTACATTCAGCAGTCCATGGGATTGCATATTTTTCTGGCCCCTCTCCCTGCTTTTTTTCGTTTCCTTACACGCTTCTTACCTTTCGCCTCTCTCCTTCTTATGCTCCCCAATCCTATGCAGCTCCCTGCAATTATTGTTTTTACATATGCTTCTTTCGAATGGGGATTCTTCTTGTTTCAGATTTCACATTGCAACATGGACGTGCCTTCCAAAAGTGGGTGGGTTAAAACAACACCCATGCTTTATCTTACTGAATAACTGTTCTGTGAGCCTAAGGTCCATCCAGTCTGTCCATCCTAGTGAGGCATACCTGAGTCAGGCGGAAAGACACCAGTGACTTAGAGGAAGAACTTCACTCAATTACAGCCATGCAGCAGCCTCTGAGACACATTCCCCTGTCTAGAGCCATGTAGCCTGTACTCACATCATGAGTATGTCATTTCCAGCTGCTCTTGTCCCGCCTGCTACTACTTGCTACTTGTCTGTTAAAATTCTTCCCTCTTGCTCCATGACCCCCTGCTGCTGAGCTGCTGTGGTGCATGCAGCTAAAGGCTGTCCTCAAGATCTGTGAGCATTGTGTGTGTCCTTGCTGACCTCCACAGCACCCAATCCTACTCTATTCCTGATGCCCCCCCTTCAGGCCTGTGCCAATGTAGCTAATGGTGAAACTCACCAGCTGGCAAAGGCTGTCAATCATGTGAAAAAACCCAAAGATGAATAAAGAGCAGCTGGGAAAATACAGCTGCTCTATGCAGCCAGCTGCCAAGGCCAGAAGAGCTATCTGTCTGCAAGCAGAGGAATAAGTGAAGCATATGTACAGACCACCCCCATCCACTTTTCCACCTCCCCTATCAAACTGTATTTCAGGTTCAGGGAGACCATACATTTTTCCTTCATGGGACAATTTATACGGGTTTGGGAGGGTCCTACTATGCTGAATATTAGGGGAGGTGCGAAGGAAAGTGGGCACACAATGTGAATGATACGGCGTGGAAAGGGTGGCTGAAGTCAGCGTTCCACAACAGAATGTTTGGAGCACAAACACCTAAGACTTGATGAGTGGCTTTCTTTCAAGGTGGTGCCTTGAGGATGTATCCCTTGAGGATGTATCCCTGAAATAAGCACAGATTTTAGAAATAAAACGAACCTTCCATCTGTTAGTTCTTGGCCTCCCATCTGCTCCGGGCCATAACACAAACCTGCTAACTGGCCAAAAGTGGATCATCAAACCAAAGGCAAAAGGAAATGTCAGGCTTCTGGAATACATCTGTGTCATGAGCACAAATGAATCCTCTCCTGATCCAACAGTTGCCTAGCAGCTTTGAGGATTCCTTCCTCCCACAGGCCCTGCCATTGAGTGATGTGACGTTCCACACCTCCTGAATAATTTTTTAGCACCAAAAGGTAGAAGACAAGGACCAACAAACACAAGGGTAGCCCAGGGATGATTTTGGATAGCAACATGGAATGAAAATTGATGTAGAACCATAAGATTTACAGGCATGTAATCAGTCCTTTGATTCTTCCCACTTCCAGCCTGTTCTTTACTCACATACAGTCTGTGGTTTTCATTGATGTGGCAGAAATGGCTTATGCAAATTGTATGTCACCATAATCATCTGAAAGTGACAGTTACATCATAGCCTTAACAGTGGTACCAATTTAGTTGTAAATATTGTTTATTTAGTTGCATATTAATGTGCAGATCACTGAGAGTAGACCTACTTTGACTGATGCAGTATGAACTTAAAAAAGCAAATGTTATCACTCGTTTTGATTTAAATCATTTATTTAGGTTGTTAATTTCTAGTTTTTATAAAATCGATATTAGTTTTCAGAAGAGAACTGTTTTTAAAAATAACATCCAACATGTTGAGAATCTCAGTTCTGCATCATACTTTGTAGAATGTATTAATACAGTTTTTCGTTTTAAAACACTTATAATAAGAGGAACTGACATTAATAACAATAATGTTTATTTCTGAAAATTAAGGTTTATGTACTTTGGTGAAAACATTTGGGCCTCATGCATTCCTATGCCTAGCCTGAGGCCTGCAACGCCCTGTTTCCTGAAATATTTAAAATGCTTGTTCAACCTTGCTGTTGTGACCCTTTTCTCTACTAGGTAAAGGTCAGACCGGGTGTCAGGTGTTAATAAAATGTTCTATTGTTTTACACATATTTCAGTTTGTAAGGGTAACCTTGACCGCGGTACACTCAGGAACTGTGAAAGAAAACTAACCATAAAATGTTTCAATCGATGTGAATGATTTCATGGGCGTGCCTTTCCATGCTCGACCTGAGAACTTTAAGGGATTTTTCAAATCCCAGTCAAAGGATCAATGCTCATAGGACAATTCCAGCTTTCAAACTCTGGGGTGTGATGGACTGACGAATCACCGTGCACCATGGACTATAATATGTTGTTCCGCCAGAGGAAGGGGCAGCCACTGTGGTACCTTCCCTTCTTCACTTTGGAGTCTTCATTGTTTTCGCAGTAGTTCCCTGGAGCAAGCTCCTTGCTTTGGAATTTTATTCCCACCTGCTTTCCCCTTGGGAAAGGAGCTTTTGCTCTTCTCAGAGATGGTCCAGTTTCTATTTTGCTTCCCCTCAACTGTCCACGTGAATTCTCTTATGGAACAGTCCTGCTTTAACACCTACCCCCCGAAGTTGTCACTCTGATGAGTTCTGATGGAACCATTTGCCATTGTTAGGAAGAAATGATTCTAATTTGACTCTGAGAGGTACTAACTTCTCGATATTAGTGCGAATTTAAGTGTTGTGTTTAGCTTATGATTCTATACTGACCCACAAAGGAAGACTCTTGATCGAGCTACCGATATGCTGACGCTTTCTCTTATTCCTTACCTGATGCTCCTGCAGGCAATCTATCTTTTACCCCAGATGACATTTTTCCAAATTCTTTTTGCCCTTTATATGCTTTTTGTTGACAAAACACAGGTAATACTGTTCCCCATTTGATCAGGATGTCCCTTGTTCAATTCTATTAAATTAGGTGATTTAGACTTAGCCCTCAGAAGATGACATGTTTGTATTTTCCCTAGGCTGTCGGTGAGATGGGTGAGGGCATGCTGTGGATTGAGGCTTCGCTAATCCCTGCCCAGTGCTGCAGCAGCTGATAATGTCTCTTACATGAACCTAATCAGACAAGGGCCAATATTGAGTCATTTTGCTTAAGAGGAGACTACCACGTCAGTATCGATTTGTGGGATAACACATCTAAGTCACACTCTGCAGGAGGTTAGTTTCTTAAAAAAATAACTTTAAAGTCTTTTCACAGGGTAAATAATTACATATAGTGGACGACAATAAAGGCATATCAATTGAGTAAACAAATGACATGAATAACATGCAGTATGGCAATGATACTTACATGTAGTCTTTTTAGTAGGTATTGGAAGTATTATATACATAAATGTATACATAATCATCCCGTGATACTCATTGATGTCCTGAGTGAGGTATAGTCTAGGTATTTATAGGAGCATGTTACATAGTTACAGTTCTGTTGTAATCAGTGGTTAAGTAGATTCTGCGCCGCTGGCTAGGTACATGCATAGTGGTGTCCAGGTATCTCTAGGTCTCGAGCGGGCCAGCACAAGTATGCAAAAATTGCCTGACATGGTGTTGCAGTAAATTAAGGTGCATATTTATGAGCCCCTAGCACCTCCAAGCGCCACATTGGTGTATTTGTTTTACGCTAATGTGGCCCAACGAGGCCAAAATCGCTGCAACAAATTTACAAAGAGGGGCAATGCACCACTTTGTAACCTCTTGTGCCAGATTATGCCTGCACCAGGCATAAAATATGCAAGGGGGCGTTCCCCCCTTAGGGGTACTGAAAAAATGGCGCAAAGAAATCCGAAAGATTTCTTTGCGTCATTTTTTTCTGCATTTTTAACCCCTGCTCAGAGCAGGCGTTAAAAGGGGACATGCCATGTTTTCAATGGGCCCCTATGTACTGTACAGGGTCAGCGCCAACATTTTGGCACTGACCCTTAACAGTACATCAATAGTGTCAGAAATTCTGACACTATTGCCCCCTACCCTGTGCCATGGTGCGCAGTATTTTAAATATAGCACACATGTGGTGGTGGTAGGGGGGTGCAAGGGAACGCAAGAAAAGTGGTGCTACATGTAATGTAGCCCCACGTTTCTTAAATCTGGCCCTAAATCTTCAATCCAATCAGCAGTTGAAGGCACAGGGCCTCCTCCCCAACTCATCACAAGTATCCCTTTGGCAGGTAGCAAGGCCAGAGCTGTGTACTTGCGTGCTGGGGCTGGTATATCTTTAATGTTTCCCAGCAGTGCTATCAGGATCAGGTGTTATATTCACATCTAATATTCGGAGTCCAATAACTGGATATGTCTGGGCCTGTCGGTGCTAGGTGTAGAAAATCTGCAGTATCTTCACCACAGCGCCTGACCTGCTCTCATGTTATCTATTTGGACTCTAATAACACCTGTACAGGTATTTGAACCGTATTAACCTATGCTTTGCATTCAAAGAATAATCTTAATAGCCAGTCAATACAATCACCATTGTTCATCTGTAATTTGGCTATCAATGTCTGCAAGTCTTGTCGAGAGCTTTCCAGCAGTTGGGGTGTAAAACTCTAGGACAACGTATAAAGTTGAGAATGCATATGTCTCGAAGACGTGCTGTGTATAAGGTGTGTTAATAACTGGAAAGAGTCAGATTAGAGGAAAAGTCTAGTAGCAGTGTGCGGGGCGTACTGCATATCCGGAAGTACAAGAACATGTCTAACGTGGTGACGTCAGATGCGAGGCACCGTAGCTGCTCTAGCGTCATGAGGTCCACAGATATAAGGGACATATTTACAAGCACCTACCGCTGTCTTGCGCTGCCCTAGCGTCATTTTTTTTATGCTAATGTGGTGTTAAGGAGGCCATTTCCCCACACCATATTTACAAACCATGCATTGCGCCACTGTCTAACCCCTTACGCCACATTATGCCAGCACCAGACATAATGTATGCAAGGGGGGCGTTCCCACTCAGGGAGGCCTGTAAAAATGGCGCCGTGAAGTTTACAAGCTTTCACTGCGTCATTTTTAACACTTGCCTTTGGCAGGCGTTAAAGTGACACTGGGCCTCCCTTGGCTTTGTCGGATGAACGCCATTATGTTTGGCGCTAATCCTGCAAAGTTCCACAGTAGTGTCAACATTTTTTATGCTATTGTCCTAACATGCACCATGGTGCGCCATTTTCTAAATACGCCGCACACATGGTGTTGTTAGCGGGGCCCAGGGTGACGTAAGAAAAGTGGTGTATCAGGACTGATGTGCCACTTTCTTGTAAATATACACCTAAGTGTCTGATACTTTCTACCTGGAGCTTTGTATGTAGCCTCCGCGTTTCCTTTTCCCAACTCACCATGAGCCTGTCGCACGATTCATTTTGTGTGTGCGAGGAATAAAACATCGCGCCCCCACATCTCTTCAATAGTCAATGCCACGCCTACAGCGTATTACTTATCAAAGCTATGCTGTTGAACTTTCTAGCAGGGCACCTGATCAGTCTAGTTGGCATTGGAAAGGGAACAGCATTGTCTCTCTGCGCCCACAAATGTGGTTCATCAGACGAAGGACGCAACCATCCGTACCTGACTGGGCCTTAACTACATCATAATATCTCAATCTGTAGAAGGTTTATTTTATTTATTTTATTTCATTTTGAGAATTTTATAAAGCACGAACATGGAGAGCGCTGAACAGAGCAAAGGCCGCGTACATACATCTTACAAAAACAACAGGAGAATCTTACTGATATAAAAGAAAACTTTGTCCGCTCTCCATATCTTATCTTATAAGGTTACTTATCACATCACCCAGAGGGGACAATCACTTCAGACATCACCTCTGCGCTAATGCAGTTAATCTCAAACATAACTTTCCTACCAATCAAGATAAAATGAGAGTAAAAGGCCATAGGTCCGTGGACACTTTTGCTTTTCCAGGCAGCTCTGGCAAGCTCATTCCAAACAGACCCTGGGGATGGCGCAGAAGGGCCATGACTGTGGGTGAAGGCAGATCTGCACGGCTCCATCAGTGAGCTTCCAAGATTGTCCTGCATCCCTCCTTTTTAAATTCCTAAAGTTGGATTGCACTGTCCTACATCCCACTACCCCACACTATCCTTGCATGTACCAGGTGGCTCGCTGTAGTGCTGGAGACCCCTCTGACCAAGCCTCCTCCAAGGTTACTCAGTCTAATCTTATACTCGCTCGCACCGGTTTTGGTTGATATGACCTAAGGTGTACGTCTTCCCCTATCCGCAGACCTTGGTTCCATACAAGGCAAAATCTTTGTAGGACAAAGAGCTTTGTATGATTGGCTAAATATATTCATGCATCACAGTTAGTGTAAAACAAAACCATTCAACATGTCTCTGCCGTATGTGGTCTTTTGCACACATTGTCACTCAGCAGCACTGACTAAGCTGATTAACCTTTGCTTCACAATATCTTCCTCATGCCAATTCCTATATATCACTCATCGCTCCAACAGCAAAACAAATTACATCACTTATTTATAAGACAACCACTATGATCCTCACTTGAAGGACACAACCACCCCAACCTTCATTTGAGCAAGCATATCACATCAACCAGAGGAGACGACCATGTAAGGTCCCATCTGGAGAGGACTCCTCATGACCGAGAGGAGGCAGTCGCCAAGAGGAGACACCTTATGCAGGCCTGCACATTGGAGGGACGCCACCCCCCTAAGTGGACATAACTAACCCAGGCTTAACATTTGTGGAGCAACATGACATCCAGTGGGGATAACTCCCCAAGTTTATTTCACTACATGTAGCTACCACTTCCCTAGCATGGGGCATTCACTCTAGAACCTGTCTCCAGCAGCAGACCACATCACTCACAGTTTGACGCCTTTGCTAAAGAATACTACATCATTATTCAGAGGAGCCATGATTGCGTGTCTTCAGTTATAGGTGGATTTTTACAAGTCTAAAGTTAGACAACCTCTCCAGCTCTGCTAGAAACTGGGGCTGAAAGTGTACAGATTTGGCTAGAAAACATGTCATCTACCTCAGTGGTTCTCTGATTAAAATTAAAATTAGTTTTTTTTGTATGTTTGTTTATGGATTAAATAAAGTATTAATAATTTGTAAATTTGTTGGACTTAGGTGTGTCTTACATAATGTGTCTGACTTCTTTCCTTCAATGCTAAGCCTGGCATGTGACGTCACTGGTCATGATAGTTGAATCCTGAGAGCTGCTCCTTGTGGCTTTCAAGTACCTTGCAATTTGTGACCTGTTGAAATAAGTATGTTTTCTCGTAATGGAGGGGCTCTGACACCTACGAACAGGGGCATAGTTTCAACTGGGACAGCAGGTGCAGTGGCACTGGGGTACAGAGGCCTGAGCTGCTCATTGTGCCCTGATATTGCTGTAATTTATCATTAATACAGCAGCCAGTGGGCTCATTTTCTTCCTTTCACTAGGGCTCATGGCGCTATGTTAGTGAGTGCCAACTACTTTCAGTTACAAAAGTGGTGAAGAGATTAAAGAAACAGCCTGAAGTGGAACCCATAAGAAAAGCAGAGGGGTTCACCACTGCCTACGACATCTGACCGGCTCCCAGAAAAACCTGAGATTCTGTAGATGGTGAAACATCAGCCAGACTAGCTGCTTGAAGTGAAGGTTGACCTGCTGAGCAGACTGTTTATGGGTGGAAAGAAAACCACAGCAACCCCTGCGGTGCATTGGTACAGCGGCCCTTTAGGAGGACAATCATTGACAAAGTACTTTGTATGTGCGTCTGGAGGCCAGTAAAGTAATATATTAGGGACGCCACACCAATTTTGTTGGGTGGGCATCATTTTGAGTTACACCACTGGGACTGGCTAATGTTGACCAACTTACCTGGGTTGGGCATTTCCTGAGTAGAACAGCAGTACCTATGGAGTAAAGCAGATGACGTTAGTGAAGCTGGGGGTTGCTGTGGGGTTGGAAGCGGTGAAGGAGACGGTTGAATTGCAGAGTTCAGAGCAAGATTGCAAATCAGCCTCAGGTCAACAACTTGGCTGGTATGAAGGATTTCTAGATGGTGACCAACACTTGTGTCATGCAACGTGGTAGGTCATCACTCGTCGAAGTTGTCTTGCTATCGGTTATGGGCAATACTTGTGCTCGTGTTGTGGATCACTCCTGTTGGGTGCTGACTTCAGGGCAAAGGTTCACTTAAAAGCTTGCGCACTGACTGTGTCGACGGTGCTTGTGAAGCTGTCTTTGGATTGTGTTGAAGTCCCACAGAAGGGGCCTAAGGTATGTATATGTTAAGCACTGTTGCTGCTGACAGAATTGGATCCTTGGTGGATTGAGAACGTGCTGCCCGGGTCAGGTCTTCATGCTGGGTGCATTAGCTGGTTTTAGATGCCATAGAACGTAGAATGAGTCTGCTGTCCAAAGCGAGAGCTTGTGGCCCATTCCACAAGCCTGTAGTGTATATACACTATGGCATGTTGGAGTCTGCTGCCCAAACCCCAACCTTGGCAGTTCAAGGAGGGAAATGACAAACCATTCGAACTGTATGCATACGCAGCCACCATGATTAGCCAAGCTTGTCTGAGCCTTTTATTAATATTGAGTATTCAGTTGTGATTGTGCATAACATGAGCTGTCCATGTAAAGACACATGGGGCAGATTTAAGAAAAGTGGCGCTGCACCCGGTGCAGCGCCACTTTTCCTTGTGCTGCTTAGCGCCCCACTACTGCCATCATGTGTGCCCCGTAAATAAAATATGGCGCACCATGGCGCAAGGTAGGGGGCAATAGAGTCAGAATGTTTGACGCTATTGATGTAATGTTCGGGGTTAGCGCCAAAATGTTGGCACTAACCCTGAACAGTGCATAGGGGCCCATTGTAAATAATGGTGTGCCCCCTTCTAACACCTGCTGTGAGCAGATGTTAAAAATGCTGGAAAAAATGACACAAAGAAATCTTTTCGATTTTTTTGCTACATTTTTATGGCCGCCCTAACAAGGGAACAGTCCCCCTTGAATACATTGTGCCTGGCATAATGTGGGGCAAGAGGTTACAAAGTGGCAAAATGCACGCATTACGCCACTTTGTAAATCTAGCGCTGCAATTTTGGCCTCTTTGGGTCACAATGAAATAAAAAATGATGCTAATATGGCGCAAGTAGGCGCTAGGGGCTCTTAAGATGCCCATGGTGAGGTGGACTAGGTCTGTTGGATGTTGGACTGCGTGCCCACAGTACGGTTTATTTTGGGGATGGGAAGGCATGGAGGAACCTACGATGCAGTGCATTTCCTGGGAAGTGTAATAATAGGTAATGTGCCTACATTCTTCCAGTTGTACTTATGAGTACTATTTTTATTGTTGGTGCCCGACTCGTACGATGAAGAAACGCTGTTGGGTCCAGACAATTTATTGTGTGATTCCTGCCAGGAATCTGGATTCTGGGATATTTGGTTATTTAGCCAAGGACGGTCAGGTTGCAGATTTTGAGAGAGGACAAACACTAGGTCGGGTGTTTGAGCATTTATTATGTTGTGACTTTAATTTTCTATGTGATTAATTTGTGGGCAGGTGAACTTTACTTTGTCGAATACCAAAGCTGCCTGGGTTTGATTCCACCTCATGCTGCTTTCGTCTGAAACATTTTTTTTTATCTCTTTATCATACTCTTCCAGGTTCTTTCCCATCTCTCTTTTTAGGTCTCAACTACAGACAGCTCTAACCCACTGCAGTGCGGATGCTGTATAAATTTACACTGTTTAATGGAGGGCACAGCAGCAAGGTGGAGCCTGACTTTTCCCAAAGTAAGAGCATGTTTTTCGTTTACAAAGGTGATTTTTTTAGTTTGAAAGGGGCTGTTGCCACCTGATTATTTTAGTCTGTTTCACAACTGCCTGCCCTGGTCTACTCATGGGAAGCTGGATGGTCTGTAGTGAACTCAATCTACGTTCTCAGGGCAGCAAATTGCTATTTTAACTCGATTCGTAGAGTATTTGGGGTGACTGCAACTTTGCGCAAAGTGGTTCTGCTGGCTTATTTACTGTTGTAATCCCAGTCCTGGAATGTTTTAGGTAGGTTAAAAATGACTCTAATACTGTTAAAAAGCAATGGAAAGTTGTAATTGATGTAGGCGCAACCTTTAAAATGCACACATGCACATGCGCAGTGAACCAAATATCACCAGGCATAATGAAACTGGTTTCTTTTCACGGAAAACCCATTCCATGTTTGCCGGTTATGCGTTTTGACACATGCATTTGCATGCCTGTGCCAACAAACACAGGTAAAGACAATAGCCTATCCTTTTAAAGCTGAGGCATATTGGCTTTGCCAGTGCTTGTTCTTCTTTCAAAAATATTCCAACTGCTGAAAAAATGGCCCAATGCTTCTTGACTCGCCTTCACAGAGTGTCTCATGCTATCATCAGTGATAGATGTACTCAATCAATATTTGTTCTGTTTTGGAAGGCTTTTTGTAAGGTATTGCTTTGATTTCTGGTTATCACCCGCCATCTAATGGGCAAACGCAATGAAATGAGCTAACCAGAGTGTGTAGTAAAATGTACAATACTACTGTAACACAACTCACCATGATTGGGCCTCTTATTTGTCAACTGTGGATTTGGTTTTTCACAACAACTTAAACTCCACTGCTACCAAAGTTTCACCATTCTTTTGTATGAAATGTTTCCAACCAAGAGTTTTTCCATATTCTCTTCAAATTGAGCCTTTCATTCCTGCACCTACAGAATACTTGATACAGCTAGAGGCATAGGCAATTGTCAGGATGTTTACATCATTCTAAAGGCATGATGTGTCCAAATGCTTTCTCCCCATGACCCTTTATATAACAAGGTCCTGCGTTCCGCTAAACGGAATTGTAAACATGTGGAGTAGTCCTGGAGGGCTGCCTCTGGTGAATCCACCAGAACAGTGTATAATGTACTATTCAGAAATGCCAGTCACTATTTTGAAGAACCTTGAAAGTTTTCTTTGTACAGGAAATCAACTGAGCCTCTAACTCCCCTTGATCCATTTTTAACATTGTTAAAAATAATCTATAACCCTAGGCATGCTTGCATGCTATACATGCGTCTCAGGGTCTGTGCCCCCAAATCACTTCCTTCTTCTCAGACAAAATAGCCAATATCTATACCTCACTTACTCGAATATACGTCAGAACAACGCGTGCTGGAACCACCTATGTCCGAACAACGCAGTCGGAACAACGACTGCATTGTTACCACGAATGCCTTTACCACGAATGCCTTAACAACTATTTTTTGTTGTAAAGGCATTCCTGGTAAAGGCATTTGTGGAAATGCATGCATGATTACAGCATGCGACCCACCTGACTCCCCACCCCGCCCCTAAAACCTAAAACTACCCCAACCTCCCACCCCTGCCCCTAAAACTACCCCCACCACCAACCCCGCCCCTAAAACCTAAAACTACCCCGACTCCCCACCCCACCCCTAAACCTAAAACAACCCCGACCACCTAAAAGCTAAAATTACCCCAACCCCCTACCCCTGCCCCTAAAACTACTGCAACCCCCCACCCCCGCCCCTAAAACTACCGCGACTTCTCAGCCTCGCCCCTAAAACCTAAACTACCCCAACCCCCACCCCACCCCTAAAACTACCCCAATCCCCTCTATGCCACCCCTAAAACCTAAAACTACCCCAATCCCCACTCCCGTCCCTAAAATTATCGCGATCCGCCACCCCCACCCCTAAAACCTAAAATTACCCTGACAACCCCGCTCTTTAAAACTAAAACTAACCCCACCCCGCCCCTAAAACTACTCCCAACCCTACCCCAGCCCCATTCCTCTCCGATCCTGAGTCTGTTTTCCTCTGCCTCAACCACGCATGTTTGTTGTTTAGACATGCGTGGTTAAGGCAGAGGAAAACTGGGTCGTTGTTCAGGAAAGCGTTGTTCCACATTCGTGGACAACGCCGGTTGTTGTTCAGCTGCCGTTGTTTAGGCTGCTTCCCCACTTACTCCCTAAGAGTGTACACTGTCGAATCACTCCCATGATGTTCTGCTTGATAACCATTCTCACCCAGAAGACTTTGCTGAACTATCCCTCATGGACACTAATTTACTTCACTCTATTGAGCCACCTCTCCACCCTTCTCCTGCTCACATCTTCACTGGAGCTGACATCTCCGCAACCTGCCCCTTAAGACCACCTCAGTCCCTCTTTCCTGGATGCATGCGCAGGTCATTCCTCTGATGAAGAATCCCTCTACGTACCCTAACACTCTTAACAGCTTTAGGCCCATTTCTTTGCTGCCCCTGCCAGCTAGGATCCTCGAGAAAGCAGTAAACAAACAGCTGTCCTTATTTTCTGGAAGGGAACTGTCTCCTAGAAACCGCCCAGTCTGGTGTTTGGGAAGCTCAAAGTATAAAAAATAAAAACTGCACTTCCTGCTGTCACAGAAAGCCTTAGGTGCATGCTTGATGATGGGACACTGGCCGGTCTGGTCCTAGTGGACTTCTCTGCTGTGTTTGACTTTACTTTTCATTACACTCTTCAGGACAGTATCCGCCAGAGGGCTCCGAAATGGCTCGACTTTTACCTGAATGGCAGAACCCAAGCAGTTTCTCTCCATCTCCTTCATTCTGGCAATCCTTGTCTTCTGTATAGAGTGCCTCAGAACTCACCCATACCCCCATCTGTTTTTGGTCTTCACATGCAGCCTCTCATTACCAGCATCCATTCGTTCAGTGTGAACATAATGTCCTATGCGGATGAAACACAGATTTATTTTGCCATCAATGAAGATACATCCAACACTAGTTCTAACTCCTGGCCCTGTAGGAAAGCAATAGCCTGCTGGATGAACCAGAACTGTCTCAAATTAAATGGAGACCAAGTATGAATAGTGTTCTTTGGCAAAAGTACCATTAGCTGGTCCCCGTCCTGCTGTCCACAAGAACATGGCCCTACTCCGGTTGTTTCAGAGCATGTAAAAAACCTTGACTTTCTGATAGGTAAAAAACTTATATTTTTCAAACAGATCAGTCACGTGTCTGCTGCTTGTTTTGCTTCTCTTTAAATGCTGAGAAAATATTCCCTCTACTTCCTAATGACACACATACCACTGCCATCTACTCCCTCATCACCTCCAAACTAGATTACAGAAACTCCCTTTATTTGAGAAATCCCGGACTATGTGATCCCGCCTGTTTATGAGGCCCAAAACTCAGAGGCTAGAATTGTCCTCAGTCTTCCCCCACCACTTTGATTTCAGACAAGCTCAAAGAATTTCGCTAGTTACCTGTTAGGAAACGTAATGTCTTCAAAACCCCTTGTCTCGTCCACAACATGATACGCAAGAAAGGCCCGCCATACCTGCAGGTTAAATGTCATATTTATATGCCTAGCTGAGCCTTATGCTCTGCTCAAAGTTTTTTCTGCCAATCCACACCCAGATAGGTCAATGCAAAATTTGGTGTCACTTTGCGCAACATGAGGGTCTGTGAACAACTCCGTAACTAAACCACCTTGTCTGCTGTGGGATGAACTACAATATGAGTGACACTTCAACGCACCAATGGCTGAGAGAGTGCCCTCTCTGAATGTTTTTTTGAGCAATATATTAATTTCCTCTATTACAAACCACCATGCAATGAATCGAGCATGACATCTTAATTAGAGGTCTGTTGATTCTCCCACTCAGAGCCATTTACGACTAGACATTATGTCGCTGTCTATAAATTTGTGATAACCCCAGTTTCCTTATTGATGTGATTCTAACAGTGTCGCACATACCCCTTTTAAAGGGACTTTTTCATTTTCATGAGACAATGCCAGTTTTACTCGGCAAAAATACTTAATTGAAGAGTACAACTGCTTGTCAGCATGGATGAAATCCTTTTAATGGCACAATATGAATTTTCAACAGTGCACTGTTAATGTGACAGCACTGTCACCTATTAAAGCCCTTCTTACTTGTCATGACACATTCCTAGCAGTCCCCAGCAGCGTGGCATGCATGACTAGTGGTACTCACTAGCACTGCCCCACAAGAAACCTGTTCTATAACTTTGGCACCCCCAGTATGTCTAATTACAACTATTACAATTTTAAAGAGATCATTGGGGGAATGATGACATAACATGTCTCCAAACCCAAGCACACATTGTCAAACAAAGCAACATTCTAGAATGCCTGTTGGTGATTGTTAGTCACAGGTGCTGGAAGTAAAGGTTTCGGGGGTGCCCCAGCACCCCAAAAGTAACCATGCTTGATTTCATAAGGTGATTGAGCAATAAATATTACCTTATTTTTTGTTCTTATCTTATCACATTTGCTGTGTGTTTAAAGACAGAGGTCAAAGGTCAAGTAAAGTCTTCTTACTTGCTGCTTATTCTTTTAAATTGAAAATCAATGTTTAATTTTCTTTCTCTAGCTGCAGAGTAAGATCATTTTTTCTAAAGTAAACTATTTAACAATCTTGCTGGTGTGAAAGGAAAGACTGTAGGATGTAATTTTCTTTCTGACACAACAAAATTTAAATACTCATAGATTAACTGTACAAATATTAGCATTTAGAAAACCATACATTGGGATTTTTTGTAATTCTGAAGTGTGATGGAAATAAAGATTTTGATACGATCAGGACCAATGAAGACACTTTGGCCCGTATTTATACTTTTTTTGCGCTGCATTTGCGTCGTTTTTTTACGCAAAAACGGCGCAAACTTGCAAAATGCCATTGTATTTTGTAGGTTTGCGCCGTTTTGCGTCAAAAAGCGGCGCAAATGCGGCGCTAAAAAAAGTATTAATACGGGCCTTTATTTAGTGATGCACAAATGACAAATATTAGTTAGAACCTGATTCTGCGGTATACAGTTTATAAGTAAAACTGCATGTTTGTACAACATAACTCCCTATTACCATGTGCTGTCTGTAAATGACAGTGCGCCACCACACATCTGTAACAACGTGCTCCAAAATGCACCACCAGCTACATACCTCACCCTTACCCTCTCAGGCGGAATGGGCGAGGCTCATTCGCTACACTTGTTTTTTGTGAAAGGCTTTGATTTGTCACAGTCCCTAAGGGCTCAGTTTTGTAACACTGACGGCAGCTCCCCCCTTCCCCACTCTAAAAACAGTTCAGCACCACTATTGTGAGTGATGCAGAACTGGGCAAAAATATCTATTTTTTTATTATCCACCAGATGGCCCCTTTAGTGGGCCAGTGCCAGCGATGTTACGCGTGTTTTCAGTGGTTTTTAAAGGCACATGGCTAGCATTTCTTTTCAGGGCTGCAATGTCTTTTAATGAGCTGTGACGCTTATTAGCAGACATGCTAAACTTTTAATGGCACTTTGCCAGAACCGCCATATGTCATTAATGGGACGTCAACACTTCTTCACACAGCTTTTCTTTCAATGGAGGAGAACCAGCTCTACGCGTTTAACACTTGGTACCACACCAGCGTGTTCCAGAAAGTTTAATCCTTTTCTTGAAAGAACAGTACCAGGGCTTCTGAGTGCCTGCATGAGTTGGCAGCTGCTGCTGAGAATCTGGGGACTGAATGGGGGATTGACTTAAATCAGCAATCACTTTGCTGAGCAATGTGGGAAGCTTGAGGGAGAGTACATGCCCACCAAAAGCAGGCCTGCTATCAATGTAATGAACGTGCACCATCATTTCCCAGCAGGGCAGCATGCTCTGAATGTCAGTAAAGCACTTGTCATCAAGCCTGCCGTATTTTACTTTTGCCAGTACAAACATTTCTCGGCAGGATGATGCTGTGGTGGGGCAGGCAACACTTCTCTGGAGAGTGGCACCAGTGTAAATCAGAAAATACAAGCACAAGGAGAGAAGGCAATCCCAGCTGAAGTGCACTGACGTCTCCACAAAGCTGACCTTCTTAAGGTGAAGACACCAGCAGTTCTCATGAAGGCACCCAGGCCCATATTTATACTTTTTTAGCGCCGCATTTGCGTCATTTTTTGACGCAAAAGCGGCGCAAACTTACAAAATACAATTGTGGCCCATATTTATACTTTTTTAGCGCCGCATTTGCGTCATTTTTTTACTCAAAAGCAGTGCAAACTTCCAAAATACAAGTGTATTTTGTAAGTTTGCACCGATTTTGCATCAAAAACTGACACAAATAAGGCGCTAAATAAGTATAAATATGGGCCGGTATTTTGTAAGTTTGGCCGCTTTTGCGTCAAAAAGTGGCGCAAATGTTGTGCTAAAAAAAGTATAAATACGGGCCCCAGTGCTTAAATTGTAAATAAAAACTTGCTGGTGCCCAAAACCCTCCTCTTAAACACGCGGCTGCTGCATTTAAATGTGCGAGCATGGAATACTGAGGCAGCGTAATCCTGAAGCCATCTCGGGCCTCTACAATTCATTAAAAGCCACTCCCTGCCCCTTCAGCCAACTTTGGCAGCTTTCTACCTTTGTGACACTTTTTCCTTTTTCTCTTCCTCCGTCTTTCCTGTATGTGTCTTTTGCTCGAAGCAAATGCTTGAGGCAGAAGAATAAGCCCCAGCCCTCAAAAATAAGTGCCGGTGCTCAGCACCGGAAACAATAAGCACAAATTAAGCACTGAAGGCACCACACCTAAAATAAAATTAAATCAGTGTTTCTCAACAGAGATGCTGTTTCATCTCAGTAGTGTGGACATATTTCAAATAGACAAATACCAGTTCTTAAAAGAAATCCTGTTATAATTTAATGGGACAGTACGGGCACTTCTCAACAGGGCTGCCAAAATTCTGTTAACCAACAAGGTGATGGACGGAATGCTTGAATTAATCTCAGCGTTCTGGGCCATATTCCGGTCCATTGTTTTTCTTCCAGCATGCCACTCTAGAGAAAGGCCTGCCTTACGCAAATTAGCACTAATCCCGCTCCTCAGGAGAGAAGGCCATCCCAAACTGCCAGGCAGGAGACCTTCCAAAAGCAACCGCAGGCTCGTTGTGGCCTATCTCGGCCTCTTGAGTGAGATGCAGCACGAGGCCTTCAACTCAGTGAGCATGTTTGGGCATACCTGTCGCACTTGAAGCGTTAACTGGAACAAGCAACAAAGTGATAGATGGAATGCGATTTACTTTGATGTGGCCCAAGTACCAGTGGCTGAGATCAATTCCAGCATTTCACCCATCACCTATTTGTTTCCTTCATTGCAACGCCCCAAATGTCCACATGTGGGTGCCGTGCTCACTGTGCCATAGGACTCAAGCTGCACCCTACTGCAGAGGACCAAATAGGCCACACCATTCTGATGTTGCTTATTCCTATTCAGAGGGGAACTAGTCTGGCTGGTCAAGCTGGGGTGTTACTATTGGTGCAATATGTAGTGCTTAATTTGAGCCGGTGGTTGCTGGTGGGGGGGTGCCAGCACTTATTTTTGGGGGGTCTGCACTTATTTTTCACAAAAGAAACTTTCTGAGCACAAGAAAGAATAAGATAAAGACCGTCACAAAGGGAGAAAGCAGGAACCTATGTGATTGAGATTAAGGGGTCGGGAGTGTCTGGTAGTGGATTAAAGAGGCATGAGGTGGTTCAAAGTTATCAGCTTTGATATTTGTCACACTGACATTTAATCACACCGCCTGTGGCTCTTTCTTTTACGAATGAAGCACTGGCAATACATGGACTGCTTCGAAAAAAGGCTGGTTCCTGTTTGAGATGGCATGGTGGGCTACAAAACGATGGACTGGGGTGCATTCTGAGTAATTTCAGCCCATTGCATTGATGTGCTCCTCATAAATCTAATAAAGGCATACTTCATTATTATTCTGTTTTCCAGTCTAAGGCCAGCTCCTGTGTGTACCACTACTACTGTAAGCACCTTTTTGGGTAATGATGCTCATTCTTAGGAAAGGATGCTTTTGTAAGCACCATTTTGTGGGTAAGGATGCCCTTTATGGTTGATCTGTCCCGAGCACCTCTTCTGAGTCAAGGCGTGCTCTCAAATTAGGTCTGCCCTGTACTAGCACATTTGCTCCTGTCCTTTCTAGCCACTGCTCGACTGAACAGCACTCCTCAAGGGAAGAATCAACTGCAAGACTGACCACCTATTCAGCATAGTGAGAACCAGATATTTTAGACAGATTTTTCTTGCCAGCATCTTTTTAAGTGTGATGTGGTAGTACTCAGAAGAAGGAGAAATGCTCTAAGGTGGATGAATACCACATGTTTTTGCTTTATATCAAGTTCATGAATTGTTAAAACAGTAAAGGGGAACTAACTGATTGCCCATCCTTAATGGCACTGCCATTCCCATGGAATCTATTCTCATGCCACTCCGCATTCCAATGAATGAAGAAGGAGACTGGTTCTCAAAGGGCACCAGTTCTGTCCAGTTTTAACCAAGCTTCCTGCACCTCAGAATTTTATCAAAATAATGTTTGCCTTTCCTTTTACCAAACGGACTATCACATATTTTCCAACTGCTAAATGTCTTTGCCCTCTACATTTTTAGTCCTAATACCATTTTTAGTACCTTTACTCAAACACTTTCCCACATAATACTCATTTCCCCAAAGGAGGTTCTAAAATATCGAGCATAGGCTGGCTACTGGTAAGTAACTGGGACATTACCTTTGCGTCCTTTTGTTCCTCATCCCAGACCTCACTATGTGAAGATGTATCAAGATTTAATTCTGCTGTTAGTCACAAAAACATTATCCAACACATTTGTTAATGACCAATAGCTATAATAATATAACATTTAACACAAGGATCAGAAACAACAGAAGATGAGACTGTTTTGGAGAACCTACCTGGACAAAAGCAGAAATATTCTAATGATAATTTTGGATAAATGTGTGCAGAGTAACTCATATAGGTACCTACATATCTCTGTCAAGAAAACCCCTTTTGCTTCACCCTAGAAGATCTTCCCGTAATAGCTGAGGGAACGTCTTGACCAGATGCCTTATAAGCCGAGGAAATAGCCCATTCGACCCATGTGATGATAGAGAAGCAGAAGGTTTAAGACCCTCTCTACTAGAATTGAGGGTGACCAAGACAGACTGAGAGGAATGAAAAAAATGACATTAATTCAAGGTAGAGCGGTAAAGATCGTCTGACATTTCGTTTATGCAATTCCTCTTCCTACAAAGATAAAGGAGACTAGAAGAAACTGTGCAACACAATTTCTCTCTCTATTACAGAGAGTGCCATGGGGGCGTAACAGGCATGTGCACCTGCTATGTGCATCTCCAGGGCACTTTGGTATCACAGAAGAGGCAGGAGACGCTTGTGTGGCCCCTTTTGTATTACAGATAGCATGCAGCACTATCATTAGAGAGCATTATCTAATTTGCATGGGTCTGTGTCCTCATACAAATGAGGGAATCTCTTTGCCTCTTCTCCTGTGCTATATTATGGACGTGGGCGCAAAGTGCATCCACTGATGGCAGCCTTCTGGAAGGGAGAAAGGGGGTGCTTGCAGGAGGGAGTAGTCACTCACTGCAGCCACCTGCAAGGGGATCTCTAATGCCTCCTAAAAGTGCAAGTGGGTTGCCACCTGCACAGTGAAACATGGAGCGACTTTAAAGCAGCTACTGCGTATTTCGCTTGAATGAGCTGCTTTCCAGGCCAGTGTGACTTCTCAGCAGCCCTGAGGGCAGCACATTCACCATAGAAGGGAACACTTTTCCTGTTGTAGCCCGAGGCACCGGTTTTAAAGTGCACCATGGTGCAAACAGGGAAAGTGCACCTGTATGGTAAAACAGATTGTTTAAGCCAAAAATGGCTTTATGTTGGCTGTCTCCCACCTGAAATCCCCTCTCCTTCAATAGAAGTCAATGGGAGAAATATATTCTCTGATTTTTTTTTTTTTTTAATCTTCCACTTGGCTCTTCTAACATTTTGGAATGTATGGGGATGCCCTCTCAATAACATGAGTTACAACTCATTTATAGTTGAGGTTTCAGTGGCAACTGGCACTGTAGCTGTTGCAGCTTGTGGTGCCGTGAGGCAAGCTCTTGAAGAATTGTAGGGAAGCTGGTTTCTTCTGGGCAAGTGGGCAATAACAATACATTTCCAATGCAGTTTTTGAGGCAAGTGGTTGGGGGAGATGCCCCAGAGCAATCAGGGCTTACTGGGCTCCGGTTGAAGTCTTTTACCTATGTTGTCCACGGGCCACCTAACTATTGGACCCAATATGATCTTGAAGCACATCCTTTAGCATTTGACCCTGAGGGTTGTCAGACAGCGCACATCAAGGCTTAGCTAAGTCGTGGGCACTAAAAGCACAGAGCTCTGCAAAACACACAATGGCAGTTCATAAATCAATGTCTAGCAAGTTTTTTACTTTTAAAAAGAAAAAAGTAATTTAATTCACACAAAACTAAACTGTAAACATAAAATTACCAATAATGAAGACCTGTCTTCTTTTCCCTCCCCACGTCCTGGGAATCTGTTAGAAGATATCTTAGTAATAAACTATGTGAATCCCCTTCCTGTGGTATTTGTCAAGGAGGAGGTAGAACTTCTTCCAGATGAATTTATCCCCGTGTTCTCTATGGAAAGTCTCCATTCTACTGTATTTATCAGAGATTTTACAATATTAAACCCTTTGTCAGTGCTTAATTTGTGCTTGTTGTTTCCGGTGCTGAGCACTGGCACTTATTTTTGAGGGCCGGGGCTTATTCTTCTGCCTCAAGCATTTGCTGTGAGCAAAAGACACATATGGGAAAGACAGAGGAAGAGAAAAACGAAAAAGCGTCACAAAGGGAGAATGTAGAAAGCTGCAAGAGTGAGCTGAAGGGGCAGGGAGTGGCTTTACATAAATTGAAGAGGCCCGAGTTGGCTTCAGGATTATGCTGCCTCAGTATTCCGTGTTCACACATTTAATTGCAGCAGCCGCGTGTTTAAGAGGAGGGCATTGGGCTCTGGCACATTTTCCTTTACAAATTAAGCACTGCCCTTTGTACAGTATTTGTCAAGGAGCTACACCATGCAACACCTCCTCCTCCTGCATCTGATAATGATACTGCCTCTAATAATGTCTCTAAGCTGTGGGAAAAGGAATTACAGAGAATTCCTCTTGCCTGCCACCTGTCTCTGGTGATTTTTTTACATTAAAGCACGTCTCTATCGTACACCCATTTCTTCATGTTTTTAACAGCTTTTGTAAATATGATGTGATGGATATAACAAATTCCAAAATAATTCAAAGGCTTTTGTATTTTATATTATTTAGTTAAATAAAGACATTTTGGCACAGAAAACAGGCCTGGAGAAGCAACAAACCAAGGACATCCTCCTTTGTTTGATTGTAATTTTCACATCTGATACTTAGACAAAGCAAGCCATTCGCTAAGGGCCCGGATGGACGTCATGAGACCAGTTTAAGGGAAGAAGAAACAAGGATGGAGTAATCAGCAACAGAAAACTAACTGCTCTTTCCTCATGGTCAGCTGAAGATGTAAGTAAGTATGCTAAAGATCATTTTCAGAATGCTAAAATCTACAGCAATTAACCTTCTCAAACCAAATACATATTAAAAAGGTCTGTAGCTATCCATACTCTGTATGAAAAGCAAGGAAAGGCAATGATAGAGGAAGAAATTACTATTGAGGAAGGATTTTGAAAATACTAGGTGGTCTGTACTTCAGCAAGTATGACAAGGAGAAGGAGGGCACTGAAAAAGTGAGGATTCACCATCTTCAGCTGAGGAAGTCGAGGATGCTGGTAATGCGCAAGAGTTTATGTTACTCCCTCAGATTTCTCTCTTAGACTATTATCTAGAAATGCTGGAAAGCACCAGTTATTTTACAATTTTGTAAGACACCTCCTGGTGAGGGAAAGGGAGAACAAGACAACACCTCTGCCATTTATTTACTGCCACACTCACTTTCCTCCAGCCACTCCATACGTCACGTCCTCACATTTTTACATAATGGCCATCTAATGCGTAGGAAATCCACTGTGGATTGTAGCATCCTCCCCAGCCTGGGTAACCACCAATGACTACGCAACACAAGGAGCTGAATATTGCACGTCTTTATTCTTCTGCGGGTAACTGCAAACTCAGCATTCTGAACCAATCTTTCATTGCATTCTCCTGTACTCACTACGTCACATTTCTATGGACTCCGTTCGGTGCCAAAACTGTGAACAAGCAGAAGATTTGGAAGCAGCACTTTTTATCACTGCGTGTGCCTGACGGAACAGTGATACAAGATGGCCAATGTCTACATTAGTGAACCACCAGTCTTGGGAATCAGCAAGTGGGAAGCAGTAATTGGAAAGAAAACTTATCATCAAAAAACGACTATGAAAAATAAAACTCTTCAAAAAGAGGAAAGGCATTCTTCAAGATTTCCCTAAGTGCCAAAAACAAAACAAAAGTGTCTGGCAAGTTTAGATTAAAAAAACAACTACACAGAATAGTATTCAGGAGTTTGAGCTAGTTTGCAACCAAAAAGAAGAAACTAATATCTGACTTGTGCATATTGACAAGTGGGAAGGACTTTCTGCTTTCCTAAACCTTTTGTGAAAGGGTTCCAATATTGAATAATTCTGTAATGTTAATCCTTTGAGATTACCATATGAAAAGAAACTACACTCTTTAATGTAATTCATATTCAAAGGAAGCCACCTCAAATAATCATTTAATAATCATACAGTCGTGGTCTGGACTAACCATGAGTCCTTGGTGGGACATATGGATAAAGATCCAGTCCTCTCTAAACCATAGAGTACTCACTCTGCTCCAAACCGACCATCAGGTGGACCAGCTTAGAGCCCTCACCATCACATCTCGTTGGTTCTACTGTAACATCATCTACACTGGTTTCCCCAGCCAAAACTCTCATTGCCAGGTTACACAGGTACAAAATCAGCAAGAATGTGTTCTACCCTTCAAAGACAGGATCACAGGAAGTCTGCTCTTAAGGATCTTCATTGGCTAACAGTCAAAGCTAGGTTCAGATTAAAGGCTCTCTGCACCATCAATTAAAAAGAATTCTGGCAAAGGCCCAAAATCCCTGCAGAAGTTACCCGCAAGCCATGTCCCAGCCAGAAACCTCTGCTCTTGAGCTGCTAATTTAATTAATGAATGTTTGTTGAAGTAGATGAAACATTGAGGAAGATCACTGGTAGTGTGAAGCTCAACACTGTGGAATGAGCTAATCTCTCCTTGAGAACTGAGTTCAGTCACTGGTGTTTACTGAAAAATGAACCATTCAGACTCATTCATCGGAACTATTGACTATCAGGGCCTAGATTTCAGAACATTAGCTGTGGTACCCAACTTACCTCATCGGATGGCTAGCAACCCGTACCCCACTTAAAAAAAAATCACATTTCCTGGTGAATGAATATCATTTGACTTCGCATTTGTTTCGTGTCTGGTTTCACCACAGCCGGCATAATCCACATGTGGTTTTCAAACCTTCCCAGTGGGGTGGTACCGACACGTTAACCGTGTATAACCCACAGATATCTGCGGTTTGCCCATTAACAGAAAAACAGGCACTGTACATAGAAGACATGAAAGGCCAGGCAATTAATAGGAATAGTATGATTACAACTGTCTTCATTGCATTTCATGCTGCATTGCATATTTTCAACATGTCAACACTCAGGACCTACTTCCCAAACGTAAACGTACACTTTAGTGTAAATTACGATTTTTTTGCAATTCACAAAGGACTTTTACGAGTAGTATCTACACGTGGTGGAGACTCCACTCCGCACATAAAAATATACTACCGGTAAAATTATTTTTCTGAATTGCAAAAAATCTTAAATTTACACTTAATGTAAGTTTCCCTTTGTAAAACAGGCCCTCAGTATCAAATAAAAATGAGAAAAAAAGTGGCAGACAGACTTCGCCAGTGTTTCGCAGATTTCTGAGGAGTCATTGTATAATGGGCTGGTACTCGGTCTGCCCTCTGTTCCTTCTTAAAGGAATGTGTTTTTTTTACCTTTAGTGAATATTGAATTGTATTCGAAATATCTCGTCCAAGGCTCTGAATGTGCTTTGAATGCATCATTATTCCTAGTATAGTCAACAAACAATTTTTTTCATTTATGCATCAGGGTTTTCTTCATTATTTCGACTACAGCTTGCTTTGGGATGGATATATTTCTGTATTTCTGTAGTTAATAAAGCTGTTGCTACCGAGTCTCGCCTCGGCTTATGACAGAGTTATGAAGATGCTTTCTGCACGAAACAAATGACCTCCACATATGGGTTCCTCTATTTTTCTTTACCTTTGTGAGTGTCCTCAGTGAGCTCTGAACAGCTCTGGGAGAGCCAATTAAAATGAACAAGCTGGCTCATGTATATTCATGAGCTAGTCTGCTAGGATACCTACCTCACGACTTGTCTCAGGCCTCACCAGTAGGCTTGTCAAAAGTGTGTACATATATATATATATATCTTCACTTAAAAAAACAAAGCTTACAGGGAGGTTATAGTTAGGTTCCCGTTTTAAACCTACAAAACCATAGAAATTCACCTGCTATAGTTAGAGTAACTTTAAATCGTGCCCTAATGTAACTATAAGTCGTGCCCCACAGTTTTTTCTTCAAAAATCAAAAATTTTGCTGCAAATATTACATTGATATTATCAATGTTGTTATCAAAGATGTCATGAGTGCCGTAATTTGTGAGGTAATTAGCAGTGTATGGCGAGGGTGTGAGTTATAATTACATTAGGGCACAAGTTATAGTTACTTGAAATAACTGTAACAGGTTAATTTCTTTGGTTTTGTATGTTTAAATTGTGAGTCTAACAATAACGTCCCTGTAACCTTTGTTTTTTTTAAGTGAATTTCTATATTTTTTTTAATTCAATTTCCTAACTATAATGTCCATGTAACCTTTGTTTTGTGTTTTTTTCAGTGTCTTTCTATGTTTTTTTTAATACACAGTGATTTTCATAACTGTACGTTAATCTAAACACCACCGCATACAGTGGCCGCACACAACCGTTGGCCGTGCGTGGTGGCATTTGGCAGCAGGACTTGTGGCCAGCCCCCTATAAGCAGCCAACCTTGCGCGGTGCACAGCCTTCTGCTGTGCGTGGCGGGGGTTGCCCGCAAAGCCTGTCCTGTGGCTATACCCTGCAGCCTGTCCCTCTGGGTGTGAGAATAGGTGTGAGAGGTTGTATCTGGGGGTGAGAGTGGCTGTGAGAGTGTCTGGGTGTGAGAGTGGGTGCATCAGCATCTCAGTGGGTGTGTCAGTGTCTGTGTGGGTCTGAGTGGGTGCGTGAGGGTTTCAGTGTGTCTATGAGTGGATGTCTGAGAGTCTGAGTGGGTCTATGAGTGGGTGTGTGAGTGTCTGAGTGGTTCTGTGAGTGAGTGCATGAGGGTCTGAGTGGGGTTGTGAGTGGGTGCAAATTAAATAAAATGTATTATCATTTGTGGATGTGTTTAGTGGAATGCCTGTTTCCGTACTTTTTGTGTTTTGTTTTGTGGTTCAAATCATCAACAATGTTTAGAATGGGGGTCCCGTCTTCTGTAATGACTCAGTGGGGGTCCCCAGATTCTAATAATGATTCAGTGGGGGTCCCCAGGTTCCAGTAATGATAAAGTGTGGGTCCACAGAAGTCAAAACGTTGAGAACAACTGGAGTAGAGGATAACAGAACAATAAAGAAGAAAGAGAAAAGTGATGAAAGAAAAGGAGAAGGTAATAGAATGGGGAGGAGAGCAGGAAAAGGTGACTGAATGGGGGAAGGAGATAAAGTTGAGCGAGAAAGAGAAAGGAGATGTGGATGAGCAAAATGGGCAAGGGAAAAGGAGGAGAAAGGAACCAGAAGTAAGGAGCTAAGGGAAGATGGAAATAAGGATGAGTGAGAGACAAAAGAGGGGGAAGAGACAGAAGACTGAAGAAGGGGATAGTGAGGCAAACTGTAACTAGATGAAGGAAATGAGAGAAGAGCAGGATGGAGATATTGAGGCAAGAAGGAATAACGAGAATGAGGAACTTGGAGACCCGTAAATAATAGTAGTGCAGCAGCTGCAGCAACACCAGAGCCCAGGGGAATGATGAGCACACTGCATCCCCTTTATATCAGTATTTTAATACCAGCTGGGGGCCCAGTTTCATTGCTTGCACTAAGGCCCATGACCCCCATGCTACACCACGGTGTAAACCTTCATATATTTATGTATCAAGATATAGAACACACACCTAGCCACAAACGTTTTCAATTACTCTATCCTTTGAACAGCATTTTAAGAAAAGAATCAAGCAAGAAATACCTTAAACAGATACATTTCTGAGGACTGAAATAATCCAAAGTGTTATATAGACGTCATAGATAGGTTCCGGGCTTGTAGTGCAAATGTAGTGGGTTTGTTGTCTAGTGTGACACAGGATCTTGCATATATTAAGACCTTTGAGTCCTACTTGTGATTACCACTTTTCTAAAATTACCGGATACCATGATGAGAATTACCTGATGGAGATGGGCCGTAAATATGCATAGGAGATCTGCAACAGCAATCAGTTTCAATGCAGTAGGCCACCTGGTACTAACAAAGCCACAGTAATATCCCGGACCCTCCTGCCCCGGCCTGAACTGTACGCAATCTGGGAGTAAAGTTTGATAATCTTGTCACTTTTCATCCCCGGGTGGCAAGCATTTTTGGGCTAATGTTTTGGACTCCTCAAATCCATATAGAAATGTATGTGTTTACTGCCACTGGAGACCCAAACAATCTATTATTCATGCTCCCATTACCTCTGGGCTTGACTATGCCAATGCTCTTTGTGCCCTTTATTGGGGCCTTCTGGCTTACCATCTGAAGAGACTTCAGCTGGCTCAGGATGCTGATGCTTGATTGCTATTGAAGATTCCCAGAAGGGCATGTATTCTTCATCACCTTAAGGCATTACACTGGTTGCAAGGAGAGGATACAGTTCAAAGGTCTGTTTTCAACTCATATAGCTTTATACCAGACCAGCCCTGCATATGTGGCCAAGTGATTTACACCTGATCTTCTGGCGACAACCCTTCACTCTTCAGGACCCCTTTTGGTGACCGTTCCTCGAATAAAAGAGGAAAAATGGGATGGCACTCCTTTCTCCTGCCTTACCGCCATGGCCTGGAACGCTCTTCCCTTTCATCTACGTGCTGTGGAAGATGAGCATTGTTTTAGACGGAATTTGAAAACATGGCATTTCTCTCTGCATTTCACTAGCATGGTCTTCCTCTTTTGCAATGATGTTCACTTAGTCTGGTCAGCACACTCTCAAGTAGCCGTGCACTTTACAAATCCTTAAACTTTAAGCAAACAAACACAGAACAACAAAGAATGAAGGGGAGTCAGAGCTTCCAAGACTGGACCATAGATAGTGGCATGGTGGAGCATGCTCATCAAAGAGGAACCCCGGCAGTGTGGGGAACAGGTCTGAGTAAATATTGCTACAGGCAGGATGAGGAACACTGTAGAAAGTCACAGAAGCCCTTATTTCAGGTTTCAGTTGAAAAACAGGCAAATTCTATAAACAATTCAGCTTGTGGAAAACTTTGATAAAATCTTCCGGGAAGATGGTATCTGGTAGAAGTACTTAGAAGATGCACTTAAAGATGCAATCTAAGAAATATTCTGGAGATGCTAATTGTGCTCACCAACTAGACTTAGGGAGGCTACCTGGATCCAGACATTGATGTAGAAATTAAACCAATGGCTGTGTTTGACATAACCATGCAACCAAATCCAAAATAAATTGTCAGCAAGCCCCTTAAGAAGTAGGAGGAGGCACAAGTAAAAGTGTCTTGCACAAGGGCCAAATGTAGTATCCTTTATGCAAATGAGCCCAGAGGAAAACATAGAGTGATGAAAAAATAGCTTATCGCTCATGCTAAAATTGTATGCTTTTAACAGCACACACCCAATAAGCTGAGATGACCCTCTTTAGAAAAAGTGGCAGTAGACCTCATCATCCATTCTAATTACAGAACCACCTCTATTTCACACTTTCCAGTCTAATTACAGACCCACCCCTGTTTTCCCTTTCCAGCAAAAATCATAGAACTTTGTTTCTCCCTAGAGCAATAGGTAGGTTGCTTCATTCCACTCGGGCTGGCTTTCATCCTGCCCATGTAAAAGGATCATTACGTACCAATACACCAGATTACATCTGTATTATTCTGTACTCTGAAGGATGTATTTTGTTAGTCCTCTATTGCTGAATTAAATATGGCCTCCCATCCCATTTTTATTTCATGATTGGTGGATTATGGAGTGGGAGGCCAGGCTATTCCTTTTATCAATGTGCATTGAGAAGTGCCACAGTGAGTATCTACGGTCCTGAATGATTGACCCTCCTGGCACTAAATTTGTTTGAGTCCCACACTTCTAGACTTTTGCTATGTTGATAATACTCAGCAGATTTTCTAATTTGAGGCACACTTTTTTATGTTACGTTATGTTATATGTTATGTTATGTTGATATGTATAGTGCACTAACCACCCAAGAGGGTATCCATGTTCTTGGGCAGGTGTGTAGGTTTGTGGTCATCAAGGTGCTTATACAAACAGCCAGGTCATCAGCTTCTTGCAGAACTTAAGAAGTGAGGTGAAGGCTCAGATGTGACGAGGGAGGTTGTTTCAGGTCTTGGGTGTGATGTAGGAGACTGAGCGACCTCCAGTTTTGCCTTCGTGGATATGGGAAATGTGTGCGAGGGAGAGTGAGGTAGAGTGTAGGTGTCTAGTGGGTTGGTAAAAGTGTATGTGGCTGTTCATGTATTCTGATCCTGTGTTGTGTAGGGCTTTGTAGGTGTATGTGGGAAGTTTAAATGGGCTTCACCTGTGAATGAGGAGCCAGTGATGCTTCCTTACGTGTGGTGTGATGTGGGTGCAGCTTGGGAGGGCAAGTATAATTCTTGTAACGGAGTTATGGATGTCTGGAGTCTGTATTGGGGTTATTTGTAGATTTCGGTCTATGGAATGTTGTCATTGTCCAGCCTGCTGGTGATGAGTGCTTGCATGACGGTCTGTTTGGTGTTCCGAGGCAACCATTTGAAAATTGTTCACAGCATTTGTAGGATGTGGAAGCTGTAGGTGCACACTGCATTGACTTCAACCATAATGTTGAGGTTGTCATATATGATGATCCCTAGATTTCTTGCGTGATCTGTGGGTGTGGGTGTTGGTCCTAGTTCCGACGGCCACCAGGTGGAGTCCCATGGGGAGGTCTTGTTGCCGAAGACCAGTACTTCTGTATTGTCAGAGTTGCACTGCAGGCAGTTGGTTTGCATCTAGTCTGATACTATTCTGATACCGTTGTCATGCAGTTGGTGAAGTTGGTTTTGGCGGTGCTTGGATGTCATCAGTGTAGAAAGTGATGGAAATGTCTTCTGATCAGATGATGTTGATGAGCAGTGTCATGTGTATGTTTAAAAGGATGGGGCTGAGGGGCGATCCCTGTGGGACTCTGCATTTCAATTTCTTGGTCTCTAATGTGAAGAGTGACAGCCTGATCCTTTGGGTTCTTCCAGTGAGGAAGGTACAGATCTATTTGAGAGTGGATCCTTTTATGCTAATCTGGTGGAGCCTTCTAATGTGGATGTTAGTAGAGACAGTTTTGAAGGTGCAGAGAGGTTGAGCAGGATAAGGCCTGCTGTTTCTCCTCAGTCAAGTTCAAATGTGATAGGTGGCCACAATGATTGCTGTTCTGGTGCTGTGGTTCTTTCTGCATCCTGACTGAGTGTTGTCTTGAACATGGTAAAGTTCGAGGTGGGTTGTGAGTTGCTTATTGATGGCCTTCTCAATCACTTTGGCTGGATAAGGAAGCAGGGAGATGGGTCGAAGTTGCTCAGTTGATTCAGGTTGGCTGTGAGGCTTCTTGAGGAGGACGTTGATTTCTGCAAGTTTCCATTCATCTGGAAAAGTGACGGATGTAATTGAGGTGTTGATGATATGGGTCAAGGTGGTGCTGATTGGTGATATTTCCAGGTTGTAGATTTGGTGGGGGTATGGGTCCATTGGGTCCACTAAGTGAATGTTCCACATGATTGCCACTGTGTTGTTTATGGTGAGGTTTGCCAATTTGGTCAGGTGGCTGCCTTGGTTGATGGTGGGTAAGTTAGCAACAAATTCTCTTGGGATGGATTATTGTGCAAAGTTGCTGTAGATGTTTGCAATTTTGCTGTGGAAGAAGTTGTATAGGTTGTCGCGGAGATGCTGGGAGGCAGGGATGTTGGTGAGGGCGAGGTGCAATCCTTAATGATTGAAAATATCTCATTGCAGCTGTTGGAGCTTCTCGGGGTGGCAATGGGATGTTGGCAGAGAACTTCTCAGTATGTGTGAGTGGGGTGTATATGTCGCATAGTCTCCAGAAGATAAACAGTCTCCACACCCAGGGTGGGGCGGACAGTCCACCTCCTACAGTAATTTAGGAGGCACAGTCTGCCAGTCGTCAAAAATATAGAGTCTTTCCCATAGTCTTGAGTGATCAAAGCACTTACTTGAGGATCAGCACCTCTCCCCTCATCCGGCTCACCATTGACGCTCCCCTCATCTCAACTCCCTCGTGCATCTAGCTCCCAGTGCTCATTCCTTTGCGGATCTTCCCAGCTCCCTAGGACCTCCATCCACAAGTCTTCTATAGGGGGTTTCCTAACCTAACCCTTTTGCATCTTCCCTAATGAGTGCTATTCTTGTACCCTAGACTAAGTGGTGTCCTGACTCATTCCTCAAATATTAGCCCCTTCACCAATTTCCACACCATTGCTATTCTGCATTTGGCCAAGATAAGGGCCAGGTCGATGAACATAGAGTACACTTTGTGTGATTTGGGTCTGGAGAACCCTCCCAGAAGGCAAGCTTCTATGGTGTGGGAGAGAGAGCGGCCCAGCAAGGGGTGTAGTTGAAACAGGACTGCAGTCCAAAACACTTTAAGGGTAGGGCACCCACGTGTCTTATGGTTAAAATCTGCATCTGGGAGTTGACACTGAGGACATTCACAGGGTTACTGACCAGAGATTACATATATTACCATTGAGGCAAAGACTATTGGTGGAGTAAATAAATTAAAACCTCGAATGAAGGTTGCGAGTACGCTACCCTAGCGTACTTGCAAACTTCATTCGCGGTTTTAATTTATTCGCTTCACCAATAGTCTTTGCCTCAACGCTTATAAGCTAATACAACATGGGGCATTATGTTTGGAGCTTGCCTAATAGGACTTGTGAACTCAGTAGTGGCTATAAAATGTATATTGCATCTGCCCTGAGGAAGTCGTGGGGTTGTTCCCTTACACGAAACACGCGTTGGCTAAGGTACATTTGGAATCCAACATCCATACACATATAGGGACAAGATTTATGTTTGAAACAAATAAACTACAAACTGGTTGTATCACACAGAAGAACTGCAACGTTTTGTATCTGCTTGTTATAAGATCAGACTCTTTTCATGACAGTGGCCCTCATTATGACATTGGCGGTAAATCCCACTTACCATACACATATAGGGACAAGATTTATGTTTGATTTATGTTTGAAACAAATAAACTACAAACTGGTTGTATCACACAGAAGAACTGCAACGTTTTTGTATCTGCTTGTTATAAGATCAGACTCTTTTCATGACAATGGCCCTCATTATGACATTGGCAGTAAATTCCACTTACCGCCATGCTGACTGCTGCCAACATAACACCGCGGCAGCGGATAACCGCAACCATATTGTGACACACACATACTAATCCTTCACTATATAGCCACACACACAAGTCCGCCAGCCCAAAGCTCAGTTATAAACTGTCTGTAGCAAAACCCACACCGTTACACCAACAGAACAAAGCCCATCACATTATGACCCACGAATAACCGCGGCGAACATTCAATGGCAGTAAACCATTGGTGGTACATACCGCTGCGCTAAAAATACACACACACATACAAAACAACACCACATTGGACAATTCAAATTACACACACCTGACTCCCATGCACACACCACTATAAAACACACACACACATTACCCACAACCCTTACGACTACAAACAATTGCCAACAGAGAGATACAGCAAGATCACCCACACAACCAGAGCCACATAACACCATCACCAATACACCACCCATGCATCTTACATCACACACCCCAACACATCACCTCACACACCCTCACCCACACCACTCACACCACACCCATGGCACCATAAGGACACCCCAGGTTCTCAGAGGAGGAGCTAAGGGTCATGGTGGAGGAAATTATCCGGGTAGAGAGACAGCTATTTGGATCACAGGTGCAGCAGACATCCATTGCTAGGAAGATGGAGCTACGGCGAAGAATCGTGGACAGGGTCAACGCTGTGGGACAGCACCACAGAACAAGGGATGGCATCAGGAAGAGGTAGAACGACCTACGGAGGAAGGTGCGTTCCGTAGCAGCAAGACACCAGCTCGCAGTACAGAGGACTTGCGGTGGACCCCTACCACCTCCCCCACAACTTACAACATCGGAGGAGCAAGTCTTGGCAATCATGCATTCTGAGGGCCTGGCAGGAGTAGGAGGAGGACTGGACTCTGGTAAGTCAAATCTCTATTACTATCACCCCCCCACCTGCATGCCATCACAAATCCCCACCCTTACCCTCACTCCCATCACTCCACCACCTCCCACATACCCCACCATCACAACCCACTCATACCAATGCCAAGCCCTGCATGCAATACCAATGCATGGACACCCCTCACAGACCTGCATGGACACCTATCACCACTGCATGCACACTGGAGAGAATCACTTAGCCCACCAAATAACAACTCACACAAGGCAAATCTGCCAGGGCAATAACAACCATAGAGGGCAACACACCCATGTACAATATGTCACACGCAGAAACAATAACACTGCAATTACATCCCCACAGGTATCCCAGCCAATGTCACCAGAAAAGAGATACCAGCAACATCCAGTCCCCCCCACAGAAGAGGCCCACAGTGATGACAGCAGCTCTGGTTGCCTGGATCTGGATGACCAACCTGGTCCATCAGGTATCTCTGGACTGTCGGTTACCCAGGCACAGTCTCATACCACCACAGAGCCTCCCCCCTCAGGAAACACCACCACAGCACCCACTCAGCAGGCCCATACCTCTGTCCCCAGGACACATCAATCACCACTACAGGGACCCCAGGCCACCCCACAAACACAGGATGATCAGGGAGCTGGGGTCAGTGGCAGTGGGCACACGGTTCAGGGGACAGAGGCACAGGACAACAGGGAAGCTGGGAGGACTGCTGTGCGACAGGGGGAGGACAGGCCCAGGGAACCGACTCCAGGAGGTACTCACCGCGATCCTGGGAGCATACCAACATTCCCAGGATATGCTGGGCCAGATGCTGGACAAGTTGCAAGAGAACATGCAGCTGCAGGAGAGACAGTACCTGGGGATCAGGGAGGACTTGAAGGACATCAACACCACCCTGGTCTCCATTGCAGGGGTGCTGGCAGACATGGCCAAAACAATATGAGGGAGTCAGTGGCACACCATCGGGCCCCTGACACTAGCCAAATCGGAGAACAGCCCTCCACCTCCACTGCCGCTAGTGGACAGGAGGCCCGCCACAGAAACAACAGGCCACCAGTACCCCTCCCCCTGCAGAAGGAGAACCACCCCACAAACGTTCCCTGCGATCCAGGCAGAAGTCAGAGACTATTGCCAAGACCCCCACCAGGAAATAAGACTCTCCTGATTGTCACCCTTGTGTCCCACTCTGTTACCCTGTCCACCTTGAACTGCCATTGCTCCCCTTCCTATGCCCCCTTGGACAATACACCTGTGACACAAATAGACTGGATTCTATCCTTCACTTTCCTCCATCATCATCCCAGCCCATTGCACTTCCCCCTCTACTTCTTAGCACTTAAATAACCACACTTTGAAAAAAAAAACAAGTATGGAGTATGTCAAATGATTTAAGTATGTATTCGTTTATCAAGGTTTAAACATTGGAATTCAACTGTACAGTAATGTATACATAGGAAAGACCTGTAGTTGGCTACAGTGAACACACCAGGAGTGATAATGGGACACCAATATCTGCAAATAGAGATGCCAAAGGGTAGAGTGAGTGTTGAGATGGGGCCACTCACCTGAAAAGCAGGATGTCTGCAGGGGCGATGGTATGCCCCCGACTTCCTGGAACACCTCTTGGTACTTACTGGTGGACACAGAAACCCTGGCAGGTGTCCCAAAAGGGAAGGGGGAGTGGAAGAGAAAGAGACAAAAAACTGCCACATCTTGCAGGTCCAGCCAGGCACCCGGTATCTTCGGGGGGCAGGTCGTTGTTGACAGAGTGATAGTATAATTAGTGCACTCAACTTCCTTGAAACTGAATCTCTCTTTCTGATATGGGCACGGGAGCAGTAGAAGAGCACCGGGATGCTCCAGCACTTTTTTGGATAATAATAACTGTTGGCACAATTATTAACACTGCATTACCAAAAACGCAAACTGAGTACCATAACAATAAGTACTGCAGGGCTGGCTTCACAGAGATTCACTGTTGCACACTACAATTAGAATTGTGGCTGCACTTATCATGCACAAGAAAGACAAACAAGGGCATTAATTATATCACATATAACTTTCCTGCATGCATAGGGTTAAACTAAAAGGAACAAAAACAATCCAAGAAATACAAATTTCCACTCTGGGTTTAAACAGTTAGGGTGGCACAGTTTGGTTTGATTTCACTGTGTGTGTGAAAAACCCTTCAAAAGCAAATTCCTCAAACCTGAAACAGAGGCATGAATGACACAATTTAAATCCAAGAGTTATGCTATTAGAGAAAGAAAAGTCACGTAAATGCTCTTTTAAAATTGCACCGTAACTTTTTGTAGTACTTGAGCTCAAGCAGATTTCTTGAAGCACATTTAGGCAAGTAACTACAATAATAATGTAGAATGTTCAGAAATGCATTTGTCTCTTCAAGATAAGCACTCTGCCAAAATACGAGGTCTGAAATACACCAGCTGTTCTAGGAAAGTGTGGCGCTCAAAGAACAAACTCCCTGGAGAATACTAGTCACTTAGCTGCAGTCTTTTCTGGAGTGCTGGAGGAATGCCTGGTGTCAGCTGGTACAGGAACGAACAGAAGAATTGCCTCAAAAGTCCTGAATATGAGGATGACAGCAGGGGCTGGACTGCCAAATCAGATGCTGAGATCAGGAAGGAAAACAAAGCCAAGCAGGGAGGCATGCTTCACTCTGCTATTTATAGCCAATCAGGAAAGCAGTTGAGTTTCCACATGTGGATGAGTCACCACACCCAATTAGAAACACATGTCTACACCACACCCAATTAGAAGCCCATGTCTACACCTGCTCAAATTAGCAAACAATGCATTGGTAAAACAAGCATTTATTAAAAACAAATTGTGTAACACAGCACAATATGTTTACTTAGAAACATGAAGGTTTAACCAAGAACATAGATATGATTTAACCCTAATCCCTGGAGATGCTGACAGATAACGCAGGAGGCACTTTGGGGATTCCTGACAGTGAGTGGCCATAGAAGTTGGAAAAATAGCCTGCCAGTTACAATGCCAAACACAAAACTGTCAATTAAATGTGAAGTTACACTGTTTTACCTGTGTGTCATTGGAAGTATTGACGAATAATTGCACTTCTGTTGTCCTCATCCTCTGTCTCCTCATCTTCACTGTCCACAGGGTCCACTGCTGCCACACGGCCATCTCCAGCCTCCTCCTCCTACAGAAAAGGCACCTGGTGATGCAATACAAGGTTGTGCAACATATAGCATGCAACGATGATCAGGCAGACCTTCTTGGGTGAATAGCACAGGGATCTACCTGTTAGATGGAGGCAACAAAACCTAGTCTTCAAGAGGCCAAAGGTCCTCGCTATAATTCTTCTTCTTCACCCATGTGCCTCATTGTAACGTTCCTCTTACATTTGGGATGCTGCTATTCCTCAAGATAAAGCCACCATGGACAGACCCAGGATGCGTTGCATTGATGTGGGAGATGTACTGGTCCGCCAAACACACCATCTGCACATTCATGGAGTGAAAGCTCTTTTGATTTCTGAACACCTGTTAATTCCGCCGGGTGGGGGGACAAATGCAATAGGTGTTCCATCAATAGCCTCAATAATGTTGGGGATATGTCCCATTGCATAGAAATCAGATTTCACCTGACCAAATTCTCCACCTGGGGGAAACAATGTAGCTGCACATGTGTTTAATCAGGGAAGGCAACACTCTGGTCAGCACTATTGAGACCATTGGCTGAGACATTCCTGCTGCCAAGCCCACTGTCACTTGGAATGAGCCAGTTGCCAGGAAATGGAGCACTGATAAGACATGCACAAGAGAGGAGATCCCGGTGGGGTGAGAGATAGCAGAGATTAGGTCAGGCTCCAATTGGGCACACAGCTCCGTGATTGTTGCCCTGTCAAGTCTATAGGTGAGGATAATGTGCCTGTCCTCCATTGTTGCCAAGTCCACCAGGGGTCTGTACACAGGGGCATGTCTCCATCTCCTATTCATCCGCAGCGGTTGCAAACTATGGGGTAAAATAGTGAGCAGCTGGTCATTATCTCTACATTCCAACCACTACAGTTCAATGCATGTTGTGATTGTAACAGTATTTTGTTGGACATGTCCAAATGGTGCATTTGTGTACTGTGACGCAGTTAGGATCCATGGCCTGCCCCACCCCCCCGAAATGGCGTCCGCCTGTCCTGTATGGAGGGACAGGTGGAAATGAGGTAATTCCGCTGATGTTGTGCACCGTTACGGGGAGGCAGTCGAGAACCGCTGTGCAACTCCTCATTGGTTAACATTGGGTCCTATGTGGTACAGTGGCCAATGGTGATTTACGCAGGTGGTGATGGTACACACCGCTGCGGACGTCACCGCCATTTTCTATCTAATTCCTCACTTGCTACCTGACTTTCAACAGGAGAGGACCTACACTGCATGTGCTGCTGTGATCAGTGTCTGGAACTGACCATGGCTCGTGTGACTGGGGAAAGGGCCCCTGCCTTCACCTCAGCGGAGTTGGAGCGACTGATGGATGGGGTCCTACCCCAGTACCAAATGCTGTATGGGCCTACAGACCAACAAGTGAGTACACCGTGAGTACGATGCATGGGGCGTGACTGCATGGAGTGCTGTGTGTGAAGGCCTCATGTAGGGGGTTGGTGGTGGATGGGCCCTGGGCAGTGTGCAGCATGTATGGTGGGCCATGTCTGTGCTAATGGGGATGGGAAGGGGCCTGGTGTGCCATGAATGTAACAGGCAGGATGGTCGGACTAATACCTTTCCCTGTGTCTATTTCTCTGCAGGTCAGCGCCCATCAAAAGAAGGGTATATGGCGTGCCTTTGCCAATGGACGTGCGGACCCTGGGGGTCTACGGCAGGCAGAGCACCCACTGTCAGAAACGGTGGGAGGACCTAAGACGCTGGGCACGGAAGACCGCGGAGGCCCAGCTGGAGATGGCCTCCCAATGAGGAAGGGGTGCCCATCAAACCCTGATCCCCCTGATGACCCACATACTGGCGGTGGCCTATCTGGAGCTAGATGGGCACTTGGGGGCATCACAGCAGCAACAAAAGGGTGAGTACAGTGCCCCAATATACAACTCGCGCCTGGTGGGGTGGTATCCGGGTGGGGGGGTGGGCCCTGTGTGTGCCCCTAGCCCAGGCCTGGCATTGCAGAGTAGGCCCCATGTTGGGCAGGGTTCTGATATGAAAGTCCTCCAACCAAGCTAATAGGCATCCACTACTGGGTAGGGGTCTGTGGGTCTCAGGTATGCTGCAAATGGCGTTAGGCGTCCCTGTCCCTGGGCTGGTGACTAGCATTGTGACTGGTTGTGCGTTGCCTAGTGCGTATGGCTGTTCCCTCTGTGTGAGTGTGTCGTGTACGCCAAAGGTGGTGGTGTTGGCGCCATTGACCAAGTGTATCCTTTGTCTCTTCCCCCTCCTTTTTGTTTTGTCACCCTGTCCTTATGTGCATTAGCATCATCTGGCGGAGGAGCAGAGGCACCGGCGACAGAGGGAGCTGCATCCCACAGGACCCAGGAGGCCGAATCCACTGACAGTGAGGGCACCAGTGGGACGGAGGATGAGGGGAGCACCACGGCAGAGACAGGAGGGGACAGTTCGGACACGGATACCTCCTCTGATGAGAGCTCCCTGGTGGTGGCGGACACTTCTGTGCCCACCCCAGCTAAAGGTACAGCTGCCACCCCCTGTACCAGCACCGCCCTCCCAGCAGCCCCTCAGTGAGTTTCCCATGCCCACTCACCCAGGAGGGTAGGCATCTCCTTCGCCCCAGGCACCTCAGGCCCTACCCCAGTTAGCCCTGCTGCCCTGAGTGAGGAGGCTATTGACCTCCTGCGATCCATCTCTGTTGGGCAGTCAACCATTGTGAATGCCATCTAGGGGCTGGCAGCTGGGCTTGGCGGCCCAAATTAGATCAATCCAGGCTCTGGCCTCCTCTCTGATGGCAGCCATTGTCCCTGTTTCCAGCCTCCCCCCTCCAACTTTCTCTTCCCAATCCCAATCCCATTCCTCTCAACCCCAACCTATCCCAAGCACACAGGCAGACGAGCATGCACACAGGACAACACACAAGAGTGGACATGGCAAACACAAGCACCACACTTCATCCCACAGGCACTCACACAAACACCATCCAGAAGCAGACATACCAACATCCACTGCCTCCACTGTGGCCCCCTCCTCCTCGTCCTCCACCTCCCTCCCAGTTGTGTCTATACTCACACCTGCATGCACTACATCCTCATCCACCACCACCATCACCAGCACACCTAACAGTACACGCCCCTCACTAGCAGTCACCACCCCCACTTCCATGTACACGTCCCCTGCGTCCTCTCTATGTCTGTGCCCCTCCTCCCAAAGTACACAAACGCAAGCACTCAGACACCCAACAGCCATCTACCTCACAACAGCATCCAGCCCATGCACCTGAACCCAAACACAGCAGACACCTCCTACCACCACTCCCTCTGCCTCCACTCCCAAACCATCTCCCTCTTCCCACCCCAATGTCCCTAAGAAGCTTTTCCTCTCCACCATTGACCTCTTCCCTACCCCTCCCACCCATTCCTCACGTCAGGCCAGGGCGGCCAAAACCCAGGCAAGCACCTCAGTCACCGAATGCACGGGCACAATAGTGTCCCCAACTACTCCAGGTGGGAAAGGATCCCGGGCACCAGCCAGACAGGGTGCCAGCCCCAAGTGCGTCAAGGAAGGGTAAGGAGTCAGTCCCAGCTGCAGGAAGGAAGGGCAATGAGGCAGCCCCTGCTGCAGGACGGAAGGGCAAGGAGGCAGCACCAGCTGCAGGACGGAATGGCAAGGAGGCAGCCCCAGCTGCAGAAAGGAGGGACAAGGTGCCTGCAGCAGCAGGCAGTAGAGGCAAGGGGCCTGGTGCAGGGACTCAGTCGGACCCCCCCACCACCAACCAAGGTGGTGCAGCCGTCTGAGGCTGCAGGGGGAGGGCTGGAGCCTCCCCACACCACTGACAGCACTGCCACTTGCACCGCCACCAGCAGCAGCAGCCCCAGTGGGCAGCGGTTCGATGCTGCAGGGGATGTTCTGTAGCCTCCCCCCACCACTGCCAGCACCACCGCCAGTAGCAGCAGCCCCAGTAGGTAGCCGTCCGAGGCTGCAGTGGATGGGCTGGAGCCTCCCCCCACCACTGCCAGCACCGTCACCAGCACCACTGCCAGCACCACCACCACCAGCAGCAGCCCCAGTGGGCAGCCGTCCGAGGCTGTAGGGATGGGCTGGAACTTCCCCCCCACCACAGTCAGCACCGTCACCAGCAGCTCCAGTGGGCAGCCGTCTGAGGCTGCAGGGGATGTTCTGGAGCCTCCCCTCACCACTGCCAGCACCAGCAGCCCCCGTGGGCAGCCGTCCGAGGCTGCAGGGGATGGGCTGGAGCCTCCCTCCACCACTGCCAGCACCGTCACCAGCACCACTGCCAGCACCGCCACCAGCAGCATCAGCCCCAGTGGACAGACATCCGAGGCCGCAGGAGATGGGCTGGAGCCTCCCCCAACCACTGCCAACACCGTCACCAACACTATCACCAGCACCGCCACCAGCAGCAGCCCCAGTGGGCAGCCGTCCGAGGCTGTGGGGGATGTTCTGGAGGCTCCCCCCACAACTGCCAGCACCGCCACCAGCACCATTGCCAGCAGCAGCAGCCCCAGTGGGCAGCCGTCTGAGGCTGCAGGGGATGGGCTGGAGCCTCCCCCCACCACTGCCAGCTCCACCAGCAACACACCACTGCCACCGCTGAGCAGCCGTCACTGCCAGCGGATAATGTGTAGTCCTGCCTCCATGGGCTGTTGTGCGGCCTAGCCCCAGCAAATCCTGTGGGTCTGACACCCAGGTGAGAGACTGTGACCTTGCACTCCCCAAGATCTGCATCACAAGGCTCAATGCCCCCTCCAGAACCAATGGAGAAGACATACACTCACCCCATCCTCCACAGAATGAAGCTCACTGGGCACAATGCCCTCTCCAGAACCAGTGGAGAAGACATCCATTCACCCCATCCTCCACAGTATGAAGCTTACTGGGCCCAATACCCCCTCCAGAACCTGTGGAAGAAGCCATCCACTTGAGAGTCTGTGGTCTTGCACTCCCCAGGATCAGAAGCACAGAGCATGTTGCCCCCTCCAGAGCCAGTGGGCAAGTCACCCACTTGAGAGAATGTAGCCTTGCACTCCCCAGGATCAAGCACAGGGCATGTTGCCCCCTCCAGAGCCAGTGGGCAAGTCACCCACTTGAGAGACTTTGGCCTTGCGCACCCCAGAACAGAGTAATGTGCATGTTGCCCCCCCAGGACCAGTGGATTTGTTCCATCTTCTGGCTGAGCCCCCGTTCCCGTACCCCTGAGGGGCCTGGCTATTTTCGCCATAATGCCCTGAAGTGTTCTCTCCGTGATGTTGCAGGAGTGAGGTGGGGCCTTGGACTATGTGATGTGGCCCTGTGGCCCTGTGGCCCATGGACATTGAGGACTGGGCAGTGTTCCTACATTTGTAAATATGTATAGACTTGTTGATTTGGATGCATTTATTTATACTTTTTATCTTATTACACTCGCTTTAATCAATTAATTTTGTCCTTGCATTATTCTTGAGGGGTACAGGGTGAATATGTAATGTTATTGCATCTGCTTGTGTGTATGGTGTTGGGGGTGGAGGTGTTGCATGTTGCATGTGTCACTTCTTTTTCCGACCTCTCTCCCCTATGTGCTAGGCGGCACTACTCACTGTGGTTGTCTTTACCAGCGTTGGTGTTCGTAGTGGAGCAGAACGTAGAAGAGCATGGGGAACACATGCAACTCGGTCTCCATGGCGGCGTGGTTCTTCCTTGAGTCTCCAGAGGTGAGTCGTTTCCTTTTTGTGTAGTGTTTCCACCAGGCTTTTGATGTCGTTGGAACCGCCCCGGAAAAGGTGGGAGGAACATTGTCTTCCGCCTGGCTGTAGGCAGTTACCGCTGTGGTGCCTGTTGATTTCACCCTGGCGGTCGGTGTGTTAAAGTGGCTGTCTGTCTGAGCGGTTTCTGCCATGGTCATAATTTCAAATTTATTACCACCGGTCGTAGAATAAAACTCAGCTGGGAGTCTGCTGGGACCAAGGGTCCTGCCTGTAGCCATTTCTCTAATGACGTGTGTTAACTCCTACTCTGTGACTGGGCCACCAAGTGTCTTCCTTGCCTCAAGCAGCAGTGTCGGAAGTGTAAGGCAGTTCAAGAAGTCCTCTTGTAGACCCCCCGGGATCACCTCTGGATCACCTCTGGACTGCAGCAGAGTCTCATAGTAAGTTCTAAACTCTTTGTTAATGGCTCCCTGGAAATAAATGTGTCCCTGCGGCTAAGCGGAGGTGGTTGATGGGGCACCACATAGTTCTGGCAGAATGAGCCATGCCAGGAGCCTTCTGGCTTACCCTCCTCTTTGCGTGTCCTAGCTACATAATTTTTGTAATTATAGCATAAGAAGCATTCCAGGGTGGCATCATACTGTTCTTTTACTTCCAGGAGCCTCCAGTGCATAGCAGGATATGTCCCTAATTCAGTTTCTAGAGTATGAAGTGGGGTATCTAGTGGTTGTAGTTCCTTGCTTAGCGCCTTACAAATCCACACTGATTGCCCCAAGCAGTGACCACGTATAACCATCTTGAAGGCCTCCCATTCTATAAGGCCAGATGATGCTCAGTCATGGTTAGTATCAAAATATTCTGCAATAGCAGTGTGTAGGGATTCCATGTAGAATGTATCTTCAAGTGCCGCTGGTTGGAGTTACCATGTGGGTATCACTGGTCTGTCATTTATGGGTCGGAACCCCAGAAGTAGCAGAATGTGATCGGAGAGGGTACAACCTAGGTATTCAGTAAAAGTTTTGTGTATTCACTCAGCCTCTCCAAGCAGACAAATCTGTCTAGTCTTGTATGCAGGACATATTTATGGGAGTAATCTTGCTCAATGCCATGCTGGGTGTGCCACACATCTGTCAATTCCCAGTGGTGTAACCAGTCCCTGAAACTTGCTGCTATTCTATATTCTTGGACTCCAGGCAGAGGGGGTGGTGGAATGGTCCAAGAGGACATCCGTAATGAAGTTGAAGTTGCCCCGCATGACTAAGTCACTTCCCATCAAATGTTCCATAGGTGTCAATAGATATTGGAGGAATGTCAGTTGGTCTTGGTTGGGTGCATAGATACTCCCTAATGTCACTTCCTTCTCTAACAGCCTACCCCTGACCAGTACATAACACCCCTCTGTATCTATAATGCATTTGTGTAAATTCAAAGGGGGTCCCAGCCCTGACCCCACACCAGAGCCCCCCTCGCAAAGGCAGAGTAGAAAGTAGCAAATAACTGGAAAACTACGTCAGAGGCGTTCCACCCCAGTGAGGTGTGTCTCCTGTAGCATGGTGATGTGTACCCACCCCCCTGAGTATAAGGTATCTGTAAATATGGTGTCTCTTAGACGTAGACCCCATCCTCCGGATGTTCCATGTCATACACACCAGGCCTGGCTCTCTATTTGCCATTCAGTTAATCTGGCCTGCAGCTCCAGACGACCACCCAACAACCAATTCCTCCCCCCCCTCCCCCACCCCACCCAGCACCATGTCCCACAAGACAAACCATAATAAATGCCCCAACTCAAAACTCCCCATCCCAAGGGCTGGCCAGCAATGGTTGTCTGCCCAAACACATGAATGCATGAATGGAAACCAACAGAGTCATAGGCAGAGCTCCACTAGACTCTGAGAAGGGATCAGATGGTGTGGGGTGAAGTGCGTAGAACCTGTCTGACATGAGTCTGTCCCCTCCAGCATGCACGCAGTGTGCCACCTGGGAGCCGATCCTGGTCCCACCAGTGGCCTCAGGGGAGCTCTAAGTGCGACCTGTCAAGGGGTCTAGGTTCGGCAATTACCTGAACTCTTGAGTGCAGGAGTCTGACATACTTGTAACCTTTCTGTTCTTTTGCATGTTTGAGGGCACCAATGGCATTTGCAGGTGCCCCGAAAATATTTTACCCAGTGCAACAAGGTGTCACCTGCGGGGCCACGTCTGGGGGACCCCTTCTTGCAAGATCGATCCTTCTGATTCTGAGTCTGCTGACTGTCTCTCCAATGCTGAGCCTATCTCTGACTCAGATACTGATTACACTGTGATATCCGCTGTCGCCTGCAGGGCCTCTTTTTGTTCCTGTTCTATTTGGATTCTAGTTGCCTTCTTCAGGGTGCTTCTGCCTCTGGCCTTATGGTTTCCGCTTATTGTCACTTTCAGCCCTGCAATGTCCCAGCAGAGTCGTTCCCGCTTTGTAGGCCTCCAGCTAGTCCTAAGCCGCTTGGGGATCTTCACAGAAATGGGAAATGCCATCTAGTAGAATCTTCAGTTTGACTGGGAACATCAGGGAGTACTAGATGACTTCTTCCCCGAGTGCTCTCTTCACTTCTATGAAGGAAACCCTCTTTGTTTGAACTGTGACTGTATAGTCTGGCAATAGTGGGACCTTCCCATTACTGATGCTGTTTGGGCCTGCTGCTCTAGCTGTTTGAAGAAGGATATCTCGATTCCGAAAATGGAGCAATTTGGCCACCACTAGGGGAGGTGGTCTGCCAGGCGCTGGTGGTCGGGCAGGCACTCTATGTGCTCGTTCTAGTGAGAAGAAGAGAGTCAGGCGATTTGGGGCAATTTCTGTTTGCAGCCAGTGTTCAAGGTAGCTTACCATGTCTCCCCCTTCCATACCTTCTGGGAGGCCCCCTAAGCAGACATTTCTAAGCCGGTTGCATCTTTTGCACAAGCTTCCAGTTTGCGCACTATATTAGTCAGGGCTGTGACTTGTCGGGTCAAAGTTACTTGCTCAGGGCACAGTTTTTCAAGCCCATTCTCTACTTCTTTCAGTCTGTCTACCGATTTATCATGACCTGCTCCCAGTAGTCCCAGGCCTGGGGGTTTGGTGTCTGCTATGGCTGCTAGAATTTTGTCTAACGCTAGCTGCAGAGGAGCACCATTTGACCAGTTCTCAATGTATCATTCGCAGGTGTTGTCATGGAGTGTTCGTTTGCACCCATCTGAGCACTGGGCTGTTTAACCCTTGGTTTGCTGATGGCCATAGGGAGAACCCTCAGTTGAGCAACAGTAGTCAGGTCAGAAAGGTCCCCTGCTCTCTTGAGGGCCAAGGTCAGAGTCGAGCCCGATGGCTTAAATCCCCCTCAGGAATGACCCCTCGTCCCCACCTACCAATTCTGCGTTCCTCACCTAAGTCACAGGTGTCAAGGGCCTCCCCGTTCATAAGGAGTATACAGTTCTTACACTGGCCTATCCAGCAGTAAATCATTTCCCCCAGGCCTCCTCCTGGTCTTGCGGGGGTTGTTCACGAGGTCAGCACCCTGCCGTTTCCAGTTCGCTGGAGCAGTCTCCTCCAAAGCACGCAGAACGTTAAAGTTAGTGCTCCGGTGGGGGGCATGTGCCACACGTAGGTGATGTTGGGGGTCAGTAGGCGCTGTCCCGCTCTCCCTAAGGTTCACTGGCCACAGCTGCCGATTCGTCAATGCTGGGTCATCCTAAGTTTGCAAGGGACACACAAAGCCATTAAAAGCACAATGTGCCTCTAAGTGCACTTCAGTGGGCCCGCAAATCGCTTCTTTCTATCAGTCTAATCACTGTGTGGCCCCTTGGTATATTTAGTGCTGTGCACACCAGCAAGGTCAGCCGGGGCCCCAACGTGCCCTAGTATGCCACTTGTCCACCAGCCTAAAGGGAGAGTGCCATAGGTCAGTTCCGGCTGACTTTCCCCCAGCATCCCCTGTCTCACCTCCCCACTATGGTTGGGGAGTCTCCAATGTCTCATGACAGCTCACCAGACACACGTGGGCCGACCGCTCCCCGTGAGCTTGTTGTACGATATAGGGTCAAGAGAAATACTGCGTAGGGTCGCTATGTGCAGAGGTCTGCTGTATCCTCCAGGGTGCCGTCGATGTGTAGTTAGGCTGGGGTAACTCTGGGTGCATCCAGTTTTGAGCGGTAGCATCAGCGCAGGATGCCACTCGGCCGCTCGAGATCTCTGTTATAGGGCTCCCGACCCCTCGCTGCTGCCGTGGTGAGTCCAGAGCCTGTTTGTAGGCCACGTGGTTTGTGGGCCCTGCAGTCAGACCCGGGTCTCAGTTGGGCACTCAGGTGGGGACGCCACAAGCTTTCTGGGTACAGAGAGGTCTTAGATACCAAGTCACCAAGTGCAGGTCTGCCAATGACCAGGAATGTGTGCTTCGCCTCCTCTTTGGTGTGCTCCTGGCAGTAAATCAGGCTCAACAGCTCTGTTGCTCCAGGAGTTGTCTGTGCCACCTTGGGTCCCACACTGGTCACAGGTCTACATAGTGCCTGTAGTGTCTGGCATCCCAGTGCAGGTTCAGGTTGTTACTTGGCTCGATGGCCCCCAGGTGGACGATGCTTCAGGATTTTTATGTAGGCCTTAGTAGAGCACTGGAACTATGCATCCACCATATTTGGCTCACAAGCCATACACCTGTTGTACCTGCCATCCTCGGTGTGGTTTTCCCTCAACTTTTTGCCTTGCATCCTCCTGTTTCTTTTGACTTTTTTTTTTGCTGGCCTTACTCTGTGTACTTTACCACTGCTCACCAGTGCTAAAGTGCTTGTTCTCTCACCTTTAAACATGGTAATAGTTACACTAAATTGGCATATTTAAGTTAGTGGGCCTGCAGCACTTATTGTGCCACCCACACAAAGTAGCACTTTAAACATGTTTCAGGCCTGCCTCTGCAGTTCGTGTGTGTAGTTTAAAAACTGGCATGTCCACCTGGCAGGATACGCCACCTGCCAGGCCCAAAACTCCCTTTTAAATATATGTAATTCACCCCTAGGTTTTACATGTCCTGGTAGTGAAAAACTCCTAAATTAATTATTCACTACTGTGAGGCCTACCTCTCCCATAGGATAACATTGGGTTTCCTCGTTATAGTTATTAAATAGCAACTTTCAATTAGGAGCACATAGTAATATCAAGTTTGGTGTCAATGGAATTCTAATTTAAAAACCTCTTTAATGATAAAGTCAGATTTTAAGTCACAATTCTGAAAGTGCCACATCTGGAAAGTTTACTAAAGTGTACAAAAGTGAGAGATGGAATGCATGAATTCATCTCAGCTACTGGTAATTACTCAGGCCGCATCCCAATCCATTGTTATTTTGCACAACATCAGTTTGGACCCAGCTATATGTAAATCAGTCTTGACCCTGCTCCAATCGGAGCAGTTCAGCCCAAATCTCCAAGCCAGGTGTTCCCTGAATCAGAGCACAAGCAACCCACAACCTGATTTTACCCTTGTTTTATTAGTTCATCAGCCAACTAGTTGCTTTTATAAGAAAAAATAGTATTTTATTTCTAACTATACAGATGCAAAGAAACTCAACATTCAAATACAACAACATAATCCCCCTTAAGGCCAGGGCTCTAGTAGATGTCATATGAATCTTTGTCCCACTCTTCTTCATTTAACATATTTAGGGTTAATCCCCACTGGTGGCTGCACCTGCCAAAGCAAACTATTGGGCCATATTCAAGAGTTTTCCCTTTTGACCTTTTAGGAGCTTAGGGCCTGATTTAGATTTCAGCAGAAGGGCTTTTCCTTCACAATGGTGATGGATATCCCATCCAACGAAACGTAAATCCCATTATTCACTATCGGATTTATATTGCAGCGGATGGGATATCTGTCACAGTTGTGACAGAGTAACCCATCTGCCAAAATCTAAATCAGGCCCTTAGTCAAAAGTATCTATTGTGCTGCAGTGCTATTAGCTGCAAGTTCCCACGTGGCCTAATTAGACCAGTTCATGTCTTACACGTGCTCGCAGCACAGACAATTTCAACAATGCAGTGGGTGCCCTCAAAAGCACACCGACGAGTCCTGTTCAGTTTGGAAAAGTTGGGCTGCTTGCGGCCCACGCAGCAGCACTTGGCTGCACAGGCTTTCGCTCCTGAGGGGGGGGTGCCAGAGGTCTCCCAAGTGTCGAGCAGTTCTTTTCTTGTTCAATGGGCAGGAAGAAATCCTTTCTTCAGCTTCCCTGTGGAGCCAGCAAGGGTGCTATGCTGCCCACAATGTCTCCGGAAGTCTTCAGTAGTAAGTAGGGGCAGCTCCCTCTCAGTGTGGGTCCAACCTGAGAATCGCACCCTCATTCTCTTCTTTGGGCAGTGTCCCGAATCTTTGGCAACGCTGATACCTGCAGCTTCCGCTGGAATATGGAGTTTGCTGTGGGATGTGGTGGTGTGGGAAAAGGGCTCTTCTAGCCTCAGCGCCCACCCCAGATGGTCACAAGTCTTGGTCCTCCTTGAAATGGTACTTTACCAGTGGCCTCCTGTGGCATATGGGGGTCACTGTAGTGCAGCAGTACAGGCAAAGATAGAGCTGCACACCTCTCAAAACATGGCTTCCTCTCCTAGCATACAGGGGTTGCCAATAAAAATCTTGCACATAGGGAATTGGTGCTCAACCAAATCCTCACACCTCACACAGAGAGTCCACCCTAGACCTTGTTCCCTCCAATGCTTTTCTCTTCTTCACAGGGCGCACTAGTTTTGGTAAGCAGGCAGGCGCTGGTGCTCCAACCTCCAGGGCAGGTGGTCTTGGTTCCCCTGGGTGATGTCCCCTCATCCAGCAGGGAGACTAGGAGGGCTTTGCCCTCAGTCTTGGTCACAGAAAGAAGTTTTGAAGAGCTTTCCCTTCTCACAGAGCCCACCTGGCTTCTTGGCAGATAGCAACTTTTTGGGAACTTAACCTTCCCTTCTTATAGTCCTTTTCCAGACACCAAATGTGATTTAGTGCCTGTGTCTTTGAAGTTGTATGTTGGGATTCTACTTCTTTTGAAGTGGGCACTCTTTTTCATCTTCCTTCATGAAAGAGGTCTATCACAGCAGGCCTGATTCCGAAACTGATTGTCCACAACAGAATTCATGACCAGAGTTAACACCTGGATGTCAGACACAGGAATATGTGCATCAGAAGGTTAATCCCAGACCACCAGCCCTACTCTTTATGATTCTTTTATCAGTCCCCTCTCCTTCCATAGATGTGTCCAGGCCCCTTCCTTGTGATCTATCACTGAATCAGACAGCAGTCTTTTGAAATGCAAAGGGAGTCTCTTCCTTTTTGCTCCACTGTTTCCCCACTCAGTCCATGGGAATACAGCAATACACAATTCTGTCTGGGGGATTCCTCTCCTCCTGATGTTTTATCAGGCAGGCCTAGGATTCCCAAAATGGAACACGGGGTCCTCCATACAATGTACCATTGCAGGCACACTCAGTCGGTGCACATTTATAGCACACCTTCTGTTCAGCACTAATACCTCCATGCATTGTACTTTTACATGTACCCAGGCATCCAACACATACACTCAATCTGTACGCACTGTTTAGCACTGAAGCTTTTGTATATTTAACAAGGGATTACTCTTTATAGACACACATTGCCAGCACACATTCTCACCATGCATGCACTGCACAATACTTCATATTGTGCTCCACGCAATCACACATGCACTGCACAACACAACATCTCTCATGTCATGTACTCATCTTGGCATGCATACACACTGTACATGTGCTAACCACACATGCACTACCCAGTACTGCTCCAGCCTTGTACTGCACCCTTCCCAGACATACATACAACCAACGCAGTCACTACTTCGGAGCTGCGCAGCACTTCATAACTTACCTGATGTGGGCCAATGGTGACTTAAGCACACAGCAGAGGAACTTTAAAAATGATGAGTGAGCCTACAGGCACAAGGGAACAAGGTTGTGTTCATTACTACAGATCACTACATGGTATGCTGCTACCATGACACTCATGCTACTTAACTCCTGGTGAAGGAGGTAGCCTTCCACCACTATGAGGGTAGTGCTTTGGGTGCCCCTCCTAGTCCAACAAGACCACAATCCATGAGACAGGCCTATGTCTTGGTGCACAGCATGATCCGTGTTTGCCTATGACAAAAAAAAACAGCATTAGGGATCCAGACAACAGTACAGTTTGGTATTTAATAAAACCGTATGTCATTATATGGTGCTCCTTCCCAGGAGCAGTGAATAATAAATGAGCAGCTCCGGACTCTCATTTATTATTCTTGCCTTTCTTTTTTTTGTGCTTATTTTTGCAGGTTTCCCAGTACCCCCGGAAAAACCACAGCTTTAATTTTTGTAGTGGATGGCAGGGGGAGCACCAGGGACCCTGTGGTTCTGCTGGCTTCCTGCAACCAGCTCCATTCCATGGAGCCACACAGGAGCTGGAAACACGTGCATTTAATTAAAAAGCCTGGCCTAGTGCCCACCAGGAGCACACTCCAGCGTTGTTTATATTGCAAGTTTTGGAGGGAGCCCGAAGGCCGATGTAACCCTGCCAGCTCCCTGCAAGCGACCCATTCAGCGGAGGAGCTGGCAACATGTTGTGCCTTTTTTTTTTTTTTTAACTGGGGGTGCTTGGTGCCCACCTGGGGCACCCCACAGCTGTTTTCACATTGGGATCTGCAGAGGAAGCCCCAAAGCTCCAACAGCTCCATGGCTAACCTGCCATCACCGATCTCCTGCAGTGTGCAGTCTTCTCATCAATTATGTTATTTCAAATGTTGCAGTGATTACTGATATCATAGAAGACGCCATGAGTGATGTAATATGTGGGGTAATTAGCGGTTCATACCGATGGTGCAAGTAATAGCTACCTTAGAACTCAAGTTATAGATACCTGAGATAACTATAACTGGTGAATTTTGGTGTTTTTGTTTTGTTTAAAACATTACAATGTCACTGAAATTCTTACCTAACTACTAGGTTGCTTAAACCTTTGTTTTTGTCAGTGAATTTCAAGGTTTTGTTTTACATAAATATTTTTTTACTATATGTAAAGCTGCCTGCAAAGGTGGGGGGTTGGCCACAGGGCCAGGCCTGCAACAAGGCCTGTGGCCAACCACTTTCAGGCGGCTAACCCCACACCATTCCCTTAAGCCATGCAAAGCATGCGGTTGGACAGAAGGCCTGGGGGCATACCCTACATCCAGCCCTCTACTGGTAGCCAACCCCAATGCGAGCAAGGCAAACGGCCATGCACAGCATGGGTATGACCACAGGGCCTGGCCTGCCTTCAACTCATTGCACAGCCTCCCTCCCCAAGCCACTTCACACCCCAAAGACCCCATCCCTTGGTGTTTTTTCTTCAATTAAGTGGAGGGTGGTGCACAGCCCTCCTCTCCAAGCTAATATTGGCCCTGCAGACCCAATCTCCCCGGGCCAAAAGACATTTGTAAAAAGGGGGTGGCCTGTGTCCCTCCTCCCTGGGCCACAAGGGGCCCTGTGGACCCCCCATTCCTTGGGCCTTTAAGGGGAGGGGTGCACCACCCCCTGCCCAAGCAAATAGTGTCCCAGGAAACCCATCCCTCTGGGTTCAAAACATATATAGTAAGGGAAGAGGTCGTACAACCCCCTCCCCAAGCTTTAATAGGCTCTGGAGACCCAATCCCTAAGATCACATTTTAACTTAAAAGGGAGGGAGGTGTGCAGCGCCCCTCCCCAAGTCAATTGTAGCCCGGGAACTCCATCCCCCAGGGGCTGTCTTTCTTTTAGGTGAGTGCCCTGGTGCCCACTCTTGGGGGAATCCCCACGGTCCTTGTGGCTTCAATTGGCTCCCCGTATTCTGTGGAAGCCAGCATTGGTTCCGCCCAGCGGGAGCAGCTGTTTGTGTTTGCTCTCTCCGGATGGGAACAATGTGTGTTTCCCTGCCTGTAAGAGCACATGCTGGAAAATAAAAGTCTGCTCCCACCCAGCGGGAGCATTTTTAAAGCTCTCGCCAAGTGAAGGCAGACATGCCTTCCCTGCCCGAGTTCTCACCAGGAGGGAAGGTATGTCTGCTCTCACTCAGGGTGAGCTTTAAAAATCCTCCTGCCAGGTGGGAGCAAACATATGTTTTCCTGCCAGTGCTGCAGGGAAACCTCTGTGTCCAGGGGATGGGCTCTTCGGGACACAGTAATTGAGTCAGGCCCAGCCGATGAGGTTTACAGGCTCAGGGAGTAGGGCTCCCTTCCCTTTTTGGAAAGCCTTCGGACCTGGAGGATAGGGTGCTCAGGGCCTATTAAGGCTCAGGAGTTTGGGTGCTCGCTACCTCCTCTTATTAATACAAAATCAGCCCCGGGGGATGGGATTCCAGGAGTCACACACCCCTCTCCCAATAAACAATGTTTTGTGCTGCTCCCTGGGCCGTAGCCCACCCGGGGGAAAGGGGTTGTTTAGTCATAGGGCAGGAGCCCGCACTTTATTCATTTATTTTTTCATTTTGCCGCCGATTTGCAGATTCTCAAATTTTTGGCCTTAGGGGTAAGTGTATTGCTACCCTACCCCCTTATTTCTTTTGTAACTTTTTTTGTAGGACTCAGGACTCAGTCCTGAGACAGCTGCCACCACATACCTTTTGATGTGGTGGCAGCCAATCACATCTCATATGAGATCTGTCAAGCCTGCGGATCTTCTGAGGTGTGAAATATACCACGTTTTTGACCATTAATTGCTCAAAAACTAATGAACGGATTTGCACTAAATCACAAAAAGAACTCTTTAAAGAACAAGATATAACTTTCTGAAAAATGTGAAAATCCGTCAAGCCATTTGGTTGTAGCTGTGTCTAAAGTTTCTATGAAAAAATGAATGAGGAATATGTGCTTTGGCCCCACCTCTTTTTCTCGGTCCCCATGCGCATTGATCACCTTGAAACTTTCCATGCACAAACTAGGAAAAAATAGCACATTTTTGGAAAGTTTTGTGAAGATGCTTCAAATGGCATCAAAGTTGTTAGCAACACAAATAAATCAATTCCTATGGAAACATGATCCTACATACATAAACATATTATTATGTATAAATATGTACACAAATATGTATATCTATATGAAGAAGTTGTTACTGTATTGCAATTATATTTGTAAATATTAAAATAAAATTCACCTTCTTTCACACAATGCTGTACCCACTTTACTATAAATTCCCTGCCTGAAATGAAAATCTAGCATACAAAATGTCTGAAAAGTGCCTTTTGAAACGGGCTTTCCCTCCCTCTAGAACACCATAATTTTTTCCCACTGTTTAGTGTGTTGTGAAACAAGAGACGCAAAAAAATGCATACACCTCGATAAAAAACAAGGTGCGACCGAAATGAAAAATCAGATTATTTCACCAGGTATTTAATTCATGTAATTGTTTTGCGACCCCTTCGCTCAACTAATCTCCCATGGATTGTTTGAATTTAGCACTACATACTATGTGATCTAACATTGTTAATGTAAAGTGTTGCACCTAAACCCTATACTGAAGTGAATTCACTGTAGAACTAGAAACTCATATACCCTGTGTGCCTTAACATTATTGAATGAAGTGTATTCTTTAGAGACTTAAGAAACCCATCCTCATATTATTGAAAAGTATTAACTTTGGAAACTAAAAGAATTCACGTAAACGTGTGCACATTTGAATTCATAATGTAGTTCTCACTTGCATTTATGCTCATGTATTCAAAGTTGTATTACATTTACTTAAACTGTAACATGAATTAATTTGCATTTGATGTACTGACATTGTCATATATTTTGTAGTTACATGTGCACAATTGACACGCATTTAAATGTGTACTATTGCATTTACTTTTAAACTGGCTGTATGATGGAACCACGCATGCCATTACTATGCACGCTGTTACCCCGTGGTCATTAAAACGACCGCAACACTACCACACATTCAATTACATTGAAAATGTTTACCACAAATAAGCCTTTACCTCGCATGCCTTTACAACGAAAACTTCATTGTAGAAGCATGTTTGGTAAAGGCATCTGCGTGGTAAAACTTTAAGTGGTCCGGAATGCCGAAGCAGTCACACAGCGGTCCTGGCCGGGTTCAGGAAAGCCCCAAAATATACCAAAAAGTAATCCTTAAATTCAGGGAAGGCCCAGACACCTCCAAATGCGCTGTCAATTCATATGATTTATTGGAAAATCAAATCTCCCTGCCAATGCGTTTTGGCATAGCCTTGCACACAGATTTTCCAATAAATCACATGAATTGACAGTACATGTGGAGGTGTCCAGGCTTTCCTTGAATTTAAGGATTACTTTTGGTGTAATAATGTATAAATAGTAGAAATAGAGAAAGTGATCAGCAGTGTCTGTGAAAATGTATTATACATTTTGATGATAGTTTGTTAGATGTGTTTTTAATTTACACTGTGACTATCTTTGATTTGCACTACATCTCCCAGAATGCTGGATAATGGCAGAGGTTGGGAGCATATATATATATGCAAAACAAAAGATGCACTTACTTACCGTGATCAAGACTGTGATAGTCGAAACACGTTGGTGGTGATCATGGTTTGTTTTGGAATACATTAAAGAATTATACGAAGTCTTTTGGAGTGCTGTGCTTTGTTTCTGGAAGAAAATTAAATGTAGGGAATGGTCCATCCCTGACTCAAGTACCAGCTGTGGAGCGGGCTGTGATAGGACTGTTTTGTTTGGAGATATATATATCTATATAGACACACATATTTATACACATATGCATAAATGTATATGTATGGTAGAGAGTGTGTGTGTGTGTGTATATATCACCCTAAAACCTAAAAACACACTTACCACTGAAAAACCCATACCCACCCTAAAATAAACACCTTCCACCCAAAAACCCATACCCACCCTAAACCCCTTACTACCGAAAAACCCATACCCGCCCTATATCGTAAAAAAAAAACTCACCACCCAAAAACCCATACCCGCCTTAAACCCTAAAATCCCCTTACCACCCAAAAACACATACCCACAATAAACCCTTAAATGAACACTTATCACCCAATAAGCCATACCCACCCTAAACCCTAAAAACCCTTTACCACCCAAAAACCCATCACCACCATAAACCCTAAAAACCTCTTACCATGCAAAAACCCATAGCCACCCTAAACCCTAAAAAGAATCTTTCCCTAAAAACATTATATATATATATATATATATACACACACACACATATATATATATATATTTTTACCTAGTGGCGTTCGCCTCTATGTATAGTTAGGACCTACTTTCTATAGAAAAAGCGTTTTGTTCCTTGCTGATATCTTTAGAGTCTGTTGATGAATCTTCACTAAATTTCCCCCCAAAATTCGCCAGTCACATCAGCTGTCATCTTGAAAGTTTCGGGGTGATATGTCAAGTGGGGGCTGAGAAAAAGGGGGGTTCCAAAACAGCGATAGCGCAGAAACCACTGGACAGAATTACACCAAATTTGGCAGAAAGCTAGTGCCTGGTCCAGAAAGCAACCTTCTTATGATTTGGTCTAAATCTGTTCAGTAGTTTTAGAGAAAAATTTTTAAATCCAAATTTGTATATATAGGGACGTGAAGTATTCACAACCCTTTCCAATCTCGTGCTGAGATCTGATTGGCTACCAAAACTTAAACAATGAGTGTTGGCAGCCATGTTGGGACTTTTTTCTTGGACTCTGCTGAAGCCGAGCCCCAGAAAAAAGGTAAAAAAAAAAAACCAATTAAAAAAAGGGGCCAGGATACAGACACCATGACCCCTTAGCTCTGGTGCTGGGGTCCTAGAGGGACCTCCCTAGAGCTAAAAGGCACTTAAAAAAAAAATGTAAAAAAACAATAAGCGGGCTCCTGCAGTTCTCAATACTCAAGCCCCTGGGTGGGCCAATTCCGGGGGGCATTGACATTAGTAGTGAGAGGGGGGCGCTAGCCCCCCCCCCTGCAGCCCCAGGGACCACCACCTCCCTGCGGCTAAAAACAACATGTGTGGGGGGCCAATTGGACTCCAAAGCCCCAGGCACCACCACCTCCCCGGTGCACTAAACAAATATGATGCAGGGGGGCGCGGCCCCGTCTGCAGTCCCAGGGACCACTACCTCCCCGGGATTTAAAAGTGATTTCATGTGGGGGGGGAGGTCACACGCCCTCCTGTAGCTCCGGGCACCACTACCTCCCCAGGGCTTAAATGTAATTTCATGTGGGGGGCTGCATGGCCTCCCCACAGCCCCAGGGACCACCACCTCCCCGGGGAAAATTGTAAAAAGTAAAAAGGGGGTCTGTTTTGTATCCCCAGGCCCCGGGGACACCACCTCCTCAGCTGCTGCCAAGTAACAGCTCTCCCTTCATCAGAGCAGACGTTTCCTCCTTTCTGCCTGCCCGCGGAGATGCGGGCAGGCACACAGAGGAAACTTCTCTCACAAAAAGGGAGCTGCTTTAGCAGCTCCCTCTCTGTGACAGCATTGCTGGCTCCCACAGGAGCTGGGGAGCAAGCTTGGACTGTGGGGGCCTTTAGGCTCCCCCCAAAGTACGTAACATTGAGACTGGGTGCCCTGGGAGGAGCACCCAGGTCACATGGCCGGCCCCGGTGCTGTGTTCAGACCTCAGGAGAGGGACCACACAGCCTCCTTCCTGAAAAAATAAATTAGCCTGCGCCCCAGGGGATGGGGTCCCCAGGGCCAAGATCGGCCTCGGGAATAGGGCCGCACAACCTCCCTTCCCCCGCAAAAAATTAGGTCAGGCCTCGGGTATGGGGTCCCCGGGCTATGATCGGCCTGTGAAGGGGGGCCACGCAGTGCCACTCCCCCTCCAAAAATTAAATGTTTTGGCTAGGATCTGGGGAATGGGATCCCTGGGGCTGGGATGGGTCGGGAGGGGCCAAGCAGCCCCCCAACAAAATGACATATTTACGCTGGGGGATGGGGTCCCTGGGGCTGATATCAGCCTGAGGAGGTAGGGCCATAAAGCCAGGCCCTGGGGCCAACCGCTGTTGCGCACGGCCAAAGGCTGCGCACAGCACAGAGTTGGGACGTTTTAGGGGTTGCCTGCAGGGAAATTACTATACGTAAAAAAAACCATAGAAATTCACAGAAAATACCAAAGGTTACAGGAACGTTATGTTTAGGAAATAGATTTTTTTTTAAAACATAGAAATTCACTTAAAAAACCAAAGGTTACAAGGACGTTATAGTTAGGTTCTCATTTTAAACGTACAAAACCAGAGAAATTCACCTTTTATAGTTAGAGTTATCTCAAGAAACTATAACTTGTGCCCTAAGGTAACTATAACTCGCACCCTTGCCATGCACTGCTAATTACTCCACAAATTACAGCGCTGATGACATTTTTGATAACATCATTGATAATATCAATGTAATGTTTGCAATCAAATTTTTGACAAAAAAACTGTGCATGGCAGGTGTGTTAGTGTCTGTATCGGTGAGTGAGTGCTTGAGTAATTGTCTGTATGGTGACTTAGGGGGTGATTCTGAGACTGGCGGGCGGCGGAGGCCGCCCGCCAGTCTTTCCCCGACAAAATACCGCTCCGCGGTCGCAAGACCGCTGAGGGTATTTTGAGATTTGCCCTGGGCTGGCGGGCGGCCGCCAAAAGGCCGCCCGCCAGCCCAGGGCAAATCTACCTTCCCACGAGGACGCCGGCTCCGAATGGAGCCGGCGTAGTGGGAAGGTGCGACGGGTGCAGTTGCACCCGTCGCGTATTTCAGTGTCTGCTTTGCAGACACTGAAATACTTTGTGGGGCCCTCTTACGGGGGCCCCTGCAGTGCCCATGCCATTGGCATGGGCACTGCAGGGGCCCCCAGGGGCCCCGCGGCACCCCCTACCGCCATCCTGTTCCTGGCGGGAGACCCGCCAGGAACAGGATGGCGGTAGGGGGTGTCAGAATCCCCATGCTCCGCCGCCATGGAGGATTCTCCCGAGCAGCGGAAAGTCGGCGGGAGACCGCTGACTTTCCGTTTCTGACCGCGGCTGAACCGCCACGGTCAGAATGCTCGACGGAGCACCGCCAGCCTGTTGGCGGTGCTCCCGTGGTCGGTGACCCTGGCGCTCACCGACCGCCAGGGTCAGAATGACCCCCTTAGTGTTTTATGAGTGACTGTATACATAAATGACAGGCTGCATCAGTGACTGTATAAGAGAGTAAGTGGTTGTGTGAGTAGCTGCATCAGTAAATGAGTTGGTGTGCTAGTGCCTGCACGGGTGAGTGACTGGGTATGACAGTGATTGTATAGGTGAGTGACTAGGTGTCATAGTTGTTGTACAGGTGAGTTACTTTGTGTGTAAGTGTCTGTATCGGGCAGTGAATGGGTGTGTCCGTTACTAGTTAGCTGAATGTGTGTGGGTGTGTGACTGTTTCTATGGGTGAGTGAGTGGAGATATTAATGGCTGTGTGGGAATGTTATTTATTTTTGTGAGTGGTTGTACAGATGTATACGTTTATGTCTGAGTGGCTATATAGGTGTGTGGGTACCTGTGTAAGTGTATGAATAGCTGACTTAGTAATGTATGGGTGAGTGAGTCGTATAGTGAGTGGCTGTGTGAACGAGTGAGTGAGTGTTTGCCGGTAGTCTTATAGATCTATGAAGGAGTATGTGAGTAGTTGTGTGTGTGTATGTAAAATTGTTTGTATGGGAGTATGCGTGTGTGCCTGATTTTGTTTTCTTGATGATGTTATCAGTGATGTCATTAGTGATGTCACTCTCCATGCCATGAGTGATGTAATACGTGAGGTCATAAGCAGTGCATTACAGGGGCACAAGTTATAGTTATCTGAGGTAACTTTACTGCTGAATTTCACTGGTTTTGTATGTCTGAAATGTCAACCTAACTATAACGCCTGTGTTTTTTTCAGTGAGTGAGAGAGAGAGTGTGTGTGTGTGTGTGTGTACCTTTACCATTCATGCCTTTACAACGAAATTCTTTGCAATGGCATGCATGGTAAAGGCATATTTATTGTAACGCCATGTGTGGTAATGGAATGTGTGGTAGTGTTGCATGTGTGGTTAAGCCTTCGCTGTAAAGACATGCAGGGTTCTGGCTTTGTGGTAAAGGCTGTTTCCAGTTTAAATTTGACGAGACTAGGCTTGAACTCATTCAATATAAAATGCTGTTTTCCATTTCTGCTTGCATATCTTTTCCTTTGCAGGTACGTTGACATGAAATGTTAGTTTGGAAATAGATGTTAACACTCTCTTAACAATAGAGATTCTGAGGAAAGGACCTTGATGGAAGAACATAGAGAAACAAAGCGTGAGCTGACAATCTCTATTCAGTAATGTTGCAGGTGCTCTCTATTCAGTAATGTTGTTTTTCTCAGGACTGCTCTGGGAGAACCCACAAAGGTTGAAGCTTACAACTTGAGAATGGAAAGGACAATGGAACCTCTGATGGTGGGGTCAAGGGGTGTTGGTTAGAGGGATTTGTGTGGTATTAAGTGGTGCTCACATAGGTTCTTAGATAGATTCCCTTTGGACTTTGAGAGGTACAGACCTTTCTCCTTTCCCCTTCATTCTGTTCCTTTGCTAAGTGTGGCTTAAGATAGCACTTATTTTTCTGACTATAAGTAGACACTTGACTGAGCTTCCAAAATGCTGACACCTTCCCTTTCATATGCATGAACATATTTTTTCCTTTTTGTGCATTTCTTGACTTTTGAGATTTTTCCCTAGACTTAGAAATTTGTATTTATTTGGGACCCTAGTTAGATGACTTCAGACTTTACCCATGTTTAGAAGAGAAGATAGAACACTCTTTTCTGAGCACTAAATTCTTTTGCTAATTTTCTGTATTGGTGTAGCTGAACTACTTGTTTATCTTATGCTGATGAGCCTAAACCTTTTCAGGAGGTTTGGTTGTCCTGAGGTAATTCTGTGTCTCTATAGTTGTTTTTGAGGCTGATTTATATTAACCTGACTGTTAAGTTGTAATGAACTCCATACCTTTATTCCTGATCTTCATTGTGTAGCCCAAAGTGTTCATCGCCATCAAATACTTTATTCGGTTCAGTAAAGAAACCATAAAAGACATCAGCTATATACATACACAAATTCTCAAATGTACAATAAATAACTATGTTAATAAGAAGTTTGGATACCAAAGGAAGGATATATATAATCTAACAGAGCATGTATTATTTCTTCATTTCCTAAATTATATAAATAGGTAAAAGCAAGATAGCTGGATCTAATATCCTTGGATAAAAAAATTGGACGTAAAAACCTTCTTCTAGGTGCCATATAAAAAGTACAAAAAATAACAAAGTGCAATGTGCTTTGGGGTGATTTGCCATCACAGGGGCATAGAGGAGGTTTCTTAAACCAAGCACCACGGGTGGGAAATGCCACTAGGCAGTGTATGGTGTTCAAGCGCAGCCTAGTAAGTAAAAATATATGTTGTTCTGAGGTAATGATATCCAAATATAACATAGGGTGTAGTTGCTGTGGCAACAACCTCTGCTGAACCCTATCTATGGCCATATTTGATCATGGATTATGTATTGAATGCCAATATATCTTCTTAACTCTATTATTATCCCGACCCGCTAAAGAGTTCGGGGCAAGAAAATATTTCCCTGCCTCAAGACGGAAAAAAAAGAATGTACATATCTGAGCCCAGGTATGTCCATCGATCATGATAATGAAAGACAGTCCTGAATCACTAATCTGGACAGATGGGTTTCAGGATTTGTCCAAATTTTTAACCAAAGCAATATTGGTTGGAGTTTTGTATAATCATCTATGTCCCTCAAGCCTAGTTTTTTATGGCAAAACTTACGGGAGTAGATTGTGGGGTACTGCTAATCTCTTTTCTTAGAAACTTGTTCTCAACTACCTGAAGATTTAAGCAGTCCACATAACCCCAAACTCCTGCTCCAAATGTTGCAATAGAAGAGCATTTACTTTTAAAGATAGTCAACATCTCTTTGACTGGTTTATGCCCCAGCTTTTTAGAGAATCTGAAAAGAGCATCAACGGCTCTTTGAAATTGCATTACACGAACACTTTGTAGAAATTTCCAGTTAAAATCTACGTCAATGGGGATCCTCAAATAAGTAAATTTTAAAACTTTAAGTATTTCTACACCTTCAAAGGCAGATTTTTTGGTTTTAGCTAATTTTGGCCCGCTCTTCATGACAAATGACTTTGTTCTGTTAGTTTTAAGACCGAGGTTTCCCATAAACGTATTAAAGGCATTTAATAAAATTTGAAGACCATTTGCTGTCCTTGAAATGAGTACAGCGTCATTTGCATAAAGGAGAACGCGGATAGGGGAATTGTTAATAAGTGGCAAGTCCTTTCCCATTTCACATAAAACAAATTCCAGCCCATTTATATAGAGCAGGAAAAGAAAAGGGGCCAACACACATCCTTGTTTTACCCCTTTCAGAGAGGTAAATCTATCCGTTACATCTCCATCCTTGGAGAAACAGACTCGTGCCGTGGTGCAAGCATGGAGCCTGCTGAGTAGGACGATTATATCTTTGTCCACCCCCATATTTAGCATGACAGTCCACAATTTCACTCTGTCGACTGTGTCAAAGGCACAGAACAGATCCATAAAGGCTAGATGTACACAGCCTTTTTTGTCCTTCGTGTCTTTCTGGACTATCAGGGTCAAGTTAAGAGTTTGTTCAACTGTACCCAACCCTGAGCGAAACCCATACTGCACCTTTGACAAACAGCTAGTCTCAAGTGCCCAATTTACTAGCTTATTTAGAATCACTCAGCCTAATATCTTCACTGAGCTATCTAAGAGGGAGATTGGGCGCTAACATTGTGGATCAGCCCTATCCCCCTTTTTAAAGATGGTTACAATAATTGCCTCTCTCCAAGTGTCTACTAAGGGGCCTACCATAGCCGATCTAAAAACCTTAGTAAGAAATGGTCCCCAGAGTTCTGGGATGGCTTTATATAGCTCAGCTGGGATCCCATCAGGGCCGAGCGCTTTATCAGAGAGACAGTCTTGGATTGCCTGTATGACATTGGCTACATCTATTGTATTGCAAAAAGCTGAGCCTACCAAAGCGTTTATCGTCGCAGCGAAACAATTCATTTCGTCCTGGGAGATACTATTCTCTGAAATAAAATTTTTACAGAAGTGGTCCACCCATGTTTGGGCTGGTATAACAGTGTTAATTGTTATTTTATCCTTGTCATTTCATGGGGAAGAATTGACCACTTGCCAAAAGCTCTTTGTATCTTTGTTTTTGCTTGCTTCAATTAACTCATCCCAAGCTTTCTCCCTCTATTCGATCTTCCTAGCAGCAAGTGCGTCCTTGTATGTCTTTCTTGCCACCTTGATAGCATGTCGGTTTTGGGGGAAGATGTTGGTTATTTTCTTTAGGTCTTTAAGGGATGAGGTACATGCATGGTTGAACCAGCGAGGTCCTCTATCTTTACTGGAGCTAGGGTATTGCAATTTGTCAGCCATATATCTTGTCATGGCAGAAAAAGCCTCAACAATTTTATATGGGAGTATGTTTTCCCCCAAAGCAATCATGACCTCTTCTCCTTTATGCAGCATTAGGTCTCTGAAAAAACTAGACTTATCAACTTTTCCCCATCCAATAGCCAGACCTTTCCGCACAGAGAGCTTCATGACAGGCGATTGTTCTGCTACCCTTGGATCCTTTTCCAAACCCAATCTTGTTTCTAAAATCAAGGGGTTACTGATATAAAAGTGGCAAGGCCTCCCTTAGCCCTACCGACAGAAGACTTAATTGCAGGCGCGTAATAGGTGGTATGGGTTTATAAGCTATGTTTCTGGGCAACAGATATAAGTATATTGAGTAACAACTTTTAACCAGTCTGGATTCTCCAATTTAGACCTTTAACCTGCCACATTCCAGGAAATGATCCCCGAAGTTGCCACATCAGATTTGTTGAGTTCTCCACTAGAACGCGAATTAGCCACATATGTTGTATTTGTCTGTGAATTTTCTTCTGGGAGGGCTCAGTTACTAATGGTCAGTCCAGTTGTTCTAGAGGATTCAGGGGCCCAAAACTATTGGAGAGCGGCAGGAAGGTGTCAGGAGCCCTAGACTCACATGGATAACGCAGGTTCTGTTTATCTGAATCACTTAAACTAAGGGGTTGAGCATGTTGAGTAGTGCTGATAAATTCTGTTAGCTGTGTACTCTGATAGATCCTACGTTTTTCAAAAGATTATGATGCAGGGTATTAGCTATCCATGGTCTCCTAAAGATTATGATTATACAATCCCCTGGAGAAGTCTTGAGTGATGTACCAACCCAAGGGACCCTCCTTACAGTTATAATTTCCCTAGAGAGATCTGTCCTCCACCCGAGTGCTTTTCAACCCAATGTAAGACTTTATTTAGCAGTGAGGAATGGGACTCCAAGTGTAGGTTACTCAATGTAGGAACATTCTCCAAAATTAAAATATATGGGGCACATGCCAACGGAATTCTTGGGTAGTATTCTTGCGCTCTTAAAGGCGAAACCAGTGGGGGCTGTACCAACCCCTTATAAGCCTCCTGCTTACCTGCCCTACTGCTGGTTTGGATGATTTGCCAAAAGTGTCACACTGTTAATTTGAAATTGTTCGATCAATAATAACTCCCTACACCTCTTAAGCCAATTTACCAATGTCCATCAGGTAATTGATTGGAAAATATCTAGCCCAGTGCTCCATCAAACGTCAGTCAGCTAATTTCCTTAACATTTACAAACAACATAACAATTCCCCCCACACACACACATATACACACCCACTAAGCAACACTAGACAGCACCCCACAAACCTGAACACCCATAAAGCGAGTGCGACAAAAGACCAAATCTAACCAAAAAAGATTCCATTAAGGGATTATTTTGCGGACAGATTTGCCCTACACTTCCCAACAGGATCAGGGGATCACTGGGACAAAGGCCAATCACTGGTCCTCCAAACTCTTCGAACCTTTTCTTCTCACCCATATATTCCCCTAGCCAATCCTCCCCTTGCTTCATGTGGGCTGGACCTTGGCCCAAAACCCCCTGGCCTCCCCCACTAACCCCTCAGTGCCTCATAGGACAAGAAGGCTCAGCAACACACAAGGCTCTCTATCTGTGTGAAAAAATTTAAGTATTCCGGCTCGCTAATACAATTAATGAATGCAAATCCAACCACCCTTAACCCACCCTAACAACTCCAACAGAAACCACCATCAACTGCTCAACCTCACCTATACACACGCTTCTAAACATGTCACCTATCTTCTAAAAATGTCCCAGGCATTGCTCCTCTTTCCTGTCCTTTCGTTGCCAATACCGCCATACCTGCCTTCACATCTATTCGGTATAGTATCACATGTTAACATTTACAAATGTCCCAGCCTAATGTAACACTCCGAACCCTTTGATGCCATCTCTGCAGCTGCATATCTCGCTCTTCCAAAACCCAATCTGTCTGCTTCTGTTGCTGGCCCAATACGAAACAAATGTGTCCCATACAGGCCTGTGTCTACGCACAATAATGTTAGCCATTTACTAAGCACTGCTTGCAACTGTGCAGCAGACAGCGTTTTCCCGTCCCTGTGGCAAACAAGTACTCCTTCCCACAGCTCTTTATCCCTCTTGAAAGTATTGGAAATTACCACTGAACACAAAATGTTTCTTTCTACTTTGGACAGCTTCACCCACTTCCCCTTCCCCTTTTTGGTCCTCCTTGGATCTCTTCACCCACAACTGCAGCATCCTATTCATCAAAAACACCTCATCAAAATCAATCTCTAGTTGCTGCCCAGAGACCAGTAATATGGATACTTGAAAGGGTCCTAAGCATAATAAGCAAGTCATGCACAAACAAACATTGCTCTCATATGTCAAAAAACCAAGCTCATGTAAACAGCTAACAGTCAGGCACAATAAGATGGCAGTATTGGGCTGACACAGGAAAGTCCCCCTTCCTCTCACTTTTGCCTAATCCGCTAAACTTTTCCTCCCAAACACTTCGGCCAGTGGCCTATATACCCAAAACATTTGCTGTAAAACTATTCCAGAAAGCTTACCTTCTTACCGTCCCAGCAGCCAAAAATTGTCTCCGTGCCTGTTTTTAAGCTATTATTGTAGGATCCTCCAGCGAGTTCACCACAAGTTCAGAACCCTTAGTTTCCCAGTGATCATACGTCCAGAGGTACCTACTTTTCCTGCATCTGCTCCTGGGGCAAGCCCACAGAACCTCTGCCACTGTGAACAAGGCAGTGTGTCCACAATATTATTGTCCACACCTGGTACATGCCTGGCCCTAAAGACAAGGTAAAAGTGCAACCAATCTAACATAAAATGCTGCAAACCTTCAATAGTCTGTCTCTTACCCTCTGATGGTTCGATAGCTCCACCATCATTTTATTGTCCACATTGCAACATACTTTTTTGTAAGCCAATTTATCACCCCCCACAAAACTAGCCCCAACATAAATGAGAAAAACTGCAGGAAGGCAATGCTGTGTCCAGCTTGCATCCATTTTACTGGCCATCTTCCTGACCACTGTTTGCCTTCCCAAGTCAATCCATTTGCGCAGCCACATCAGAAGAAATCTGAATATTCCATGTAATGTTTTGATCCATGTACCACATCGTCACACTATTGGAATTCCTCAGAAAGCACGCCATACATTTAAATCTGCTTTGACCACAGCTGACAGCGTTACTGTTTGGTGAGGAAGCTGCGCCAGGGCCTAGTCTGTGACAAAAAGACCTCCTCGCTCTCACCACCCTACAGGCATCTTCAAATGTCTCAGCAAGCTTTGCACTGTCCTCAACATCGTTTTTGAAGCTGCTGTCACCGCTTCCAACAAGTCTGTCAATTCTGCTATTTTTTTTTGCTCTGACGACATGGCCATCATTTCCACCGTACTCAATTCAATGCCCAAAAAAAGTCAGCCCATTGCTTGGGCCTTTGCTTTTTCCTGGGGCTAGAAGGACCCCTAACTCAGGAACCATATACGTGATTTGTGTTAAAGCACGACCCGCACAGCTCTGCACCTATGAACAAGAAATCATCCAGTTGATTTGTGTTATCCCTTCATGATCTAACTTGGCTACAAACTGCCATTGTAAGAATGTACTGAAAGTCTCAAATAGTTTGCAGGACTCATCCACATAAATCTAATCTTCAATCCGGATGCCCAGCAGAGCAGAATCTACCAGATGCACTGGTAGCATCTGAATGCTTGCTTGAAATCATATTTACAACTTAATCTACCTGATCAGCTTAATTGCCCTAACAAACTGCACCATCATGTCCTCCCTGGCAGTAAAGTAATTAACCTAAAGGACTGGATTATCGCTACAAAGAAGACCAATCACCAGGCCTCCATCTGTTTGAACTCTTTCTTTCTGCCCCAACATTAACCCAGCCAATTCTCCTCCTGCTTGCTGTGGGACACTGCTTTTTTGCACACAGCGGCATGTTTACAAGCTCCTATTGCCACCGAAGTGTCACTTTATTTGATGCTTCGGTGGCGCAGTGTGCCAGCCCATATTTACAAGGCCACACAAAGCCAACTTGTGTGGCTTTTCATGGCCTTGTAAATATAGATCTCTTTCACACATTATTGTGTGGGAAAGGGGCATTTCATGGGTGTTGCTGTGGGTGTCCCCATGCAACACCCATGGATTCTGACGCATTTCCAGATTTACAAGGCTGGGAATGTGTCAGATTCCTACGCCACCCCAGGGGTGGCATAAAAGTGATGCAACGAGGAGAAATATCTTTATTTCTCCTCGTATTTTCCTCTTTCTATGCGTGCTGTATCCTGCAGCACACATAGAAGGAGGAAAGTGCTATTAATGATTGGTAATGTGCAGGAAGGTGTCCTTTCCTGCACATAAACAATCATCACTGCAATGCAGGCACCCTTGCACAATGATACAAGGGTGCCTGCATTGGTGCTAGGCTGCCAATTGTGTACCAGCTCTAAGGAAAGTACAGGGATGCGTTGTATTTCTGTAAATACGACGCATCCCTGCACTTTCCTAATGGCGCAGCTCAGAGCTGCATTATGGCTTGCGGCATCGGGCTGCGTCATTATTATGTAGATATGCCCCACAGTTTCTTATTATTTCTAATTGCTTAAACATACACAGTGCATTTTGACAACCATAAATCATGCTTTCATGAAATATCATCATTTGACTGAATCAATATATTGGGGGTTAAGATGCTGTAAAATCCCATAGAGCTATTCCCTATTTGGCTGTGTGAATGTAAATTTATATAGGATGGCCAGTACCTGGCGAGGTGGTCGCTGAGAAGTGCTAGCGCAGATATTTTGATAAAAAATTATTAATCAGTATTCATGTATTCTGAATAATGGATTTGTGTAGAAAATATAACAATGTAGAAAAATAGTGCACGCATTTGAAAATATGATTACGATGAGTGGCCGCCAATGTTCACAAAGTGTACTTATTAATATTCTAATACTGTGAAATGTTGAATATATGTTGACTAATGTAGTAATATGTCATATGAAAGGTTATGCATTAGCTTTATTAATTGTAGGCCTTAACTTAGCAAAGGTTTTGGCTTGCTTGTTAGGGCTCGAGTCAAAGCTGTATTTCTTAATGTTTAATAAATAGCTGTCCTAGAGAGTTAAACTGTGATTTTCCATTTGCATTGTTTAAATGTGCTCATAGCTGAGATCTTTTCTCATGAGAATCGACTGCTAGAAGATGCTGTTCTTGCTAATGTAACATTTTGTGTGTAATGTGTGTGAGACTGACTTTCTCAGGAGGAGAACAATGGAGATACTGGCTGGAGTAGAAGCTGCAACAATATTATTACCTGATGAGACGGATGAGGAGGACATTGCAGGACAACCAATCAACAACATGTGAACGGAGTAATAGAAGAATTCATAGATTTGGAGTTTTAGTTTTATTGGACAAAGTGTGAACATGCGATTAACTGACCAATAGGGATTTGAGACATAGTTTTACTGGTTTTGATTTAACAAGACTGCACTGAGAAGAACGCAGCATTCTGTCTTTTGCATTTTGCCTTAAGCATTCAGCATTTGCCACACCGTCATTGCCCATTTTCTTGCTGGCCGAAAGGTCAATATTTTCTTTTGCGTCTTGACAAACAGACGTGCTTAACTTTAATGCTTAATGACTTTGCATTTTCTGAACTTTGATGCTGAATCCTGATGCCTTACTGACGTCCTGAGGATGAAGACTGTCTCTGCTTGCTGATCCACACTGAGGATAGGTATTATGAATTAGACTATTGATTAACATGCATATTTGCTTTTTCTTTTTAGGTACCAACTGCACTGTTTTGATAGAGCCATAGTTAGATGTTTTTCCCAAATTGGTGTAACTAAATTGTTTTGCATGAAGCCCGACATGCTGATGCTGATCTGGTGTTAGTTAAGGATCCTTACTAATTAAATTCTGCTAATATGGAATAATGCTTGATGAATTTCCCTGCTGAACTCGAATGTATGTAATCACTCTGACGCAGTTGACTTTATTATTAATTTGTACCATAACCTTAAAATGTGTTGTAGTTCAAGTTTTGATTAGATGACATTTCTTCTGCCGCCTTGGACAGGCAGTATTGTTTCTGTATGTGTTTCATTTGATTTTAAGATTAATCTACATGATCTTAGCATTGTTAATATAGGGAAATAAATATTCGAACTTTTACTAAAAGGTGTGGTTATTCATGACTGAAAGGTCATGGTGTGTGACAATTACTGACTCTAATGATTATTAATGTTATTGATTATTATTGATTATTGACATTGTGTATTGGTTATTGATTTGCATGTACTGGAGTTATGGTAAGAACATCTTAATTGCGAGTCAAGAGGTTCATCAACCTATTCACGTCCCCTTGTAAGTTTACTTATTAAGGTCAGATGCGCTAACAGAAGTACGCTCAGGGTGACCTTCATGTACTGGTTGTGTTATCAGCCGTTGTCCCATAGGTTCCGGCACTTGAATCAGCACCTGTCTGCACCCCATCGAGGAGGTGAACCACTCTTTGAGGAGCCATCTCCACCCTCATATCCTCCAAACATCCGTGCAGCATCTAGGGAACCTCTGACCTTCTTAACTTCTCTACAGAGGGTGACACTCTCATATCCTGTCCATCTTGTAAGCCCCGCTTTCCACTTAACTACCCAGGGACTCCTTGTTGACTTCCATTTGAGTGTGATTTGGCGATTGGCTAAAATCAGGATCAGATCAATGAATTTAAAAGTCATTTTATGTTTAGCTGGCGTGAGTATAGCCCCAACAAACACGCCTTAAGGGACAATACAACATTGTGGTCTGTGACGTCATTAATAGCGCCAACAACAGCCCTCAAATATTCGGTAAGATGTGTGCAGTCCAAAACCATGTGATACATCTTTGCCCTACCATAATGCATTTAGGGCATGCAGCCTTGGAATCCGGGAAACACTGGTTGATCTTGCTGGGCGTGAGATATGTCCTATGGATAAAATAGAAGTTCATTAGTTTAAACAGTGCATTCCTGGAAACTTTCAGGGATCCATCTAACACCTTAATCCAATCTTCACCTCCAATGGGTGCCCCCACATCCTCTGTCCATTTGTATTTCAGTGTTTTCATGGGAGTAATCATGTCAGCTCTTAGGGCCCATGCCTATAGTAGAACATATAGTATGGCACCCTTGATGCAGTTTAGGTTCGTCCAGTCCCTCCTTCAAGTTATTATTCTGTGTAGCAACAATCCCTCTGTCGAGGAAACAATGCCCTGTAGGGATGTCAAAATCTGATCAGAGATCCTCTAAGGGGAGCAGTTCATCAGCTCTGAATAGGTCACCCACTTTCTCAGTACCCAGGCCCGTCCATTCTATTAGCCTTCTCCGGTTACACCTGAGTGATAGGACAGGTAAATATCGCAAAGTTATGTCAGCTGGGTATGGGCCTCCATGTGGGTTTTCTGTAAGCATCAAATTCAGCAGTGCTTCACTAATGTCCGTACCCCATGGTGTTCCACCTTAACTCATTTAGGGCCTAACAGTAGCTGCATCAACTACTGATGTGGTGGGTTAGTAGTCTCCACCGACCTCCTTCCAGCCTTCCCAGTGTGAAACTAGTTCATAAGCCATTGCAGTTGGGCTGCCAAATAATAAGTCTGACAATCTGGGGTTGCTAGTCCTCTGTTTGTTGCAGGTCTTTGCAGGTTGGACAGCACTACTTTCTATCTGCTCTTGCTCCATATTAAATCTGCGATAAAGACATCTAATTCTTGATATTTCCCTTTGGCCATTATCACTGGTAAGGTTGAAAAATAATACAGGAGTTCAAGTAAGGCCACCATCTTGGCGATCATCACTCAACCCGCCACCAGTATCGGAAGCGTTTTCCAAAGTGTTATCCCAGCCCTCAATTCTCAATACTGTGATGGCCTTCCATACATTACCTTCTACAATGTCAGCTTAATCTCTATCTATTTGGACCCCTAGGTGTTTTAGCAATGGATGTTTCTAGATCAAGCTCTGTGAGACTGGAGCTTCAGCTAGTGTAGGTTTAACTGTAAACAGGCTAGTCTTTTTCTCATTTATACATAACCCAGAAACATTTCCAAATGTATTTACTAAGTGGACGGCCCTTCCCCGGATCTACCCGATTATCATTTAAGAAGAGCAGCATATCATCTGCATATAGTACTATATGGTGTGTTGTGGTTTGGGCTGTTGATACCTGTAAAATAATTCCCAATCTAGTGTTTCAACTGCTATAGCAAACAATAGCAGGGACAGTGGGCCTCTGTCTTGTGCCTTGCTTCTTTCGATAAAGAAGGTAAATAAAGTCCTTTCTTTGCCATGCGATATACCTCGGTGAAATGCAGAGATAAATGCTCAATGCATACAGCATAAAACTCCACTGGCAAGCTTTGGGATCCTTAACTGCTGCTTTCACTTTCCATACTGTTATGTCTCCACCTAAAGTCTCCACCTCTTCTGCTGTGAGTCGAGAAAGGGGTAAGATTCTCAGACTGAGGGCCAAACCAGTTGACCGAAAAACATCAGGGCTGGGACAGACCATTTGACCAAAGAAGCTCAGGGGAGGGATGACACCTCCATCTCTGCCGGAAGTCCCATTGCGGCTTTCCTCTAGCCTCAACTCGTGGAATTTTATTACACCTAACCTTGATACAGAGTCACATGTGGTCAATACTGGGAAATTAGCTCTTGAACATGTTCAATCTTACGTGTAGACAGGTCGACTGAGGTAGCCAAATAGGCCACGGTGGTACAAGATTTGAGTCCTTTCCCTCTGTCTTAGTCTATAAATTCCCCCTCTCCCTCACTCCTACATCTCCCACATATGCTCAATTATTCATTCTTTTTCTACGTCTTATTCCGACTCTCCTAATTTCCACTGCATCATTGAGCTTTACTTCAGTTCTTTTTTTCTGTTTTGAAAATTCTCCCTTTCTGATGTCAGTCACCTTCATTTCTCTCTTGCCCTTGAAATGTTTGTGTTCTACACCTAATTTACTAACTTGCTGCTGTCAATAACTACCTGCTTTATCAGTCCTAGACATCTGCAGAAGATCATTCTCTACAGACATTAAATAGGTTAATAACCTTCAGAATGCTTTGAGATCTGCACACTTCCAAAAGTTATTCAGGAAAGTGGAGAAGCATTCTTTTACCTTTAGTAGGGAACAGACTAAACGTCTGTTTTAGAGTTGAGTGGTAAAGGAAATCCACCTATTTCAGCAGGAAGTGTTAGAAATTGGAGAATCCACAGGTGGCATCACTTTTACCATACTATCCTTTTTTTTAAGGGATAGTACCATGCTATCACTTTCCTGTGATTTACTCCGGATTTGGCACTTCCTCTAGGTATCGTCAAACTATAAATCAAGCTGTAATGTCAGAACTAATCAGTGTTGGTAGGGCCTTTCAACATTGTTAGATGACCAGGAAACTTCTAACATTAACAATATCTAACAATTTCTCATTTCATTTCAATAACACTATCTTCGCCATCCATCACTTGTGTTGTCATTCACTGTTCTTTTTTTCCCTTTGCCATCACCCTTCTCTCCACCTTTGCTTTTTTAGGAAGCTGGCCTGGTGTGTTGGGGTACCCAAGGTACTTACACCTTATACCAGGTCCATGTATCCCCTCTTAGTGAAGTGTAGGCAGTGTCTAGAAGCCAGACTCTCTAGAGGTAGCTGTAGAGGAGGAGCCAAGGATTATCTAGGAGACATGAAAAGCTCAGGCAAAACCACTGTAGTCACACAGCACTTACACACATGAAAGAAAACACTCAGTTGTACAAAAATAAAGGTACTTTATTTTTCAACCCCAACAATACCACAAAATACTAGAAGGGCAACCCTCCAATAGGAGGTAAGTAATGCACTAAATATATGCACTAGCAATCAGAAATAGGCATAGAAAAGGTTAGAAAACAGTGCAAATAGCAATAACCAACAGTGACCCTAGGGTTAGCCCAAACCATATACTGAAAAAATGGAATGCGAACACAGGACCTCCACCTAGGTAAGTGGAATGTGTAGAGGGGAGCTGGGAGTACTAGAAAACCACAGAGGTAAGTAACACCGTACCCCCAGCGACCAGGAAATCAAGAGTAAATCACTGGAATTTCCCCAAACGACCCAAAAGGAAGAAAACAAAGAAAAGAAGACACCCAGACAAGACTGCAAGAAACCAGCAGTGGATTCCTGGAGAAGAAGACCTGTGGAGAGAGGGGACCAAGTCCACAAGTCACAGTGGAGCTACTACCCACCCAGCTGTACTTGCAGGAGTTGGTCGATGTTAAGGAAGAACAGGCCGGCACTGGAGCCCTGGAGCCGGGGAAGAGTTCCTGATGGATGCAGAAGATGTCCCACGCTGGAGTGAAGATTGCAGATGGGTGTCAGTGCTGGAATTCCACCAACAAGCCTTGGCAAATGCAAACTCACAGTTAGTGGAAAAGTGCTGCTTCCGGGGACAAGCAAGGCCCAGGAGGACTCAGATCAGGAAGGGGAGACACAGGGGACCCTCAGAGTCACAGAGAGTCTACAGGAGCATCACCCACACGATTCCCACAGGATGGGGACACAGGAGTTGCAGAAGGAGCCCACGCAGCAGTACAGAAAGGGATCCCACACCGCAGGAGAACCACGCAGAGGGCTGTGTGTCACAGGAAGGAGTGCTGGGGACTGGAGCTATACGTCACCTGAAGATCCCTTGGAGGAAATGCGAACAAGACTTGGCAGCTGCAAGAGACACAGTGCATGGGAGTCCTGTCCTGCGTGGGAAGGCAAAGGCTTACCTCCACCAAAGTTGGACAGCTGGCAGAGAGGACCAAGAGGTCTACTCTGGACCACCACCCGTGATGCAGGATCTGCACAGCTCAGGATGTGGTTGCAGCAGGTACTTGCGGATACAGGGGAGTGACTCCTTCATTCAAAGGGAGATTCCTTCTTCTTCTTGTGCAGGCTGAAGAGTTGCTGTTTTCTGAGGATGCACAGCTGTCAAAATGTTGAAAAGCTGGCAGGAGCCTTGGAAACAAAGTTGCAGAAGAGTCTTCTTTGTGGATTGTGGCGTTGTTGGTTCCTGTAGGGTCCAGTCGCGGTTCCAGTGGCCAGAAGTCGAAGTCGAGGTTGCAGAGGAGTCCTGCTAGAATCTTGCAAGCCGAATCTGAGGACCCACCCAAGAGAGAGACCCTAAATAGCCCTGAAAGGGGGTTGGTCACCTAGCCAGGTAAGCACCAATCAGGAGGGGGCTCTGACGTCACCTGCCTGGCCTGGCCACTCAAATGCTCCCAGAGGTCCCTGGCAACCTTGGAAACAAGATGGCAGAACCCAGGGAACCTCTGGAGAAGCTCTGAGCCAGAGCAGGGACTGGGTGTCCATGAACTGGTGTGGACTGGTTTATGTACAGAGGGCACCAAATATTCCCTTCAAATCATACCAGTGGCTTGGGGAGGCTACCCCTCCCAAGCCAGCCACACCTATTTACAAAGGAAGAGGGTGTTACCCCCCTCTTCCAAAGGAAATCCTTTGTACTGCCTTCCTGGGCTTGATCAGATCAAGCAGCAGGAGGGCAGAAACCTGTCTGAGGGGTGTCAGCAGCTTGGGCTGCCCGGAAAACCCTGTAAGACTGGTGGTAGCAATGCTGGGGGTCCTCTAAGGAGCCCCCAGAGTGCATGGAATCATACTTCCAATACTTGCAACAGTTTGGGGGTATAATTCCAACATGTTTGATACCAAACATGCCCAGGCTCGGAGTTACCATTATGTAGCTGGACATAGGTAGTGACCTATGTACAGTATGTGCGTAAAATGGCACCCCGCACTCACAAAGTCCAGGAAAATGGGCCTGCAGTTTGTGGGGGCACCTCTACTAGTGCAGGGGTGCACTCACACACAGGTACCTGCACCCTGCCCTCTGGGCTGAGAGGGCCTGCCATAAGGGTGACTTGCAGTGAACTGGGGCAATGACCTGGTTGTGAAAGGGTGCATGCACCTTTTCACACAGGCTGCAATGGCAGGCCTGCAGAACACTTTGCAGGGGCTCCCTATGGGTGGCATAATACGTGCTACAGCCCAAAGGGATACCCTGGTACCCCAATGCCCTGGGTGCAATATTCAAATGCTCAAATTAGCCTCATTTTTAAAATTTGTAAATTACTTTTTTAAGTCGGTGTCTTTTACGTGTCTTATGTGTTCATCCTCCATAAAACAATCATAAGAGGGACAGGTTTTTGTTAACAAAGGTATACTTTTTGAAGTCACATAATGCAAACTTATATATACCTGACAAGATGTGCAGTGGTTTGTTAAAAGTTGGTCTTTGGGCTCACCTTAACTATTATTGATCTTTAAAAACGTTTGAACAGATAGCTAATGTTATGTGAAAGGAAAACTGATTGAAATGCTCCACTGATTCCCATTACCTTTTTGAATTGTGTCCAGACCTGGAGGCTGCTGCAGCATCTGCCACACCCTAGTACAAGCTCCCCTGACCTGCACCCTCCACCGCTCTCTCCCTGTGCCACTATAGTGAGCAGCAGAGATTGCACTGTGCCCCTGACCTCGACCATTCACTGCTCTCTCCCTCTGACACTATAGTGAGCAGCAGAGATTGCACAGAGCCCCTGACCTCGACCATCCACTGCTCTCTCCCCTGCTCTCTCCCTCTGACACTATAGTGAGCAGCAGGGATTGCACTGTGCCCCTGACCTCGACCATTCACTGCTCTCTCCCTCTGACACTATAGTGAGCAGCAGGGATTGCACAGTGCCCCTGACCTCCAGGCTCCCTCCCTCTGACACTATAGTGAGCAGCAGAGATTGCACAGTGCCCCTGACCTCCACCCTCAAGGCTCTCTATGTGTGCCACTATGGTGGGCAGCATAGATTGTACAGAGCCCCTGGCCTCCACCCTCCAAGCGCTGTCCCTCTGACACTATAGTGAGCAGCAGAGATTGCACAGTGCCCCTGACCTTCACCCTCCAGGCTCCCTCCCTCTGACACTATAGTGAGCAGCAGAGATTGTACAGTGCCCCTGACCTTCACCCTCCAGGCTCCCTCCCTCTGACACTATAGTGAGCAGCAGGGATTTCACAGTGCCCTGACCTCCACCCTCCAGGCTCTCTCTCTCTCCGCCACTGTAGTGAGCAGCAGAGATTGTACAGTGCCCCTGACCTTCACCCTCCAGGCTCCCTCCCTCTGACACTAAAGTGAGCAGCAGAGGTTGCACAGAGCCCTGACCTCCACCCTCCACTTCTCTCTCCCTCTGGCACTACAGTAAGCGGCAGGGTTTGCACAGTGCCAGTGATCTCGACCCTCCAGGCTCCCTCCGTCTGACACTAGTGAGCAGCAGAGATAGCTCAGAGCCCCTGACCTCGACCCTCCAGGCTCTCTCCCTCTGACACTATAGTGAGGGCTGAGGGATTGCACAGTGCCCCGACCCCGAACCTCCAGGCTCTTTCCCTGTGCCGCAACAGTGAGCAGCAGAGATTGTTCTGTAGCATGGCACCGAGTTAGTTAAAATTACAGCAACCAGAGATTTGCATATGGATATCTACATCCCCACTTAACCAAAGGGTGTGAGCCTGAGTAAATAACTTTTTGGAAGCGCCTAGATGTAACCACAAAAAAAATCTGTTGTGGAAGCATGAGGCACAGAAGCCTGTGCAACAAGGAGGACACCATTAGAAACAAACCATGATTGAATTGCAATGATCTTTCTGTGTTCACATTTTTCTTTGATAAATGTGTTTCCAATAAGTAAGAGACTAGTTCAGTGATAAAAGATCGGTGTCTTTTTCTCATTTTCCTCCTCATCTCAACGGCGAGCGTGGCCTGAAACCAAACGGAGCTTCAAACTACGTTTCCTGTCGTCTTGTACTGTTGAAATCCTGCACAACATTCCCACCCCGCCTCTGGTGTTCCCTCACTGCACCCGAGTATTCCCCACATGTGCCACTCTGCAACCACACCCTTTCTATCACTCAAACAGCGCCAAGCAACCTGGTGAAAATTGGAGCGCTTCTGTGACTATGACCTGGGCAAGGCCACGAAGCGCTATATAAATTAGAAGTAACAATCGAGAAAGTATCTTCGGCCTTGCAAGGGATATGGAAAGTGCTCTGTAAGTACCATACAAAAGGTGACGAGTCGTATGGGCTGTGTAGAATGTGCTTAATTACAGAAATCTTTAGCAGCCACAATGGTTTCCTTTACCTCAGGACAGAGCAAACGTCACTGAACAAGTATAGAACTTTTAGGCCCAGGTTTGTACTTTTCTAGCGCCGCATTTGCCTCATTTTTGAAGCAAAAGCAGCGCGAACTTACAAAATACAATTGTATTTTGTAAGTTTGCGCCGATTTTACTTAAAAAAACGACGCAAATGCGGCGCTAAAAAATATAAATATGGGCCTTAGTTTTGTCCTGCAGCCCACTTTAATCTGTAAAATTTTTGGGTGGCACAGTGCTTTTTCGCGAGCATCCGTAGCAAGGAAATGATGGCGAGGCTAATTTTCCCCAACTAGAAGATTGTCCTGCAGAATAAAGGCAATTAAACCAGGGAGGCATGTAGGCAAAACCAGACAATACCCGTTTGATTGCCTCAGCTTAAAAAACGTTCTCCCTTTAACAAGGCTCTTATCGGGTCAGCAGACCCAAAGCGTTCAATCAACCTGCAGGGGCAAGAAAACAGTCTCCAATAATCGTACACTGATTAAAAAGGTCTCCGATCATTACCCGCATCGATTGTTCCAAAGTTAATACATCTTAATATTTTTAAATGCAGTTGAAAAACTACTGAGAAAAAAAAAACAAGAAAATGAATTTCTCTGTTAATTTCTCTGCCATCGAGATCCAGTAATTATGTGTGAGGTGGCACCAGGCCACACACAGTTTCACTGATGCACCCTCCCCACAGTTTGCACCATACTCCGGTGCCGCCGCCTCATTCCACAACCTCTTCTCAGGCAATTACACGCCTGCTTCACTGCACCCCAACTTTTGTCTAAAATGACAAAGCCGAGAAGTTACTGGGAAATCATTTAGTTTTCGGTCAATTATGCGTGTCACATTCAGAGCGTCTTCAACGACTGCCTGACACTTCGCCGCCCCTAGTAGGCGGCTCTGCACAGAGGTATTTTTAAAGGGCTTCACATCAGCAGAAAAGCGCTTCGAGGGCCGAGGCAGAGTCGCAGGCGGGAGAAAATGGCTGCCGTAAGGTTTGATTCACAGAGGTTTTGCTTTACGGGGGCGTGACCTTGAGCGCGGAAGGACCTGCAGCTACACATAGGAGATTCCTCCTCATTTCCTGAATTCCGCAAGAAGTTGAAGACGTGACTTTTTCGGGTAATCCTATTGGGCCCTAGATGTGCCTAGACTCTCACCTGATTACCGCCAGGATGCCCTCCTGGCTGATAGCGTGCTCTACAGATCTGCAAAACAGAACATGACAGAACTCCTGGTTTACTCCTGGGGCTGTAACACTGGCACCTGTAGCCCTTGAGGGGCCCCAATTTAACTCAAGTATATATATATGAGATATTGGAGACTCAGGACTCACATTCTACATTCTGCAGCGGGCCCCATCATTTTGCATTACTCTACTGCTTACGCCTGGAGTTGATGGGTAAGCCAAGATTACCACAAGTGAATGACAATAAATTAATTGTGTCCATAGTCTGCAGGAAGGCACCAACTCCAAGGCAGCTGAAATCACCCAAATGCTTTAGATTTACTACACAATCAAAACTAGTCCTATTAAAAGGTCAGAATGTCTGATAAAAACTATATAGCGCCCACCATTCCAAGAGGAGTATCTTAGCACTTGTCTAATGCACTGTGCGGCAAAAATAAAGTTTCAGCTTTGTCCTGATGCTTAAGAGTTTGGTTGAGAGTTGGATATAGTGAATTCCACAGTGTGGAAGGGTGTTTGGTGGAAAACAAATGCTCCCCCTGTGTTTTCAGACTATATTTAAGGAACATTTCTTTGGCATTAATTTTACTACTCTAAAGGGTGGAAGAACGAACAAGGGTATAAAACAGTTAGTAGTAGCACACGTTTATACCATAAGAATAATTTCATGACAATGACAAAAATAAATGTAAAGTCCATAATATCTCTATTCCATGTGTTGAAGGAGTGTTTATTCCAGGTAAAATATTGCGTTCCAAACAATAATCCACAACTCCAATCTTCAAATATGTTCCCAAATCCACTTGTTCGTCAACACGTGTTTCGTCAGGGGAGTGCCCCTTGACTTCCTCAGGACCTCCTTCTGTTTATAAACTTTTTTTGTATTCTCTCTCCAAATATCAAGGTGTATATCAATTCACCTGGCCATGTATTCTTGACTCAATTAATGCACAATCAATTGCCTTGTTCGGAGAACGGCCAGCGTATCCTGTATATTTGTTTATTTTGTTCTATTGCTTTCGGCCAGCGCGAGTACGTCGGATGCCATTTCGGAAAGGAAACACGTGTTGATGAACAAGTGGATTTGGGAACATATTTGAAGATTGGAGTTGTGGATTATTGTTTGGAATGCAATATTTTACCTGGAATAAACACTCCTTCAACACATGGAATAGATATATTATGGACTTTACATTTATTTTTGTCATTGTCATGAAATTATTCTTATGATATAAACGTGTGCTACTACTAACTGTTTTATTTGGGGTAATCGCTTGAGGTTATCGTATGGGGCACATTTGGGGGTGAAGCCCTAATTTAGAAGCACCGTTTGAATGTAGTACAGGTAAGGGATAATTTTTAGAATTAGAGCGCCATTTACTCTCATATAGTCCACCCCTATTATCGCTTGTTGTGAACGAACAAGGGTAATTGGGCGGTCCAGTATAAATCTCCTGATTAATACAATAATAACCTAAGTTCCAGGTATCCAATTAGAGATCTAGAACATTTCTGGCCACCAGGAGCATTTGCTCGGTGACGCAAGTGCCCTCACCCGCCCAAAGGAGATGCTTCATCATCACGTCTACTCCAGGTTGAGCTGGCTCTGCAATGCCCAATGGGCCCCTCAAAGGGGCTCTTTGCCGGAGATCTTCTCAATTTGCCAAAGTGACACTGGGGGTACATCGTGTACCCCAGTATAATAAATATACAAGGGACTACAGATCTTCCTATCAGTCTGGATGTGGAAGCTCTCTACACCAATATGCCATAGGATGCCACTCTCTCAGTATCAGTTGAAATGTCAAGAGAAGGGCCTTGGAACTCACCTACCCCTGTTCAATTCATTGTAGAATGTGCCATTATAGCCATTAAGGGAAACTTCTTTGAATTTGAAAATCAGCTACACCTTCAAATAGAGGGCACATCGATGGGAAGCACATTTGCGCCAAGCCTTGCATGTCTTTAAATGTAGAGTTTTGAACAGAAGTTCATTCTCAACCATAACAATCTCTGTTTCCAGGGCATTCAGTTGTGGAGCAAATTTATAGACGACATCCTTATCATTTGGAATGGCAATGCAGATTGCATAACTGAATTCAGCAGATGGAGCAACGGCTGTGATCCATATTTGAAATTACGGCAACTATTTCATATAAAGAACTCTAATTCTTGGATCTCCTAATTTGCATTGAGGATGGACAACTAGGGACAAGAACATTTCATAAGAATATCGGCAGGAACAGACTCTTCCTCTTCAAGAGCCACCATTCACAGCCCCTCAGAACCATCCTTCCCTATGGCCAGTTCCTTAGACAGTATTGAAGTGAAATCTCCACCTTTGAGACACAGGCAACCAAATTGACCAAAAAACTATACCAATCATATCATAAACACTGCTTGAAAGAGAACCCCAAACAACAATTGGGATGCAATTCTGGCAACCCACAAAAGAGATGACCAAACCATTCTAACATGCATCACCACGTACACTCCTTCCTCCAACCTCATAAAGACGATTATCAACAAACCATGGTCGATATTGAACAGCGGAGGTTCTACGATCGACAAACCACTGTTCGCGTTCAATCAAACCCACAATATCAGGGATTTAGTTCTCTACACGTGACTATGAGGCACTATGACAACCACTGCGCATAGCATTACTACCAGTTGGGGCTTCTCTCCTATCATGAGGCATTTTCCCTGTGGCCAGTGTAATGTATGTCCCTTAACAATAACCACCAAACAAGTAGACATAGGCCCTGTAGACATTTGGAAACTACAAAATCACACAAATTTCAAGACAAAAATTACATCTACCAAATCCAACGCCCAAGTATTCCTCGCTACACAGGCATGACAACCAGACCTGTCAAGGTTTGCATAAGTGAATATAAGAGAAATATCAGATGTCAAAGCACCACCAGTAAAATGAGCGCCCATTTCATCTTGGAAAAATCACAGCCCAGATGACATATAATGAGCCATTCTCACAATCCTACCTACCGCAGACTTCATGACCAACAAACTATTCAAGAAGGAACAGCATTGGATATTCAAGCTACTTAAAACGACTATTGTTGGGTTGAACGATAATATCCCTTGGACTGAAGTCACTAGACAATTACATCATATTAACCTTACGTTCCCCACCATACATACAGAAGACACTGATGTTTGACTCATACATGAAACTTGCATTATGAATTATCAGTTTGGTAACTCCCTATTAACATTATGTTTATATCGAGACATTAGATGCACTGCCCTTAGCAAATGATATACTAGTGCCCACCGCCCTGCACTTCCTGTCACACAACAAACAATGGCCTTTGCCACCATTTCACTTTATACACAACAGGAAGCAATCTAGTCAAATGTGGGTAAGACATACTGGGGGTCATTCTAACCCTGGCGGTAAAAACCGCCAGGGCGAATGACCGCGGTAGCACCGCCAACAGGCTGGCGGTGCACCGCTGGGCATTCTGACCGCAGCGGTTCAGCCGCGGCCAGAAACGGAAAGTCGGCGGTGTACCGCCGACTTTCCGCTGCCCTTGAGAATCCTCCATGGCGGCGGAGCGCGTTCTGCCGCCATGGGGATTCTGACACCCCCTACCGCCATCCTGTTCCTGGCGGGTCTCCCGCCAGGAACAGGATGGCGGTAGGGGGTGCCGCGGGGCCCCTGGGGGCCCCAAAAAGAATTTCAGTGTCTGCCTAGCAGACACTGAAATTCGCGACGGGTGCTACTGCACCCGTCGCACTCCAGCAACTCCGCCGGCTCCTTTCGGAGCCGGCTTCATCGTTGCTGGGTCTTTCCCGCTGTGCTGGCGGGCGGCCTTTTGGCGGTCGCCCGCCAGCACAGCGGGAAAGCCAGAATGGCCGCCGCGGTCTTGTGACCGCGGTGCGGTCATTTGGCGGTAACCGCATGGCGGGCGGCGACCGCCGCCCGCCGCGGTTAGAATCACCGCCACTATGTCAATATTAGGGCAGATAAACATCACTACCACCTTCTGGGTCCTTTTGAATGCTGTAGAGAGCACATTTCTTTGAAGTAATGATCTACCCAAGAGAATTTGTCACTCTACACATTAAAAACATTTTTGATGTTGACATTTTTTTTTTTATGTTGACCACACTTGCGGGTCTTTATTATGTTGATCTGTTTTTCCTCACACTTTTTTACAAGGACCTAACTAACATAGGGCCCTTTTTAATAATCCATTTGCATGGTGAACGAACTGGCCTGTTTTTAAATAAAGCTCCCACTTTAATTCTATGTCAGGACCGGAGGCAAGGATTATGCAGTCCTTTCTTCACTTTTATTATTACAGCAAGTTCAAATTTCAAATAAAAAACACCGTAAACACTACATATCCTAAGAGTCTCCTAACGTTTCCATAGTAGTCATAAACCAATGGTAACATTGTCCGAATGTCCATATAAATGCATGTCGGGTCCAGTCCTTCCTCTTTCTTCACTGCTGACCCGTTAGTTAAGTCCCTTTTTTTTCGACGGGGGGCTTTGCCTTGCGATTTTGTGCATTGCGATTGTCAGTGTGAGAATACCTTTACATTGAATTGTACTTTGCTTCACTGTGCTTTGTTGAGTGTGCGGTAGGCTACGGCCCAAGCAAACTTTTTTGATTACTCGTGGGTTTGCTAGGTGATGAACTTTGCAACCCGTCAGGCGCACCTTGACTCGTTCATAGCGCTTCCCGTAGCACGATTCAGGCACACACGTGCGTTAGGGAGAAAGCAATCAGGGCCCGTAACCCTCGTTTGGGTCCCCTGCGATTGCTTTCATCCCCCCCCAACCCTTGCAGACACTGTGTTCAGTGGTAGGAAACGGGCATCGGCCTGTGAACTGAAAAGCCCCGTGGTGGGGGGGGGGGCGTATTAAAGGCTTAACCCTTTTGGGTGACATAATAAAAAATATTTAACCCTTGTTTTCACTAAGAGCACTTGCGAGGGGGCTGCCCTATATAAATATAAATATATACGTGTTCATTATGACATTGAAGGTGACTGTTAAAGTGGCAATAATACCGCCAACAGGCTGGCGGTAATTACTGCCAAATTATGACCATGGTGGTGATCCTTCCCATAGACAGCAAATGTTCCACACCAACCGCCAGGGTGTTAACACCATTGACCACGGCGGTAGCCATCAACAGCCAGGCGGAAGACACCATATTATGACACAGCAAACTGCCAGGATTTCCAGGGCGGTACCAACTTTATCAAAAGCCTGGTGGAAACCTAACACAGACAACAAAAGACTCACCAGCAAGTACACAGAGGACCCCGCCGGAACCGGAACTTCAAGTCTTCCTGATGCTCTTCTACGTTATAGCCCTCCTGGAACACCAACGCTGACGAAGACGACGATGGTGAGTACAGCCACCTAGCAAACAAGGGAAGGAGGGAGGAAAAGGAGAGTGACACATACACATGCACAACACACACCATTCACACACACACCATACATAGAACCAGCTGCAGAGTTAAACCAATGTCACAGGACACACGTTAAAATGAAACAAGGACCAAAATGATTATCAACAAACACTGTAATTTGATACCAACAGCCACCATATTGTCTATTCAAATACAAATGCAGGCTACAACGTCCCGAATGGGCCAATGGCTAGTCGAAAGTACAAAAGGGCCACATGGCCACAGTCCAAAACCCAACTTGACTCCTTACACAATCCGGAATCCACTGTTCAGGGGAATTATATTGGAAATGGGCAGGCACCTCAGGAGGAAAGGGGGAGGGGTGGGGCACACCTGAGCTGAAGTGGGCAACTTGCCCACTGGTTCTGGAGGGGGCTCCCTGCCCATTTGTCTTTGGAGGGGAGTGCAAGGCCACAGTCTCTGAAGTAGGGAACCTGCAAACTAGTTCTGGAGGGGGATCCTTGTACAACAGTCCCTGGAGGGTGGCCTACATGCCCTCAGATGGAGGTGAGGGCTGCTGTGCCTGTGCTGGAGGTGAGGGCTCCTGTGCCTCAGCTGGAAGCGAGGACTGCTGTGCCTTTGCTGGAGGTGGGGGCTCCTTGCAATCCGCTGGATGTGAGGGCTACTGTGCCTTAGCTGCAGGTGAGGTTTGCTGTACCTGTGATGGAAGTGGGGGCTCTTTGACCTCTGCTGGAGGTGAGGGCTGCTGTGCCTGTGCTGGAGGTGGGGGCTCCTTGCCCTTCTCTGGAGAGAGGGCTGCTGTGCCTGTGCTGGAGGTGAGGGCTCTTCTGCCGCAGCTGAAGGTGAGGGCTGCTGTGCCTGTGCTGGAGGTAAGGGTTCCTTGCCCTCTGCTGGAGGTGAGGGCTGCTGTGCCTGTGCTGGGGGTGAGGGCTCCTGTACCTCAGCTGGAGGTGAGGGCTGCTGTGCCTGTGCTGGAGGTGAGGGCTCCTTGCCCTCTGCTGGAGGTGAGGGCTGCTGTGCCTGTGCTGGAGGTGAGGGCTCCTGTACCTCAGCTGGAGGTGAGCGCTGCTGTGCCTGTGCTGGAGGTGAGCGCTGCTGTGCCTGTGCTGGAGGTGAGGGCTCCTTGCCCTCTGCTGGAGGTGAGGGCTGCTGTGCCTGTGCTGGAGGTGGGGGCTCCTTGCCCTCTGCTGGAGGTGAGGGCTGCTGTGCCTGTGCTGGAGGTGGGGGCTCCTTGCCCTCTGCTGGAGGTGGGGGCTACTTGCCCTCTGCTGAAGGTGAGGGCTGCTGTGCCTATGCTGAAGGTGAGGGTTCCCGTGCCTCAGCTGGCAGTGAGGGTTGCTGTGCCTGTGCTGGAGGTGAGGGGTCCTGTGCCTCAGATGCAGGTGGGGGCTCCTTGCCCTCTGTTGGTGGAGTGGGCCTCTTGCCTTTCATCGGTAGTTGAGTGGGAACCTTCTCTTTCATTGGTGGTTGAGTGGGAACCTTTCCTTTCTTTGCTGGTGGAGGGGGAGATCTTTGGCAATCTTTGGTGGTGGAGAGGGATCCATGAGTCCCCTCTTGTGACGGGTCCCCTTGGCCTTTGGCATGTCACTTGTGTCCTTGCCTCCAGGACTAGCAGTTTCCGCCACTGTCCCCTGTCTCCTGTTGCTTGCTTTTCACCACTCTAGTCCTCTCTTTCTGAGCTGGAGGTGTGCTCAGTAGGAGTGGCAGGCGGCACACTCTGGGGCCCCTTTGTGCCAGCAGCTGATGTTTTGATGGGAGCAGTGGCAGACTGTTTGGCTGAGGTGCTGTGCTGGGTCGTTGGCACCCTGCTCTTATGGGCAGGACGGGGGTGGAGGAGGAGGGAAGAGGGCAAGTTGGGCAAGGAAAAGCTTCTTAGGGACATTGGGGCAGAATGTGGGAGGAGGGATGGGAGTGGAGGTTGAGGGAGTGGTTGTCAGAGGTGTACGTCTGCTGTACATGGGTGCAGGTGCATGGACAGTGTGCGTGTGCGAGGTGGATGGGGCTGTTGGGTGTCTGAGTTTGTGCGTTTGTATCCCTTGGGGGGGGGGGCAGACAGGGTGGGCGAGGACAAAGGGGACATGTGGATGGTGTTGTGGAAGTGTCTGCAAGTGAGGTGTGTGTGCTGCTTGATGTGGTGGTGGTGGCTGTTGATGCAGTGCATGACGGTGTGAGTGCGGATGTGACTGTGAGGGAGGGGGGGAAGACAGTGGAGGCAGTGGATGTGGTTGTGTGTGCAACTCTCTGTTGTTTGTGTGAGTGATTGTGGCCTGAAGTGTGCTGCCTGTGTTTGACTGTGCTACTCTTGTGTGATGTTTTGTGTGCATGCTTGTCTGTGCCTGGGATGGGTTGGGGTTGAGGAGACTGGGAAGTGGTAGTTGGAGGGGGGGGTGGTAGGAGCAGGGACACTGGCTGCCATCAAAGAGGAGGCCAGAGCCTGAAACGATCTCTGTTGGGCTCCCAACCCGCTGTGGATGCCCTCCAGGTATGCATTGCATTGCTGCCTCTGGGATGCCAGCCCCTGGATGGTATTCACAATGGTAGACTGCCCTACAGAGATGGATCTCAGGAGGTCAATAGCCTCCTCACTGAGGGCAGCAGGGCTCACTAGGGCAGGGCCTGAGGTGCCTGGTATGAAGGAGGTGCCCACCCTCCTGGGGGCACGGGCAACTCAGTGGGAGGCTACTGGGAGGGCAGTGCTGGTACAGGGGTGACGGCTGTATCTGTGGCTGGGGTGGTTCCAGAGGTGTCCGCCACCACCAGGGAGCTTCCATCAGAGAAGGAGTAAGAGTCAGTGTTGTTACCTCTTGTCTCAGCCATGGTGCTCCCCTCGCCCTCCATCCCACTGGTCCCCTCGGCGTCGGTGGACTCTGCCTCCTGGGTCCTGTGGGATGCAGCTCCCTCAGTCACCGGTGCCCCTGCTCCTTCGCCAGATGCTAATGCACACATGGACAGGATGACAGAAGAAAATAGTGAGGGAGAGAGAGAAAGGAAGCACTGGGTCAATTACAGCACCAACACCGCAGTTGCCATACACATTACCATCACACCCAGGGATCAGGATTTGCTAGGTGCCACAGCACGATGAGAGCCAACCACCACCAACTGCACCCCTCCTGGGACCTGCTAAGCCCTGTCTGACATGGAATGCAACCTAGCCAGGTTACTAGATTTTGCTGTACACCCATTTACCTTCAGCGGGATCACCCAGCAATGTCAGAGCTGGCATTAAGGGGCACCCACAAACTGAAACTCACCACCAGGATCCCATGCCACCCAACAATTGTTGTCACACTCACTGTGCTCGCCCCCTTGTGGCTGCTGTGCTGCCCTACCGCGCCCTTCCAGCTCTGGGTAGGCCACTGCCAGTATGCGGGCCATCAGGGGGGTCAGGTTCTGAAGGGCACCCCGCCCTCAATGGGAGGCCATCCCCAGCTGGACCTCCGCGGTCTTCTGGGCCCAGAATCTCAGGTCCTCCCACCTTTTCCTACAGTGGGTGCTCCGCCTGCTATAGAACCCCAGGGTACGCACGTCCTTGGCGATAACACGCCATAATCTTTTCTTCTGATGGGCGCTGACCTGCAGAGATAATACAGGCAGGAGGACACTATTAACCATACAATCCAGCCTGTCACACAAATGGCCCACAAATGCCATTTCCATCACCATTGGCACACACATCACCCGGTGCCCTGCATGTACAGTACAACCAGACATACCCCCCACCCAAATGACAGGCTGCTAGCACACACATCTCCATGCAACCTTGTCACATGCATCGTGCCCATGGTGTACTCACCTGTTGGTCTTCAGGCCCATACATCAGTCCATACCGGGGTAGGATCCCATTCACCAAGTGCTCTAACTCCTCCGAAGTGAAAGCAGGGGCCCTTCCCACGGTCACACGGGGCATTGCAGGATCCAGACACAGGTCACACCAGCACACGCAGTGGATGTGTTGTCCTGTGGAAAGTCAGGAATCAAGTGAGGTTTTAGAAAGAAAATGGCGGTCACATCCACGGCGGTGTACACTGTCACCGCCGCCGGTGATCCCCATTGGACATTGTACTGCATAGCACCCCATTTTAGCCAATGAGGAATAGCACAGCAGTGCAAGACCGCCTTCCCCCATGACGCCCAATGCCGGCGGAGTTACCTCACTTCCACCTGTCCATACTTACAGGACAGGTGGTCGCCATTTCATGGTGGTGGACAACATACAGAAATAAGAAACTGCATCATTGCGGTAAATTGCACATACATTGCCATTGTCCAATTAAATACATGCTCTATGTACACTGAGGTGACACCCTACCCACTCTTGTGTCCCTTAGATACCTACCACTGCAGAGGAATAGGAGGAGGAGACAAGACCCCGTGTACAGACCCCTTGTGGACTTGGCTACATTGGAGGACATTATACTCACCTATAGACTGGACAGGGCCATAATCACAGAGCTGTGTGCTCAATTGCAGCCTGATCTGATATCAGCTATCCGACATCCCACTGGGATCCCCCCTCTTGTACAAGTTCTATCAGTGCTCCATTTCCTGGTAACTGGTTCTTTCCAAGTGACAGTGGGCTTGTCAACAGGAATGTCACAGACAATGTTCTCAATAGTGCTGGCAAGAGTTGTGTCTGCTTTGGCTAACTATATGTGCAGCTACCTCGCTTTCTCCCAAGTTGAAGATTTGGCCACTGTGAAGGCAGGATTCTATGCAATGGGACATATCCAAAATATTATTGGGGCGATTAACGGAACACATATTGCGTTTGTCCCCCCCTTCCCTGCCAGAATGAACAGGTGTTCAGGAATCAGAAGAGTTTCCACTCATTCAAATTGTAAATGGTGTGCCTGGCGGACCAGTACATCTCCCACGTCATTGCCAAGTATCCTGGGTCGATGCATGATGCCTTTGTCCTAAGGAATAGTAGCATCTCAAATGTGATGGCACAACTACAGAAGCACAGGGTGTGGCTAATGGGTGAACCAGAGTCCCCACCCTTTGTATGTCAGTGTATGCCTTCAGGGGTTATCCCCCATACCATTGTGTAAGGCTAATGTTTGTCCCTCAATACTTGCAGGTGACTCTGGCTACCCAAACCTATCGTAGCTCCTGACCCCTGTGAGGAATGCACGGACGGGGGCTGAGAATCAGTATAATGATGCACATGGACGAACCAGGCGGATCATAGAACGTACCTTCGGCCTCCTGTAGGCCAGGTTCAGATGCCCCCATCTGACAGGTGGATACCTCTGCTACTCCCCTCAGAAGGTTTGCCAGATAGTTGTAGCATGCTGCATGTTGCACAACCTGGCACTCAGACGACATGTGCCTTATCTGCAGGAGGAGATTGGAAATGCCCCTGTGGCAGCAGTGGACCCTGAGGACAGTGAAGATGAGGAGGCAGAGGATGAGGATGTGGACAACAGAACATCAGTTATACGTCAGTACTTCCAATGACAGACAGGTGAGACAGCGGAACTGACCATTCCTCTGATTAATTATGTTTTCAGTGTGGCTGTAGCAGGAGGGCATTCACTTCCTCTGCATCTTAACTGACTGTCACATATGTCTTCTCATTTTGCAGGTGTTGGTGTTATAACAACTGTGTACTGATGTGATGACTACAGACAGCTACAGCGCATTATTTGTATGCTAGCACAATGTTCAGGTCATTTGCACAAGATGTAACTGTTACCATAATTGCAAATTTTCATTACCTAATGCACTATCACTCAAGTTGTGTTCAAGGGTGTTTATTGTAGTGAACTTTATGGACCGAATAGTGCAATTGAATGGTAGAGGTAAGCCCAGGGTATTGGTCCAGTCTGTTTGTAGCACAGGTCGAGTGTCCAAGGCACCATAGGAAGGGGAGCAAAGGCAGTTCAAAATGGACAAGGTGACAGAGTGGGACACAAGGTGGACATTTAGGAGGGTCTCATTTCCTGGCGGTAGTCTTGGTCTTGACAAGTGTCTCTGGCATCTGTCTGGGTCGCAGGGAACGTTTGCGTGGTGGTTCACCTTCTGCAGGGAGAGGGGTGCGGGTGGCCGTGGGTCCTGTGGCAGGGCCTCCTGTCCACTAGCTGCAGCGGATGTGGTGGGCTGTTTAGTTGACTGGCTAGTGGAAGGGGCCCGTTGGTTTGCTGTATATTCCCTCATGATGTTGGCCATATCAGCCAGCACCCCTTCTATGGAGACCATGGTGGTGTTGAGGAACTGAAAATCTTTCCTGATCTCCTGATGGTGTACCTCCTGCAGCCGCTGGTTCTCCTGCATGATGTCAAGAATCTTGCCCATCTTGTCCTGGGATTGTTGGTAGGCCCCCAGGACATTAGTGAGTGCCTCCAGGACAGTTGTTCCCTGAGCCTGTACTCCCACTGGCGCACAGCTGTCCTCCGAGTGTCACTGTCCCCTTGTGCCTGTGCCCCCTGAATGGTGTGCCCACTGACCCCAGGACCCTGATTGTCTTGGCTGTGAGGAGTGGACTGGGGTCCCTGTACAGATGGGCACACTGCTGATTGACGTGTCCTGGGGTGGAGACGGTGTGTGGGTGCCGTGGTGTTGGATACTGAGGGGGGAGGCTCTGTGGTGGACTGGGAGTGGGCTGGGGTGTCCGACTGACCAGTGGGCCAGGAAGTTCATCCAGGTCCAGATATCCAGAGTTACTGTCATCACTGAGGGCATCTTCTGTTGGGGGACTGGATAGCCATGCCACATCCTCGCCGCTGGGATTGGCTTGGGCACCTGCGGGATGTAAGTGATGTATTATGCATCATGTCTGTGACATATTCTACATCCCTAGCTTCCCATATATCGTTGCTGTTGCCCTGCCTCCTTTGTTTGTGTATGGTGATGGATTGTGGGATTGTTAGTTCTCCATGCTGTGCATGCACACGTGGTGGGTGTACATGTAGGGCTGGGAGGGCTGTACATGCAGTGGGTATAGCATGCAGGGCTTGGCATTGGGGTTAGTCATATGTTTAGGTGCACTGTGTGGGATGGAGTGAAGTGTTGGGAGTCAGGGTGAGGGGGTGAGATGGCATGCAGGTATTGGGGGGTGGTAGGTCATTATTTTTGACTCACAAGTGTCCAGCCCTATGGCTACTCCAGTGAGTTCCTCAGGATGCAGGATTGCCAAGACTTGCTCCTGCTATGCTGTCAGCTGTGGGGCAGGGGGTGAGGGTTCACCACCAGTCCTCTGGATGGCGAGTTGGTGCCTTGATACCATGGAACGCACCTTCCCCCGTAGGTCATTCTACCTCTTCTTAATGTCGTCCCTTGTTCTTGGATGCTGTCCCACAGCATTCACCCGGTCCACAATTCTCCGCCATAGCTCCATCTTGCTTGCTATGGATATTTGCTGTACCTGTGCTCCAAACAGCTGTGGCTCTACCCTGACTATTTACTCAACCATGACCCGCAACTCCTCATCAGTGAAATGGGGGTGCCTTTGTGGGGACATGGGTGTTGTGTGGTGTAGTGGGTGTTGAATGATATGGTGGGGTGCGTGACGGATGGCTGGGTGTTAGTGGTGTGTGTAGTTGTGTCTGTGATTAGCGTGTCTGTCTCTTGGCTATTTTTTGCGTTCGTAAAGGGTTGTGGATTATATGGGTGTGTGTTTTATAGTGCTGATGGTGGGTAGGTGTGGTATGTGCATTAGTGTCATGTGTGTGTTTCTGGTATTGGCCAATGTTGTTTTGTGTTGTTTTTAGATGGCATTCTGAGCACGCCAGTGTGTACCGGAAATGGTTTACTGCTGTTGAATGTCCGCTGTGTTGATTCGAGGGTCCTAATGTGGAGGGCGTTGTTTTGTTGGCGTGACGGTGTGGGTGTTCATACCGACACTTTACCACTTACCTTTGATCTGGCGGATTTGTGTTTCTGGCAGTATTCTGTTGGTTTAGAGTGTGTGTGTCATAATATGGCAAATGGAGGTTCGCCTCCGTGTCGGTATGTTGGCGGCCGTACAGTGGCAGTAAACGGGATCTACAGCAAATGTCTTAATGAGGGCGTAAGTGCTCTCACCCCAATTATGATGGAGTAATTCCAGGTCCATACATTCTCCCCTAACTTGGCCTCAGAGAAGGAATGCCCCCCTCAGTGTCACTTTCTTGCAGGGTTGGACCAACTTCTTTCCCAGGCAATCGCCAAAGCGTTTGCACCCCTGCAGGACAGTGTGCACAAACTCATGTGCTCGGTTTCAGATGGATCTGGGATCTTGGGGGACACAGGGGCAAGTACAGGTAGTTCAGCTACCACAACTTCCTTGAGACCTGTAAAACATGACGTGGGGAACCTGGAAGGCTTTGACCGATTACAGGAGGCCGTAAGACTGTGCACGTAAAAGAATGTATCCTACAGGAGGATGTTCTACCCCTACGATGAGCTTGCCCTGGAATTCAACCCCAACCTGCGGTCCCCCCAAAAGGGGGGGTGATACCGATGACAAGGGATCATCGGATGAGGGATGTGACTCGGGTAGACCTTGGCCTCCGAGCACAAACACCTCAGGTTCTTGTGAAGGGGATCAAGGAGACAAGGATATGTTTGACACTGAAGACATATACCATCCTAGGTCTTTGGAGTGGGTCCCGGACCACTAAGTGGCTAAATACGTGACAAGTAAAATCCGTCACCCATTGGATAAGGAGGTGCACACTTGTTTACGCGCGGAGTGCCCTAGACCGACTTTGAAGGGCAAGGTGGCGGTCACATTCGCTATTGAACCTAAACTATGTACTTTTTTCTCTAACTATATGAGAGATCCTAAGAAAGGGATTGGCTGCTCCTGGCATGCATGCCAGGATAAGCTCCTGGACATCTGAGGGCCCCTGACTAAGATAATAGAACTAATGGAGCACTCCAAATAGTCAGGATCCCATCTCCCCAAAGACGTAGTGGTGGGTTGGGTGCAGCGGGCGGTTTGTCTCCTCTGAAACGTCAATTTTGCCCTCTCCGCTGAGAGAAGATGATCTCTCATAAGGTCACAAGCTTGGGGAACTTTTGTCATCTGAGGCAGGGCCAATAGCGCAAGGCAACCTCTTTGGGCAACCATTCGTGAAGGAACTGGGGAAGTTTGTTGCCACCTTCTCGGCGCTAGACAAGACGCAGTCATCTATTAAGAAAATGTACCCAGGGAAGGTTTTCTATGGGGCCGGAAGAGGTAGAGGGTCACCCCTCTGGCCATTTCTTCTAATCCGGCCCCCCCAGAGGCCAGGCCGGACACAACAATGGGTGGAGCGATGGCCGACAGGGCACCTTTTTCCTCAACTGAGGAGATGGGCGGCAGAGCCAGCCGTGCCACCAGAGGAGGAGCCAATGCCCTAGGAGGTTCTACTGGTAAGCAGTATCCTTTTTTCCCATAAAAAAAATAGAAGGGAGACTGAGGTTGTTCTTTCACAAACAGACCCAGATCACTTTGGATCCTTGGGTATTGGAGACCGTCAAGGCTTTCCACATAGAGTTCAGCGAAACTCCAACTCACAACGTGAGACCACGTCCAATACGTTTTTCTCTACAGTAGTCGGAATTGATCGACACAGAACTCTAGGAGCTGCTATCCAGGTCAGTTATCATCAGGACTTCTCCACATCCAAGGGATTTCTTGAGCAACTTTTCCAGGTGGAAAAGATAGACAAGGGGTTTCGACTGGTGATAAACCTCAAGGAGTTCAATGAGTGGCCCGTTTACTGTCACTTCAAGATGGAGGAAAACCACCTCCTAAGAGAGCTTCTCCATCAGGGTGATTGGCTAGTCTGAATGGATCTCAAGGATGCCTATCTGATGGGCCCCATTTTTCCATCCCACTGTCATTTTCTCCAGTTCCAATGGAGGGACCAGACCTACGGATTCCAGTCTCTACCATTTGGACTCTCCTCAGCCCCATGGTTCTTCACGAAACTCCTGAAACCAGTCGTAGAGACACTACAGATGCAGAGTAGCAAACTGATAATATATCTAGACGTTATTCTGCTAATGGATCAATCTAGCTCACAGTTAGTGACCCACCTGAACACAACTATTGCCCTTTTGTAGGACCTGGGTTTGTCATCGACGGAGAGAAATCGATGATGGATCCATCTCTATTAATGACATTTCAGGGGTTCCTGATCGATACCACTTCAGCCACGTTGAAACGTCTGGAAAGGGTCATGAACATCAAGAAATAACTGTTGAAAGTTCTCAGGAGAGACAGGATATCTCTCAGGCAATAGCAAGGATAGCTGGATTGTTGTCATCCTCGATCCAAGCTATTTTCCCAGGACCACTGCACTCCAGGGCACTTCAACGTTTGAAAGTCTCCCACTTGAGGAGAGGTCTTACATATTTGGAGAAGGTGGTTCTCTCACAGGAAGCCAGACCGGAGATTCAATGGTGTATAGACCGCATGGAGGCCTGGAACGGGCTGATGATCTTCGGATCCCGGCCGGACCTGATAATAGAGTCAGATGCCAGCAGACTGGGTTGGGGCGCCCGATGTGGCGAGATCTCCATGGGAGGACAGTGGACACAGGAGGAGTTGAGTCTGCATATCAACTGCCTGGAACTTCTTGTGGGTTCCTTTGGATCCAATCCCTAACTCAGGACAAAGTTTCTTGTTGCATTCTGTTGAGGATGGGCAATACAACTCCGGTTCAGTATATCAACAAACTGGGGGGCACTCGTGGAACTGGCCAAGGACTTTTGGCACTGTTGTCTACAGAAACAAATATCAGTAATGGCAGAATATCTACCGGGGTCGCAGAACATGGTGGCAGACTGGAACTCCAGGCATCTCAAGGATTCCAGCGATTGGCAACTGGATCCGCTAGTATTCCAAGCCCTAATAGAGTGGTGGGGACCTTGCAATGTGGATCTTTTTGCATCCAGAGTGAACGCGCAACTCCCCAGGTATTTCAGTTGGAGGCTGGACCCAGGAGCCACGGCAGTGGATGCCTTCCTACAAAACTAGACATCGGGACAATCCTATGCATTTCCTCCTTTGCTCCTGATCCCCAGAGTGGCAGCTCAGGTTTGGAGACAGAGAACGTCCCTTGTACTCATTACCCCAATTTGGAGGTCCCAAACCTGGTTCTTCACACTTTTAGAACTGTCATGGATGTAACTGCTCAGACTGCCATTGTCACAAGGGATCCTACGGGACCCTGCCAGACGCCCACATCCTTTGGTAATGCAGGGACATCTGAGCCTGATGGCCTGGAGGATTTCAGGGGATGATGCCAGCACATCTGAATTTACGAGGAAGCTGGCAATCTCATTATACAAGCATGGGCTCCAGGTACGATCAAAAGATATAAATCGGCCTGGGACCAATGGTCCAGTTGGTGTCTGGAGAGGCACCTGGATCCCATGGGGGCCCTGATGCTACATATAATACATTTTTTAGCGGAGTTGTACAAGGAAGGGTTGGCTTACCACACAGTGATTGCAGCGGGGCACCTTCCCATCATTAATATTCTGGTGGCGGAACACCCATGGGTCTGTAAATTGCTTAAGGGCATCAGATTGTCTAGACCTCCAGAACCCAGGTATTCTGGATTATGGGATGTTAATAGGGTCCTCCATCTCCTTTTGGAATGGCAGGATAACCAGTACCAATCCAGGAAAGAAACAGCGGCCAAATTGGCCATGCTCTAATGCCTTATCTTGTGCAAGAGAGTTTCGGAAGTACAGACTCTTGACATCACATCAAGGGTTTTTACACCGGAGGGAGTTCATTATATCTAGACAGACCGAAACAAACACAAGGTCGGTATCATATCCTATGTTTGAAGCTCAACCTAAACTCTGTGTAGTAAGGTGCCTGAAAGCGTATGAGAATTTGACAATAAAAGGAGGACCACCAGTTGGGAAACAATTATTGATTGCCATCAAGAAGCTGTTTAAAGCGGTTTCTTCACCGTCTATTGCCAGGTAGCTAAGACGGCTTATGACTGAGGCAGGTATTGAAGCTCGACTCTTTGGCAGTCACTCTACTAGAGGTGCTATGGCCTCTAAGGCGATCCAGGTAAGTGGCAGTCTAGAGGATAAAATGAATGCGGCTAACTGGTCTTCAGAATCCACATTTAAGAAATTTTATTTCGAACCTATTCATGAGGCCACATCCTTGGTGGTGAGTAAGCTTTGAACATGCATAATCCTCGCCTCCGGTCCTGACATAGAATGAGAAATTTTCTAGCTAACGTAAAGGAAAGTTTCAATTCTATTAAGGACATGGAGGCAAGGATTATCCAACCCTATACATTTACATTACATCCCTCCCTGTTTTTCCTCTAATCAACCAAGGATTGGTGCAATAGGCAGAGGGTTATTAAAGGAGTTAGGTATAATTACAGGTAGTATTTCCTATTCACGAACTACAACTCTAAGCATGATGTTCATGAGAAGATTGCATAACATCCTACACGCAGCTTTGTAGTGTTGCCAAGCAACACCAGGCCTCATCAGAAATGGCCCCATATTGCACCCTGTCTTAGAGACTTCCGCTTAACTAGAAACAGGAGCGTTCCAGTCTTTCACTCACTCCGATGTGGAACATTGGTTCGCAACACCACGCCGAACACGTGGACCATCTCTAGCCTTATTCTGTTGGCCCACCGATATGACGCAGCAGACGCTTCACCTGCCAACCTCTGCTTAACTGGTATTTATGCAGCTGCTTAAAAGCAGGGCATTCCACAGACCTGTTACTTCTGGGATTATGGACGCAGGGTAGGTCAATGGACAACAGCTTCTGCCTCAGCAAGTAAGTCTCAGCAAATTAAGTTGGCTTAACTCCATTTACTTTTATTTTCTACTTCAAATAATTTCTTAAGACTATTATCCGGGTGGAATCATTTTCATTATTTTATTTAAATATGCCACCTTGCTCCACAGCCAGAAATGCTGAAACCGTAATGACCACGATCATCTAAGGGCCTATACCTTACTACAGGAGGGTAAGATACTCTCCATTGCATCCCTATCAGCATGTGTGTGATTCTATTACTTGTTTTTCTCATATATTCAGTTTCGATGCAGCTGCTGTATGAGTTTGGTCTGCTTTCATTGCACATCACCGATCACGAAGGTGTGCAAGGCCCTCCAATGTGAGATCACAATGACAGCACCTCCGTGGTGCCAATATTTCTGGTACGTATAACATTTGTTTATCTGTTTTTATTGGGTCAATAATACTCAGGAACATACATATATATCGGTGTATGTTTTATAATTTCATGATCCATTTAACACAGAGGTGGTGTATCACTCATGCAGAGTACCCTTACTCTCCTCAAGTGAAGATTAGGTACACATGTTTGTTGGTCATGAAGATATGCCACTCGATCTCTTTTGATGATATAGGCATGAAACATGTTGACCTTGTACTCGTATCTAACAAAATTCATTTGATCACACTGTTTCCATCCAGGAGAAGCTAGTATCATTACATCTATAGGCTTGCCTCACTTTTTAATCTTGACATAGCTATTGTCACTCCAATAAAATTCTCATTTAGAAATATTAATAGTCGATTATAGTTCTCACCTCATTCCAATCTTCCCATCATACATAATATACCCTCAGTATCACTTTGACAAATTGAGAGGATCTCCAGCGAACAGCCCCCTCAAGGGGCCCACTGGGCATTGCAGCAGGCCAAGGAGAAGCAGGCCCAATGATGAAGCATGCCACCTTTGGCTGGGTGAGGGCACTTGCTTCTGCAAGCAAATGCTCCTGGTGACCAGGAACATTCTAGGTCGAAAATTGGATACCTGGAACTCAGATTTTGGAACAGTATACCCGATTGCTGTTAATTATTTTACTGGGCAAATCCCAAGTGCAAACAAGTGCACTTGATTTTAGAAGAGCTGTGGCGTGAGCTGGTGGAAACGTAAATACAGATTTTCGATGTAAAGTGATCAGATTCTGGGAACCAAAGCAAGGCTTCATGTTTCTGCTTCAGCATTCAAACCGGGATCTAGTAGCTTTTAGTACATTTTAAAACATTTGTTTATGAATAATATAAAATTACCTACCTGTGCCTAAATGGGCTATGTGGGATTACAAATAGGACCAAAAAAACATACTTTTCCCCCTAACACAAATTTCACTGGGAAAAAAGTGGTAGAATTTGCATGGGACCGCAATATTCTGAGTTTTGCAGCTCTGAACAAGTGGAAAATATGCCATATTACTGCATAACTCCCTTTCTGAGGCATGGATCTCAAAATGGAGGGTTAATACCATACCAGGCAAGTGTTGCGCCTTCTGCTATCAATAATACTAAATAACATGCCACTCAGAAAGAGGTACACCATGCCATCTTGTACCATAGACATTACCCCAAGATAGGCAGGGGGGTCATTCCACATCTACAGTTCAGCCAGGGTATTGTCCCGAATGGACTGTGGTAACTACTCCAAAGGACCTATAGACAAGCAGTCAGATTATCTGCAACTAGCAAAAACAGATATCATAACTTGACTCACAAACAGTTCCTGAGTGACCGGCTTGGTCTTCCCTCTGAAGTGGCTACTGCTAGGCTAACGCGAGGAGGAGGCAGGGTTGTCCATAGCTTTAGAAAGAAAACAAGCTTTTAACTGAAGACTTGGCCACGTTGGTGCTGCCAGTACTACTTGTAAGGATCTCAGTGAACTCTTGTGATTGTGTCTTCTTCAGAACACCGGAGCACTATAGTTTTTAAGAGTTGGAAACATTTGTCTCAGTTGAACAGTAAGTCAATGACCTTGCCCTGAATCTCCAGCTTTACATCTGAAGACAATTTAGCAGGCAGTGGGATGGCTTGGTGAGATACATTCTGGTTGCAAACATCTGCTGTGGTTTGCTTGTCACAGGTGTGAACCCTAGCAACATTGGTGCATTCTGCCAAGGTTTCCGTGAGTTAAACTAACATTAAATTGACTAGCAGGTATGCCTAATATTTATCACTCTTAGAAATGGCATGTTTGGTATGAAGTGTGTGAGAAATTGGGTTGTGGTGAAACCCTTCTCAAGCAATAACCACAATCCTTGCCTGGGTGAATTACAAAAAGTCACTAAATTAACCTGTGCTTAACCCACTAGTAGCTTGGTACAAAAGCAGTCAGACTTAACTTAGAGGTAATATGTAAAGTATCTATGCAGCACACAACAGTAATAAAGTGAAAACACAGCACAATCAATAGAACTGGAGATATGCAATTTAAAAAGAGTTAAGGTAAGTATAGCACCTAAAAGCACAAAGAGCCACTTGCAGTTATCTGGTCATGCGAGACTGGGTGAAAGTCACAAGTTCAGGCCGATTGTGATGCAGTGAAGACCAAATACAGGTCCCAGGATAGTCCTACTAAGAAAATTACCTTCTAAAGTCCAGCACTTAGAGTTCGCAAGGAGCAGGGAGAGCACCATGGATGGTTCTCGCATTAGCGCAAAGAGCAGGCCAGACGTCGTGAATGGTTGTCGCTGTAGCACGAAGTTCCAGATGGGCATCATGATCGGCCATTTCAGGAGATTCGCGTTAGAGGTCAACGCAGGCTGTCGTTGCAGTAGGGCAAAGTGCAGAGCTCACATTGCTGTTCCTTACTAGGGGTTGGTGTAGCGTGAAATATCAGGCTCACCTGAGCTTTGTGTTGTTCGACACAGGCAGCAAGAACTTGGTGAGAATGGGCCCGTTTGCAGGTGAAAAAGGCCTTAAACATCAGGATTTCTCCTTTGTTTCAGGGAGGAGCTCAACTGATGCCACACCAAGGGTCCAGGACCTGAAGGGCACATCTTGGGGATCTGGAACATACTCCAGCAGAAGCCAGCAGGGCTCAGGGAGGCCAGTTGCAGGTCCAGTGCAGCAGGTCAGCTGGGCAGTTGCTCTGGAGTTTGTTGTGTCCCTGTGGCTCAGAACAGGAGGTTAGTTGACTGATCCTTGGAGTCAATTCAGCTTGGAATTAAGGTTTCAGGTCCAGTCTCCCTTCTCAACAAACAGGGCAAGGGTGTCCTTCTCTAGTATCCACAGATCCATGAGCGTACTGAAGAGTGGGTCCAAGGGTAGTCTTTTCATACCTGGTGCCCATTTTGAAGTGGGAAAAGCATCTGGAAATTCCCCCTACAGAGGTGTCTGGAATTTCCTGTCTCCCTGCCCTGGCCCTAGTCTGTCTGGTGTCACAATAGGCTAGGGTGAAGTCCGTTGTGTGTGAGCTGGGCTAGTGCGTTAGAAGTGCAAGTGTGGTAGGTGACAGCTCCTCCCCATTAAACCAGGATGGCCCATCCTGCCAACACCCAGACCCCTACTGTGATGCTCTCTGGGAGGAATACACAAAGGCCAACTACACCTATTCATGTGACCCAGGAACAGGCTTCAGGCACCAAATGATTAGGACAAGAAAATGTCAAGTTTCTAAAAATGTCATTTTTTAGAATTGTAATGTGAAATCAGACTTTACCATTAAAGAGGGCTTTAAATTACAATTCCTCAGGTGCCAAACACGGCATTCCTACTGGCTTCCACACAAAAGGTATATCTTATTAAATTAAATAGAGTCACCCAATGTTATCCTATGGGAGAGGTAGGCCTTGCAGAAGTAACAAAACTAATTTAGGAGATTTTCACTACCAGGACATGTAAAACATACAAGTATATGTCTAATTCGTTAAAGACAACGCACCCTACCCGATGGGCTGTTTAGGGCCTACCCTGGGGGTGACTTATTTGTATTAGAAAGGAAGGTTTAGGCCTGGCAAAAGATTTGGTTTTCCAGGTTGAAATGACAGTTTAAAACTGCACACCCAGGCTGCTATGACAGGCCTGGGACATGTTAAAGAATGCTACTTAAGTGGATGACACAATCAGTGCTGCAGGCCCACAAGTAGTAGTTTAATTTACAGGCCCTGGGTACATGCAGTACCACTTTACTAGGGACTTATAAGCAAATTAAATGTGCCAGGTGGGTGTAAGCCAGTTTCACCATGTTTAAAGGAGAGAACACGTGCACTTTAGCAGTGGTTAGCAGTGGTAAAGGTAAAGTGCACAGAGTCCTACAAGCCAACAAACACAGCTTCAGAAAACAGGAGGATTAAGGCAAAATGTCTGGAAATGAGCCGGCAGAGAAGGCCAAGCCAAACAAAACGATATATACAAAATAAGTTAAAATGATGCTAGCCCTGGCCTATCATAGATCAAGTATTCATGGACCATAGAGATGTGTCAATGAGGTTGTGGGACAATCACAGCACAGTTTGATCATGTGGGCTATCGTTGAGCATAAACCTGGGCTCCTCCATGCAATAGCGATACCTGAAGTCTTTAGAACTAAGGCGAGAAGCTCACAATAAGGTCACTGGCTGCCATTTTATGTGGAAAACATCTTTAGGTCCCCTCAAAAGGATGAGGTTCTCCAGCAAGACAAAGTATGTAAACTTACAGACTAAATACTGAGCTGTACATATGCAAAACCAGACAACCCCAAACTTTCTTTCAGTCTTTTACAAGGGTGAAAACAGATGACCTGGGTGCAACCCCTGGGCAGGAAAAGATCCTCAGGCATGTAAATCTTCCTGTCAGCTGAAAGGCTCTTGGTCTCTATGTCCATGTGGCAGGATGAAGCCTTAATAATATTTATTGTATATATTGTGCTTCATACTGCAGTTGTGTTGTTTCTAAGCACTGTAATTAACAGAGGTTACTCTGACCCAATTTATTGGTATTCAGTTTACCAACCTTAGAAGGTTAGCAGGCTGAGTTAGACGTGCTGAGATTTGAACCTGTGACCTTGAATGAACAAATTAAAAATATTTTTCAGAAGCGCTCTGTTACTATCCTAGGATCCTAAGGCGCTAAGAAGATACACCAAAGCAGTGTCTGAAAGCAAACTGAGGAAACAAGCGCATTTTGAGTTTCTTGCAGAAGGTGAGATGATTAGGCTCACTGTGGAAGATCAGAGGGGGGCATTCCAGGGCCTAACAGCTAAACAAGAAAAAGAATGACCAACTGGGACTTTCTTACAGCAGGATCTTGAAGGAGACGAGTAGCGCTGGAAGAAAGGACTCCTGGGTAAATAAAGGCTTCTTTTTATGAAGAATGCAATAGCAAATGAAAAGAGCTTTAAAAATGGAGCACTTGGCCACAGAGTGGCAATGATGGAAGTACCCGAGGAGCAGGCGTGAAGACACGCTGAATCTGTGAGCTGCATTTGGGCATGGTGAAGCCTGTGGAACACATTTAGGATGGCATATCACCAACCTGAACGTAGTTGCCCTTATTTTTCAGTAGGGTAACTAGTGTCTCAATAGAATTTGATTGAAGTATTTTTCTAAGAGGTGCTTTTTCTCCGTCCGCCTAGTCCCAGCATCACTGTAAGTGTTGGGATTCTGGTCAGGGATAGTACACGTCAATTCCACGTGTTTAGGAATCTGAAGTAGGACCACTTGAGGTTCCAGCTAGGTTTGACAGACATATCAGAGAGGCAGGGACAGGTACAAACAGAAGAGGGACTGGTGGAGGTGCAACGAGCAGTAGAGCCGAACCCCTGTTCCACTTATTTTTCTGGTGTGGCCCTTCATTTATCTCACTAGCAGTCTAATGTTTGCCTGAACCCAGTGGAACATGAACCATGTTGAGAAAGAGGAGCCTCAAGCAGGCTGAGCCTTGTCCAGAAAGAGAGTATCCTCCCCTTTGCCTTTCCATACTAGACCCTGAGGGAACAAGTTATTGGGCCCCATAGAAAGGTGGTTATGCAGCTTTGTACTTCAACTTATTTCTGGACTGCAGGTGATTAGGCAACCCTCTCATTCACGCGAGGATATCGTAATAGGTTTGTGTTTTGAGAATTGTTTGCTTATTTCTCTTCTTTAAGTGTCATTACAGTGACCAATCATTATTAAGGCCCTCATTACAAGTTAAGGACTAAATTCTGATCCCTGTGCAAACAAGAGTTTTCTCAGGGATTGGAATTAAGATTTGTGTGATAATTATCACATATTTAGAGTTCCTCCCTGATAGATTCTAGCAGGTCAAACATGATTTTGTCTGCTATTGTTAAATCATTTTTTATTTAACTTTTACTTTGTTGGTGGGGGGTGTGGCCTTGTGTCCAACACTGTGGACTTGTCTCTTGAGAGCACCTATTTTATCACAATAGTATCTTGTGCCTGTAGTCCAAGAACAATAGTATATGGGCATGGAGAACACCATGGCAGAGATGTCAAGTGATGGAGGTTGTTAAATATAAAGCACTTTTGAGTTCTGCCCCATCAAGGACTGAAATATTTCAGTGGTGATGGAGACCACTCCCCTCCCACTTGGCTTTGTGCAATCAAGATGGGGGAGCCTCAGGTGAGCTAAGCAGGAGACTTTATGAAGACGTTACACTCTTCAGAGATGTAGATCCTAATTCATATTTGTCAACAATACCTATTCAGGTCTTGGGCTATTGCTTTTACAGTTGGCTGTTGGCCACATATTTATCTCAACAAAAACAAAAAGAACAGATGATGAACGGGATGCAGAGAAATACAAACACTCACCCCCAGTCACAGATCTGGGTTAATCCATCATTTTTTTGCTTGCTATGCCACCCCAGTTTGGCCCCAGCCATACGCAAATCAGTATTGACCCTGTTCCCATGGGAACAGTCCAGCCCGAACTGCCAGGCCAGGTAGTCCCTGGACCGGAAACAAGCATCCTGGGACTGGTTTCAGGGTATCAACCCTCATCAGCTAGGGTTTTACTCCTCCAAGGTAGTGGAGAGGGTTAATATGCCTGCTGCAAACAACGTGTACTGATGCAGATCACAGAACAGTAGATTATGTGTGCAGCTCAGTGGGATTCTCCTTTTGTTACTGTGCAGTTCATGAATTACAATCATAATCTAGCACAGTGAGCTATGACATGCCAAAGAGCTTTGTGCAAACTGCATGGCGCAGGTTAGAAAGTTATGTTTCTGTCCAAGTCTTTCGTTATCATAATTTTGCTAAAAAAAAGGTTTGTTTGGGTATAAATAAATTATTAGTAAAGTCAACCCTAACCACTGTCTTTCATTCTTAATCCTGGGTTTACGCTTCCCCAGTCCAAGCACTCCCATAAATGCCTACCAGTATGGATGACACGTGAATCCTACGCCTTGTAGTCCCTTTGTCCTATTAAAAGTTTTCTATACACTGATTTACTCGCATATGATTCATTGTCTTTGTATGTGTCTGTGATATGAAGTGCTCCAACACCCTATGCTGGTGAGAGAGGCGCTATAAAACAAATAACATACATGTGAGAGAGGGGCTATGGAGAGACGAGAGGCCCTGTTCGAGGGTGATGGTGAGGGAATCATTGAAGAGCCCCAATATAAGATTGCTGTCCCCTGGTGCACTGTAAGGTCATCATTTAATGTGCTTTAAAACCCAATACAACTGAATATATAATGAAAAATGTGTTGAAGAATGAACTGTTTTTGCCATTTCTTTCCAATTGTTCTTGGGGTGGGGCCCTCCGGCCCTCCCCAAGCGCCATTGTCATGGTCAGGCTCACTCGCTATGCAGCCTATGGGGGTTGCTCTGACATTTGCCACAGTTGCTTTGGGTTCCCAGTTCGGCCCTGACAGAAGCAGATAGAAAACCATGTCTTCCCCATGTGGAGCATGTTGCCTCCTAATTCACTTAGGGGCATATTTATACTCCGTTTGCGCCGGATTTGCGTCGTTTTTTTAAACGCAAATTCGACGCAAAACTAACTCCATATTTATACTCTGGCGTTAGATGCGTCTAGCGCCAAAGTCCATGGAGTTTGCGTCACTTTTTAGCGTGGACACCTACTTTGCGTTAATGATATGCAAGGTAGGCGTTCCCGTCTAAAAAATTGACTCCGAGGCATGTGCGCCGTATTTACACTCCCGGGCAAAAATCACGCCCGGGAGTGGGCGGGTCCAAAAAAATGACGTCCAGCTGCTTTTGCGTCGTTTTTTAGCGCCTGGTCAGGGCAGGCGTTAAGGGACCTGTGGGCTCGGAAGGAGCCCAGAGGTGCCCTCCCATGCCCCCAGGGACCCCCCCTGTCACCCTTGCCCACCCCAGGAGGACGCCTAAGGATGGAGGGACCCATCCCAGGGAACATAAGGTAAGTTCAGGTAAGTTATTTTTTTATTTTTTTTTGTGGCATAGGGGGGCCTGATTTGTGCCCCCCTACACGCCACTATGCCCAATGACCAAGCCCAGGGGACAGAAGTCCCCTGGGCATGGCCATTGGGCAAGGGGGCATGACTCCTGTCTTTGCTAAGACAGGAGTCATTTCAATGGAGGTTGGGAGTCGAAAAAAATGGCACAAATCGGGTTGAGGCGATAATTTTGCCTCAGCCTGACTTGCCCCATTTTTTGGCGCCCAAGCTCCATATTCCCCTACGCCGGCGCTGCCTGGTGTACGTCATTTTTTTTCACGCACACCAGGCAGCGCCGCCGGCTAACGCCGGCTAACGTCATTGTATAAATACGGCGCCAGCATGGCGCTTCAGAATGGCGTTAGCCGGCGTTAACTTTTTCGACGCACAACTGCGTTGGCGCAGTTGTGCGTCGAAAAGTATAAATATGGCCCTTAGTATCAGGCCAACTATGTTTCTCGTCATCATTTATTGTCCTGTGGATTTATCTTCCAGATGTATGTGCATCTTCTAATTTGTTAGTAAGGAAATAGGTTATGCATTCAAGTGTAGGTGGACAGTGGCGATTGCAAAGCAAGCTGTACCTATGTTCCATATTTTATTAAATTCAGTGTCTTTGTCTTGAAGAGTCCCAGATGATCTCTCCATTGCAAGAGATCCCGCAGCCACTGATACAACTGCGCCAAAGAAGGCAGGGGCTTGAATTTCTAATTCTAGGCTAATGCCAACTTGGCAGCTTCCTGACAAGTCTTTATTGCCGAACAATAATACCAAGAACGTCACACAGGAGCAATGCTTAATTTGTGATAAATAAATCAATGAATTATGCAGGTCCTCATTTTTTTTCTTAGGAAGCCACTGTCTACTCTCTTCTCTGGCACCACCTACTTGCACCATTGGCACCACCCACTGCCACCATGGACACAGCCTAAACCTGGATCTACTAGGTGAGTGAAGCAAGCAAGCGGGTCTTCCTCAAGGGAAATATGTCAAGAATTCAGAGTCTGAAACAGCAGTAAGAAAAATCTGGTATTGGGGTGCCAATCCCATGCATCCCTTGGGCTCCAGCATGGACCCCAGGTACTGTCAAACTAGCTCTCTAGGGTTTTCACTGCAGCTACCGCTGCTGCCAACCCACAGACAGGCTTCTGCCCTCCTGGGGTCTGGGCAGACCAGTCCCAGGAAGGCAGAACAAAGGATTTCCTCTGAGAGAGGGTGTTACACCCTCTCCCTTTGGAAATAGGTGTTAAGGACTGGGGAGGAGTAGCCTCCCCCAGCCTCTGGAAATGCTTTGAAGGGCACAGATGGTGCCCTCCTTGCATAAGCCAGTCTACAACGGTTCAGGGATCCCCAGCCCCTGCTCTGGCGTGAAACTGGACAAGGGAAAGGGAAGTGACCACTCCCCTGTCCATCACCACCCCAGGGGTGATGCCCAGAGCTCCTCCAGTGTGTCCCAGACCTCTGCCATCTTGAATGCAGAAGTGTGAGGGCACAGTGGAGGCCTCTGAGTGGCCAGTGCCAGCAGGTGACGTCAGAGACCCCTCCTGATAGTTGCTTACCTGGTTAGGTGGCCAATCCTCCTCTGAGGGCTATTTAAGTTCTCTCCTGTGGGTTTCTCTTCAGATAACAAATGCAAGAGCGCACCAGAGTTCCTCTGCATCTCCCTCTTTGACTTCTGCCAAGGATCGACCGCTGACTGCTCCAGGACGCCTGCAAAACTGCAACAAACTAGCAAGACTACTACCAGCAACATTGTAGCGCCTAATCCTTCCGGCTTTCTCAACTGTTTCCTGGTGGTGCATGCTCTGAGGGCTGTCTCCCTTCACCCTGCACTGGAAGCCAAGAAGAAATCTCCTGTGGGTCGACGGAGTCTTCCCCCTGCTAACGCAGGCACCAAACTTCTGCATCACCGGTCCTCTGGGTCCCCTCTCATCTTGACAAGCGTGGTCCCTGGAACACAGGAGCTGGATCCAAGTAACCCCGGTGGTCCTTCTGTCCAAATTTGGTGAAGGTAAGTCCTTGCCTCCCCACGCCAGACAGTAATCCTGTGTACTGCGTGATCTGCAGCTGCTAGAGCTTCTGTGCATATTTGCAAGGAATCCTTTGTGCACAGCATAGCCCAGGTCCCCAGCACTCTGTCCTGCATTGTTCAACTCGCTGACTTGACCACCGGCTTCGTGGGACCCTCCTTTGTAGTGTTGAAACAACTGCTGTGCTTAGATTTCTTGAACGCCTGTTCAAGTGCTTCTGCGGGTGCTGCCTGCTTCTGCATGGGCTCTCTGTGTTGCTGAGCACCCCCTCTGTCTCCTGCTCCAAGGGGCGACCTCCTGGTCCTGGACAGCACCCATTTTCTTTAACCATGACCTTTGCAGCTAGCAAGGCTTGTTTGCGGTCTTTCTGCGTGGGAATAACTCTTCATCCTCCAGCACGCCATGGGACATCCTCTGTGCAAAGGAGAAGTTCCTGGCATCTTCCGTTGATGCAGAATCTTCAGCTTCTTCCACCCGGAGGCAGCCATTTTGCACCTCCATCCGGGGTTTAGTGGCCTCCTGCCCCCCTGGACACTTTTGTGACTCTTGGACTTGGTTGCCTTCCTTTACAGGTCCTCAGGTCCTGGAATCCATCTTCAGTGCTTTGCAGTCAGTTGTGGTCTTTGCAGAATCTCCTATCACAACTTTAGTGTGTTTCTGGGGAAGTAGGGTAACCTTACTCCTACTTTTCAGGGTCTTGGGGTGGGGTATCTTGGCACCCTTAGTGTTTTCTTACACTCCCAGCGACCCTCTACACACTACACTAGGCCTGGGGTTCCTAAGTGGTTCGCATTCCACTTTCTTAGTGTATGGTTTGTGTTGCCCCTAGGCGTATTGCATCCTATTGTATTCTACAGTGTTTGCACTACTTTTCTAACTGTTTACTTACCCGATTTTGGTTTGTGTGTATATTTTGTGTATTTTACTTACCTCCTAAGGGAGTATATCCTCTGAGATATTTTTGGCACATTGTCACTAAAATAAAGTAACTTTATTTTTAGTAACTCCGAGAATTGTGATTCTGATGATATAGTGCTATATGATATAAGTGGTATAGTAGGAGGTTTGCATGTCTCCTAGTTCAGCCTAAGCTGCTCTGCTATAGCTACTTCTATCAGCCTAAGCTGCTAGAACACTACTAATCTACTAACAAGGGATAACTGGACCTGGCACAAGGTGTAAGTACCACCAGGTACCCACTATAAGCCAGTCCAGCCTCCTACAGCCTCATATTATAATGATACTGCCATCATGAGCGGGGTGCTTTCAATACAAGAGTAACATGCACAGGTTATATTATGGCGCTGCCATAGTATGGCTAGGGCTTCCATTACAATAGCGAATATGCAAACATTCATATATTACGATGTTACTCCCATCATATGCCCGGGTGCATTTATTACAAGAGTGAATATACAAACACTCACATTCTAATGATACTGCCCCAATATGCCCGGAGACTTCCAATACAAGACTGAATATACATATGCTCATATTATAATGACACAGCCGGGGTGTTTCCAATATAGGAGTGGATGTACAGATGCTTATATTATAATGACACTGCCATCAGATGCTGGTGTGATGTGAACACAAGAGAAAATATACAAATGCTTATATAATAATGATACTACCATCATATCTTGTAGTGCTTCCAATACAAGGGTGGATATAGAAATACTCATATTATAACGATTCTGCAATCATATCTGGTGTGCTATGAATACAAGAGTGAATACACAAATGCTCGTATTATAAAGATACTGAAATAATATGCCGGGGTGCTTCCAATATAGGAGTGGATATAGAAATACTCATACTATAATGATTCTGCAAACCTATGTTGGAGTGCTATGAATACAAGAGTGAATACACAAATACTTGTATTATAACGGCAGAATTACCGGCAGCAGGGACAGCAAGTCCCAGAAACCGATCGAGGCTCCAGGGGGCGGGGCCACATCTTGCCGCGCTTGTAAGCGCTTCAGATCCCCGGGACGCCAGAATTACCAGCAGCAGGGACAGCAAGTCCCAGAAACCGCTCGAGGCTCCAGGGGTCGGGGGTCGGGGCCACATCTTGCCGTGCTTGTAAGCGCTTCAGATCCCCGCGGCGTGGGACGTGCCCGGGCCATGGGCGGGCCCGTCCTGCGCCCGGAAAAGGCTAGGCTGGGCCACCCCCTTGACAACTGTACTGTGGGGAGCAATGTGGTAAGCAGTTTTTGAGATGATTTTAGCCCCATGTCTATGTTTAGTTTAACCTTATCCTAAAGGCTGTGTAGTGCTGGACTAGTATTGAGACTGGTATTTGGGCAGCCCCCGCTTTAAATTTACCCCCTAGGGCCCGGCTTTTTGGATTAGATATACATATTCCCGTTATACAATGGGTAAAAGGAAAAACACCACTCAATGGGGAGAGTGTATTCAGGGTCCGCACTCCCAACCAACTATAACTAGGTATTTATCTTCTGTGATTGGGGCCATTGAAACAGAAATTGTGCAGGTCGAAGAAAAGATCGGGGCTACTCATAATCTTACCCAGAAAATTCCTCTTGAGCCCCTGGTCCACATATTGCCTAGCACAGGGCTTGAGGGCTCTTCTAGGAGCACTTTCAATCATAATTTATTCCAGTCTGAACCTGGCGCTCCCTCTTCACAATTGCTCATTGTGTGTGATGAAGATATTGTGGATCGTTTTGTTGTGGTCTCCCCACCACCTAAATAAAGAAGAGAAGGAGCTCGCCCTAAACATTTTAAATCAAAGCGGATCACAAGGCGAAAGGGAAATACTTGTTTAATTTCGGACCCACCAGCCGATTCATCATTAGCCGCAGGCTTACGAACTGAGGACTTAGACCCAGACACAAGGGAAAAGAGAGTTACCTGGGACGATTATGCACATAAAATAGATTCTATGCTTAGACCTCTTTTTGCAGCTTTGGAGGAGAAGCTAGTTACTTTAATAACTACAAAATTTGAACATTTGCAAAAGAACATGTTTGAGCAGATCACTCAAACATTTCCTGCAGAACTGGCAAATCCTCATATGCCTGAACATCAAGAAGTACCGCATATTGATCGACCAATTCCCTATGACCCACCCAAGGTTCACCCTACAGGTGGCCATGGAAGTTTATTTAGAGAGACTGTTCCCACCTTGGTAGGCAGATTGGGAACCCCTTCAGATTGTATAACGGTCTTTCGGACTAATCTTATCACTGCCCAAAATGAAATTCTGCAACTCCCACCAGATTGCATGCCATATGATTTGGTCTTAGCTAATGTCCCTCCCCTTGAACCTTTATGTAGGGAAGATACTACGGCGTTAATGAAGAAATGTGCTCATTGGCTGAGGCAAAAGTTTAGTTATCAGGTTGATTTAAATAATAAGATTCTTATGGCACGCAGAGTGAAGTGGGTGGGTCTTTCAAAGAAGGTATATGATGGTGATTGCATTGTGATTAATTTTGCTAACCCTTGCTTGGTTAATCGTTTATTGATGGATTTATTACGCTATGCTAAGAGGAAAGAAGGGATTCAAATACATCCTTTGAGCTTTTTCTATGATTCAATCGCTTTACCTATCTCCTCTACTATGGCCCATTGTGATTTCAATGTGGAGATGCCTATGACATTTCTACAGGAAAATACCCTTAGATGTAGTCAGGTTTTGACTTCTCTAGATGTGAATGATTAATAGGTGGTAAAGAACAGCTCCATAATAGGTGCTCCAAATGAAGAAGTGGTTGGTAATGGGTATGTAACCCCGATATTATTGAACAGGCCTGATGAGTTAGATACTTCCCCTCAAGATATATCAGATGTTTCTACAATCAAGGAGCCAGTGGCTGGGATTTTTACTAAGAATAAACCTTTAACATTGATTAGCTGGAATATTGCGAGGCTACGGTCCAAGGTTAAAAACCCAGAGTGGCTGGAATTTATATCTAATTATGATGTTATCTGTTTTCAGGAAACTTGGTCTACTGACCCTTTTTATTTGGATGGGTATTTCTCTGCATTTCGACCAGCAACCCCTTCCTTAGTGGGCAGGGCAACTGGGGGGCTTTTGGTTCTTGTTTCCTTGCAGCTTCCCAAAATGGAGGCGTCTCTGGTTTGGTCTTCTGGATTTTTTATGGTGGTCCAATTATAGATGGAGGGGCACAAGGGCTTTTTGCTTATCAATTTTTATAATAACATTCCGCGTGATTACCGAGGAGTTAATGGACTTCCTTGATTTTTATGGGAAGTTTCAGGACAGTGACTTAGTCATTATCTGGGTTGGAGATTTTAATGTGCTGTTATGTAATCAGGAATCCTCACACGTTTGTGGCACTTTTAAAGAAGGGGAGAGAGACGTCCACACATTTCACCCATTCCAATCAAGGTGAAGCCTTAAATACTCTCATTTATAAATGTTATCTTGTTTTTGCTAGGGAGAAGGCCGTTACACATATTCAAAAGATACCCACTTATACGGGGAATTCTAAAGGTAGTATTATCGATTTTATCTTAATCAGCTCCCCAGATTTCCATTTAATTTTGGATTTTAAGATAATACCACATTGTGCCAGTGATCACAATCCCCTCTGTATTAACGTAGTTTTTTATAATAGTTTGTTTTCATCTAGTGCAAGATGCAGGGGTAGTCCAGCTTTTAATAAAAATTTCTGTCTTCGCATGAAATGGGAAAGTATAGATCCAAAGACTTTTCATAAGAATATTATTGAACAAAATCTTGGTTCTATTAATAAGTGTTTGTTGCCACAGCCATCATATCCTCATCTTGTATTAGAATTTGAAGTTTTAAGTAATGCCATCTCTGAGGCTTTAGTGAGTAATAGGCCTTCATATTGCCCCAAGCCCCGGCAATGGTTTAACTCTACTTGTACAGTTGCCCATAAAGAGTTAAAAATAGCTTTGAAAACAATCCTGTTTAGTTGGGAATTAGATGGGCAAGGGGTGGATATGAGACAGCCCTAGAGGAAAGGAGAAATGAAATTAGAAATAGAGCATGGGAAGAACTCTTGGCGGCTACGGAACTGAAGGACTCTGCACAATTTTGGAAAGTAGTCAACCATCCTTACTTCCTGGAACATGATAACAAACAGGGCGAATGTCTGATACCTGAAGGGGTCTGGGTGAAACACTTTACAAAGATATTTCAGCCTGCGAATGACCCCCATTATGAACAAGGGGACTGTAGTAATTCAAATATGGTGGCAGCAAATTTGAATACGAATAATTTATCCTTTGAGTTACATGAGGTAATTGCAGCTATCAAACGATCGAAATCAGGGAAAGCCCCTGGACCGGATGGGGTCCAGGTTGATCTTTTTAAATCTATTCCAGACCTCTAGGGACCACTAATCACAAATGTACTGATTAGTGTAGTTAAAAGTAACATTCCCTCTTCATGGAAATCAGCAATAATTGTTCCTATTTTTAAAAAGGGAAATAGCCAAGATCCAACTTGTTATAGACCAATTTCCCTAATATATTCTACCGCCAAGATTTTGGGAAGTGTTATCTTGACCCGGCTTGAGGACTGGGTAAGAAAGACTAAAATCCTCTCTCCAATCCAATATGGTTTTAGGCCTGGTTTAGGCACAGTGGGGCAGGCTTTAAACTTACATCTTATTCTTAGTAAATATGTCACTATCAGGAGAGGATCTATCCACTTAGCTTTTATTGATTTATCTAGTGCATTTGATTTGGTGAATAGAGAGAAATTGTGGCAACTTATGGACATAATGGGGGTTGACCAGGATGTGCTTGAATTACTTAAACATTTATACACTGACCTTACAATTTCAGTCCAATATGGCCAGCGTGGAGAGAGATCTCTTCCTTTTCCATCCTTACGAGGAGTTAGGCAGGGTTGTATTTTAGCACCGTTTTTATTTTTATTGTATATTAATGGCCTTTATAGTTTTTTAGTAAAAAATTGTAAGGATTTCCCTAGGATGGAATCTAGACAACTCCCGGGCTTACTGTACGCTGATGATGCTGTTTTGATTGCCTGCACAGCAAATGGTCTTCAGAATTTATTAGATCTTTTCTTTACTTTTATGCAGGATCTTGTCCTGAAAGTCAATTTTGTAAAGTCACTCATTATGACATGTGGCCCTCAAAACACACACGCTAAATGTTTTACTATGGATGGAAATATTTTAACTAAAGTGAAAGATTTTTGTTATTTAGGATTATATTTAAACTCCTCCTTGTTATGGAACCCCCATCTTAATTATAAGATCCAACAAATGGAGAGAAATATAGAGGCGATTTTTTGTTTCGCCCGTGAACTGGGTCATAGGGCAGCCATCAGATTATTACACTCTATAAATCCAAATGTATTACTGCAGCTAAGTATGGTGCGGGTCTTTGGGGTTACAGCAAACCAGCCCGTTTACAACAAATTGAGAATACATTTTTGCATAGGCTGCTTTTGGTACCTAAGAATGTAGCAAATATTATTTGCCACGAGGAGCTGGGAGTATGGCATATTGAGGATTCGGTTGGTATTGCCCCACTTTTGTTATGGCTAAAAGTTTGGTCAAATCCTGCGTCTATCTTGGTACAAGAATGCATTACAGATTGTATTCAATCAGCTAAATTTCCGTGGCTTACCCATGTTCAAAATTCCTTTCGGAAGTTAGGGTTAGAGAACATGTTTACTAATCGAGGGTCTTTACCCATTAATGCTAAGGAATTGCTCAAAACACAATATATAGAGTATGCTGCGAATTGCAGATACCAAGGGGCAGTAAAATTGAAAACATTTGAATCCTATGTTCAAATTTCTTCTTCCACAGTGTTAGAACCATATTTAACTTGTTTTTTGAGCTCCTCATCATATTCTCTCCTTGTTTTATTTAGATTAAATTTGATACATTTTAGAATGGCTTTTCCAAAGAAATGTACATGGCATAAAATGCTTCCAAACTGCCCTTGTGACAACTTTTCAAAGAAAAGTACGTGTCATTTTTTCTTATTTTGTCCACTTTATTCTGTTCCTAGACAAATCTTTATACTGCAAATTTTGCATAAATTGCAAACTACATCTCATAAGGAAGCATTGATTAACATCTAAAAACTCTCTTCAATACAATTATGTCATTCTGTTTTAAGCTTTATTAAACGGCTATGGCCATTAGGAAACGATATGAGTTGATTGAAGTAGATACACATTAGCATAAATTGGCAATATATGACTTTATCCCAATGCTGGGCTTTTACCTCTGCACTATATATGATCACATTTTATAGGGTTGACGGATTGATTGATAATGGCAATGTATAGAATTTTGTGATATTGCTGATCGAAGACGTTTTGTTATCACTGTTTTTAATTTATTTGTATTGTATTTTAATTATTTAAATTTTTTAGCTTGAAATGTATTGTGCTTTTATGGCATCTGCCGAATAAAGATTCTTTGACTGACTGACTGACTGATACTAAAATCATATCTTGTAGTGCTTCCAATTTAAGAGTGAATATACAAATGCTTATATAATAATGATACTACCATCATATCTTGTAGCGTTTCCAATACAAGAGTGAATATACATATGCTTATATTATAATGATACTGCCATCATATCGTGTAGCGCTTCCAATATAAGAGTGAATATACAAATGCTCCTTTATAATGATACTGCCATCATGTGCGGGATGCTTCCAACACAAAAGTGAATACAGAAATGCTTATATTAAAATGATACTGAAGTCATATGCCGGGTGCTTCCAGTATAGGAGTGGATATAGAAATACTCATGTTATAACAATTTTGCAATCATATGCTGATGCCCTATGAATACAAGAGTGAATACGGAAATGTGCATATTATATTGATACTACCATCAAATATAGGAGCGCTTCCGATAAAAGAGTGAATATACAAATGTGCGTATTACATTGATATTACCATCAAATATTAGAGCGCTTCCGTTAAAAGAGTGAATATACAAATGTGCGTATTACATTGTTACTACCATCAAATATTGGAGTGCTTACAATACAAGAGTGAATATACAAATTCTCATATAGTGAAACTGCCATCACATGCTACGTGCTTCTAAGAAAAAGGGTTGGAAACAGGTGCGCAGAAGACAAGAACAATGGTCTTTGGAAAGAACAGAAAAGAACAGCAATCCCTTCAAGATAAATAGTACAGGGATGGAAGAAGTAAATAACTTCGCCTGTTTAGGGCTGTGATTACTGAACACTCAAGTGGAACAACCATATCAAATCAGCAATAGAAGAATCAGAAGGCGCCTTAAATGCAGCTCGTAGAATGGTCCACAGTAAAGGCCCTCACTTCTCCTGACATACAGACAGTGTGGTTATTGTAAAAGCAGGACAACAAATTGTCTACAGCACTCATCTGTGCAGCCTGGCCAAAAATCTGGGAAAACAGAATGCCACGAAATAAACTTTTAGAGGCCACTCCTGATGCTCCCACAGGAATTTCCCGCCGTTGTGCTGAAATGCAGTCGCGGCTGTACCTCTATGGTGCCAAACCACCCCCAAAAAATGCAGTCTAAGAAGACTAAAATCAACACAGGGGGAGACCGAGGTCGATAACGTCTAAAGAGGTCATTTTATCTGAGTTATAGCAGGGCCGGCATTATATTGCAGCCGCACCTGGAGCTGACTTTGCTGGGGGTGCTGTGTTTAAAACCAACTATTGGTTTAACAAAGTGGTTTTCAAACCTTTAATGCTGCACCCCCCCAGGGATCCCAAACATATTAGGCCTTACTAATGTGTAAGAGGAACCACAATGTGATTATTGGGGGTGGTGATTCTGAAGAGTATTTGGAGTTCCCTCCCTTTAGACACATAGCCCAGCTTGGATATAAATGACATAACATGTTAGTGCTGGCCCATTACTGCTGCTAATTATTTTCAGCTTACAGCAAAGCTCTGTTATTGGTATAATGCTTCCCAGCCCACAGTTTGAAGACCCATGGTTTAAAAGCAGGTGAATTTCCTTGTGCATCCAGCAGTTTTCAGGCAACAATAAAAATGTCAAGCTAAGTCTGGTGATTAATGTTCCTACTGGTAAGAAATCAGAATTTTTCTAGCAGCAGTTTTGAAATAGCACGGAAGGTTAATGTGCCTGCTGCAAAGAACGTTTGCCATGCAGATCACAGAACTGAGTGTGAGTGAACTATGAGTAGCGCTATAACAAAATGAAACGTATGACAGAGAGGGGCTATGGATAGGTGAAGGGCAATGTTGGAGGGTGGTAGTGAGGGAATTAATGGAGAAGGAGGTCATAGGGGAAGTCGCACAAAACAGTGGGTTGCCCTGGGCGCCACCACCCTTAAAGCCGTCCCTGGTTATAACTCAAAATTTGCCATTAGCTGGGAAAAGGAAACAAAGAAGCCTGGCCTAGTTGCATCACTGGGAAAAATGGCTCTAAGATCACTGATAAATAAAAGTTTAACTTGCCTCTAAGTGAACAGTTTAATAAACTACAAATGGAGGAAATACAGCCTCAAACATTCCGCGTGGTAGGGCAAGCTGGGTTGTTTGATCCTGCACAGAAGTTCAATCTTACCTGGTCAAGCTGACTAACTTTTGGGAAAGAAGGTAGTTCAAATTAGCCAGCAGTGGAGTACTGCTGTCAACAGCCTATTGTGGATGAGAAATCAAGCAAACTCTGACACCTGCCAAGGTGGACCAACTGAAGACCTGACCCTCTTTGTGCTAAGTTGTCACATTTATAACTAGATCAGAGATCATACCATTAAACCGAGACTGGAAAATGAAAGCTGGGAAATGACGAGGATCAGCTCTTCTTTTCGACAGTGGTATCTCAGAGGAAGTAACTCGACGACTGGGAAGGTTTATTGTACAAGTCTGTGACACACGGGAGAAGCACATGACAAATTTGTTACAGCAAGATCTAAGAGCCTCTGGCAAAGAAGGGCTACTCATCAGGTGACACTTCATTTGTAAAGAACAGAGGTCGCAAAAAATGCAAGACATGCAGTGTTTCTCCCCAAAAAGCTAAATTGTTTCTATTTAAAGAACTGGCTTGAGAAGAAAAGCTTATGTAGTTTTTGTTCCTTTTTATTTTGCTCTTTTTGTGTCTTTCTGAATGATATTTCTCTCCTTGTAATATATATATTGAACTTGTGGAAAAGGCAGAGGAGGTGTTGCCAACAGCATCAATTAAATACATTTGAAGAAATCACATTATCATGATCCTGGCATCATGCGCCTTGGTGCTTGCACTGCAGTGGGGAATATCACCTGCATTCCAGGGTGCTGCCAGTGAGATCAGGGTGATGCTCACATACTGCACGGTGGTGCAGTTATAAAGCTGAATGGGCCTCCCTGGCATAAGTGAAGCAGAAATTCATCATCATATAAACTTTATTCGGTTTTGACAAATAAAACCATAAAACAGCAATAATAAATAGAATACACCAATCACATAGTCACAATGGTCGTAGTCAGACTGACCCTGATGAAAAAACAAGCCAGATCAAAACAAGTATGCACATCAGGCAGTAACTGTAAATAAAACAAAGCAAGTCAAACTTGCTTAAAATACTTGCCAACCAGCAAAGGAGGGATAAAAGACTTGCAAAGTTTTTCTTTTTTTTTATAAAAAGGACAGAACATAATAAAGTGCAAGGTGTCCTGGGTGGCGACGTGGTCACAGCTCCGTGGAACGACCTCCCTAGTGAGATGGCCAGCTGGTGATGAAATAAGTTAAATCTAAATCGAATCTAGAAAACAGTGGTGATTTGGCATATCGAAGGTTAAATCGAAGGTTAAATCAGGCTCCAGGGTGAAACTGGTTTGTGACGTACATAGGCTCCAACGGAGGGTTTACCCATTTCATTTAGGGATCTCTCTTTCACTTTCCAAGCCCTGAATGCCACCGTGGTCCAGGCAACATCACCAATAACTATTGAATCAGGATTGGTAAAACACGCTTTAACATAGTTTAGCCAAGCTATACTAGACACTCAATTAAGGGACAAACAGTACTTCAGTATAAGGCGATTAAGGCTCTTTTCAGGTCCCAATTATACAGACAAACAAAGGTTGCATTGGCAAAATATCGGTCCCAACTCCCCAAGTTCCTCGTGTATAATATAAGATGGGGAGCTTTCCTAAGGATTTTGTAAAGATGAGTCTTCCAGTGTAGTTTAATTCCATCTTTTTATTTCCCAATTAATGCACAGCACCTCCAGCACAGCTCCTTCCTTCTTCCTCTCTCCTTCTACTCTGGACTTCCACACATCCCATTTGAGATCACCACCTACCTCATCACATTCTAGTATTGACCCTTCTACAGTACATAGAATACTAAGCCATCTTCACACTTCTCCCCCCATATGATATACAACGAATAACAAAGAACAAGGGAAAGTAAGACAAGATATAAAAGATAAGATAAAGCTATTAACATCAGTTCACAACACAAGTTCTACAGAATAATTAAGAACCTTTCTTAACGATGAACTTTGCACACACTTCCCATACTCCAGGAACAACCATCCTCTAAAATTACTACATTTTGTTTGACTTCCTTCACCAATTGAGGAGCAGAATACTTGCTGCCCCCATTCACAACTACTCCACCTCTTCTTGTCCCTACCTAATCCGCTTTATCTATGTGACAATATTTCACACTCATTCTTTTGTTATACTGTCGGATATTTTTCTTCTGCATCTCCTCTACTTTCTCTCTTATTGCCTCCCTGTCCACTCTCACATTCCTTTCAGTTTTTAACCACACTGGGCATTCTTTCACACCAGGCATTCTCCCTTTAAGAGATACAAACGGTGCTACGCCAGTGACTGAATGTGGAGTTGTGCGATATGTCCACATCATTTTACATAATTCTTTTTTCCAAGAGAGATGATTAGCTAAAGACAACTGAATATTATCCATTATCACGCGATTCACCCTCTCAACCAACCCATTATAGTGGGTGGAACAGGGCAACTCTTTCATGACTAATACCCATCTTCCGCAAATATTCCACCATTTCACGTGACACAAATTGTACACCATTGTTAGACACAATAGTTTTTGGAATCCCTTCATCTAAGAAAACTTCTTCAAAAAACTCTATGACTCTTGCAGTATTCACCTGGTCAACAATTTTGAGAACAAACCATTTCGAGTGATAGTCTACTAGCACATTAATGAACTTGCTCCTAGCACCCAACTTGGAGACGGGACCAATGAAATCTACAGCTAGTTTTTCCCAAGGTCTTTTTGGAAACCTCATAGGAGCTAAAGGAGTTTGCCTTAGGACCTTAGTTTTGTCACTATTACTACAAGGTACACAATTCTTCACTGTCTTTTCCACCTGTTTATCTATTCCTGGCCACCAGAACAATTGTCTTATTTTCCTCTTCATTACTCCCCGTCCCAAATGTCCCTGGTGTGTGATGTCAATACTGTGCTTCCTAACACCCTCATGGGGAACAATTTAATTCCTCCTATACAACCTACTCTCCTGCACACTTAGTTGATCCTTAATCTTAAAGTAACAAGACACATCACTACTTCGTTCGTCCTCATATGTCCACCCATTAATTATTTTACTTTCCACCTTACTCATAATGGAATCGTTCGCCTTAGCATTAGCCCACTCGCTTTCGCTCAAGGCCAGTCCACCCAGAATTGTTCCCACAAAATTCTCAACTCCTTCGCCTACAATTTCCTCCACGACCACTGGCATTCTTAACAAACAATCCGCCACCACATTTCTATTACCTTTTACGAACTCTACATCAAAATGATACTCCATTACAGATAATAAGCATCTTGAAATTCGTGGTGTTACATTTCCTTCTAAACCACGCCCCCCCCCCTTGAAAATATAAATTAAAGGCTTATGGTCTGTTTTCAGTTTAAAAGGCACTCCCCATAAGTAAAACCTGAAGTGATTGATCCCCCAGCAACAAGCCAAGGCCTCTCTTTCAATTACAGAATATGATAATTCCGCACCCTGCAAACGTCTTGAAGCTAAACCCACAACATATTCATCACCATCCTGTACCTGTGTCAATACTGCCCCCGCTCCTACATTGCTCGCATCTGAAGTTACATACGTCTTTGCTGTACCATCAAAAACACCTAAAGTAGGAGCTCTCAAAATACATTTCTTCACGCTCTCAAAGGCACATTTGCAATCCTCACTTCACTCATATACTACCCCTTTCTTCATTAGTCTCCTTAAGGGTTCTACAACCTCTGTAAAATTCCTTATGAACTTAGCACAGTATTCTGCAAGACCCAAGAAAGATCTTAACTCATCCTTGCTACTTGGCTCTGGTGCATTCTCAATTGCAGCCACTATGCTTTTCTTAGGTCTAAAACCATCCTCATTAACAGTGTGTCCCAGATAAATAACTTCAGATTTTCAAATTTGGCATTTTTCCTCCTTAATGGTTAGGCCTCTCTTCTCCAATTTAGACATTACCTCTCCAAATAAGAGGCCATGCTCTCTTTCATCATTACCCACAATCAAAATGTCATCTTGAAAGCATAATACTTTGTCCATATCGACAAAAATCTCTTCCATCAGTCTCTGGAAAACGGCCGAGGCAGAGGCTAATCCAAAGGGCATCCTCTTGTAGCGGAATGACCCCAGAGGCATTACAAAGGATGTCAAGTGCCTAGAATCTTCATGTAGATTAATCTGATGATATGCTGAGGACATATCAAATACACTAAAAATACACCCTTTGCCTTTTATAGACAACATCTGAGAAATATTTGGTAATGATTGTCTGTCCACCCAGATATTTTTGTTTAAATCGCTGAGATCGATGCATAAACGAATCCTTCCTGACTCCTTGGGTGCTACAACAATTGGAGCGAGCCATTTTGAAGACTCTATAGGCTCAATGATACCATCTTGCAACAACCTGTCCAATTCCTTTTTCAAGGGTTCTTTCATCAAGTTAGGTATGCCTCGCACTCTATGGACTACTGGTTTTGCATCTCTCTTTAGTACAATCTTGTGAGAAAATCCTTTCAAGATACCTAATCTTGGAGAAAAAACTTGTGGATGCTTTTGGATTAAGGGATGACGAGAGTTTTCTTTTACTTCACCAATTCTTTGTTTTTCCATAATCATTACAGGCTCCTTAGCTTTGGGGTTCAGAATTATGCCCAAATCTTTCTGGTGACGCCAGCCTAATAGATTAGTTCCAAAGTCTGTGATATATACCCTTCCTTTAACTACTCTTCCCTTGAAAACAGTTGTCATCCAAATCATGCCTATCATTTCTATTCTTTTCCCTGCATACCCTACAGCTTTTATATCCGGTTCCAACAAATTCTAATTTCCAGCATTACTCCACAGTTCCTCATATGTTTTTTTTTAAATGAGAGTAAACGTACTTCCAGAATCTACCAACAGATTAACTGGCATGTCGTTCAGTAACACCTGAGCATGAGGTTTCTCTAATACATTCGTACTTTCCAGATCAACCTTGAGTGTCAAATCCTGTATACTTGTAGTTCTCTCATTAGACGTTAGTTCATTGAGGTTCCCGTCCACTGTTAATATTATTTCTTCCAGGTTCCTGCATACATCCTGAATTTCTTGGATTGTGCGCCCATTACCTTCGTTAATTTTAAATTTACAGACTTTGGCAAAATGCCCTCTTTTTCCGCAACTGCGACATATTGCGCTCCTTGCAGCACACATTTTGCTTGATGCAATGTGCCCAGGCGCTCCGCACCGATAGCATTTTACTTCCCTCAAGTCGAACTTTCCCCGATCCGGGTCTTCCCAACTCCTTGTTGATTTTTTCTTCTCTTCATTAACTAGGAATTTACTCTTATTCTTTATTTCACTAATGACATTTTGATTCCCTTCTTTGTTTGAATCATCCATTTCCTGTAGCCACACAGCCATATGCTCCATTCTTTTAGCGATTTGTATCATCGCTTCAACCAGATTAGGGTCTTTCATTAATAGTTTCTCCCTTATCTTCTTGTTATAAGCACACCTTACTATCTGGTCTCTTATCAGGGAATCTGATAATTGTTCGAAGCGGCAAGACAACGCGAGTCCACGTAAGGTTGCCACATATGATCCCATATCTTCCTCAGCACTTTGCATCCTCGAGAAAAACTTATGACGCTCCAAAACTAAATTGGTTTTAGGCATAAATTGTAAATCTAGCATTTGCAAGGACATTTCAAACACGTTGGAGGGTTGACCATCTCCCATACCTAAGGAAACCTCAGGTAGGTCCTCATAGATTCTTCTCCCTTCTATACCTAAATGATGATGAAGAATCGCCTGCCTCCTGATAGGACTGTAGTGATCACCACCAATTGCCAGTATGTAGGTAGTAAACATCTTTTTCCACTGTTTCCATGGGATAGGTGGCTCTCCAGGAGTTGGTAAAAAGGGTGGTGGTGAAGACATGCTTTGATCACCCATAGTTCTAATTATTTAACTCAATAAATATTTCCTTAGTTCCTTATTTAATATTATTGTTATATTTTATTTTATTTTATTTTTTTTCTGCTAATTGTTCTGTAGTATGCACTTAGTATTTTGATCCATTCACTTTTCCAAAGTGTCTTTTTTATTTTTGCTGCTTTTAATTTTTTACTCAAAGTCTTTCTTTACTTGCAGTTTCTAACTTCCACTAAGTCCTTCTTCTCTTTCCTAAGATGAAGATTCGGAAATCTGAAGTGCACAGGTAAGGTTCTTTTCTTTGTGTAATATGTACAATATTTAAATAATTCTGTTATTTTTGTTTACCGTGAACCTATGGTACAAATGTAAGCGTAATTTTTCTTGCGGCAGGAAGTCGCGGTCAGAGTTGCTTGCGGCAGGAAGCTGCGCTTGAGATTCAAGCCGTAGAGGAAGTGCTCACGGCAGGGAGCTGCGTCTCGGATTCCTTCAGAGCGCCGCACGCGTCTCACCTGCTCGCTGAGTTTCAGAGTTCGGGATGAACGCGCTTTTAAAAATACACACTGTCCGTTGCGGACGCGCGGACCAGATTCAGTTGGTTGAGCATAAATAAGTATCTTTAATCCAATTAAATTATTCCGCTCAGAAATATTGCGCTTCAGTTTGTTACTCGGTACCCAGTAACATAGATTATCCTCGTATGGATATACAAGACTCCAAAGGATGAATGAGTCGATTTGAAATTATAGTACAGTTCAAATAATCATTTTGCTCACCAGTTCGAAGATAAAAGAAGGTTGAAAAGGTATTTTGAAAGTTTTTCTTTCTTCTCTTGTTTCTTTTCTTTTCTGTTAAGTTGCTGACTTATTGAGCTGTATTCACTTCCAGGAGTGGAGGTGTCCTACTCAATCCGTCTCCTGCACGGTCACCTCGTCGCCAATGTAAAGATGAGTCTTCCAGTGTAGTTTAATTCCATCTTTTTATTTCCCAATTAATGCACAGCACCTCCAGCACAGCTCCTTCCTTCTTCCTCTCTCCTTCTACTCCGGACTTCCACACATTCCATTTGAGATCACCGCCTACCTCATCACATTCTAGTATTGACCCTTCTACAGTACATAGAATACCAAGCCATCTTCACAGATTTGTTCTCAATTACGCTTAACACTGAGATTGGCAAAGCCTCAAATGTCGCTGCCAAAAGCAACACTAGAAACACATTCAACTTTGTAGATATTAAGCATCACCTTAATAGACTTATGTTCCAATCTAGCAGAAAAATCAAAGACAGAAGCAATGCTCCTGGCAAGCATGTTGCATCTGGCAGCAACCAAGGGGGACCAGGTCATGATGAATCGAACAAAACTAAGTGCCGTAAAGTGTTGACACAACTGATGATACCACCTTTAACCTGCAAGGTTGTGATTTTAGTAAATGAAGCTGGAATCCACCAGGAAATGACACTTATATCAGTCTCCTCGTACCTCCTGTGTTTGTGCTAAACTTAAGATTGCCTCAAGATCATCATTCATGGCACAGATCACGTGTGTCTATCCTCTGCGTGGAATCCCACCATGCGTTTACAACATTCCCACTCACAAAAGCTACCACTGACCGGCCTGGATCCATCACCTGATGGTGCTCCAGGAGTAAGTATCATCATATTTGGTTAGAGCCAGTATTCCACAGTCTCCTTGACTACGCTGCAGAGAGTGACAGTGCACACCTTTAATACTCCACAGACACTAAACTGCAAATAGGATATTATGAGATATAACATTCAATGTAAGTCCCTTCAAGCAGAGAATAATAAACTGTAATCACCTGTTTCTACAGTGTCTAACATAGGTGCCTATCCTGTTTGTTATTTCTACAAATGATTCTAAATTTTAAAAAGTTGGGCAAATTGCGAAGTGATTTGCCGAGGACAAACAACTGGAACAAGTGAAGGAAGCTGGGATGATAGATCTTCCACGTCTAGCAGTCTCAGTACTACACCACCGTTTCACTCACACACAGGACTGGCACGAATATATATCTTCTAAAAAAAACATATCTGACTCACAGATTTTGCTATACTTTTGAACGTCTTTCCACTTATCTGCCAATAAATAAGATTTTATAAAGAATAAGATGTTGTACATCCATTCCTCCATTTTTGCTGTCATACATTTCACCCTCCTTCACTAGTTTACCTATTACTCTCCCTCCTATGCCAGTTTACCTTTTAGTCTTCTGCCTTTACCAGTTTATCTTTTCATCCTACCCAGGCCATCCTGTTTTCGTTTCTGCACCTCCCCCAGTTCCCTCTCCTGTTTTTCGTTGCTCGGCGCTGTGCTCTTCCGCTCTCTAGGGAGCAGCACTTATTTCCACAGCAAGGCCACCAGCAAGAACATTCAAGTACAATCTTAGAAGCCCAGCTAGCATGCGATACCAAGAATAGACCGTTCTTAGTTACCAGTGATGCTGAGACAACTTTTAGAGTGGGGGGTCTGTCCAATAACGTCACCTCAAAAAGACACAGTTTTTTTTTTTTTTTTTTAGAAAGCTACTAAACAGACACACAAGCAAAAGAATATGGGTATTGTGGAGGCTCTGGTGGTAATTTTTAACTGCATTTTAACAAATAAATGGCGAAATAGTGTGGCAGGGTAATGCCAGTTATATGGGGCATGTGCGCCATTTAAATGGCCTCTTCTTGAATCGAAATCGACAGAACCAACCACTGGACATGCAACTCCCGGAGATCATGTAGGGGGAGTGAGGCTTTAATCGTTTTCACAGCTTGGGGATGTCTGTTTAAAGGCACTCCTAGGGAACCGTAGCGTTTCACCAATCAGGGCTACTGTTCTATGAGCCTTAAGTCTCCAAGTGAGTACCCTCTGTCCCAGCCTTCACCTGATTGGTTCATGTAAATTCGTGAAATGAGTCTGGCAGTCTCAACCAGATTCACATTACCAAATTTTCCAATGGAGAAAAAGTGGGAGAAAATTTGGGGAGGGTGGGAAGCCTACAGGAATAGGGAGTGATTCTTTGGGTGGGATTCCACGGGTGGGTGGAGGGTCAGCTATCAACTGTATGTGATTGTCTTATTTGGGTGATTTCCGATCCGAAAACTACACCTTGGACGATTGCCACAAATCGTATTCTGTCTCTGAGTGGTTGTTACCGGCTATGTTCTTTATTGCAACATGCTATACTGTGCAATGGCAGTTTCGTTGTTTAATAAAAAGATTTTTTATTTTCATTGGAGACACCAATTTGTTTTATTTGTAGGACCACCTAACAGTGTGCTGACGCCGTGCGTACATCAAACATTTCATGCCATTTATGCACAGGACTGAAGAACCAGGTGCTGGCTTTTACCCGCAGCTGTGTACCAAAAATGGTAAAGTAGTTCAGAGGGTTTAGACACTTGACTTGCAGGGCACACAATATCACAAGAACAGGGGAAAACAACAATAGCGTCGGTCAAAAATTACCATAACCGATGGTACACCAAACAAAATGCACTGCCTACATAGTTGCAAGCAGTGCTTAATTTGTGCTTGTTGTTTCCGGTGCTGAGCACTGGCACTTATTTTTGAGGGCCGGGGCTTAGTCTTCTGCCTCAAGCATTTGCTGCAAGCAAAAGACACATATGGGAAAGACGGAGGAAGAGAAAAACGAAAAAGCGTCACAAAGGGAGAAAGTAGAAAGCTGCTAGAGTGAACTGAAGGGGCAGGGAGTGGCTGTAAATGGATTGAAGAGGCATGAGATGGCTTCAGTGTTACACTGCCTCAGTATTCTGTGTTCACACGTTTAATTGCAGCAGCCGCATGTTTAAGAGGAGGGCTTTGGGCACTGGCACCTTTTTATTTACAAATTAAGTACTGGTTGCAAGTATCTCAGTTTCACTTAACGCTGTGATCTTGGACACATAGCTGCCAACTTGTACAGGTCCATGTGACTAGTTGGGCCAGGCCCAGTTTTTTTTATTTAGAATTATGGAACCTGTAGTTTTACTTCACCTAGTTTAAAACCAGGACTACAAATCCCAGAATTCTATGAAAAAAAGTGGGCCCAACCTAACTAGTCAGGCAGGGACCTGGTAAACTAGGCAGACATGAGTCCAAGATCAGAAAGTTAAGTGAAACACAGTGGTGCACCTTTAGTTAGCACCATCAGGAGAACAGCAAATATAACATTTCTGCTGGGCTTAACCTCCCAGTTGAGGATTATTTGTAAATACAAACAACACACGGGACAACGCAAGCGATTTATTTAATGTTTTATGCATTTGCACCTCCCTGTTTACTACCACTGTGTGCAGCTTATAATGGGGGTCAGTTGATGCACGTGTGAAAGTTTTTTCTCGGCACTTTTGTGGTAAAAATGTTTCAGTAAAGTGGTTTTACCACTAAATTCTCAATGCATTTAATGGTAATATGTGTGGATGTCAGCTCTCCGCACATACTGTGCAGCTCTTTAAAAAATGCCAAAGCATATCATGGATGATAAATGGCAATGTATGCCAACAACACTTTGGACTTTTCTGTTGCATTAAAAATACCGTATAGCGTGTCACTGCTGCGTACGTGAGTCACCTGCCTATCAGAGGCAGACTTTGTGAATGGGAGGGTTGATGCATTCATACAGTGCAGGTGGGGTTTAATACAATTCTTAAGCAGGGGTTTAGTTTCAGGAGAGAGTTAGGAGATCTCACCCCCACCCTCCAAATTAATGTGCTGTACAGTTGAAAATTGGCTCCAGCGACTGAATTGGGTTTGCCAACATCTGTGTTGGGGTTCTCTTAGGGCAGTGGTCTTCAAACTTTTTAATGCTGCGCCCCCCCCAGTTGAAAAATAAAAATATTTGGCCCCCCCTCAGAATTTTTCACAAATATTTTAGAAAGATGGCAATGTTTAAATATGTCTAAACCTATTTAAACATTGCAGTTAAGTACTGTTACCTTTTTAAAACTGCAATAACATGCTTCTGCTTAAAACAAACACGTTATCTGTATAATATTTCTGTTGGCCAGAGTTTGGCGCACCCCCCTCCCTCCCCAGGATTACTTGAGGCCCCCCTAGGGGGGCCTGTCCCCCAGTTTGAAGACCTCTGCCTTAGGGTAATCACAGCAATTAAGTAACATTCGTTGGGGGGGGGCTCTGGCTGTCTCAGACACTACATGTCACAGATAAGCTAAGGTGCTGAGACCTGACGCCCCTCACATAATCTGACCAGAGCATCCTTTCTATGTCTGAAACTCTGCTTCCTCCTTAAGAGAAGACAATTTCACTATTTTTTAAATCTAGTACTAAGGGACTTGTAGAAAATGCCAGCACATCTTTTCAATGATAGAAAGGCAGAGAAAGGGGTCAGCACCATTGGTCCTCTCTCCAAGTAGTTCTGTGTTTTGGATACGCGAGTGATGTGGAGTGAGTGAGTAGGGCAAAGGTCTACTACTTTCCCATTGTGCTTTGATTCTTTTTTTTTAGAGCAGGAGGCAGTAACTCTGCCAACCACTGCTTAATTTGTGCTTGTTGTTTCCGGTGCTGAGCACCGGCACTTACCTTTGAGGGCCGGGGCTCATTCTTCTGCCTCAAGCATTTGCAGCGAGCAAAAGACACATATGGGAAAGACGGAGGAAGAGAAAAATGAAAAAGCGTCACAATGAGAGAAAGTAGAAAACTGCAGGAGTGAGCTGAAGAGGCAGGGAGTGGTTTTAAATGGAGTAAAGGGGCGCGAGAGGGCTTCGGGATTACGGTGCCTCAGTATTCCGTGTTCGCACATTTCATTGCAGCAGCCGCGTGTTTAAGAGAAGGGCTTTGAGCACCAGCTCCTTTCTATCTACAAATTAAGCACTGCTGCCAACACTTAGATACTCTGCACATATCTGTTCAGACGTCCCAGCTCTCTTTCTAGCAGGTCAGCCCCGACTTTCGGGCCTCTAGCTGCAAATCTGCATCTTTACATTCACATTTGAGCTCAGAAAATAATCATTCGTCAAATATTGGAAGACACCTTTTTCTATTGTTGGAGAGCTGGGTGGTAGAAGAACACGCAGAATGCAAATGCCTCGCTGTTTTTTGCCGTGTTGCGGCTCTTCCCTTCCTCCTCACATTTAGGTTTTGGCTTCCAGGTACAGATCCTACTGTTTTATGGGCGGCACCTGAAGCTTCCTCTCTGGCTTGAATAAAAACATTTTCTGAAAAACAGTTAGGTTTATGCATCAAACACCTAGATAAAAGAATAACCTTATGGTTACACACCCACGTGAATGCACGTACAAACACACAGACACACACCTCAGAAATTTTTTGAGTGCAGCTGATGCGTTTGCCCACCAAGTTGTCCTACTGGCACTAGAAGCAATGACCTGAAAGTTTTACACACAAATCACTGCATCAGGCACCAAAACTTATGAGCTGTCTAACTGGGACCTGCTGGGGGTCGGAGGACAGTTTTCAATCTTCCACATGAGCGGGAAAGGCAAGATGAGGCGTGATGGAATATCACGCTAGCCTCGATACATATTACCAACACACAAAGTGCATGGCGCACCTACTGTTGCCTGAAACTTTGTAACTCCCAAAATCGCTCCAGCTGTAACCCTTCCACCTCCATAATTCTCATAGATCTCAAGGATATGAATGAGGTGGGCTCACTCACATATTGTGAAATGCTTCATCATCGGCCACCTCATCCCACCCTGGTAAGATAATACCACCAGAGCAGACTCGACCTCAAGTGGGGCTAACCTGAGGGAGTTCTTAGAAATTATCTAACTGGACAAGGAACTCAGGTCCAGATGTTAATAAAAAGATCTGAGGATAAACCACAGACAGAGACCTGTTTTATTAGGGCGGTATCCTTGATAGGGTTAAAAACACTCTTATCAAGGAATTATCTCCAGGTTTATAATGGGTATTATGCCCACTTTATGTCCCTATATGTGTTGCCTGCCGACATGTTTCTGCCCGTATACATTTTAGCCTACAAAAGGTCTTAGGCATTCCTCAGGGCTTAAGTCAACAACCTAGACCTAAGAGATTATCCTAGGAAGATGAAATATATGTGAAAGGTGGGCCTACCTTGCATATTCAGTTATTTTAATGGTAGCGATCCCCGTATTTTTTGGCCTATTCGCCTCATGGTCTGTCCCGAGGAGGCGACTTCTGTAGTCACACTTGCTTTAAGGAGACTCGCCAGTGACTCTTATGCCCCACTTAAAAGAACAGCCGACCGGGTCAGTTTTGAATAGCAGGCACTCTTAAGCCATTCCTAAATAGATCTATCACAGAGGCAGACGTGCAAACTATTATGACACTGTCTTCTTTTAGTCCCCTTATGGACATCCCATCTCCTTACTCTCACTCAATGTGTTTAACCTGTTCATGAGTAGGGCGAAAAAAAAAAAAAAAACTACTTGTGTATCTGTGACCATACCCCCACCTCAATTCTGTGGTAATTTCTGGCTAAAAACCAGTGTCTGCAGATCCTTAACTCTTGCTCCCCCATCCTTGGGGGCCAGTGACTCCCCATTCTTCCTCTTACCCCACTAACTTTCCTGTGTTTCCAAGGGGATTCACCAAGTTGGCATCCCACATATTTCTGTGGTTTAATATGGCAAGATATAGCCCTCCACTCCTGTGACTTTTCCAATCCAGGGTACCACAACTGCGTTGTCACCCCTCTGCGATTTCAACTTCCCTGAAGCGCATCCTTGAGTTGTACAACCGATGCAGTTAAAATATTAATTTCTCCCTCCACCAATGATCCCATTACGTCTTGTCACCACACCGTCTATGTCAGAACCTTCTTGTTTTAACTTCTTCGCTATATTTACATATTTATTCAGTTGCAACTGGTCTCTGATTGGTGGCTTAGGCCAGGACTCTGTACTTGTACGTTTATGAGTAATAAAGAAATAATTTAAAAAATAAGTGCCCAAGGGCACAATATGCATGTGCCCCCTGCTTTTTTCGCCCACAGGGCATTTGGCTCTCACAACGGGGCTACATGCATTTGTGCAACCCTTTTTTAATACATATTGTGCATTAAATGTACAAATGAGGGTATCCGTTGCACCCGAGCCATATTATAGATGCAGGCATAAAGGCAAAGAGTCTGTCAGGAGGCGTACTGCCTGTGTGCCAAAAACAAATGGTGGCAAGTCAGTGCACAATCTCCCTCTTCCACCCCAACCCCTTCCCAAAAGAGGACACCTTGCATCCAGGGCCTAGGGATACTAGGGACCTCTAGGCTTTCTTCTGGGAATGGTTGCAGTAATCACTGCACACACACACATGCAGTGTGATTTCTGGCTCCTTTTGACCTGCAGGCCTGTTGCTACCTGAACAGGGAAAGGGACTGGCGGCTTTAAACAGCTGGTCTGTCGATCACTAATGCACTCTCCCCCGTACAGGGAAAGGATGGTGCTTGCTCTGGAAACAGTACAATTGTTATCATATGGCACATCACTGTGTTTGTCTGCAGCCGATACGAAGACTTGAAAGTGCACTACGATGCAGAATGGGAAAACGCGCTGCATACATAATATGGACCGTGGTCTAACCTCAGGGGCCATGTCTTGCCCTGAGGATGCGGCATTATGGCGAGAGCTGCTGACTTTGGATCTGTGGAACCAGGTTTGAGTCTTGCCGTTGGCTCAACATCCTGCAATTCTGAGAAAATCACTTAACCGCCCTGTGCCTACCCTACAAAAATGAATGTGTCCTTGTGTAATGTAACAGGTGCTCATGTAAAGCGCTCCAATACCTTCTGGCAGAGTTTGTGCTACATAAAACTGCAATTTAAAAATTGTTGATGGAGCTACTCATAAACGAGAGACATGATTTCAGATGAATCATTCTAATTGCCGGGAAGAATTTTTAAAGAGAAATGTCAATCTTTCCTGCCCGTACTCAGAGCACTATTGTTTGCTATTTTAGGGTTTATTGTATCTAGTCCAGTGGTTCCCAACCTGTGGTCCGGGGACTTCTGGAGGTCCATGAAGCGTCCTCAGGGGGTCCGCAACTGCTTAGACAATTAAATAATATTAACATATATGGTTCTCATCTTTCAGTAATGACTCAGTGAGGGGGTGGGGGGGGTCCCCGTATTTCCAAAAATGATTCAGTGGGAGACCCCGGGTTCCAGTAATGAAAAAGTGGGAGTCCACAGAAGTCATAAAGTTGGGAACCACTGGGCTAGTCTACATCAAAGTAACCCTTGAACAGTTGCCACAAAGGCCTTTGTTTTCAGCCATTATGGCACAGGATTAAATGTCATACGATGTCCCTAGCAGTGACATCATTAAAAATAATTTTAGTTATTTTGAAATCTGAAAGAACCTACCAAAGGTTTTTTCGGTCAGAAAGGGGGAGTGCAAAAAGTAAGTCTGGAGTGAATCGGGCGATGGAGGCACAGAGAATACAGTAAATCGTAGTCTTCAGGCTGAGTTGGGTGCAAGTGCAATACCATGGTGGAGAGTGCAGGGACGTGCTGAGAAAAGGCTGAAGGTGGCAGCGCCTCTGAACCCCAGGAGAGAAGCCTCAATGCCCGTCCTAAGGAGACTGAAACTGGGGAAAATTACTGAAGGCCCTATTGTGGCAGAAGTTGGAGCACCTTCCCCATATAAAAGTTTATTGCTCTCCAGATCTGATTGGACCACTTCCCACTTGGACCCAAAGTTAGATAAATATTAGAGAAAGCTACTAGAGGGAAAAGTGGGTCAGGTGGGAAAGTGGAGAGGAAGAAAGTGCCTTGCCAAAGGTGACCGATGGGCTAGGGACGCAGCAGGAGAAAAGTTAGCCGCATTCCTCTGCTCTGGATGGGCAGTACTGGCCTGTCATGGCAGCACCAACCTACCTCGGAGAACAGCTCAGGGTCTGTTGCATATTCACAGTTGTAGGTGTTGTGTACAGCCCGGTAAGGTGGAAGGAGAAGGGTGTGGAGGCGATGTTGATATTATGGTGGTACACCTGAAGACTTCTCACCATGCCTTGCTGCAACTTGGAAGAGCCATAGAGTCGAGATGGGGTCATGTTAGGGTAGACCTTCAATCGACTTTGGAATGCTGTGGTGGGTGGATTGGATTATAAAGGATTCGCCCTTCAGAGATCTGACTTACCCTACTTGGTGTAATTCAATGCTTACATTCTTATAGTGTGTGTTAGAAATGGGGTTTTTGGTTGGCAGTCAGGTTACCCTCTGTCCAAGCAAGAACCCTCACTCTAGTTAGGGTAAGTCAGACGCAATCCAAGATTATCCTGTGCCCACCCTCTGGTAGCTTGGCACGAGCAGTCAGGCTTAACTTAGAAGGCAATGTGTAAAGTATTTGTGCAATAAATCATACAATAACACAATATAGCACCACAAAAATACACCACACAGTGATTAGAAAAATATATAATATTCATCAGGATAATTGTAGGTCAAAACGAATAAAGATGCAATGTGAAATTGTAGGGATATCACTGGAAAGTGATATTAAGTGTCTTAAGTCTTTAAAAATCAATCAAAGTCTCTTTCAAGCACAAAGTACCTGGTTTGGAGTGAAAAATCTCCGCAAAGGGCCGCAGAAGAAGAGATACGTGGAAAAATGGTGTGTGCGTCGATTTCTCCCCAGCACACACGGACTTACGCCGTTATTTTTCACGCGGCGAAGTCGTGCGTCGTTTTCCGGCGCGCGGACAGTCTCTTTCTATGGGTCGCGGGGATTACCAGATGTCCCGGGTCTGTGCGTGGATTCTCCGGCTTGTTTTCCGGCTGCGCGTCGTTCCGCGGGACTGTGCGTCGAAGTTTCGCTCTCACGGCAGGCGTCGCGTCGATTTCTCCTCTGAAGTCGGGCGGCGTTGTCCTTGCGATGCCGTGCGTCGAAGTTCCGGTCGCCCCGAAGGCGTCACGTCGATCAGCGTCGGTGTGCGGCATTTTTCTCGCTGCGGAACAAGCTGTGCGTCGAAAATTTCAGCACACGAAGAGTCCAAATGAAAAAGAGAAGTCTTCAGGGACAGGAGGCAAGCTCTATCCAAGCCCTTGGAGAGCACTTTCACAGCCAGACAAGAGTACAGCAAGGCAGCAGGGCAACAGCAAGGCAGCAGTCCTTTGTAGAAAGCAGTCAGGTGAGTCCTTTAGGCAGCCAGGCAGTTCTTCTTGGCAGGATGCAGGTTCTGGTTCAGGTTTCTTCTCCAGCAAGTGTCTGATGAGGTAGGGCAGAGGCCCTGTTTTATACCCAAATGTGCCTTTGAAGTGGGGGAGACTTCAAAGAGTGGCTAAGAAGTGCACCAGGTCCCCTTTCAGTTCAATCCTGTCTGCCAGGGTCCCAGTAGGGGGTGGCAGTCCTTTGTGTGAGAGCAGGCCCTCCACCAGCCCAGGAAGACCCATTCAAAATGCAGTTGTATGCAAGTGAGGCTGAGTACCCTGTGTTTGGGGTGTGTCTGAGTGAATGCACAAGGAGCTGTCAGCTAAGCCCAGCCAGACGTGGATTGTAAGGCACAGAAAGATTTAAGTGCAAAGAAATGCTCACTTTCTAAAAGTGGCATTTCTAGAATAGTAATATTAAATCCAACTTCACCAGTCAGCAGGATTTGGTATTACCATTCTGGCCATACTAAATATGACCTTCCTACTCCTTTCAGATCAGCAGCTACCACTCCAATACTGTATGAGGGCAGCCCCAATGTTAGCCTATGAAGGGAGCAGGCCTCACAGTAGTGCAAAAGCGAATTAAGGAGTTTTACACTACCAGGACATGTAAACTACACAGGTACATGTCCTAGCTTTCACCCACACAGCACCCTGCTCTAGGGGTTACCTAGGGCACACATTAGAGGTGACCTATATGTGGAGAAAGGGAAGGTTTAGGCTTGGCAAGTACTTTTAAATGCCAAGTCGAGGTGATCGTGAAACTGCACCCACAAGCCTTGCAATGGCAGGCCTGAGACAAGGTAAAGGGGCTACTTACGTGGGTGGCTCAACCAGTGCTGCAGGCCCACTAGTAGCATTTGGTCTACAGGCCCTAAGCACATATAGTGCACATTACTAGGGACTTATAAGTAAATTAAATAGTCCAATCAGGTATGATCCAATGTTATCATGTTTAAAGGGAGAGAGCATATGCACTTTAGCACTGGTTAGCAGTGATCAAGTGTGCAGAGTCTAAAAGCCAGCAAAAACAGTGTCCAAAAAGTGGATGCTCCACCGTAAAGTCCATCCCCTGTAGGGAAATGGACCACCTCAAGAGTTTTGGATTCTCACCCCTCATCTGCATGAGCCATCTGAGGGGCCTGTGGTCTGTCTGAACCCGGAAGTGAGTCCCAAACAGGTAGGGTCTTAGCTTCTTCAGTGCCCAGACCACAGCAAAAGCTTCTCTCTCAATAGCACTCCACCTCTGTTCCCGTGGTAATAGCCTTCTGCTAATAAAGACTACTGGTTGGTCTAGGCCCTCCTCATTTAGCTGTGCTAGGACCGCCCCTATGCCATGCTCTGAAGCGTCTGTCTGCACAATAAATTCCTGGGAATAGTCAGGGGCCTTGAGCACGGGGGCCGTGCACATGGCTTCCTTCAGAGAGTCAAAGGCTTTCTGACAAGCCTCTGTCCAATTCACCAACCTAGGTTGTTTCTTGGAAGTGAGTTCTGTCAAGGGTGACACAATGGTACCATAGCCCTTGACAAACCTGCGGTAGTATCCTGTGAGGCCTAGAAAGGCTCTCACCTCAGTCTGTGTTCTAGGTGGTTGCCAGGCCTTGATAGTTTCAATCTTGGCCTAGAGTGGCTGCACCTTGCCACCACCCACTAGGTGTCCCAAGTACACCACGGAACCCTGCCCAATCTGGCACTTACTAGCCTTGATGGTCAGGCCTGCCTGTTGCAGGGCCTGAAGCACCTCTTTGAGGTGGAGCAGGTGTTCCTCCCAGCTGGAACTGTAGACAGCTATGTCATCCAGGTAGGCTGCACAGAAGGCATCCTTGCCAGCTAGGACCCGGTTAACCAACCGTTGGAAGGTAGCGGGGGCATTTTTCAATCCAAATGGCATCACCCGGAACTGGTAATGACCATCAGGGGTCGAAAATGCGGATCTCTCTTTAGCCCCCTCAGTCAGGGCGATCTGCCAGTACCCTGAAGTAAGATCAAACGTACTCAGGAACTTGGCAGCACCCAGTCTGTCAACGAGCTCATCAGCTCGGGGGATGGGGTGAGCATCAGTCCGTGTGACTGAGTTGAGACCCCAGTAGTCCACACAGAACCGGAGTTCTGGCTTCGCACCTAGGGCAGTAGCCTTAGGGACCAGCACTACCGTGCTGGCCCAGGGACTACTGGATTTCTCGATAACCCTTAAAGCTAACATCTTGGAGACCTCCTCCTTGATGCTGGCCTTCACCTTATCCGATAACCTGTACATTTTGTTCTTCACAGGGAGACTGTCACCTGTGTCAATGTCATGAACACAGAGGTGGGTCAGTCCAGGAGTAAGGGAGAACAGGGGGGAGAACTGCTCCAACAGCTCATAGCAGTCTCCTTTCTGGTTTACAGTCAGGGAGTCAGAGAGAATGACTCCTTTCACTGACCCATCACCTTCTTGGGCAGAGAGGAGGTCGGGGAGAGGTTCACTCTCCTCTTCCATTCCTTCATCTGTGACCAGAAGCATGTTGACCTCAGACCTCTCAAAAGGAGCCTTTAGTCGGTTGACATGGACCACCCTTAGGGGGTTCCTAGGGGTTTGGAGGTTCACTAGGTAAGTGGCCTCCCCTTTCCGCTCCTTTACTTCAAATGGGCCAGTCCAGCGGTCCTGGAGAGCTCTAGGCTCTACTGGCTCCATTACCCACACTTTGTCTCCAGGTTGAAACTCTACCAGGGTGGCCTTCTGGTCATACCAGCGTTTCATTACCTCTTGACTGGCCTCAAGGTTACTTTGGGCCTCTTTCCAGAAGCGGGTCATCTGGTTGCGGAGGGTCCACATGTAGCTGACCACATCCTGCGGGGGTGCCTTTGGAGCTCTCTCCAACCCCTCCTTGACAATGCTTAAGGGTCCCCTAAGTGGGTACCCATAGAGAAGCTCAAAGGGACTGAACCCCACCCCCCTCTGGGGGATCTCTCTGTAAGCAAAGAGAAGGCATGGTAAGAGGACGTCCCACTTACGCCTCATGGCCTCAGGGAGGCCACCAATCATGCCTTTCAAGGTCTTTTTGAATCTCTCCACAAGACCATTAGATTGGGGGTGATAGGGTGTGGTGAATAGGTTACACCACACGCATCCCACAGAGACTTCATGTATGCAGACATGAAGTTAGTGCCTCTGTCAGACACTATCTCCTTTGGGAATCCCACACGGGTAAATATTCCCATCAGAGTTCTGGCCACCACCTGTGCAGTTATGGTCCTCAGAGGGATTGCCTCTGGGTAACGGGTGGCATGGTCCACCAAAACCAGGATGAACCTGTTGCCTAGGGCAGTTTTGGCGTCCAATGGACCAACAATGTCGATGCCCACCCTTTCAAAGGGTGTGCCAACGACAGGAAGTGGAATCCGGGGGGTTTTAACCCTTTTCCCTGCTTTACCACTGGCCTGGCAGGTAGGACAAGATCTACAGAACTTATCTGAGGTTGTCCTCATTCTGGGCCAATAAAAGTGGGTGACAAGCCTGTCAAAGGTCTTGCCTTGCCCCAAATGTCCTGCGAGGGGAATGTCGTGAGCCAGACCCAGTAGGAAGGTTCGGTAACACTGGGGGACCACCAGCGCACGCGCTGACCCAATGGCCGGAACCTTAGGCTCACTGTAGAGGAGATCATTCTCCCAATATAGGTGGTGATCGCCAGAGGCTTCACCTGCTGCCTGGTCGGACGCTTGCTTCCTCAGGCCCTCTAGAGTGGGACATTCTTTCTGCGCTTGGCAGAATTCCTCCCTGGTGGGTCCACCCTCAACTTGCCAGCCAGCAAGCTCAGGTAGGTCACCTAGGGTGGCAATGTCTTCTCCAGTTGGCCCGGGAGCCTCCTCCTCAGGAGCCCCGTCAACCACTGCGGGAACTTCTGGGACCGGTTTCCCGCGCCCCGTCCCCCTCCTCTTGGCAGTTCTCTGGGCCATTGTTCCAGGCTCCAGACGCCCTTGACTTCCCTCTCGGTCAGCCATGGACAGTGTGGTCATGCAGACCCACTCAGGTAACCCTAACATCTCCAGGTGAGATCTGAGCTCTACTTCTTTCCAAGCAGTATGCTCAAGATCATTGCCTAACAGACAATCTACAGGAATGGCAGGGCTCACAGCTACTTTCAGAATACCAGAGACCTCCCCCCCCCCACTCAAAGGGAACCAGAGCCACCGGTAGGTGATTCTCACAATTGTCAGCGACTATGACCTGGTGGAATGTATTAGGGACTATCTGCTCTGTTGACACCAGCTGACTCTTGATAGTAGTCATACTGGCTCCTGTGTCACGCAGAGCCTCCACCTTCTGCCCATCAATGGTAACCCACTGCCTGTACTTGGAAGTATTTTGGGGCATGTGGGCTTTGGGCACCATTTCTCCTTCTCCCAGGGACACTAGGGAAATCTCTACCTGCTCCCCAAAGCTATCTGGGTCCATCTCCCCTCCAAGCGCTACACTAGTCAACCCAGGTGTCTGTCCGGTAGTGGACGGTGCCCTCTTGGAGCACTGGGGGTCGCCTTTATAGTGACCATACTGGTAACACTCCATGCATTTGGGGTTGGATTTCCCTGACCTATCATATGTCCCTGGCTTTTTCCCAAATCTGGAAAAGGAATGGTTGCCACCCCCTCCCTGGGAATTCTTTTGGGGGCCTTTTGAGAGTTCCTTATCTGTAAGTTTATCTCCCCCCTCTTTCTTCTGTTGGGAACCCTGACCACCTTTGTGGGTGTGTCCCCCCAGGTACCTTTTTGGACACTCTGGTGCTAACCCAGAGGTCCGCCTCCTCAGCAAGCTTCCTGGGATCAGTCAGCTTACTATCTACCAAGTGCTGGCGCAACTCTGTATAGGTAACATTGAGTATATGCTCTCTCAGAATCAAGTCATATAGCCCTTAATAATTATCTACTTTGTTGCCCCGCACCCATCCATTCAGTGCCTTACTGGAAAAGTCAAAGAAATCTACCCATGTTTGTGTGGTTTGTTTGGTGCGGTCCCTGAACCTCTGGCGGTATCCCTCAGGGGTCAGCCCAAACTTGGCAAGTAAAGTGGCTTTCTGAAGTGGGTATGTGTTTTGATCAGGTTGATCCAATGTGAGAAGTGTCCCTCCCCAATGGCGGCACATAACCCCACATAGCTACCTCCCATTGCCCTTCAGGAATCTCATGAGCCCTTAGTGCAACTTCATAAGCAGCTAACCATTTATCTATGTCATCTCCCACCACAAAACTGGGCACCACATTTTTGGGTATACAAACCTTCTTTTCTCCAGCAGGTCCTGTCTGTATGCTGCCACCATTATCGCTGGATTCAGACTGTCTCGCCTTGATCTCCAGCTCCTTGAGACTCAGTTCATAAGCCAACAATAGTTTCTTTTCAGCCAAAGCTCTTTCAGCTTCCACTTCAATCTGTTTGGCTGCTCTTTCAGCTTCAATCTGTTTGGCTGCTCTTTCAGCCTCAGCTTGCTTGGCTTCTCTCTCTGCCCTTCTTTCCTCCTGTTGAGCCTCAATTTTCAGTTTTGCCATTTGCAATTGGAACTCCCTTTCCTCTCTCCTTTCCTCTGCGGTCAGGCTTTGCACAGAGACACTGCTCCCTGGTCTGGAAGGGGGCACAATTGCAGTGGTACCATCATTCACAGATAGCAACAAATCCTCTGAGGGGCCATTTTCTGGCTCCTCTTCCTCATCATCCTCTTCTAAATGGGCTTCTGCCCAGGCCCTCAGCGCCACTTGAAAGTCATCCTTTTTGGAGGCCCCTTGGGTGGGTACCCTCATTGCCCTGCAGAACCCCTTTAGCTGTTTGACCGTATATGTATCCAACAGGACTAGGTCAAAGTCTCCCATTTGAGACCCAGTCAGAGACATGTTGAGTGAGCATTTCGTTTTTGAAAATTGTCAGGAAAAAACGAATTTGCAAAAAGAGATAAAAATCAAGTTGACCTTCAACTGTGGGTAGGTAGTGAAATACTTAGCTACTGTATGTCACCGCACAAATACAAGTCCTATCCTCACCGCTGATCACCAATGTTAGAAATTGGGTTTTTGGTTGGCAGTCAGGTTACCGTCTGTCCAAGCAAGAACCCTCACTCTAGTCAGGGTAAGTCACACACAATCCAAATTATCCTGTGCCCACCCTCTGGTAGCTTGGCACGAGCAGTCAGGCTTAACTTAGAAGTCAATGTGTAAAGTATTTGTGCAATAAATCATACAATAACACAATATAGCACCACAAAAATACACCACACAGTGATTAGAAAAATAGATAATATTTATCAGGATAATTGTAGGTCAAAACGAATAAAGATGCAATGTGAAATTGTAGGGATATCACCGGAAAGTGATATCAAGTGTCTTAAGTCTTTAAAAATCAATCAAAGTCTCTTTCAAGCACAAAGTACCTGGTTTGGAGTGGAAAATCTCCGCAAAGGGACGCAGAAGAAGAGATACGTGGAAAAATGGTGTGTGTGTCGATTTCTCCCCAGCACACACGGACTTGCGTTGTTATTTTTCACACGGGGAAGTTGTGCGTCGTTTTCCGGCGTGCGGACAGTCTCTTTCTATGGGTCGCGGGGATTACCAGATGTCCCGGGTCTGTGCGTGGATTCTATGGTTTGTTTTCCGGCTGCGTGTCGTTCCGCGGGGCTGTGCGTCGAAGTTTTGCTCTCACGGCAGGCGTTGCGTCGATTTCTCCTCTGAAGTCGAGCGGCGTTGTCCTTGCGAGGCTGTGCGTCGAAGTTACGGTCGCCCCAAAGGCGGCGCGTCGATCAGCGTCGGTGTGCGGCGTTTTTCTCGCTGCGGAACAAGCTGTGCGTTTAAAATTTCGGCGCACGAAGATTCCAAATGAAAAAGAGAATTCTTTTTGGTCCTGAGTCTTCAGGGAACAGGAGGCAAGCTCTATCCAAGCCCTTGGAGAGCACTTTCACAGCCAGACAAGAGTACAGCAAGGCAGCAGGGCAACAGCAAGGAAGCAGTCCTTTGTAGAAAGCAGTCAGGTGAGTCCTTTAGGCAGCCAGGCAGTTCTTCTTGACAGGATGCATGTTCTGGTTCAGGTTTCTTCTCCAGCAAGTGTCTGATGAGGTAGGGCAGAGGCCCTGTTTTATACCCAAATGTGCCTTTGAAGTGGGGGAGACTTCAAAGAGTGGCTAAGAAGTGCACCAGGTCCCCTTTCAGTTCAATCCTGTCTGCCAGGGTCCCAGTAGGGGGGGGGTGGCAGTCCTTTGTGTGAGAGCAGGCCCTCCAGCCTCCCAGCCCAGGAAGACCCATTCAAAATGCAGATGTATGCAAGTGAGGCTGATTACCCTGTGTTTGGGGTGTGTCTGAGTGAATGTACAAGGAGCTGTCAGCTAAGCCCAGCCAAACGTGGATTGTAAGGCACAGAAAGATTTAAGTGAAAAGAAATGCTCACTTTCTAAAAGTGGCATTTCTAGAATAGTAATATTAAATCCAACTTCACCAGTCAGAAGGATTTGGTATTACCATTCTGGCCATACTAAATATGACCTTCCTACTCCTTTCAGATCAGCAGCTACCACTCCAATACTGTATGAGGGCAGCCCCAATGTTAGCCTATGAAGGGAGCAGGCCTCACAGTAGTGCAAAAGCGAATTTAGGAGTTTTACACTACCAGGACATGTAAACTACACAGGTACATGTCCTGCCTTTCACCCACACAGCACCCTGCTCTAGGGGTTACCTAGGGCACACATTAGAGGTGACCTATATGTGGAGAAAGGGGAGGTTTAGGCTTGGCAAGTACTTTTAAATGCCAAGTCGAGGTGACAGTGAAACTGCACCCACAGGCCTTGCAATGGCAGGCCTGAGACAAGGTAAAGGGGCTACTTACGTGGGTGGCACAACCAGTGCTGCAGGCCCACTAGTAGCATTTAGTCAACAGGCCCTAGGCACATATAGTGCACATTACTAGGGACTTATAAGTAAATTAAATAGTCCAATCAGGTATGATCCAAGGTTATCATGTTTAAAGGGAGAGAGCATATGCACTTTAGCACTGTTAGCGGTGATCAAGTGCGCAGAGTCTAAAAGCCAGCAAAAACAGTGTCCAAAAAGTGGAGGGAGGCAGGCAAAAAGTCAGGGGTGACCACCCTAAGGCTGTCAGGTCTAACAGTGTGACTAGAAGATTATAGATTGCGGGTAATTTAGACATATGGGCAAAGGGACCAGTGATGAGTAAGTGCATTAGGCCCCATTTTGATGCCTCCTAGGAGCTGCTCCATGAGATCCTTCTGTCTTCCACCACTTTCCTTACCTAAGTTTCTTTCTATTCCTGCATCTCTCATCGTTGCACCCCTTTCTATCAATCCTTTCTGTTTGAAGCTCCGGTAGTAAGATGACCAGATATGGGAGGGTGCACTTGGATTGGATTTATCGGTTGCTCATTGGCTGCAGAGGATCTCAGTACCAATAACAACTGCCATGCACCTGTACCTACCTTTTGACTTGTCTTCGCAATATAATTGTATGTCTCCTGTGACCCCGGAATTACCCTTTCTGTGCACTTTTCTCAGATTTTGTGGTGATGCTTGAAGAATTAAGGGTGCACCGCTGCGCAAACAAGGACGGTGTGCTTTATGAGCAATTTGGGCCCAGGTGGATCTTTCCAGCAACGACACCCTGGGACAATAAGGGCCAAATCCAAACTGCCTGAATACAATGTGCACAGCTGTACAGAGTGCTCTTGAATGGGCTGCCTGAATAAGTGAAGAAAAGGGGTACAAACAGCTAAGGGGTGCATCAGACCAAGTGGGATGAAGGGCAGGCTGAGGGCGAGAGAAGCAAGTTCTAGCCCACAGCTATTACCTAAAAAAATCTGTTCAGTGTCAAGGCGAGTCTGTGCTAGGAAAGTTGCTTGGCTACATGCTCAAAAGGACACTGTGTAGAAGGACACTGGCCTTTCTCGGTTTAGCTTCACAGTGATGAGAAGCAGCTTATAGACACTGGGTTGGTGCTTATCTGGGGGATTATGACAATTCAGGGACTTTGGTTAGATTCTGAGCAGCACCTGCACACAAGCGTACTTGATCAGTGAGTAGTCTGTCTTGCAATGAAAGCATTTCTCCCTTCCTTCTTCGGCAGCACGATTCAGATTCTGTCAGACAAACCCACTACTGTATATTACATCAACAGATAGGGCAGCATGGCACATAGGATCTGGTAACCTATTGGTACACCGCTCCTCCCGTGCCAAGGAGACCTTCTGCCGCAGCAGGATGGGTAGGTCCTCCATCCCGATCCCCAAATGCTGAGACTAGACATGTGAAGATTGGGAAGTGCCAGCTAGAGTTCTTTTCTCTTCCTGGTGATGTTGCAGATGTCATTTTACTGGCCAGGAAGCTGCTACGAAATCCATCAGCATACATCACTGGAAAATGTTTGCTCAGTGGTGCAAGTTGGAAGGTCTCAACCTCTTTAAATCTAGCCCTTCCAATGTCTTGAAATGGACCACGTCGTGGTATGGCTGTGGCTACAATCAGAGGGCTGCCTGGAAGCTCCTGTCTGCCTTCATAAGCCTTCCTGATCAACCTTCCCTGTTTAGTTTGTCACAAGTGGCGTATTTTCTAATAGATTTGCTTTACTTATTTCCGCCCACTCCGATTATCGTTCCTCAGTGAAATTTGACTCTGGTTATGACTTGCCAGATGGAATCTCCATTCAAGCTGATACACAATTGTTCAGTTTGGCTTCTTACATTAGAGGCCATTTTGCGGTGGTATTAATTCAGCACATAGGATCAGAGAAATTCAGGCCCTTCCAGTTCACCAACCTTTCACAGATTTCTACAGAGATAAGTTGGTTCTTTGCACCTGACTGTCTGATTACAAAAAGTGGTTACAGCATTTCGTATGACCTAATCCATATTTCCTCTCTACTCCACATCCAGCCGAGAGAGGGGCAGCAGCATACACCAGACCCCAGAAATGCAGTGTCTTAAAATATCATCTGCACTTATCAAGAGAGAGTAGATGATAATCTCTTTGTGGGCTTTGCCAGAGCTAAGGGCCAGGCATTGACCAAACTCAATTTGTGCCAAGTCATCCTTTATAAGATCTGCTATACCTTGGCCAAGAAAGACCTTCTAGAGGGGATTTATGCCCATCCCTCCCGAATCAGGGATGTCCCCAAAGCTCCCTCTAGATAGGGCCAAGTAGCTATATCTGGTCATCTGCATTTGTCAAGCACTACTGCCTCAGGTCTCAGGCACACAGTAATAGGTACTTTGCCCAAGCTGCGTTGCGTGATCCTTGGGTACCCGGAACTACTCCATACAAGCTCCAGGGTGGGGTTGCTTTGGGGCTCATTCATAAAGGGAGGCATCTGTAGGAAACCCCATAAAAGGAAGTTCCTGACCTCTGTAGCAAGACTTCTGATGGACAGTCTTCTCACAGCTTCCTCAGTGCCCTCCCTCCTCTCCTTAGGAGTCAGTGCCAAGGCAAATAAGATGCCAAAGTATGCAAACATGTTAGGTGCTGAAGTTGTCACTGGCCTTGTCTCCACATGCCTCGATGGGGTGCTGAGAAAGGAAGCACAAGCTGGAGCTTCATGGACCACCGGCTTGTGCTGGAGAGCTGTTGCTGGGAGAAAACCTTGCCCGGACCAGTCTGAAGCCTGGTAGACCAATTCTTAAGGTGAGGAGTCTGCAGGCAGGTGTATCCCTCAAAAACACACTTCTGAATCAGCAGCATGAATATATGGCTGTGCTTCTTTGCAGGCTGACTTTCATACACAGCATGCTCTCCTTTAGGAAATCATCAGTGATAACCCTGCAAACCACCGGGAAGTCTATTTGTGAGCAAGGCTCTTGCTTTAGGGGCCTTTTATGCCAAAGGTGAAGCAAGGCAATTCAATAGGCACAAGGGAGGAGATTGGCAAACGAGAAAAGAGCGGCACTATATTTCGCCAAAGTGCAAGTTGTTCAAGAAAGACATTCCAAACAAGATAAAAGGAAAAGCTGTCACTGGCACGCTCTCTGTTCCAGTTAGTAAGTTATATATTGTGGCAGGGCCTGCAGAGAAGATGCTTACACAGAGGCAGTAGAAACAACTGGTATGTGGGAAGAACATCTGGACATGTTCAAGCCGCTTTTGTTCCTCCTCCTCTGACAATCAAGAGGCATTTGTGATGGTTGAATGGTCAATCTGGCACAGTCGTAAATGATGGCGCCCTTGAGCAATGCACAGTATCACCTCGCCGAAGTCCCGGCCCATTTCTGGGATGAGGGTAAATAAGAATAAAAGGATTTTCTTGGTATTAAAATTAAGCTGGTTCTGCTATCACTTTCTTTTGTTGGAGCAGCATTCTCTAAAGCAAAACCAGCAACAAAATAAATGACACATGCAATGAAGGCGTAATGGCCAGGAAAGATATTTTCCACGCATTTTGTGGCGCCTGCTAAAATCAGTTCATGAATGTTGTCTTTTTTCAGTGTGTTGCAAAAGTTCCCTGTTCTGTTTCTGTGTGACAACTTCGACCGCAGGCTTTTGAAACTAGAGGGTACTTGTCGTAGATCTGATGACACACGTTCTAGCTTGCATAAAGATTTCCCACATCATGGGCGACCCTGAGTGATCGAGCTTCTGCTGGTACCAATTAGCACCCCCCCCCCCCCCACCCACGTCACAACTATGTTTCTGTGCGCCCTACAAATGTACAAAGGGGAGCCGAGAAGAGGGCAAGAGTGATCGGCGTGCTCTTCCAATAACAAGCAGCGTTAAAAAACGCTGCGTTTGTGCATCATCCAATCGCATGCCGTGTTTGATTAACCAAGCCACGTTGGCGTTGTGCATAAAATTACTCATTCAGGAAAGATAACGAGCCCCTTTTGAAAGGCTTTTCTGCACCTTGATAATTGTTTACTTCCATCAATGGCCCATTATTTTAATCTTATGATCCACCCCCATTAGGCCGGATTTAAAAGCCCTCCTCCTACATTCTTTGACAAGACATCTGCTGAAATGTATATGGCAACGAATTAGAACCATCATAATTAAACCGTAGAATGTGATGGAAGACAACAATTGTTAGTTCTCTTTAGTCTATCCTTTTAAGTGCTATCTGTAACCGGGCTGCTTTAGCACTGGCAGTGCCCGGTGTGCCAATTTTTGTTGGTACACTTCCCTCCCGCCAGGACCTCCTTCTCAACACAGTTTCTCACTACCACCTCCAGCGGTGACCCTCTTCTCTCCAAAGCCCTCTTGGATTAAATTCATTTTATAGCGCTATATCCCAATGTAGGGTGTCAGAGTGCTTTAGATAACACTCAGACATTATACAGAGAAAACAAATTATGCAAGTGTGTAAACCAGGATCCAGTCTGAGGCCTGGGGAATATTCATAAGGTGAAGAATCTGTAGTTAGAAGTATCCATCAGAAACATTTATATTATAAAGAGCCAACAAATTATATAATTGTGTAAATCAAGATTTATGAGGTGTTGGAGGTTGGTTATTAGTACAGGTAAGTACACACCTACCACTAAACAACGCCCCCAAGACAATGTTAGGTCCAGTCAAGTTCTAAAAACATTAGCGCCTGGCTTAACGCCTGGTAGCTTGGCAACGAGCAGGCAGGCTTAATTTAGGAGACAGGTATGTAAAGCATTTAAATACACCAATACGGTAAACAATTAAGACATAACACACAATAAAACCCCACACCAATTTATAAAAATAGGAAATATTTATATCTTTAAAATGACACCAAAACAATAAAGATCCAATATAGGGAACTGGAGTTATGAATTTTAAGGATTAAAAAAAAAATGTGCTTTCTAAGAAATCAATAGCGTTAACTGGAGCCATCTGATCGTACTTGACCGGGACAGAGTCAAAGTTTCAGGCGGACCGCGATGGAGCCATGATCGGATACAATGAGCGAAAGGCCTCAGGCAAAATTTTACCTTCGCACTTAAAATCTTTTCTGGAGCTTTTCTCTCTCAACATTGTGTGGTTCTCCCCAGCAAGCTGATTTCAATGCAAAATCATCGGACTGCTTTTCCGTGAGATCCTAGTCAAATCCTGGAAGTCTGGCGCTCCGGAGCTTTCAGCGGGACAAACTTGAAGTTCAGACTGTGTCGCGATTGAAGGTAGTCTGATCGATCCACTTATAAAGCTTTTTCCAAAAGTTGTTCCAAACTTCTGGAACTTCTTCCTGAATTTCGTTTTGAGGGTTCAAAGTGCCAAAAACACAAATCTAAGGCTCTAGAAGCTGATACGGTCCTTGGAAGTTTAGGACTACAGTTCCCACAATGCACCTGTCCAAATCCTTAAAAGTCTACTGGACGCACTCCAAGCAAGGGACTTTCGTGATAGTTGGTACAGACCAGCTCTGTTAACTTGTTGCTCTAAGGGAGTCAGCTCCTTTTTGAAGCAAGGCAAAGTCCTTAGTGCTGCTGTTCCAGTGTGCAACAGGAGCAGTACTTCGGGGTGCAATCCTTTGGGTTGCAGACCAGGGTTCCAGCAGGGCAGTCCTTCTTCCCTTGGTGGTTTCAGACAGCAGATCTGAGTTGCAATGCAGCTTAGCCACATTTATTCAATCATCTTGGGGAACAAGCAGGGGAGCACCCCTGTTCAATGAGATGCAGGGGTGCCACCCAAAAGCATAACAGCTTCCTCCAAAGTTTGGCATTTTCTTGTCCCATAAAGCAATGCACTTTAAAATCCAAAGAGAAGCAAGACCTGGTTAAATAAACCTACTGGTGTGGCTCATTTCCATTAACACCCCCCCACTGGACCATCTGCAAATTCCTTTCCTGACCCTGCTATTTGTGGGGTACTGGGTGAGAGGGCAGGCCTGCCTGGCATTCCTTTCTGTCCTGTTTATTTTGAAGTGAAGTTTGATTTACTCAGCCCCCTTCCTGGCTTCTGCTGCCACCCACATCAGATAACCTCTGCTCAGTGCAAGTCACTTATCTCATCAAAGCAGCCTAGCTAGTCCTGTTAAGGATGACCAATCAGGAGAGGCCACTAGCAGACTGTATTTTGGCTTACAAAAAATAAAGCCCTATAACTTATTTTCTGTATTACTTATGATAAATTCGGTGGTAAGTTGCTGGATTTATCATTACCAATCATTTGAGTCCTTTCATGACATATTTAGCTCCGTCCTAGCAATATTTAAGCTTATGTGAAATATTCCTATGTTATTTTATGGAGCTAATTATCTACAATGAGGAAAAATGAATGGGACATTTTTCCCTTACCAAGGCATATAAAACACCCTTTATAATGTCCCTGCTTAAAGTTCCATGGCACCCTACCCCTGGGTCACATAGGGGAGACCTTAGGGGGATATAAAAATAAGGTAGATTATCACTTTGGAAGTACCTTTAATTCCAAAGTTGAATTTGTGCAAACTTTACTTTTTAAATACAGTCCGCAAGGCAGGGCTGCCTTTAAAAACAACAGCAGACAACAAAGGAATGCATTCTCCAGTGCAGGAAATCTACTAGGCCTCTAAACGTCCCTGCCCTATTATATACTAGGGGCTTATGGATAGTTTGAAACTATTATCTACATGCATGAAAGGAAGAGAGCACAACAGCAACATATTTATAAAGTTATGGTGCCGTTGCTCTTTACCTTGGCACTGATGCACTTTAAGCAGCTTTGCACTCATGGGCACATCCTTGTACCATAGTACAAAGGTGCCCTCCGGGATTAATCCTGCCTTGAGAAGGCAAACTTTTTTATGGCAATCAATTTCTACCAAATGTTAAAAGAAAGGGATTAGCATCAAAACCATTAGTGGTTTCTTGGGAATGCCAAGTACCACCTATGGCGCACCCACCTAGCACAAAATAGGACTACTTTACATTACTTTAGGGCTACTTTCTGAACTATGTATCAGCATCTGTGTTTTGCTAATAGCTAGTCCTCATACTGAGCAGAAACCCAAGTGGTTACTGGCTGCCATGGAGCTCATTCTTAGGCAAATAACATTGCTACTCTAAATATACCTTTGAAGGCGTATGTGTAATACACAATATGTTTTGAAGGTTTTTTTTTTATTAGGGTATTACTTCAGTGGTCAGTTACATAATGTATAGCATTGTTCTGTCGTTTGTGGTGATTATACATTCCTACTTTTCCCTGCTGGTCCAAGTAGCATTGACAAGCACATTGTGTGGGCTTTTTTAGTTGTTTGTGGGCCTGTTTATGGCTTACTGGGCTGGGTGTAACTGTTGATTTCCCGGATATTGAAACAAACATTGGCTGCAGCAAGTACAAATCTATGTAGATTTCCATACCTTGCAAAACACTTGTACAAGGTGTCTTTGGAAGTTCAAAACTGCCCAACTGTGCAAACATGAGCCACTTTTTCAGGTCCCCAGTTCATTAACAGGGGCCACTTTTATTTTGCTGCCTGGAACTATGTTCTGTCCCAGTGCGACTCTGCTCCCAAAGGTGGACAGGCACCACAGAAGAGTCGCATTTGGAGTCATGTATTTTTTTAAAATCTCTTTGCAACTTCTATTCCCTTTTTATACTCCTTCCTCTTCAATCTCCATGTACGAAAATGTATTGGCTTTGAAGTGTTTTATTCCGAATGGCGTGCACCAAAGTATAGCCTGTTAGCAGATGAAAAAAAAATATACTTAGCCTACAAAGAAATACGCCTAAGTATACTTCGTTTATGACTACTTTTACAGTTAAATAGTTAGAAAATAATGTACTTGGTCACAAAAATACCTTACTGAACAGCGGGATCAAAGAAGAATATACATAACATTAAGGAATTAAATCAGCTGGGGAACGAAACCAACTTCTTTCGTTTGCTGTTGCAGGAACTAACTAACCTGGTGGAGACTTTCAGTTGCATTTTAGCTCGTGCTTTTATAATACTATATAATGCCCACTACATATAAAGAAGTAACAATCTAAGGGGTGCGTTATCTCTAACGTATCAGGGAAACATTTGGTTTGATTACACTGCAAGTACATTTTGTATGTATTTTTTTAGTTTAATTGTTAGTACTTTTTTCAGTCTGTACAACGCACAGATCCGAAAAATAAAATCCTGCAACATAAAATAAACATCTTAAGATCAAAAACTCTCTTTACGTGCTTATGGCTGCTTAATCATACTAATGGCAATCTTAGGAATGCGTCAGCCATCTCAAAACAGAATGGCTACTCTCCTGATTGCAGCTTGAAATATTCTTTAGGGGCCGAAACACTTTAGATGTGACTACAAGGGCCTACCTTACTTTTAGATCCTGTAAGAGCATGGTGAGGATGCATCTACACATTCAGCCTGCTGCAGAGAGAAGTGGGGGCGTCTAAAGCAGTGCTTAATTTGTGCCGGCGGCATTCATTTTAGAGGACCAGCAGTTAGTTTCTGCATCAGGCACTTATTGCGAGCAAAAGCCCATATGGGAAAGGCAGAGGAAGAAAAAAAACGCAAAAGCGTCACATAAGGAGAAATCTGCAAGAGTGAGCTGAAGGGGCAGGGAGTGGCTGTAAATGGATTAAAGAGGTACGAAATGGCCTTAGTATTGGGTGTTCTCACATTTAAATGCAGCAGCCCCGTGTATCAGAGGTGAGCTTTGGGCACGGGATGTTTATATTTACAAATCAAGCACTAGATGCTCGACCCAGCATCATGGCTCTCACTGCTGCCACGTTTTGAGTCAGGCGAGCCCCCCAGTTCATTCCCTCGCACTTTGCAGCCTTCAAAGGCATGTTCTGCAAACAAAGCTTCATGTGTGTGGGTGATGTGCCTGGAAGGAGTCTCTCCTCCGCATCCATGCAAGGTTTCTTCTTATGGACATTCTAGGAGCCTATCAAACCTTGCATGTTTGGTACTGTACGTCTGTCCCAGTCAAACTGCTGCACATCGCAGAGAATGCGTGCAGGATTCTGCCATGCCAGTCCACCCCGAGAAGCTGAAGGAAGGACAAGTATGGAGAGGGCACTCAGTGAAGGGTTTCTGTTCGTCTTCTGTGGTGAGTTTGCATTTGTCAGCCTTGCCCAAGATCATTTTGCAGGAGCATCTGAGCTCTTAGCTACAGCAAGAAGCCATCTTCCAGTCATGCAGGGACTCCTGAAAGGGGTGTGTGTGACCCGTTCTCTACACAAGACCTGCTCCCACGAATGAAAGGTGCCCTTTCTGCATTGATGACACTGACATTACGAGCACCAACATCTGGATTCAATTAAAGTTCCTCCAGTCGTCTGACCAATGAAGAGCTGCCGACGGACTCTGCCCCACTGTGTTTTGGGCCTCTTGGGGAGCAGGGTTTCTAACCTACTCAGAACCTTTATCCTTTGACCCAGACATTCTCCAGCAGACATGGTTTCTAAGGGCCAAGACATGGGTCTATGTGCACAGAAGACACTTCTTTTAAAGCAACATTAAACAGCAACGAGAAGCAACAGAAGTGAACGTCACTGTACAGGCATCAGCAATTCTTACAAGAGGAGTGGCTGAGAGTATTATTTTTTTAATACTATACACATCATACAAATAGTACAATGGTAAAGCAATCGTGTAATATCCATTACTGGAGAGGCTCTCCCAAGGGGGCGCAGGAGGGCTATGATTTCTAGGTAATGAGCTGCATTCAGAGGGGATCTAATTTGATTATTGAAATATGCCTTGTGTATATTTCTTCCGTGTGGATTGGTAAATATATGTTTTATCTTCATAGCCAGTAGACACATAGGACGATTTAATTCGTTCAGGCTGTAAGGGATATATTGTTATACCGTAAAGCAGGTTCTCCTCTTGGCAGTAAGAGAGCCTGAGGTAGTCTACATCTAATATAATATGGGCACTGTTACCAAAGATTGTGGGCACATTTCAACCGAGCAAAGATAAACTGCTTGGCAGAATTATTTAATTAGGGTTTTGGGGCAAGAAGTATACACACATTAGTTTCAAATAGATGAGCAGAAGGAAGAAAGATTGCGTTTGAAGTGTGTCTGAAGAAATTGCTTATCCATGACAATCCCAAAACACATTGTGCTGCAGAGGCATCACTCTAGAATCAGGACCAAAAAATAAAGTTGATATTTTGGAAAACTCTTGTAACCGCCCAGGGGAAGTTAGCATCAATGCGGTGTTGGATGCTACATAAAGAAGGTTATGGTGGTACCAAAGAGCGTGGAAGGGGGAGACGATGATGCCAGCCTGCAAGTTTACATGTGGCAACAGGGGCCCTATCACTTATGGAGTGCACTTCTGTTTGCACCACGGCACACCTTTAAATAGGGGAGCCGTGGACAAGCAGGGAAAGTGCGCCCTATTTCAGTGAATGCGCTGCCCCCACGGCACCCCTACCTTGTGCTGCCCTAGGAGCAGCACATTCAAGTGAATATGGAGCCGGTGCATCAAAGCCGCTCTGTGTTTCACTGTGCAGGAGGCACCCTGCCTGCACTTTAAAGAGGAATCCGAGATCCCCTTGGAGGTGGGTGCAGTGAGTGACTACACCTGCCAGCAAGGGGATGTGTGGGAGGTCCATAGGGCCTCCTCCCTCCTCCCGTGTGCTGCTACCAGGGGGTGCACTGAAAGTGCGCCACATTTTCATGGCGCACTTTCAATGCACCTCCTGACAGCTAATTTGCCTTTGTGCCTGTGTCTATAATACAGCCCGGGATCAGAAGTAAAGAGAGTTCCTTATTTGCCTGGGGTCATGCCCCCGTGCAAATGAGGGAATACCCTCTTGATAGTGATGGCGCTGCATGTGCACCAGCACTATCTGTGCTACAGAAGGGGTCGCACAAGTGTCTGTGGCCGCTCCTGTCATACCATAGTGTCCCAGGAGCAGAGCTTAATTTGAGCTGGTGGCTTCCGGTGCTCAGCCCCAGCATTTAATTCTCAGCACCGGCTATAATGACAGTTTACTTCATGGTGCTGCTGTAGTCTAATTATGAGATGAGCACAAAAACAGCTGTTTAGTTATTCAATATACATTAAAAATGAATATTACCTGCCACTGACACCATTCTTTTATCGTTGGTTGGCTGGAATAGTCTGATTTGCCACGCTTCTAGGGGTGTGGTGGTTAGTAGTTGTGTTGGTACTGCCATAAGCAGTGCTGGCAGGGGCAATGGGTGGTGCAGGAGGCTGTGGTTTCTGAGAAAGGCCCTGGCACTTACCCTTTTACAGATTAAGCACTGCCCGGGGCGCACAAAAGCGGACACACAGGCCGGTTGCGTTCACGGTCACCCTCCGTAACAAGGCCCCAGACTGAAAAAATATAGTTTACAAGATCTGCAAAAAAATCTGGACCTTACAAATATCTCTCTGCAAAAACTTCGATCTATACTTAGTTTGTGAATCCAGCCAAATTCACTGACACATTTTAAAGAACTGCGCCATTTTCCAATGAGAACTCCAGGACAAGAATGTGCTTTGGTCCTCGATATCAAATTAGGTGCATTTTTAGAGGGAGATTTTTATTTGAAGTCAACATTTATGGTTGTCTGTTTTGCGGGCTCTATTTTTCAAAATACGTTTTTGCAGAATCTATTTTCTCATTATACAAGGCTACGCATCTGAAAACCTTTTTTTTTTTTCTATCGAGGGAGGGAGTCGGTAACACGCAAGGAAAGCAACAGCAGCTGTGCATATAGAGTACGTACCTCTTGGTGTCTTCATGCAATTTAATCTGCACCTCACCGTACAGGCTGGGACAACAGCAGCATGGAGGCGGATGCTTTCTTTGAATGTAGTAACTCTCAGCATCAGATTCAAAATATTCATTGTTTCACTTTTTTTTTCTTTTAGAACACGATGTTACTGTCAAGAAAGTTTTAGTTTTTGTACACAGGGCGACACCATGGAAAGAGCCTCATAAATAATTTTAATCGAGTAATGGAAATGGATCATGAAATATACATTTGCGACTTTCTTATCCCTTCATCGTACTCACACATTCAGATTTTTCAAGCAAACGAGTTAAATTTTAATAAATTGATTTAAAACCAAAAACGTGTCTGATGTGACACCACAATAACCTGGAGTGGTATCAATTTTACAATTTAATGTAATTTAAAATAAATTTAAGAGACATCACAGTTTTCTGCTAATGGAAACACTATAAAAGTGACATACAAAATAGTAATGACTGAGCGAGATATGAAGTCAAGGGAATGGGAAGCAACAAGAAACATTGACGTGTCCAATACCTCTTGTTGACATCTAATGCAGATGCTGACAGTGCAGCGAAACTGCTCAGCACCATGGCATGACATCCTTGTCAGGCAATTTGTAGGTGATACCCACTGTACTGCACCGTGGTAGCTTGTGTGCCATCTTGATTTTTATAGAAGCGAACCAGTGATTTTTTAAAACAAGTTTTCTGGAGCAAAACAGAAGATTTGGGAAAAGCCTCATCAAGAAAGTCTTCAATTTTGTGGTGACACAAAAGTAGGAATATAAATTTCCAATGTAGCGGGTATTTTTTCCAAAATGAGTTCAGGAAAAAACAGAACCAAGGTCTTGTTTTAGAACTGTGCTTCAGTGCAAATGAATGTCACTGCGGAACCTGCGAGAAAGCACCGGTGGGCTAGCAGGAGCAGTTCCCGCATCCCTTGACGCTGTTGATGATTTCTTCCTGTAGTTTTTTCCTCTCCTCGTCCTTGGGTAACCGCTCGCTGGCATCGGTCTGTTTCTTGACGCTGGTGTTCTGCATGCGGCTACTCTGCGTGTGCCACATCTCAGAGTACAGACTGGAAGGTTTGGCGAGGAGGTCAAAGTGCTTCCCGCGTTCCACCACCTTACCCTGTTGAATGAAAAAAATATCAGATGGTCAGCCAGTGTAGGCCTATCTAGGAGGAGTTGGCTCCTAACAGACCACGGTCAGCATGTATCTATCTCTATCTTTGTAAGGTGGTCACTACAAAATATCATGGTCAGAACTCAAATCAAATGCATCATGAAAACCCCATTACTGACAGAAGACTCACAGATCAAAATTCCCTTCCTCTGTAAAGGGGTATAGTAAATGAAGAGATAAATGTTCATTTCTTTTATGAAGCTCATAAAAGTTGGATTTGCTCTTTGATGAGTTGAAAGCAATATATAATGTAAAAATAACATGTCTGTTTAATGGAAAATCCAGCGAATTATAGACTTTCCCAAAGCCGTCTCATCCTTGTGTGACTATTAAACGAAAAACTGCAGGGATTCATTGTTTTTATTGATCCAAGTATGATCCACAGTTAATTTGCTTCCTTTTGACAGCTGCTCGTGAACATGCTGGATAACAAAATGAGCTCCTGTCAATTTTATTGCTACTTATGCCAGTTAGCCCTGAACAAATTTCATTCTAAAGAATGCAGGCTATAAAAACCAGTTCGTTTTTTAAATAAATCAGCCACACATTTTCTTGTCTCCAGGCGGTGTACTCAAACGAGCAATGGTTTCTTGAAATATTAGGACACAAAAGATCAGCCAGTGATCTGTGGATGTAAAGGTGGGCAGCTGGTGTCTGGCTGCAAAGGAATCGCAGCGCATGCTTAGTTGATGTGGTGAAGGCGTATCCCTGTGCGGCACCTACAGGAATGTGTAACGTCATTTGTGAAACAAAAACGGTTGAAAGTTTGCAAGCAGTAGTCCCTACATTTCAATACGCGTTTCACGCCTGCGTATATGCATGCGTCATGACGCACTAGTGTGCATGCTTTACAAAGCATGCATGTATTGTGATCATGCCAGAAAAATTATTTTCAACTCACTGTTCTAACATGGCAGGTGGCCATGTTAGAGAGGTAAATTGAAACCCAAAAAATGAAACACAAAGTGGAGGCAAGAGCAGAAAATGAGCACTGGGCAACTGCTAGGCCCTCATAAACAAATAAAATAAAGTATTTCAAGGGGGAGCAGGAAGGAAGCCTCAATAAACTGGAGAGGAGCAAAACGAGAACGCAAGGAGGCAGAGGAACGTGAGAGATGAGAACAAAGAAACCCGTGCGCTCACAGAATGCTAAAGGTAAAGTGAAACAAAGCGCCCAGAGGTTAGTGGTGGAAAGATCAGAACAAAGTGAGACTGATATGTTACTGGATTGAACAAACACAAGAATAAGGAGGAAAGCCATCAAATCAAGAGCAAAGAACTTGGGCAGAAAATAAAACCATACAATCATGGCCAAGAGGCAGACCCAAAGCCACTCTAAGTGTATACTGTGAACTGGAAACAACAGGTCTGCCTACAAAAAGCTACAGCTGTCTGTGACAAACACCTAAAAACCAAACCTGTACGGTTATTAGGCATACGCAAACAGAATGTTGCTTTTTGTCTTCAAGTCAAAGTGATAAAAAAAAAAAAAAAAAAAAAAAGAAAAAACCTCAGCGTGCACTGCTCCGCTTCTGCTTCACCTCGCTGCAGGCACAGGCTCTTAGCCTGCCCTGCGGCCAATTCTGACACTGCTCAAAGCAGCATCAGGATTGGCTGGGAGCACCCAGCCAGGGTGTTCCGAGGCAGGATCTCTCCAGCCCAGCAACTCTGTTCCTGGGCTGGAGAGAGAGCCTACAACGCATGTGTGTTTGGCCAGCCCAAGACAGCCGGCCAAACACACATGCGCTTTGAGAGCACTCCCCCTCAGTGCACGTCACCCCAGTGGCCCCGCCCCTTTTACCAAACAACGATAATACACACAGTTTATTATCGTTGTTTGGTAAAAGTTTTGCAGCTGTCGCTGCTGGCGTGGGGCGACACTCCTCCACCCCCTGGTAAAACCTGCTGAAATTTACTGGAAGGGAAAATACCTGGAGAATTCGGATAGATGCGGAATTTGAAGGGAAAAAGCACAGATTCCCTGTGATTTACAACTTTTTTTGGGAATATTCCGAATATGTTGTGCTCACCAGACCTGTGTCTACTGTCCCGGGTAAATAACTCAACTGGGTTATCGGGGAAAACCTTTGTATACCTGTAGAAGACTGATAAACCTAAATGGTTGTTTGACATTTAGCCTTCAAGTGAGGTAATTGCTTGCATATCTGATTAAGTAGGTGTCTTCTGTCTTCCTTTTTGCAAACAGTACATTATTAAAAAAAAATATATATATACGTATGTCTATATTCACGGAACTCTATCACAAACATATATATGACTATGTATGTTACACCAACATTTCTGCATCTCACAAAAAAACAAACTTCCTGGTATCAGGGTGACAATGGAACAGGTGGGGAAGAATGGCTGAGGTCACTTCTGAGTGACAGAGAAGATAGGACCCCCCCCACATCCCCCCAACACCACTTGAGAAACAGGGTAGCCAACTAGAGGAATATTTATGAACCACCATCTTATTCGGAAATGGCATGATGACTCTATCATCATAACATTTATGTGACACACAAAAATATACATCCTTACACAGTAGAATTTTTCCAGTTATGATTGCAAGAACCAATTTCACGTGGTTTCACTTTAGCATTTGTAAATGTAAGCGGAATACTTCAGCGAGGCTTGACATTTACAAGAGGGGGTTGAAGCACTCAAGAAGGTCGGCTGCTTGATTTCTTAACAAAATTGGGAAACAGGAGGCAGATGTGAGAAGAGCATACTTCAGCATCTAGTGGGGTCTGTGGCTGAATCTCAATGACATGAAGTGTTCCATCACATCTCCAGCTTAGGCCTTTCCAAAGCATACAAGAGACTCGATCAAAAACACTGATGGGTACTTTGTCATAGAATCAATGTACAGTCATTGATCTGTAGCCAATGGACACAAGCATGCTTAGTAACCCTGCGGAAGAACAGGTACCATTGGCATTTAATATTTTGCAAACAACCATTTTTACAGCACTGCGGAGCATTCTCACCAAGCGCCCTTTCATAGGAAACTATATAGGCCAGTGGTTCTTAACCTTTGTGGTTCCAGTAACCATGGGGGTCCGCGAGGCCTATTCAGGGGGTCTGAGACTGTTTTCAAAATTAAAGAATACCAAAATTGGTACAAAATGATTACAGTATATTCATATTTAGACGAAAATTGTTTTTTATACATTTGATTGTGACTTAAACAAAATATTCCAATAATTGAGCATTTGTTTAGTGAATACTTGTTTCTGTATTTTTGTGTACTGCTTTGAGATTGAAATCATAGAAACTGCTCAGGCCGGCAGCCCCCACCTTCCAATGAAGAGTCAGTAAAGATCCCCGAATTCCAGTAATGAGTCTTTGGGGGTCTACAGAAGTCAGAATGTTAAGAACCGCTGGCGCAGGCCATTGGCCATATTTGATGGTGTTTCATTTCGAGACATTGGTGGAGAGTACTGTGGTATATTGAGGGTATGTTGAATGTTGCAAGTGGTATCCTGAAATTCAATCTGCAGTATTCAGATAGAGCTGTCAAGCAGATGCTGGTAGAGGAGGCGCTCAAGAGAATAAACCTATCTCAAAATATCACTTCTACACCGGTGCACATTATACTTCTTTGCAAGCACTTTCAGTATTCAGTCTACCAGCGATCCGTGTAGGCCAGTATGAAGATAGATTATGTTCAATCTTGGGAGTTTTCTGTAGCATGTGCATGGTTGTGTGTGATGAACGGTTTCGGTTTTTCCCCACTGGGTGATCAGTTGCTCATTGCTGTAACAGCACAAAGTGCTCTTACTTTAGGCAACACTGTTCAGGTAGCTAACTGTGAAGCAATACTCTGTGAATCAGAGGGTGCTGTATTTACGGTACATTTGTTCAGAGTAGTTCTACAGGTGACTAAGGTAGGTACTAAGGTGTGTCACAGTGCTGTGGAGGTGGCTGTCTTGTGCGAACTATATGGCTAAGTTGCATTGTTGTGCACAGAAATGTATGAAGAATTCTAAAGTGGTATTGGAGGATGCTCATCTGCGTATGTGTCAGGAACAATGACTGATATTTTCCCATCGAGAACGGTGTTGGAAGTTGCTGAATCCCTGATTAAAGAGTATTATACATGTGTTTGGTGCAACAAGACATAAGTACTCATCTTTGTCAAGAACACCTTGCTACAGGACTCCAACTGGTGGACGGCTGAACTCTGATTTGGACCCACACGAACACCCAGCACCTAAGTTGGGAACCTCAGACTCATCATCATCAAACTGGACATGACAACACAAGTCAACACCATCACTCCATCCTGCTTCCACATCATGAAAAATGCTGGAGATCTTCAAATGGCTCCTTAGCAACACCAGAAAAAGAAACACTCATGCCCTAGTCACTGGTAAGTTGGACTATGGGAATACCATCTACGCCAGGATAACCAAGCAACTCACCAAAAGACTACAAAGCAGCCAGACTCATCCACAGCCCCCTACAAAGAACTCACATCACACCACAGCTAAGGGAGCTCTACTAGCTCCCTATACACAAATGGTCGGTTTTCCATTTCCTCACTCACACATTCAAGGCACAATCTAACTGAGGCTCCACCTACCCGAACAGTTGCATCTTCTTCCACAAAGCGCTGAGACATCTCAGCTCCACTGGACTTCGCACACATCCCATGAATACACAGAAGAAGATCAGGAGGACACACATTCTTTTACATTGCTCCTACAGCGTGGAACGACCTCCCACTTCACATCAGAGCCTTTTCCCCTCTTCTTGATTTCTGCAAGAAGCTGCAGACCTGGCTTTTCAATTAACCAAACTACCCTAGGCAGGGCTAGACACACACACACACACAACTCCCCCCCCCCCCCACCACCCCTGCCTCCTTCCTCCCTGCTCATGGCTAAGAAACCCTTGCGGGTGATAGTGTGCTTTACAAATGTACATACCATGTGGTAAGGGCAGTTTATAGTGAACATATGTAGTGAGTTACAGTGATGTGTGCACCATAAAACAGGCTTTTCTCTAAACTAGTGCTTGATTAATGCTGAGCAAGGCTTCCCGAAGGAAGGGAGAAAGTCTATACTGCAAGACAGAACATAGTGTGCAAAACAGGGTATAACACGACAGTTTTGGAATGAACAAAGACTAGTTGGGGAGGTAAATCTACGCTATAATTTGGAGACAACTTTGCATAACTCTTATGAAAAGTCTAACTCAGTTCAACATCAAATATAAGCAAAGGGTGTTGCCTTGGTATAGGTAATTCCACATGGAAACCTGTTGACAGATACAATGATGTTGGTACTTAATGCTAGTTTCAATAGTTGTGGCAACAGGCATGAAAACTAGCAGTAAGCTCCCACATCATTTTATCTGCCAACTATGCCACTCTAACTATGAATATACACACAGAATCATGTGTGGATGAGCTGACAATTTACTATTAAAATGAATAAATCAACTAAAAATAAAGTAAAGTAATTAAATAAACTAATCATTAAAGCAACTACCCTCAAAAGTAAATGTAACCACCCTCAAAGTAAAGTAATTAAATACACTAAGGTACCTACGTTTGAAGTAACTAAAGTACAAGTTACTTACCTTCAGTAATGATCTATCTGGTACAGACATATTCTAGTTGCAGATTCCTTACCTTAGAATATTCCCCCAGGCATCAGACTGGATACGGAGATTTTTTTTTTTAGCAATACCCTTGTGTGTCGGTAGGTGGCGTCACTTGACTCTGAGGGATCGTTGGCGTTGTAGTCGCTGTGATGATGTCAGGAGTAGTACATAGACACCACCTCAGCACAATGATGTCAGTTTCTTTTCACGACTTTCCACGCCAAAGCACAGAGTCACGAAGAACACTGAAATTGGGGAAGCCCTGTCCCTAGAAGTCAGTTCGCAAGTGGAGCGGATGGGTGGGCGGTAAGGAATCTGCAACTAGAATATGTCTCTACCAGATATACCGTTACCGAGGGTAAGTAACTTGTACATCTGATAGAGACTTCTAGTTGCAGATTCCTTACCTTAGAATAGATACCCAAGCAATGACATCCTCGGAGGTGGGCTGCGGACCAAGATCATACAAGGAAGTCCTGCAGGACTGAACGACCGAAGTAGCCGTCCCTATGGAACTGACTGTCCAGGCAGTAATGTTTACTAAACGTGTGCAAGGATGCCCACATAGCTGCCTGGAAGATTTGCAGGACAGGAACTCCGCGTGCTAACGCCATGGAAGCAGCAGTTGCTCTGGTGGAAAGAGCACGCAAGCCCTCAGGGAGGTTGCTTCTTTGCCAAAGTGTAGCAGATTTTTTTGCAAAGAAGTACCCATCATGAGTTGGTACGTTTTTGCACCGCCTTCCCTTTCTTCGCACCTACATATCCATATCCAACAAAGAGTTGATTGTCCACCTGGAAATCTTTAGTACAATTGAGATAGAACGCCAACGCTCTTTTTGGATCCAGGCGGTGGAGTCTCTCCTCCTCATGAGAAGGATGTGGAGGTGCGTAAAAAGTAGGCAAAGGACTAGCCTACATAAAAAGGTGTAACGACTCTGGGAAGGAAGGAAGCCTTAGTGTGTAACACCACTTTGGCAGGCTGCACAGACAAAAATGGGGGCTTAGAAGATAGAGCCTGAAGCTCACTTACTCTGCGAGCAGAAGTGATGGCAACAAAAAGAAAAACAGTTTTGAATGTAAGGAGCTGTAAGGAACAATTGTGCATTGGCTCAAAGGGAGTACACACTAAGTAAGTACAAGATTGAGGTCCCACTGAGGCACGATAAACGGAGTGGGAGGAAACAAATGGGCGAAGCCCTTATGGAATCTATTAACAATAGGAGACTTAAAGAGTGAAGGCTGATCAGGCAACCTAAGAAAGGCTGAGATAGCCGATAAATAAGGGTGCCCAAAGCAGAACCCTGCTGGGCTAAAGAGAATTAACAAAAGAACTTCAGAAAGAGGAGCAGAGAGGGGATCAACAGAATTGTTGGTACACCATGACACAAATTTATGCCAACTACAGGCATATACTGTTTTGGTGGCGGGACGCCTGGCTGCCAAGTTTACATCACAGACTTCGGGGGGAAGCTGTCAACTGCCGCAGTTCAATCTCCACGCATTAAGGTGGAGAATGACAGGTTCGGGTGGAGAACCGTCCCCTGCTGCTACGAAAGAAGATCCTTCCGAAGGGGCAGTCTGAGTGGAGGATCGGTAGCCATGCTCAATAGCTCTGGATACCATTCTCCCCGTGCCCAGTCCGGAGACATTAAGATTACTTGGGCCTGGTCGTTCTTGATCTTCTTGAGAACTCTGGACAGAAGTGGTATAGGCAGAAAGGCTTAAAGGAGGCTGCAGTTCCACTCAAGACGAAAAGCGTCTTCGAGTGCGTGCTGCCTTGGAAACTCCAACGTGCAAAACAGCTGACATTGGATGTTCTCTGCAGAAGGAAACCGATCCAACCAAGGTTCTCCCCACTGTTAAAAGAGACCTTGCGCCACCTCCGGACAGAGACACCATTCGTGATTGGCTATACATCGATGGCTGAATTAGTCTGCTCTGGCATTCAGAGAGCCCACCACATGTTGAACCACCAGGGTGATGTCCTGATGTGCCAGCCATATCCAGGGGTGTAGCCCCTTCTGACAAAGGGTCCAGGACCCTACTCCGCCCTGTTTGTTGCAGTACCACATGGCGGTTGTGTTGTCTGTGAACTCCTGCACTACTTTCCCTTTGAGAGAGGGAAGACATGCTTTAAACGCAAGCCTGATTGCCCGAAGCTCCAGAAGATTTATATGGAGCCCTGACTCTGCCAGAGACTAGAGACCTCTGATCTCCGCCTCTCCCATGTGGCCACCCCATCCCAGAAGCGACACGTCTGTCACTATGGATAGATCTGGTTGGGGAAGGAAGAGGGATCTGCTGTTGACCCAATGCTGATTCGAAAGGCACCACTGCAGGTCTTTCGCAGTCCCCTCCTAGATCTGGACAATGTCAGAGTGATTTCCCTGATGCTGCGCCCATTGGAACTTCAAGTCCCACTGCAGAACCTGCATACGCCATCTGGCATGTGTCAGTAGCATGATTGCAAGAGGCAATGAGGCCCAGCAGCATCAGAATCTGTTTCACCGAAACCCTAGATAGAGGTTGAAAGATTGGAACCATAGCCTGAATATCCTGGACTTGTTTTTTCAGGAGGATAGGCCTGAAACTGCACTGTGTCCAGAACATCTCAGATGAAAGGGAGCCCCTGAGAGGGAGTCAGGTGTGACTTTAGCACGTTTATAGTGAACCTCAAAGTGTGCAGGAGGTTCGCTGTAATCTGAAGGTGGGAGGCGACTTTCAGGGGCGAGTCCGCCTTCAGTCAGTCGTCGACATAGGGGAAGACAAACCCTCAACCTGCGCAGATGAGCTGCAACTGCCGCCATCACTTTCGTGAACACCGAGGGGCGCTGGTTAGGCTGAAGGGGAGCACGGTAAATTGAAAGTGCTCCTGACCCACCACGAATCGTACGTAACGTGTGTGGGCAGGCAGGATCGGAATATGGAAATAAGCGTCTTGCAAGACCTACGCTACCATCCAGTCTTCTGGGTCCAAGGCAGACAGGACCTGAGCCAGGGTGAGCATTTTGAATTTCTCCTTCTTGAGGAAGAGATTGAGGTCCCAAAGGTCTAGGATAGGACGTAAGCCCTTGTCTTTTTTGGGCACCAGAAAGTAGCAGGAATAATAACCACAACCTACTTCTGGCACAGGGACCCTCTCTATGTCTCCCTTGGCCAAGAGAGCCGTGACTTCCAGGCAGAGACGTGCCAAATGATCTTCCGGTACACAGCTCAATGATGGAGGCATGGCTGGTGGGGCAGATTCGAAGGGGAGGGAGTAGCCCATTCAAATGATCTGCAAAACCCAACTGTCCGTAGTGATGGATTCCCAGTGGGGCAGGTGATGGTGAATTCTGCCGCCAACTGGACCACAGTGAGGGGACGGACTAGGAGGGCTTGGAGGCTGCAGCAGGGGCAGGAGTGGACTAGGCAGACCTCTGGTTCCCTTTCCCATGACCACGTGGGATTCCTGGTCCCCGGCCACACAGCGGCTGAACAGCATGGGCGGCACGGTGGCTGGGAAAGGGACACGACAGGGAGCCCCCCTTCCATGGCCACGAAAGGGGCGAAAGACGGACTGGTGGGGATGAGGGGCAGTGGAAAGGCCGAGGGACCGAGCCACAGCCCGGGAGTCCCTGAACCTCTCCAGCGCCGAGTCTGCCATGTCTCCAAAGAGGCAGGAGCCATTGAAGGGCATGTCCATAAGAGTCTGTTGTTATCTGGAGCAGAACTTGTGCAACCGTATCTCACAGAGAGTGAGTTTAACGGCCCAAAAGGCATGCAGTGTTCACTGACCACAGCGCGAGACTGGAGGAAGATAACATCTTCTTCCCAAATTGTTCCAGCCTTTTTGATTCCCTATCCGGAGGTGCGGAAGGGAATGCGCCCGAGAAGGAGGATGCCTGGATAACAAGGCTCTCAGGCGTGGGGTGCTGGGACAGGAATTTAGGGTCATTCGGAACTGGCCGATGGTGGTGTGTGATTGTCCTGTTCACAGGAGCCCCTGAGTTGGGTCTGGACAAAGTACCCAAAGGGACATCGGTGAGGGCTTCATTGAAAGGAAGAAGAGGCTCAGATGTGGAAGCCGCTGGCTGAAACACCTCCGTCGGGAGATTACACCTGACCTGGACAGTAGGCAGCTCAAGGCCGAGGACCTCAGCCGCCCTACTGACCACCATGGAATAAGTTGCTCCCTAAGCCGTTGCCACAGTAGGAGGAGAAAGCATGCCAGCGTCTGGCGAGGTATCCAGACCACTGGCCTCGACCAACTCCTGTGCCCAGTCCAAGTTAGGGTCATCCTGATATTCATAAGGGCCCTGAAAGTACCTTTAAAAAACGATCATTATCACGTTAAAGGGGAAATGGCCTCACTCAAAGGTACAAAAACACAAACCCTGCTAGTGACAATTAACAAAATGCCATGCGAGATCTCCAACATGAAACGCAAAACTCCTAGATCCTGAAAGGAGAAATAAGCTATTTGGAAACACCAGAGCACACATGACAATCACACTGAGTAACACACAAAACGAACATCATTTGCAGACTAAAAAAGCTCTACCTTACACAACCTGAAAAAAATGGATCTGCATCGAATCCCACAATCAAGCTCTTGCCGCCAAATAGGCTAAGAATGGAGTTAAAACACTAAACTGACCAAGTCCTAAAACAGAGGGAAGGGGCTTTGTCTGGATTTAGGAATTTAAAACAAGCTGACATTTTCTTTGGTACGTATTTATGTAATGTCTAGAGTTTAGTAATCTATAGGTTAGAATTTGTTTTTGCAGAAGTTGTTTTTGAAGTCTAGGTTTTCACAAACGACCATGGAAAGGTGTTACTGCTTTGAAACCAGCACACATCAAACGAATGCACCGCAAAGCTGACTTGCACCTGAACATTACACTGCACATCCACAGGCCAGCCATCTTTTCAGAGTTTCCTACACTCCTTGAAACAAATTAAGCAGCTCCTGACACTAATGCACAATAAACTGCTGCTCATCCACTAGCAGCTCATGTTTAGTTTTTGGCAAGATCAATTTAGCTGGTGTTCACCAGGCATCAACTTTAACTAAGAGCGTAAATTAAATAACGCCTGACTCCACAAAAAGGAAATTTGAGCATGTCACCAGCTCTGAAGGAACTACATTGGATTGCTATAGTAGCCGTAATGAAATTTAAAATCTGGGGTCTCACACATAGGGCTCTGGATTTTGGGTTCATTGCTCACTATTTCCAGATGATTGACTGGGCTGGATTGGTCATAGCCTGCATCGGGCTTTTTTCTGGGAGGCTGGAATAGTGGGGACCAGTTTTGCAGAGGTGGAGGCCGGTTTTGCGGAGGTGCTGCAATATTAGCCTCCAGCAATAAGAGCAGCAGTGCTTCACACTTGCAGTTGTGTAGAGTGGAGTGGCAGAGAGCGGAGTAGAAAGGCGTAGGGTGGTGTATAGTGGTGCAGAGTGGCACAGAGTGGAGTAACGTGTCAAAGTGAAGTGGCCTAGATTGGAGTATTCATGGTGTGGTAGTGCACTCCCATAACAGACAACACATTTCCAAATGAAATGGCCATTACATTTGCACAGACAGTTTCACTGATAAAACTATGCAGCACACAATAAATGGGTGGAAGTGGCATCACCTAGTGCACTGATTTGTTATGATTATATTAAAATATGTATTTCTAGCACATTTCAGAATTACAAAAAAAAATAATAATTGTGCTCTCCTAATTCTGAAATATTTGCATACATCATTTACAGACATTTACACTTTATTTTGTGCAAGGAAAAAAGCCTTTCCTTTCACCCCCCCCCCCCCCCACATTTCTCATGTCACTTTGAAGTCAGAGAAAGAAAAGTAAACACCAAGCTCCCTCGGATGGCAAAACCTGACATGTGATCTCTATCAATGAATGCACAGCAAATGTGACAAGATAAGAACAAAACTTAAAGGCCTGTTTACAGAAAGCAAGCACTTGTGGAAGAATACAGTAAACAGGCTATGCTCCAGGGAAGTGACAAAGACATGCTGGACAGATTAAAACAAATAAAGACAGCAAATAGAAAGCAAGCAAATGTGAGTTACAAAGCCAATGGCAAGTAATGGGTGGAATGCATTCTTAAGTTACCTTACGGGATTTCCCCAAGAAGTCTTTATGAACCAGAGAGTTGGGCTATTTTATGGTAAGAAATGGAGACCAATATTATGCCACCCATTGTATTGTGCCCATTGAGCAGCACACACTTAGATCTGACATCCATCTTACTTCTTTTATTGCTGCTCATGATCAAATAAGTACTGTGAGTGCAACATGAAAAATTGATATCTGCTTTTTGGAAGGACTGATTAGAAGTTGCTAGCAGTAAGTTTGGTTAGTTGGGAAGGTTGGTTTTTTTTTTTAGAGTGTTTTAGAGATTGCATGCTAAATTCTTGGTTTATGAATGAAGCTCATTGAAAAGCAATAAAAAGTGAGTGGGAATGATTTAACATGTTGGCAATTTGCGTTTTTTTTCTTTATTGTAGGTAGTGTTTGAGGCTTCACTTTCTGAAGTTGTAGTGTTTTGAATATGAACACTGATTTTGCCGGATGGTGACAGCAATGTGCACACATGTAATGGTGCCTGGAGGCAGCTGCCCTGTAATTTGTGAAGCATTCAGATCGAAGAAGGAATGACACAGGTTTAGAGGAGAGCGCATGCGTGTGCCCGATATGTGGATGTTTGGTCAGATTGAGCTCCAACCTGATTGACGTGGAGGTCACCTCAGAGAATTGGGATCCTCTAATAGACTTGTACTACAATTGATTCAGCTATATTTTAGGGTGTTATTATAATGTTGCTGAGCAAAGAACAGGGCCTGTTTTTTTCAGCTTCAGCTAGCGGTGTGATTCACGATGGAGGGGCAGCAGAGGAATGATTTGGATAAGGTTTAAGTGTCAGTACAAAAGGGCAGCTATGGCTAATAAGCTCCCTTGTGAAGTGCGACTAGTTGTAAGGTCAGATATTGCTCAGGGATCCCTATCAGATGGAGACAAAGCTTCTGGTCGGAAGAGGACAGGCACTCTGATTTGCCTGGTCTTCTACGAGGGACGGGATATGGCTGGTAAATTTATAAAGGGGTGAGAAGGTAAATAAAGGTAAGTAACAGGAGGGTTCTGTATGAGGGAGAGGGCATGACAGTCCAAAAAAGCTTTGAGAGGCTGATGTTTTGATGAAACATCAGGGGAAAGGTGGATAACAAAACGCATCTAAGAAGGTGGAAAAATGGAAACTTACATATGTTTCATATGATAATTCCTCCTTTGGAGATGATGAGTCAAAGCTGTTCATCTGATTTAGATAATGAGGAAATGTTGTCAGTCAATGAATGTGAGGTTTTAGGTAATTTTAAGGTGAGGGTGAAAGATAGCAATATTTTGGAGGACCAATTGGTGAAGAAATCTTAGACCTGTTGATGATTTAACATCCTTTATCAAATGAACGGCTTCTGTCTCACCATGTGATGGATCACATATCTTATTGGATAAGGAGAAATGTTTTTTTTTTAAAGTGAGCAGGATTCTTTCAGAATGTCCTAGACCCTCTTTGTCTGATAAGGTTGCTTGTATTGCTGAGCTGGATGCCAGAGTGTTGGCCTTTTTCAATAAATGGGAAATGATCCAAGAAGGAGTCTGGAGAAGGGTCTGAAGACTTGGCAGGGCTGCCTCTTAAATCTTTTGGGGCCATTAAGAAAGTTTGGCTTGACTGAAGAGGTGTACCTATCTGGTTCAAGTACAGATGTCTTGGAACTGAGGCAGTGGGTCTAGTGCACCATTTGCCTCTTAGGCAATGCTAATATTGCTACTGCTGAAGAGAGGCACAATGGCGCCTTAATGAAAATGGACCCAATGTTGGTTGAACTTGTATGTTCCAAAGGAGAGGCAGCTGCACACAGCTGTTTTTATGGCAAACAATAATTTCCCTTACAAATTAAAATTACATTACAACAAAAAAAATCTTTCCTTCCCTGTCCATCTTGTGGTTTTTCTTCGAGCTGGGTCTCTTTTTTTGTAATGTTGCATAGGCTATAAGGAGGACAGCCTCAGCCCAAGCACCTCCTTCTCCCCTTTGTGTTCGTAGTCAATCATTTCCTACAGGAGTTGCCTAAACATGGCGGCACCTTTAAAATTAGTCAGAGGGCCCAGAGAGACATGCGTAAGTTATTCAACGAGAGGTCTGGAAAAACAAAGTCCTGATGGAAGATTTGTACCTGCAGTAGACCCTGAATGACCAACTAGGGCAGTTCAGCAATAGGCTGGTTCTGAGCCACAGGTAGGCAGATTCCCACGAGCTACCCTGGTCCTTGATCAATTCTGCCATGCAAGAACTTGGTGATGATGACACTTAGCTATGCAGGACCTGGGCCCACTACTCCTGTAACAGAAAGTAAGTGGGTACGAGTGACAGCTCTCCACTTAGCGCTAAATCCAAGTGGGAGAGAAGAGCATATGCTGATCTCATTCCTAGTTTACTGAGCAGAGTCCTGCCTATAACCTGTCATGTATATCCTAGTCAGGGTGTGTAGGTTTTCCTTATTGTTAGCGGTGCTTCATTTCTAAAAGCATACATGCCGGGGCCCAAGATCTTCTCAGAGCGTTGCCGACGCTGATGAAGAATGAAGCGGAGCGCTGCCGACGCTGATGAAGAATGAAGCGGAGCGCTGCCGTCGCTGATGAAGAATGAAGCGGTCGCCTTTCTCCCACTGTCACCGTTTTCCATCTTCCTATTCCTCTTCCTTTGCCGCTTGGCTGCCTTTCCCTCCCTTACTCTGGGTCATGGCCTGTTAATGAAAAATATGTCCGGGTCCCCAAAGAAAGCGTGCCCCAACCACCATCTCACCTTGAGGACTGGTTATTAGTATATCCTCAAGGGACACAGAAAAGTCCTATTTCCAGTTCCAAGATCTGGGATGAAGTGATAGAGACTTCTGATGGAAATCTTCTTAGGAAGGTGTACCTGCCTGGCAGACTAAGAAAAGGCACACACCTTCAAATACCCTACAGAGAATTAAACAAAGTATATCTATTTGTGCTTACTGCAACAATGCTGCTGTACATCTGTAAGCATTACAGACTGCACATCAAAGCGGCCGACGTGAACTTAAAGAGTCGATACGAACATTTATAATTAACACTCAAACTACAGTTCGTGTTTGGAAATAATATACGGTATATATTTAAAATACCACACAGGATTTACTTACGAGAATGGAAAATGGTCACGGAACAGACGGTGAGTGGGAGGAGGTAGCTGAACAGTGATTATTAATAGTCAAATACAGACATAAGGAAAAAAAAAAAAAAAAAAAACTGTTTTTGCGAGTTAGAATGGTGTGGCCTTCGGAACACGAAAGCTATTACAGGGAAGGACTTGGCAACAAGGTAATGTCTGCGTGTACCCGACACACGAGACCTCCTTCAACTGAGAAGGGAGAGACAACATCGAGTGGGAGACAAGGAAACGAACACTGGACATGGAGCGCACAAGTGAATACGAACCAGGGCTCGACTCACGAGAACAGAAAGAAAAACTCCCAAGCAAAGGGCAGTGCATTTTAACTCCACCTAACCAAAAGCAAATGCATACAAGACTCATCTTGCTTGTTGGTATCTACATAGTCGACGTATTTATTACGTGTGTTGTACTCGGGAGAATTTAGTATTAAAGTGTATTTAAAAATAAATATTTATTAAGTTTCTAGTGAAGAAAAGAAAGTGAAAAATAGAAAGCACGCCTAGTTGCTTGTATGGACGCATCACGTCGTAATTTCACAAAAGCGCACTTTTTACGAATTTACGAAAGCACTATTGGCGTACTGCACATAATGTACAGAAGGGTGGAGAAAGGCCACTAAGGAGGGAGTAGGAGGGGTGAGACGCAAGCTGAGGAAATCACAGAAGTACACCATGAAGCCCTAACTAACCCCGCAGCAGTCTGCGCCCAAACCATCGGTGAAACACCAACAAACCCCAGGTTTCACTGACAATAACTACCCCCACCCCAAACCCCCCAAAATCTTGGTTCACCCAAATAGATATCACACATCCTCAAGTAACAAATGAATCACTGCTCACTGGCGTAGAGACACACTCTTAACACTGGCCTCACATAGAGACCCAAGAGGGCTCCCACGTTCAGATCACTCAACGCTCTTCGCTGCCCGAGACGTTGTGACCCTACTGGAGTTTCAGGTTCTAGGTTTGAAGAAGCAGAGCACAAAGGTTCTCGTAAGTAATTATCACTTATCGGACTGCCACTTGCAGGAAGATGACAGATTTCTGAGGACCACGCGATGATTATCACTGCCCTCTCCTCAGATCTCGACCCATGGTAGCAAAGTGTTTACACTCGCATTACTTCACCAAGAGTAGTAGAGCTTTCTCTGCATTACCTTTAAGCTCAGTCTTAAAGTCGGTATCTCTGCCTGGACTCCCAGGACTCTCCAAGTTGCTCCTCTGTGCACAGCCTCCACCTTGGACACCACACACAGGCTGAAGGTTTCCATCCCAGTGTGACAAGTTGCTCAATCCAACTTTGCCATATTATTTTCTAGGGAGCTGATGGCCACTTCCAATGACAGACACAGACACACACACAGACACAGACACAGACACAGACACAGACACAGACACAGACACAGACACAGACACAGACACAGACACAGACACACACACACACACACACACACACACACACACACACACACACACACACACACACACACACACACACACACACACACACACACACACACACACACACACACACACACACACACACACACACACACACACACACACACACACACACACACACTGCACCGACCCCTGCAGTTGTAGCTCTATGACTTTAAAGATGCAATCAGTTTTAGAGGCGAGATCCTCATGAAGGGTATTATCTGCTTAAGTAATTCCTTCTCGACAGTTGTACACCAATCCTCTTCAGAGGTTTTCAATGTGCAGCATTCCTGGTTTAAAAATATAAGTTTGCTTGGCATCATTCTTTCTTTTGCCAGCAAATATAATTCTCAAGAAATTAACCAACCCAAGATTGCTATCGCTTCTTCAGAAGCAGGAAAACAAAATAAATGAGACAGAGATCCTTCTCTGTAGATCCCTTCAAGACATATCAGAGGGTGCAATGTAAAAGCAGGTTGACAGAATTCTGGCTCCATCCAAGAGGCTTGATGGTGGAACACCAGCCACTAGCTTTAAGCACCACTTTTGCTCTTCGGTGGCCTCCAACGCTCTGGTGATGCAACTTAGGAAGCTGTCATTTTAACCGCAGGTCCAGTGTCTCGCGCATCACAACAGTAACAAGTCCTCGCTTCCAAAAGTTGACACTACATGGCCCGGGCCCGAATACCTACAGATGGGGACTGCATACAGCCTGCCATTTGCACACCCAATTTGTGGCACTCAACTCAAGGAGGGATCACTAGGGGCCTTCCACAGTTTTCAAGACACTTTCCTTTGCATATCCCCTGAACAACATTAGGGGGCTAAGCACTGCTGCAGGACACAACCCTTGTCACCGATGGGGAGTACTCACATAGCGATCCTGAGAAGTGAGGTCCCAAGAGATACAGTCATTTTTCACTGACAAAATGATTTTTTGAGAAGCACATTGTCTCTCTTAACTGAAAATATCTTACTGTGATTGTTAAGTAATATGGAACCAGATTCACAAATCTGGTCTCCCACATCAGCAAGGAGCGATTTTCTTATTTACCGACTGATTACCTGGATAATTGTGCCAACCTGCTGGGACGGTACGCTGTGCTGGCATGGGAAGCTGTGTAGGCTGCTTGTTAAGAAGAGAATGGAGGCCTTTTCGCTGAGTATTTGAAGCAAACCCGCTATGAGGTGGAGAGGGGGACATTATGAAGAGTCCATCAGGAGCTCAGGACATGCAGGTCAGATGCACCGCTACATGTAGTTAGCATGGTTCAAAGGTGTAATTCCTTGGTCGGTGGCTGGAGGATCCAGACCTCAAGGAGAATGAGACGGGGCAAGAGAGGCTATAAAACCCTACTTCAATTTTATTTTAAAACATATATATATTCTTTTACAGCAGCGTTCACAGACTCCACAACATAGTTATGTGGCATTGTGGAATGAACTGTCGGGACGGTAACTGGGTGGGGAACGGTTTTTCTTTTTTCTCTGTTGGAAGAAACTGCCTAACAACATAGGCTTTCATTTTATATGATGGTGCTCCAGAAAAGCGATATTTTGTTTTCCTGTGCTTGTTGTTACTGTATCTTAAGATTTTAAAGAAACAACTGTTTACGTACATAAAACAAGTTTATTTGAAAGATTCTTTCTAGATATTAGATTTTCCTTTGCTTTTTTGAGTTTGTGCTTCCCGAGTAGAATCACTTGACTCAGGTCTAGAAATACATGGAGTTTTGCTCCTGACATGCAGAGCGGACAACCCGCAAATGTTCTCATTAATGACTACTTCTGCCTGGTATCAGACAGTTTAAAAGTAATGTGCTTGCGTTCTACTATTTTCCAAGTGTCCCGAAGTAGGCAGCCACTGGTTTGGATGATGTGAATTCCAAGAACCTCTTTTTGAAAGAAAAACTCTTTGTGACCAACTGCATTTGCATTTATTCTAATGGAATGAGCAAACCCGTATTCTGAGACAGTTGGTGTTTTCCTCACTTTCAAGAAATTCCACCTTTGCCTACATCTGGGTGAGCAAAGTGGCTCCACATTGCTCGAATTGTCCTGTGTTTAGATTTATTCCTAATGCCTTCTGTGCTTCCAAAGCGAGACGTCAGACCATGTGGCTGTCGCCTTGCTCATTTTTCACCCTTCATTTTGCCCACTACCCCTTCAACAGAGGTCATCTGGACTTGATTCACTGGGACATCTGCAAGCCTTTAAAAACAGCCATCTCTTCTCCCCTGGTCCTCCACTGGGGCCGAAGAACCTGGGCACAGGCATCATGCATATCTCTCATTCTTCAGGGGTGGTCAGCTGTTCGTGAGGCTCGAGAGCAAAGGGCAGGTACAATCAGAAGCCGCCACAAGGTGGCGCAGACCCCTTACTTGTGGCAGAAAGGAAGGAGCTCCGGACTCTCTGAAGTGGTATCTGCCCCAACAGAAGAGAGATCTAAAGGAAGCCCAGTCCTAGCCCCAACAGTACGAGGAAGAGCAGATGAGAACAAGCATTGGCAAAGCCAACAGGTCTTGCCTTTGCAAAAGGTAGTTGTTTTTTCCCCTTTGGCTTGCAGTAGTGTATGTGTTTAACCAGTGTTGTTAGTGTGTGTGTTTTTTTAACATTAAGCTTGCAGCAATCTGAGAGCTAATGGTATTGTTAATGTTAATATATTTTACCAATGCTAAACAGCAACACAGCTACTGTTCAGCATGGGTGAAATTCATGCAAAGTTCCTAAGCACATGGCGGCCACTTCCAGCGAAAAGATGCACTCTATAGAGTATTTAAGCAAAGCTGAAATAAATAAAGCATGTTTGGATTTGAGGGCGATTGGGCTCGGGTGGTTGGGGAGGGTGGTAGTGGAGAACGAGGCGACGGAGGACGAAGCAAGTGAAAATGAAAAACACAAGCACTCTGTGGAATGATCAAACACAAAGAAACAATACAGTCACTTTCCGGCGTAAATAAATACATACAAAAGATAAGCAGGATCTGACCTTGTGTAGTGTAACAGGTGTTCATGTAAAATGCTCCAGTGCGCTTGGGATGAATTCCTGCTATATAAAACTGCAATAAAAATAATAATAAATTATGGTGCACTGGATAGTTATGTATGCTTCCCCCAAAGTCTAACGAGTCTGCTCTTCACTTAAAAAAGATGTTGTTGAAATATATTTTGGTGCCCTGGATACAGACTTGTTAATCCTGCCCCCGGAGCGTAGAGCGGGAAAGGAGTCCTCACCAGCCTTGAAGCAGTAAGGACAGCAAAGCAACCTGAACAGAGGTGGCATGAAATTTAATTTACGTAACCAAGAGGAGTGAAGTGGCAGTTGGCGACTGTTGGGAAAATGTACCGGGGTGTACAAAACAAGAAGTGTATATATATATCAACGAGGGGGCGTGGCCGAGCGAGCCATCATGGTGATCGCAGTTTGAAGGGGCTCCCGCTCCTCATCTTTAGGTGATCCTGCCTGACAGCGGATCGACCCACCAGGATCCAAGGGTGGGGTTGACTCAGAGCGCCTGCGAGGGGTCCGCTGGGGCCAAAGGCAGATGGAGTGCTGGAGCAGACAGGCCACTAGGGGACGGACGCGGGCCTACTGGGCCCTACTCAGAGGGGAGATGCGCTACTCTAATTAAAAATTTTTGATCTTCCCAGACTACACACGTGCTGTGCAACAACGCAGGCAATCATATGAGGATGTAAAGCAGAAACTACGGGCCGTGAACGTACGCTATATGCTTCTCTTCCTGGCCAGGTTGAAGGTGAACCTAGGCAGTTCCTCCCAGTTTTTTGATACGCCGCAGCAGGCATGGGAGTGGGCGATGGTGCAACGTGTGCTACATCCTAGGAGTAGTCTGGTAGCAGATATCACAAATGAGGCGGAGGCTCAGCCGCCGGGGTCTGATGTCTAGATGCACGAGCGTTGGCAGAGGTCTAGGCGGATGCGCCCCCAGCGTGGCAGCAGAGGAGATGCCTCAGCGACCCCGGGCCCGGGGACTGTTCAGCAGCGGGTGACTCATCTCTGCCTGACACTCCGGCTCTTTTTGAATCAGGTGGTGGTCCTCAATGATGGGGCCTGGACGCGGCCTCGACCTGGGGTGCCTTGACTGTCACTGGCACCAGTGCTGCAGCACGGTTGGACGGATGGATGTACTGCGGTTTTGAGCCATCCCCGCCGTGAAGTCCGAGGAACAAGTTTGTTTTTGTTCTATGGTGGGGCTTCTGGCTTGGAGTAATTCCTCTCACTGAATGTTTAGCATTACTGTATTCAAGCTGTCAGGTGCATTATCCGTACACGAGAGGGGGGAGTTAGGGGGGGTCGGGGGATCCAGATGTAGATTGCCAAACTCCGCCACGAGTTACCCTAGGTTAGGATGTCCGGGGCGGGGGGGCCGACAGATGCTTGGGTGGAGGTATGGGGTGGGGTGAGTTGAGGGGCAAGGGCATTGTTTGTGTTTTTGTAGTAGTTTAGACTACATGCCGTTGTTCAGTTTACAAGTAGGTTTTGTGCACCACAGATGTTCCATACAATCACACTTTCTGACGCGGTCAAGGACTGAACGGTGGCGTACCAGCATCCCGGTGGTTCACCGCCCCCACATGCTGTCTGTTGCTTGTCAGGCAGTCCGACGGGTCAGACACCTAAATTCTCATGCATAGGTTAATTTCGGTCATTTCATGGAATGTTAATGGGCTCCTAGACCGCATTAAACGTACCACAGTAATTAAATACCTCAAGAGACATGCCCCGGGGGTTGTCCTCCTGCAAGGGGCACATCTAATGGGAACCTGATGCTCCTTTTTATGGCGCTTCAGATACGATAGGGTTTACCATTCGAGGTTTATGCGTGGGTCCCGGGAAGTGGCCATGCTGCTTCATAAGTCGCTACCACTGACTGTTACTAAGGTTCACGAGGACCCACTGGGGAGGTACATTGGAATTGAGGGTCAGATGGAGGCCAAGCAATATAATTTGATATCCTGCTATATTCCCCCTAAATCTGTTGCAGGCTACATGTGCGGCGACTGGATCACTGTTGATATCGCTTCTGTCCGGCTTCACACTTCTGGGGGTGGGGGCGTTAATGCGGTTCTGGATCCGCTCTAGGATGTCTCTGCGGAGCCTAGCGCTGTTCGACGTGCCCAATCAACAAGCCTTAAGACATGGGTGGACTCATGGGGGCTTTGCGATGTCTGGAGGGTGTGGCACCTGTGTGCACTTGCCTACACCCATCAGTCCACCACCCATCACACTGAGGCCCGTATTGATCTTGTATGGGTTCCTGCGACGGATGCACTGAATCTGTGGTCAGTCTGCGTCCTTCCTAGGGGCATATCTGATCATGCCCTGCTGTTCGCGGACTGGGGTGCTGAGTTTCCGACACAGAGACCAACTTGGAGGCTCAATGCATGGCCCAGAATGTGTCAGTTTTGTTGAAGGGGAATTTAAGGCTTTCTTCAAACATAATGTGGTCTCGGTGGCCTCTGGAGCGATGTTGTGGGCGGCCTGTAAGCCGACAATGAGGGGTACCATCAAAAGTTATATTTGGCAGAAGCGACGCCAGCGGGCATGCTGCGAACAAATCGAGGTTGCAATATTAGAGCTTGAGGGGCGGGCTGGATGTGCTGACGCGCCAGCTGGTCCTGGCACGGTCAGATCATCAAATATCTCTTGAGGAGGCTAAATAGTGTTGGCAGGCATCGACAAGGAGATTATATGAGACGGGCGATAAGTCCGGCAAACTGCTCTATTGGTTGGCGACGAATGGGGCGGCTGCTCGAGTAGTGCTTGCCATACGTGATAAGGAGGGAAACACCCAAGGTGAATTGGAATTGATTGTCCAGGCTTTTGCGTCCTTTTATCAAGATTTGTATGCTAAAGACCCGCTCCCACGCTTGAAGGAGGGGGGTTCTCTCTTGGGACCTCCCAGACCCAACTATCCTGCCCACGCTCGCCCAAGACTTAGACCAGCCACTAACAGCGGAGGAGGTGGACACCGCCATTTCGGAGCAAAGGGTAGATCTGCCGGACCAGATGGTTATCCAACAGAATATTACAAACAGTTCCGCTCAATATTGGTACCTCATCTCCTGAATTGGTATCATGAGGCCCTGAAGATGGGGGATTTTCCCCTTGAACTTAACTGCGCCACTATCGTGGACCTGTCCAAGGGGGGGCAGGCTCCAGACCATTGTGTGTCATACCGGCCAATCTCTCTTATTAATGCAGATACCAAAATATACGCCAAAGTACTGGCGTTACATCTTATGCTGACCCACCTCATTCATTCGGATCAATGCAGCTTTATGCAGAAGCATGCATCATTGTATCTGATGTGTTCCGGTGGCCATATCTCGCGGCACCAGCTCCAATGGTCCCTTGGCCCTTCTCCTCATAGATTTTTCTAAGGCATTCAACATGACTTCCTGGGAGTACATGGAGGTAACCCTGGCACGCATGGGGTTGGGGCCATTGCTCCGTAGAATGATCAGTCTCCTTTATCAGCATCCCACTGCCCAAGTGAGGGTAAATGGAGTGCTCTCAGAGAAGTTTTCAATTCAACAGGGAAAGCGGCAGGGGTGCCCCCATCCCCGCAGCTCTTCGCCCTGGCGATCAAGCCTCTGGCGTGCTTGTTGTGGAGTGACCCGCTGATGTTGGGCTGGAGGTGGGGGGCGGTTTGGGTGGAAGACAGAGTGGCGCTGTATGCAGATGACGTCTAGGTGTTTCTCAGCGATCAGCCCACGTCGGGGCCTAGATGCATAGAACTACTAGAGCAGTTTGGGGAGGTGTCAGGACTTCGGGTTAATACCCCAAAATCTATACTGGTTGAGGTCAGGGGGGACGCGGAGGGTCGACAGTGGTGTCCCCAGGTCCCTAGTGCGGAGCAATGTGTTTAAATACTTGGGAGTCCACGTTTCCCTTATGCATGACTTAGCGTGGGTACTAAACTTTGGAGATTTTTCACCACGTCTGGACGGGGATCTGCAGCGCTGGAGGGATCTTCCCCGAAACCCCCTTGGGCGAACTGCTCTCATCAAAATTATGTGGCTACCCAGATACCAATGCGCCCTGATAAATTACCTGTACCAAATACCAAGGGCGTGGTTCTGTACTATTCCCTCAAAAGTTACTGCCGTCATCTGGAACGGAGGGCGGCACAAAGTGTCTTTTCACACCGCGCGTAAATCCCTGTACGAGGGGTGCATGGGAGTCCCAGATCTATATATCTACTATTTAGCTGCCCTGGTGGTGCCCATAAATGATTGGTTTGTGGGAGGCTGGGATGATCCAGCATCATGACTTGAGATTCTAGAGGCGGGCTTTGGGGGTTTACTAGATATGCGCTATGGTAGCAGGGTTCCGGTCTAGACTGCATCTTGCACCTGGGTGGCGGTGGGTTGCTGGAGGGCAGCACTACGACTCATAAAATGGGACCGGCGTCTTACTCAAATGACTCTGCTGTGGCACGGAGACTGGTTGCACCAGCTTGCTACCTTAAAGGGCTTTCACCACTGGGACTCAACAGGGGTGACTTATTTGGGGGACGTGTATACTGGGGACAACCTTATGCCCTTCCAAGACATGAGCTAACACTAGGGGTTACACCAGACACAATTCTTCCGATATTTGCAACTGCGTCATGCCCTGGGTACACACATTTCAGTGACCACCCAGCTTCCCGAGTGTAGCCCGCTTGAGGCAAAATTGTTATCTGAGAGCCTGGGGAGGAAAGCAGTGTCCCACGTTTACAGATCTCTACTCAATGGGTTTGACTGTCTGAGACAGTGGTGGAAACACTGGGTAGGGGAGCTCGACGATATCGATTGGCGAGAGGCGCTGTTGGCCCCCCAGGAGTTAGCCATCTCAGCTAGGCTGCGGATGGTGCAGTTTAACTACCTACACACATCTTAGTAAACCCCTGCAATAACGTAAAAAATGTCTGACCAAGTGAGGTCTGCCTGTGCCAGGCGTGGCCTCCTGGTAGGGGACTTCCTCCACATGACTTGGAGCTGTCCCCAAACACGGCCCTTTTGGGAGGGGATTGGCAGAGAAATAGCAGAGGACCTAGGCCCTAGGGTTGTGTTGCTGGGGCTATTGGAGGGTCTGGGGGGCCCGGGCCGACCAAACATTTGTGGGAGTCGCATGCCTTGTCACTAAGGGAGATATTGCTCGTGGGTGGAGGCTCCCCAGGACCCCTTCGTTGGCAGGATGGAAGGCAGGAGTCGACTGGTGTACGCATCAAGAAAAGCCGATCTATGCAGTGCGAGGGCGCCCAGAAAAACATGATAAAATATGGGGGAAATGGTGGGCTTACCACAATGTTTTATTGTAATGCATTACTGAACAATGATTGTCCAGCCTTGGATCGTAGTTTGTGCTTAGTACTTGGGTTATTGATTTTGTTGGGGCTCACTGTGTGTACACTGTTCTTTAACTCATTGCAAACAAAACAAATACGTTTGGTTCTTAAAAAATATATAAATGACCGAACGATCGAATTTCTGCTAATCATTTGTAAATCTCACAGTTCTACCATTACCTTCACAGGACTTGCGTGACTACATTGGATCAATACTCTCACTCCCAAACACAGTTTAGCTTTCAAAAATGTTGAATATCTATTCATAAATTAAAATCTGTCACTGCGCTCATGGATGTATGGGTTTTGTGAAGATAATTAAACGTAAGAACCTTGATATAAGAAGGTAGCCCAAAACCCAAAGTTGTCCTTCAATACGTCAATGTGTTTTTTTTATTGATGAAGGAAAAAAGTGGATGCAAGCAGTGGTGTGCAGGCCAGCTGTCTTCTGAGAATGGATGTACGGAAAGAGAAGCATTTATAATCGCATTTCTGAGCATGACCCAAGTTAATGTGTGTCATCCTTGTGAGAGATTTCAGATAAGTGTAATCAGAAGCAACGACAAACACGAGCAGGAATCAAAGAAAAAAATAGTCCCTCAAAAGCAACATAAACACAGAAGGTAAAGAAGCAAGTAATTGGCCGGTGCTCCATGACAGGACACAAGAGACAAAAAAGAGGGACAAAAAGGAAGGATTAACTTATAGCAACCAAGCATTTTTGAAGGACAATGAAAAGGACTAATAAAAAGGCAATGAGTGGGCTGTAAGCCCATAGAGTGTATACAGCATGTCTCGAACAGACAGCGCATGTGCTGCCTATGCTCGCCCTAAAAATGGCAGAGTCCTCTGACCAGGAGGCTTTCTAAGAGCACGTAGAAAGCAGTACTGATGTGTTAGAACTATGTAGTCAGACAGTGAAGCTGAAGAGTGCTAAGTGCTAGGGGAAGAAAGATGCTTGGTCCCTGGGACATACCTGGCAGATCCATTAGAAAGTCCGTGCGGTAAGAAGTGTGTAGGTGAACAAGGCAGACCCAATAAGCTGCCACTCTGCCACATGGAGGGCACAGAATCAGCAAGAGACCACCAGGCCTAGGGGCAGGTCAACCAGAGCTGCACAACGAGGGTGGGGTTGTGGGCCACAGAAAGTAGATGGTTGGAGGCCTGAGATGACATAACTAAGTTGGTAGACAGGCATAGTGGGGGTCTGGGAGATAGATAGGAGCAGCCAGGGTCTGAGGTGAGGGAGGAGTATGGAAGCTCTCAATAATCATTAGCAGGATCAGCCGAAGGCTTATAGTCAAAGAAGAGTTAAGTTCAGCATACTTGACCAATTTCACACGACTGTTGAAATGTAAAGTTTTGTCTTTTGTTGTGTCCACTTTTTAACTCATCTGCTGCCGTTGTGACCCCAATCATAGCTGATTCCAAGTAGTAGGGCAGCACAGAAACAAACATAACAGTCACAATTGGCCAGGACAGACAGGTGGAAATCACATTCTGATTGCTGCACATTACCAGAGATAGATGGTTACCAACCAACGGTTGAATTTCTCTACTCCTGACTACCACTGAGGAAAGGCCCATTGCTTTCTCTCTTGCTGCCCCGTACCAGCCCCTCCTGCTCCCCATCGTACAATGAGGCAAAGATTCTAAATGAGAGTCAATGGTCACGGGGAGGACAAGGACATGGACCAGTACCACCAAGGCTGCATCACATATGGGTCCTGATTTAGGCGCTCTCATCTCATGGCCCCATTCAGCACCATTCCGCACAATGGGGTGAAAAAAGGGGAGCTGCTGTAAGAGGTTCTACAGAAGTGGTGCACCTCAATGTCCAATGAGAAGGCAGATGCAGCACAGTGAGCTGATGAACCCCAAACACCACAGGGAGGCCTCTGTAGTGCCCCTTAAGGAAAAATACTCACTGGCACACTGCAACCAGGCTCATACCTTTCCTCCACCAGACACAGCTATTGGGGCTGCTGTGATCAGGTTCCAGGTGTTTCCAGTCTTCCTCACCTTCTTGCACTGTCTCTGACCCACTAACCCCATGTAGTTGAATATTAACCAGTGAGGATGAGAGAGAATGAGCAGCCGTTAACAGTTGTTTTTAGGTGCCTACTAGTGGATATTCTTGTCTGCAATTTTATGAGGCTCACATCAGCATCACTTTGCTGATCACTTCCTGGTCCCCTCTTCCCTGTGGCTGATCACTGCCCGATAGAGAGGGAGAAAAGCTTGAGCAGCCAGGTCACCAATGCTGCCAGTTTGAGCACTCTTATCAGATTAGTCACCCCAGACCCTATAGTTCAGTATTGAAAGTGCATCTCTCTGCAGCGCCCTACAGATTAAAGTCCACCTACCCCTGTGGACAATTGTCGTCCGGTGAATGAGGGAATGTTGTACAGGTTGTTAGGTTTCACCTGGTGCTGAGCGATCATTCACTTTCTGTAATTTGATGTTCTAGTGGCAGAGCACCACTGAAGATTGCACACAGTCACTCCCATAATGACTGCTTCCTAGGCCCCAAGGGTGATTGCCATTTTGTGGTGATTGCCATTTTGTGGTCTTCTACACACTAGCCTTTAGGAGTTCTTCACAGTCATCCAACTTCACACACACTAGGGACTCATGCTCAAAGCAGTACTGACTCTCTCCCATGCTCCGCTGCTATTGAGAACCCCGTGCCCTCCACCTTCCCTCAATTTATGGGCCACTCAACATCCATAACCCACTTTAGAAGAACAGCAGGACTGATTTTAATTCAATTTAAGGACTACTGTTGGCATTGAGGGTGCAATGACCCCCAAAGCAGGTATGCAGGTGGAGAATGATGGCCTGCAAAAACTCCATAAGCTAGACTTGCATTTCATCAGCATACTGATGAGTTGCTATCTAAACTGTTGTGTCTGCATTGGGCTTGACGCATGCACCCACAGACCTCCATTTAGGTCCTCAAGGTCCTCACACCGTTATCATCATATCACACAACTTTAAAATATCCACAATTCACCCGCACCCCCCGATCCATGTGTGTATGCTTTAGTTATGGGTTTATAAATACTTAAAATGACAGATATTGAAAAACTAGAAAAGGTACAAAAGCATAAGTAATGTGGATACAAAAGACACCGATTCCCCCAACAAAAACACATCTCCTCCAAAAACATAGCAAGAGGCACTATCATAGGGCAATTAGGATACAAAATTAAGGTTACTCAATGTCCCAGTATTAATTATGATGTGGAACACCTAGCATATGCCATAGAAATAATCTTCTCTTATCTGTAAATCCAGGAGGAAAAGTCTTGCTTACTGGCTATGGAGAATCTCAAGTGCTGTAATAAAGAGCTTAAGTAGCCCCTTTAAATGGTCATTCTTAAAAGTTAATGTTTTTTTAATCAAATACTCTTGGGTACACAATGTTACGATGTCATAAATTGTCCATTAATAATGGATCAATGTGGCAACAAACACATTTTGTTACCATGCCAGTAGAAAGTTAAGAAAACAAAAGCATAAGCCTAGACCAGCTCCTGTGGCTGCTTTTATTAGTTTATCTCATTCCATTAGTCTCTCTCCCTAGTGTATGAAACTCAGTATAAGCACTCCATATAAGTCCTTGGTACTGCAAAAAAAAGGATTACTGCCATCATTATTGTCTTTACAGCAGGAGACTTCCATTGAGTGAAACATTTGAGTGGTGTCAGGAATGTGTGGACCTTAGCTGCAATGGATCCACTCATTTCTCATGAGCCATAGCAAATAAAGTCAGTATCATTTCATTCAAACTGTTCACCACGTAGTGCCCTGCAGCCATCCTCCCTCTCTTCACCATCTACATACAACCCCTCGCCCAGCTCCTTGTGCTATACCAGTTGAACTTCCAAGTGTATGCCTATGACCCTCTAACCATTTCCGCTTCGAAAATGGGCAAGAGAACCCAGCCAACATCACATCTTGACTGGACCATAGGCTCCACAGAATCAATATTAGTTTCTTGAATCATGTGTGTCAATACTAAGATCCTACTAAACACTGCCAACAAGCCCGATTCTCTACCATTCCAGATATTCAGAATCTCTGGAACCCAACCTACCATGCCAAAAGTGAAGAACTTGAGAATTCTTTCTGATGCACACCTCTCTTTCGTGTCCCAAGACAACACCGTAGTAAAAGGTGCAAATCTCTACCTCTCTTTCAAACAATGACCACAAAGTTGAATTGACCCCAACCCTAATTCTAGCAAGATTTCTTCACTGTAGTATCATCTCAAATATCCTCCCCAAAAACTCACTGGCAGCCTCCCAAAAACCTCAGAACCAGGAAGCCTGAATTTCCCCTAACCTTTGGAGGTGCCACAGCAGGAAACAAAGCACTCCGCTGGCTACTTGTATATGCCAGAATCAAATTCAAGGTCCTGTGTACCATCCATAATGCACATCAGTAGAAACAACTCACCAAGAAACTTTTGTTTAATTCCTGCCCTTTGGGTTAGTCAACGATCATTCAAGAGGATGAAATATGGGGGAATATCACTGGTTGTTAAAGGGCCTGGACTCTGGAATGCACTTGTTAGAAATTAGGTCTCTAGTTGGCAGTCAGTTTACATCCTGTCGAAGTAGGGACCCTCTCTCTAGCCAGGGTAAGAGAGATACACAGCGCAGATAACCCCTGCTCACCCCCTTAATAGCTTGGCACTAGCAGTCAGGCTTATCTCAGAGGCAATGTGTAAAGTATTTGCACAAACACACACAGTAACACAGTGAAAATACAAACAAAAAAGCACTCAACACCAGTTTAGACAAATAGCCAATATTTATCTGAGTAAAACAAGACCAAAACGACAAAAATCCAACATACACAAGCAAAGATACGAATTTTCAAAGATTAAACTTCAATATAGTGCTTAGAAACACAATAGCTCCAACTTGGGCTATTGTGACGTCATTGACAGTCGTTCTCAACAATCCGACGTCACTCGCGAGGAAGGCGGCGACAGTCACGGAGTCGCACAGACCCCCAGATACAGTACCTTTGGTAAATGAGGAAACAAGCCGGTGCACGGAGTCAGGGAGGTGAGGTGTCACTGGATCTGGTGCAGCATTGGTTCCTTACTGCAGAGCAGGGGAGCTGATGTGGCATCAGTGTGTGGCGTCAGTTCCTGACGATCCGACCGGGGTTGATGAGTAAGGCGGGTCAAGACTCACTGGGCGACCTCACGGGGTCACAGTCACACCATAGGGCTACAGGTGCCGTGGTGGAGCTGGCTGTCACGGATGTCGGTGACACAGCGCTCAGGAATCACGGAGTCGCAGGGAGTCAATGGGGCTGCAGCAGCATTGGGTCTGTGGTGTCAGCCACGGTCACCGCACTCCAACGGGTACCACAGCTGCAAGTAGCGGTGCGGAGTCAGGCAGCAGCGTCTGTCCTGGAGTCGCCCGGAGTTGGTGCACCTGGTTCTTCTTGTTTTTTGGCCAGCTTTCACTCCCACGGGCCAAGAAACTAGAACAGGCACCACCTGTTGAGTTAGGGTCCACAGCAAGCGAACCCAGAGGCTGCTAGGTGAAGTCTCTGATGTCCCTGAGGCTTCTTAACAGAAGGCAAGCTCAGTCCAAGCCCCTGGAGAAACTTCACAAGCAGGATACACAGCAACGTCCAGTCTTTGACTTCTTTAAGGCAGAAGCAGCAACTACAGGCCAACCCAGCAAAGCATGCACAACAAAGGGGCAGTACTCCTCCTCCAGCTTTTCAGCTCTTCTCCTTGGTAGAGGTTCCTCTTGATCCAGAAGTCTTCTAAAACTCTGGGGTTTTGTGCCCACTATTCATACTCATTTCTGCCTTTGAAGTATGCAAACTTCAAAGGAAAGTCTCTGTTGTTCACAAGATCCTGCCTTGCCCAGGCCTGGCCCCAGACACATACCAGGGGGATGGAGACTGCATTGTGTGAGGGATGGCACAGCCCCTTCAAGTACATGTATCAGCTCCTCCCTCCCCACTCTAGCCCAGGGAGAGCCATCAGGATATGCAGGACACACCTCAGCTCCCTTTGTGTCACTTTCTAGAGGGAATTCACAAACAACCCAACTGTCAGTCTGAACTAGACGTGAATTCCACAGGCAGGCAGAGGCACAGAATGGTTGAGCAAGAAAATGCCCACTTTCTAAAAGTGGCATTTTCAAACAGACAATCTAAAAACCAACTCTACCAAAAGATGTGCTTTTAAATTGTGAGTTCAGAGACCCCAAACTCCAAATCTCTATTTGCTCCCAATGGGAAACTGCACCCTAAAGATATTTAAAGGCAGTCCCCATGTTAACCCAAGGGAGGGATAGGCCTTGCAATAGTGAAAACCGAATATGGCAGTATATTTTACCATCAGGACATGTAAAACACACCAGTACATGTCCTACCTTTTAAATACATTGCATCCCACCCATGGGGCTACCTAGTGCCTAACTTAGGGGTGACGTACATGTAGTAAAAGGGAAGATTTGGGCCTGGCACGTAGGTACACTTGCCAGGTCGAATTGGCAGTGGCAGGTCAGAGACATGTTTACAGAGCTACTCATGTGGGTGGCACAATGAGTGCTGCAGGCACACTAGTAGCATTTGATGAATAGTTTATTGTACAGATAATAATCCACATACGAGCCAATGAATCAGACATTAAATGCATGCTAAAATACTCAATAATTTATATTTGCAAACCTCAGTAAAAGCATACCCACAATGGTATTGTAAAATCTACAATTAAAAAAAATAACCGGACCTCCACAAACCAGCACCCCATGCGGTACATAATAAACAGGGGGGCCCACGCTGCTCCAGGCCCTAAAGTGCTTGAGTGCATTGAATGATCTTAAGTTAGCTACGAACAAAGATCAAAACCCATGATACAAAGTTGAAGCTCAACAACTTGACAGAATTGGTACAAACCCAAATGTGGCAAGAGCGGGTGAGAATTCCAAACATAATTATCCACTGCTCGCAGTGTCCCTAAATTTGGTCTGACCAACTTTAATACATTTGGTCAGTAAAACATTCAACATTGAGTTCGCAGGATCCAAAGACATAATAATAGCCTGCTGACAGGAGAGGATCCCCAATTCATTCCGGAAGGCCCTAGGCACTTCTAGTGCACTTTACTAGGGACTTACTAGTAAATCAAATATGCCTTTCAGCCAATCATAATCAAGTTTATACTGGGAGCACGTGACCTTTAGCACCGGTCAACAGTGATAAAGTGCCCAGAGTACCAAAAAACAGCAAAAAGGAAGTCCAGCACACAGTCACAAATACAGGAAGCAGAGGCACACCACACCAGGGATGCCAGGTCTAACAGCACCTAAAACAAATTTCAGGTCTAAACTGAAACATATACTTTAAGGAAACTTTTTAAAACGGATGTATTTTGTCTCACCTTTATTTGAACTCAAAACAGAACAGAGCATACAACGAAGACTTTTGGACATGGTTAACTCTCTGTCTGGAGTCTAACCTCCCCACCCTACCTTACCGCTGTACTTTGTCAAGCGCTCTTAAGTAACCAAAAAACAAATTATTAAAAGTGAATTACAGGAATGTTTTTCACAGTGGGTTTCTTAGTGAGATCAAATAGGCAAGAGTGAAACTAATGTTGTCCAAGATGTGACTTAGAAGCCCAAGGTGAAAAACATTCCCATAATTCACTTTTTACTCATCTATGATTATGGTGTGTATGGCCCCCAAAATCATCTGCTCCTGCTTTCAGCTGCTACGCACTGGCAGAGGAGTAATGGGGAGCCATACATAACACTGCCTCTGTTATGTATTAATGCCCCAAAAGAGGAAAACAAACTACGTGTCAACCTTGACTAACCCCACCACCCTACATGCCTTCCTTCCTTCTTCTGCAGCTGTGCTTTCTGTCAAAGCAGACAAGCATTGTTGCACTGACAGGCACTCAGGAGGACCTGTCAGCCTGGCCTGGAAGGCCTGTATGACATCACAACAGTGGTTAACCATTTTTAATCAACTGTTGCTGCGTCACAGCACTGGCTTGTAAGATTCAGAAACTGAAATAAATGACAGAAGCTCTCTACAGAACCATACATAACAAAAGAACAATCAATTTGTATCGTACGCCAAGCAGGTGACCTAGGGACCCTCCTCAGAATAATATGATTGCAAAAAAAACCATCAAAAGGGCACCTTAGCATTGTTTTCTGTTATTGAAGAAAGACCCAGACTCGTTTTGAAATTTGTACAAATCAATTCCACAGCCTTTCTGTAGGAGAAAAGGTGGACGTCCATACGCACTATAGAAAGTCTAAACACAAAACGTGATTAAAAATACAAAGTGTAACTACAAGCCATGGTGGAGGAGTGTCACCCCCTGCCAGTAGCACCCGCTGCAAACCTTTCACAACGAAACAATAATAAACCATGTAAAGAGGCGGGACAATGGGGGATGACAGGGACGAGGGGAGTGCACTGTGCACTCCCCTCTGTGCGCATGTATGTTTGGCCGGCGTCTCATGCTGGCCAAACACACGTGTGCACTGTGTTCTCTTAGGCTGGAGAGAGCCTGCACAGGCTCCCCAGTCTGCCTAGGAGCGCCCTGGATGGGCGCTCCAGCAAATCTTAACCCTGCTCTGAGCAGCATCAGGACTGGCTGAGGGGCAGGCTGGGCCCTGTGCCTGCTGAGGGGATGGAGGAGCGGCGGCACGGCGAGGAATTTTTATTTTTTAATTTAATGTTTATTCCCCACTCCACACTGTCTCACCCCTTCACCGCACAGTGAGCTGCGACTGCTAAAAGCTATAATCACTGAGTGTACTGGAGGCAGCACAGAGTACCGAACATGATATCTGGAGGGTGAAATGCCTCTTGTCTGTCTCCATGGTCTAGAAACCTGGGACTCAGTTACACTTACAAGATCTTCATCATTTTCTGTTGAGCTACAGAGCTATTTGCACCTACTACAGTCATGGTCATGCAAGAAGCAGCAGTCACAAGGAAAGCAACATTTGTAAAAACAAGTTGTTGGCCTGCCCCTCTGCTTGGATTTCAATGTTTTAAGGTTTGTAGTGCCTTTTTAGTTACTGCAAGTAGTTGACCATAATAATCTTCCACTTCCATCAATCTGTATCAAAACACCTATTTACAGTTTATGCTAGGGGTGTCCAGCCGAGATCCATAAGGGTTTCTATTAGGCAGATTTTAAGCATGACCACCAATGATGTCAATTAGTTTTATTTACATTCCTTTCATGCAAATGGATTTTATTTGGATATTTTTAAAAAATCTAGCATGGATGCAGCCCTCCTAGACCTGTGGTGGACACCCTGATCTAGGACGATAATGTTATAGTTAATCCATCAGCAGAATACACAATTTCCTGTGAGTAAAATGCACTTAAAATTATGTGACAAGTGAAGGGCTGACAAAGAAGCAAGGCACATGGGGAAAATAATCCAGCATACTGCAAAGAGACAAAGCTCTTTGCCTGCAGATCCAGTAGAGCCCCCTGTAATTCCTGGGTAGAAATGGCTGATGATTTTCATACACTGCTAGTAAATTTAATGAATATGGAAATATCTCCAGTTCAGAACTATTCCATGCAAATAACCCTCTTGAACATTCACTGTGGAAACCCTAAATGACAATGGGGATTTGCTCAGAGGGTAATTAGGATGTATGGCTGAGGTAGTTTATTCAAATACTTGTTCTATTCACACAAGGCTGAGGAGCCAATAGGCGTTTAGTTTCCATCTGAGGATTGAATGCCTTTTATTCAGAATATGCTCGAAGGTTAGTTTTATCCTGCGAATGAGGTGTTTATTCAAAGACAATAAGGTTAGAGTGAATGCAAATAACCACAGTTGACACAAATCACTAATTTTATAGGACAGTACAATGACTTTTGATTGCATGAGATGTTTAGCAATACTTAGCAACTCCTTAACTTAAGTAGCTAACAGATGTACCTTTCCTCACCACCTAGAACAGAAAATAACCTATCACTAAACTATTAGGAAAACGAACAGGGAATGCTGGTTCAGATTTCCAGGCATAAAGTATTTTTAGTTCCTGTTAAACGAGCCTCTTTACACTTAGGAGAAGATGTACACAAATGTGCCAGAGAACTAGCAGACTGCAGGTGCACAGAGAGGACCCCATAGGCAGAGCACACAACACCCACTCACCTGATCCAGGACAATGATTTCATCAGCATCAACCACTGTTGACAACCGGTGAGCGATGAACACGGAAGTCCTGTGTTTCACCATATCCCTCATGGCGCCCAGAATCGTCTGTAGGTGTGAAAACAAGAGTATTTGTCAAGGTGCAAAGGTAAAAAGAACTGCAGTCCAGTAAATAACACACGTGGGACAAGCAACGAAAGCAAATGGAAGTGCATAAGTCTTCAAGGACATGAAATCAATCTACTAGATTCAAAAGAGCACACATTCTGCTTTAAAGGGGCCATCCACATCCAGGGAAGAGAAATAAAAGCGTTCTCTTAGCCCAGCTAGGCATCTCGAACAAGCACCAGCAAAAGTCACTCTAGGATGTCTGATGATGTCAGCTGGGGTTGAGGGGTCTGTGACATCATTATCTGTATGGTCAGTAAGTCTTTAACCCCTATTAGGAGTCCTGAGATATGGAGGGAAAATGATGATCTAGTGAAGATCCTGGTGAACATCTTGTGCTGCACCTGTGAACAAGAAACAAAGGTGCAATAGGAAAAAGGTCACCCAAATGCAATGCAAGAAGCGCCCATACACACCTCTACCTCAACAGCAAGTAAGAGAACATGAAAATCACCCCTACAGCTGGAAAGGTTGTAATTTACAGTTATTGTCCATATCCGCAAGCAATAACAGCTGTTGATGACCCTCTCTGTGATTACAGACGCGAGCTGCAGGTGAGGGACCATAATGAGGGGAGTGAAATTAAAAGGGGCTATTGCCCATCAGGGAGAGGCGATCTGGCTATTGTGGCACCCTTTGCCTCCATCCTCAGCGGCGAATTCATTTCACTGTGTTTGAGGGGAGGAATGGCTCCAGTCCAGAACCACAGCAGCGCAGGCCTAGCTCTCTAGACAGCCAGCCCCTCCCTTTCTTTACTGAAGGAGAATTTAAGCCCTAACAGTGACTGTAAAGTAGAGAAAAAAAAAACTCCACACCTTTGTTTTTTCTACTCAACGTTTGGGCTTACATTACCCTCTACTGCTGGAAAAGGAGGGCCTGGCACAGCACGACTGACAGACAGCGCCACGCAGCCCACGCCGCAAAGGAACAGTTCCACCTCCAGTACAGCAACACATTTAACATACAAGAGCAAAGTCAACAGGTCTGGCATTGGCTGCCAGTCTTTTGGTTTTGTCAATGCCTGTTTTGTTTTATCATGGTTGTTGCAAAACTTTATTGTTGGTGACCTCTCAGGTCCTCGCCAACGTTAAAAAAAAAAAATGTCTAAAATACAACATATTTTTTGTATCAAAACCACACATTGTCATACTAAAACCTGGCACTGAAGGGAATTACTTTGAGTAGAATGGGCAGAATGCCGTCACTCACAGTGAAGGTAGTCAATGGCTGAAGTGGGCTGACTCTCTGGCACATGCTGCATGCTGTCACTGGCAGCAGAAAAATGTGAATGACAGTATCAGACCAATGGATGAAGAGGGCTTGCTGAAACCCCTATGAGCAAGCACATTATACATATCACTTTAGTAAAATCAAAAGATACTGGCTAACCCAGGACATTAACAGTAAAGAGGTGGTGGTAGGGAGCTGGCAGTCAAGGAGTGCTCCATTAGGTGACCTACCCGGTAACTATGGCTCTCAAAGGGAGTTTTCTGGTTGACTCTAGGTCTCATCATTCCATACCAGGTGTTATTGCTGAAACTGTATTTAAACTAGAGGCGCCGAACTGTACTCAAAAGCATTTAACACCACTAAACCAACTATACTTGTTGAAGAAACGTTTAATAATTGTAGCACTGATATTTCAAAAGGAACTACATTTTTTAGCTACAAGTCAGGATGAAATAGAGTAATTCACCACAGCGGCCACCAGCCACAAGGGGGGATTTTTTTTTTTTACAAGTTCAGTGTATGTTGAGTGAGACAGACAAATGAACTGATTTGCAAGGATAATACCAAAGTATTTTACTTAAGATTAGACAAATATTATTCTCCACATTTTGATTAGAGGGTTAACACATGATCCATGTTGTACAACCTATACCACTTTTCCTCTTACACAGAGGTTTGTAATCTACTTGTGAACCTACTCAAGGAGTCCAATGACCTCAGTGTGACATTATCTAGATATTTCAAAGCTCTTAAAGTGGGGGGCACATGCATGGGCGGCAGCAGAGCAGGCTACACAAAAACCTGACCTGCATCCCCAGTTAGATTACCACAAGCGAGCAGAAGATTTTCAATTTGCATGAAATCTGAGCTATTTGCATAAATTAATGTAATGAATGCTAAAAGGCAATCATTAATAAAATGGATCAAATAACTTTTGCTGTACATGCAGACTCAGCAGTAGACCTTTCATAATCACACAGCACAGGCCCTCAAGTCCAGCAAATAATTATGGGAAACAGGAGACGTGTTCGGGAATAAATGTGACTTGCAACACTCTGCTCTTGACCACAGGGGGCAAAGGGCTCAACCGGACCACACCTCCCAGGCATACCGGCAGGAGGAGGCTGCGTACGACGCTCTGGAGCGCCCAAGGGTGCTTAAATTAAGACTCACTCTGCTCTTGGCCACAGGGGGCGAAGGGCTCAACCGGACCACACCTCCCTGGCATACCGGGGGGAGGAAGCTGCTTACGACGCTCTGCAGCACCCGAGGGCACATAAATTAAGACTCACTCTGCTCTTGGCCACAGGGGGCGAAGGGCTCAACCGGACCACACCTCCCAGGCTTACTGGCGGGAGGAGGCTGCCTACGATGCTCTGCAGCGCCTGAGGGTGCATAAATTACGACTTTCGCTTCCGCTGCGCGCAAAACTCTGCTCTTGGCCACAGGGGGCAAAGGGCTCAACTGGACCACACCTCCCAGGCATACCGGCGGGAGGAGGCTGCCTATGACGCTCTCCAGCGCCCGAAGGCGCATACATTAAGACTCGCACTTCCGCATGCCCGAGCCAAGAGCGGGCCCGTCTGCGGCCGAGCGAGGCTGTGCTGGGCCTATCCTATTGGCTTTGGGATCAATTATGCTTGAGTAGGCTGTTTCTAAAGTGATGTATGACCATAAGGTTTGCTGAGCGAGTAGTCTGAGATGTTTTAGTGTGCTATTATTGTTTTCTATATTGGATGTCCGCTCTTTTGCAGTTGCAAATAGATTAACTGAAGTGGGTGTTAATATAGATTATAAAATTATGGGTAAATGGAAAACTGTAGCTCAGAAGGCAGATACTGAACTTCGCTGTTCAACAATCGATTCCTTTTTAGTATGGGTGGTGGGAGATCTCTCCAAGGAAATTGATCTTGCGGGGGCAGCTGGACCGAGTGAAGGTATAGCAGGACCTCCCAGACTAATAGACCTGGCAACTGATATTAATCACACTTTAGAACTGGAGGACATAAGGAATGGTGATGACCACACAGGGTGTATGGCTACAGTTACTGCTACCCCCATATGGGCCAATTACTCACCCACCGTAAAAAGGAGTAAATGGTGCAGAAAGGGGGCTGATAGCGATCTGGGCCCTATAATGCCAGCCAATCCTGAACCTATATTCAGGAATAATCTTATATCTGCCTTTAATGATCTGCTTAAACCACTAAAAGACAAACTAGATAAACTAGAAGCAGAGGTGGGGAAAATAATGGCAATGTGTCAGAAATGTTGTATGCCCCTGGGGGCTCCTATCTTCCAAACGACGGTTGTACAGAATGTTGCACAAAATGAGTTAGGTCCCTTAGCTACATCACAGGGCATAGGGCTTATAGACAAAGCTGGTTTAGCCCCGAGCCCTAGGTGGAGGCATAATTCTATGGAGTTGCGAAGGGCGGCCTGTGGTGTAGGCCAATCTAGTGAGCAGTATACAGTTGTTAGTAAGAAGCTGTACGGCTTGCCACCGGACGGCTTAAGATCTACTACAAATTCTAGAGCACCTAGTATGTCCCAGTCAGGCAACATCTTGAATTAAACGAATACTGTGTCAGCCCCATTGCAATTGAGGGAGGATCCTCCAACTATTAATTTACCACCCGAGTGTTGCCCTTATGTTATTATCATGGCTAATGTTCCTCCTTTACGGCCTGGTCAGAGCGAACTCCTAGGGACTCTGAGAACAAAGTATTGCATTGGTTGGTCCAAAACAATTTATTCACAATAGATAATGCCCACCAGATCATCCTAACTCGAAGAGTAAGTTGGGTGGGACGGTTAGAGAAAGAGTGTGGGGGAGATTGTATAATTATTAACTTTAGGAGCCCTAGACTTGTGTGGGACATTATATTTAGGGCTACTTTTCACCCACATCATGCCAATGCTCCATCATTTCTCCTGTTGGGTGCATTCTATCAACACTTGCAACCTGTACAATCAGGGTACCCTCCGGCACACCACTATTCTGAGCCATTTAAAAATTTACACCACATCCCCTCAGTACCATTAAGCAATAGATATCAGGCCTTGAGTACACTGTGAGATAATGATTGACAAAATTATGGGGGACACGTGGCTGGGTTAGTGAGGGGGCCCAGTATGGTGGGGTTTACTGAAAGGTTAACGCCTATTGGTTTTAGTAATGCCCCCACAAAGACCAGACCGAGGGGACAGAAGGGTCGGGCCCGGATGCCTGTATTACTAATTCTAACAGGGAACTAACTGGAAATTTGTTTCAGCATCAATTGCCAAAAAGAGGCAAGGAATGGCGATAATGAGTATATTAGAAATAATAAAGAGCGCCTTAACTTTGCTACATGGAATGTCCAAGGTCTACGTAGTAAGATTGAGACAGAGAAGTGGGGTAACATAATTAATAAACTTGACCTGGCATGTATTCAAGAAACATGGTGTGTTTCCCCAGTTCATAGGCAGGGATTCACCTCATATTTCTTGCCAGAGACTCGTTCCCAATTTGGGAGGGCTAAGGGTGGTCTCTAGGTACTTAATTCAACTAAACTCCCTATGGTGGTCAAAAAGACCTCTTGGGAGACTCCAAACTTTTAATTGCTGTGGCTGAAGCATAAAAGTATGACCAATGTAGTACTAATCAATTATTGTAATAAAGTTTTTGATTCTACCAGCTGCAGGGTAGTTCATGCTCTAGATCAGAACCTACATAAATTTTTGTGTTTTATCCATTCTAATTTTATTATTTTGTGGGTTGGAGATTTTAACATCCAATCATGTACCCTACCAATATCCTGAACCTGTGGGCTAACCAGTAATGAGGGGGTAGGGTATGACCATTTTTGTCATAATGATTATGGAAAGGCGCTCAATATGATTTTGTCTAAATATGATTTGATGTTAATGGAATGTAAACATGGCGGTAATGGTGAGGTAATACCATCATTTAGAGGTACTAATTCTTCAGTAATTGATCATAATGTACTATCATCATTTGCTAATAGCTTATGTGATACCCCCTACATTGCCCAGTCATTACTGAGCGATCATGATCTGATTATTCTTTCAACAGTATTTTGGGGCCCCAAGGATGTGTTCCAAATTACTGCGAACCAGGTAGAGGCACATAGAACAAACGGGGTGAGATTGAAATGGAAAGATGTAGATCCAGCTGACCTTTTACAGAATATTGTGCGAGGGGGTTTGCCTGAAATTAATTCCTGCCTACTAGAGGAAATTGAACCCTCACAGTTGCTTAGTAGTTTTAGGAAAGTTATTGTACATACTAAGGGTCTTCTGACATAATACCCCCAATTTAGGCAGACCAAGAAGAATAAAGGGTGGTTTGACCATGCATGCGCCATATATCACCCAGAGACCCAGTGGTTATTAGGTCACTGCGGTAAAATACAGGGAATCCCTGGAGCGAAGAAAGAAAGAGTTGAGGGAGGAGGAATGGACAAATCTGGCAATGGCGAAGGATACAAATAATACTAAATTGTTCTAGGAAATAGTAAATGCCTCCTTTTTGACCAAATGGGCGTCTCCTGAACTGGGTTCTAGTGTATCCTGTGTAGCATGGGTGGACCACTTTTCAGAGGTCTTTAAGAAAAGGAGTGGGACATCAGACATACGTAGGCAACTGGAGTTGGGGTATCCCAACCACTTACATATCCCCATGGATGAGGTTTTATCAACTATCTTGGTTAGTGCCGGGAGTAAGGCCCCAGGGCTGGATGGGGGTGCTGGTGGATGTTTTGAAATATAAAAGTGATTTTGGGTACCTAGTTTGACTAGGCTGTTTAATATAGCCATGACTGGGGATATCCCAATGTCCTGGACCACGCCCATTATCTTACTTATATACAAGAAAGGTGATAAAGCTGATCCCAAAAACTATCGCCCAATATCATTGTTGGATTCATCCATGAAAGTTTTTAGTAGTGTAATTTTGACAAGACTTAACGACTGGACATTGGATAATAATATTCTTTCAACCGTCTGGATTTAGGACAGGACTGGGCACTATGGAGCAATGTGTTAACCTAGATCTGATCATAGGAAGTATACAAATGCCAAAAAGGGGCTCTTTACTTCTGCTTTGCAGATCTTAGTAGTGCTTTCGATCTAGTACAGCATGCCCTTCTATGGACCACTTTACTGGATATGGGTGCCCCAAGGTATATCACTGACTTCATTGCCCACGTTTATGCAGATTTAACATGCAAAGTTCGCTTTGGCCAACTGGGAGAATGCACCACCCCTTTTAAGACTGGAAGAGGTATTCGCCAAGGTTGTATACTCGCCCTGTTACTGTTTTCTTTATATATTAATGGGGTGGATACGTTTCTGCAGGAAGTTCAGGCGAACCCCCCCTTATGTGGCAGGGAGGCCCGTACCCACATTACTTTATGCTGATGATGTTGTCCTGATTTCTAGGACTCAAGTGGGGCTTTAAAAACTAATGAATGGCTTAGAACAGTTCATGACCTCAAAGGGTATGGTGATTAACAAATCTAAAACCTTTACTATGACCTGTGGCCAAAGGGTAAGGAAATGCAGGAGATTTCATATCTATAATACAGAGATTACTACTGCTAATTCTTTTAGTTATCTGGGTGTAGTGTTCTCGAGCAATGGGAACAACATATTCACTCGGGAAAGAATAAGTTAAGAAGGAATTCTTGTGCTATCTTTAGATTTGCTAGTAATTTAGTGAGTCGCCCCATATCCACTATGGTAAACATCCATAGGGCTAGAGCATTATCCACGGTAGTGTAAGGAGCTGGTGTATGGGGGTACACAAAAAGCACTCTTACATTTAGAGGAAAATCGTTTTTTTAAACGTTTGCTATATTTACCTACTACAGCATCTAATTGGATTGTACATCAAGAGGTGGGTCTACAATGTTTGGAGGACGTGCTGCAGGTGAGCCCCTTGCTTCTATGGCGTAGTATTTGGTCCAAGGAGGAAACCGTTTTCACCAAGTATATTATTCTAGATTGTTTAAAACTGGATAATGCTCTGCGTATTCCATGGCTTGCCTTTACGGACTTCTTTCAAATCTGTATTCAATACAACTATAAAACCAGACCCAGAGGAAGTGTTTATATTATCAAAGACACTTTTTTGCAATACAGGGTTGATGGCAGGAAAAAAAATGAATCCATAAAATCCACTGTTGGTATATATATGTCCCTTTCATTGGAGGCAAGTAGAGAAGGATACCAACTTAGTGTTATTAATATGCAGCATCAGTTCGTTCTGACAAGATTAAGGCTGGGTATAGCTTATCATTTAGTAGCATTTCCTACTATGAGGTCTTGTCCTCATGAGACATCCAGTTGTCTCTGTGATGAGATAAGTAAACAAGGCACTTTGAACTTTATGAACATCTTAGAATTTTTTTTAATCTTAAAACTCTTTTTAGGAAATACAGTATAAGAACTCATCTGGTGGCACTGGAATTTTTGTTAACATTTAACAATACACGTGTGTTATAGGGTGGCATTATATATTTTAAATGCCATACAAGTCAGGAAAAGTCTTTGTTTTATCTCTGGTGAATCTGGATAAGTTATTATTCCTTTTATGATAATTTGGTGAATTTGGGGAGGGTCTGTGTTAATGTTATTATATATTTAAGTTTTTATTTATTATGGACAGCTAGTACCTGTATTATGAATTAGGATATGATTATGCTGAATATTTATTTATATTGATGTACTTTTATGGCTATTTTGTATTGGCCGAATAAAGTTGATGATGATGAAATGTGACTTTCCTCACAAGTCAGATGTGATTCAGCAGCTAGGCCTGAGAATCTGAAGAGATGTTTGTTCCTAGCATGTATTCCTGTAGCTCACTGCCAGGCCATGCAAGTGTCTCCTAATACCTCTAGACCAGCAACACGGTAGACTCAAACTAATCAGGAATGCGGTCACTCAAAAATATCTCAACTGACCCATTAAGTATTCACCTATTTATACTGGGCAGCTGTGATATAATGAAAGCAACGCTTATCACAGAACTGTACAAAAAAAAAAAAAAGCTATTTAGTTTTATTGGTATTTCACTGTGCCTACTACAACCTTTTTACGAATAAGCTACAAACCAATCAACATCCTCAGAGTGTTCCATTTGACTATAGGTTCTTGCAAAATAAAACAAGAAAAAATACTGCAGTATAATTAGGTCACGTATAAAAACAAATATGATTCAAGTACGCATGCAAACTTAACAAAAATTGAGAAGCCTGCGTCTTCTCCGTGTCTTAAAGCAGGAATCTTACTGACTAATCCTTCGTTCCATTTCCTCCAGCCCACTGAGACATCCCTTCTGCTACACTATGGGATGAAGATGATTAGAACTGCGAAGATAGTGTTTTTTCCTTTTAGAAAACGGAATATTAGCCACATGTGATTCTCTCTGTATCCAGATCTCCAGTGCAGAACATGCCTACTGGTCTCTTAAGAGACGGCGGCTGTAAACTATGAGGTAACATATAACATACAAGAATAGTTATGGTGAGAGTGTCCTTGCTCATACGTTCGTTAATTGCAAGAACTATTCTACAGATTACAGTATGAAGTGTACAGTGAAGAGGGTACTACAGAGACAGCTTGGCCAAACCCACCATAGTTTGACTAAAGTGTGTCTACAAGCCAAAGTAGCCTGTGAAAAGAGTGGTGACTCTTGACATCAGTTCGAGATCACAGCAAGTCATAGGCTAAAATAACTTATGAGCGGAGACAGGTTAAAGAACATTCACTGCCAAATCAATCTACTTTCTGTAAATCGGCATACTTTCAGAAAGGGATCCAAATGATGCTGAATGGCAGGAATCCACACCCCTAAGAGGAAAGTTAGGAATTTTCATCTTTTAGCCAGTACTGGATCTATTAAGTTCTACAATTTTTGACCTCTTCATACAAAACAGAAGAGAAGCACAGTAATGGTCAGACACCTCAGTGCAAACGAGGACTGAGCCTCATAAGAGAAGGTCGGCTATCATGAATTCCTTTGGAGGGGAAAACAGTGGTGTACAAGACTGAGCTACTGGCATGGAGACTGGGGCTAAATTTCAGAGATCAGTTCTATTAAAAAAAAAAGAAAAAAAAAGAAGAAGTCAAGGGTATTGAACAAGTAATTCTCAAATTGGCAAGCTCCAAGATAGGAAAGCTAGTGGATGCCTTATCTGTGGCTTTTCTAAACGTAATATGTCTTATGGTTCAGTCTTCAGCCTGGTTACGTAGGAACACTCTCCAGAGAAATTTCCACCCCATGAAAGTTCAAGTGACTGCCATCCTTGAATGTGTAGTACTAGGGAATGAGAATTTGATCAACAAAGGTATTAAATTCTTTAGAGTGGTCCCCAAACGAGAGAGTGGGGGTATTTACCATGATAGCGCCAATATCAAATGGGCAATACAGGGCAGCACCTGTTTGGGTTTCTCTTTGTACACAGGAGCCAAGATCTTCATCTCAAATCTTAAAGAGAGAGTGCTCTTTACAGTCTATCTGAGTTTAGGTCTTGGCTTATTTGAAACATGGCTATGAATCGGAAACCGAATCAGAGCCAACACTTTTTAATGCCAGAAGAGGGATTCGGATTGTGAAACATATCAGGATGCATCTCAAAACCACTGCTGTGATTATATTCTATGGTAGCATATCTGGTGGGGAAAGGAAACCTCTTATCAAAGGCTCAGGTTAGTAAACTTATGCAGGGTATGAAATGCTGCAACAGCAAAAGTACACTGTTAGCTGGGATTGCATTGCTACAACAAACAATAATATTCAGCACTAAAATGCGAATAGTTTATGAGTGCTATTAACATTTACAGAGATGTCCTTAAAGTAATTTCTTAGTAACAGCTCCTCTGTTCTGTAATGCATTAACAGATTTTTTCAGTGCCTTCCACTTTCTGTAGGTGGTAAGTCATTAATTTGTTTATTTAAGTGCTCCCTGCCTTGTACATTTCATATTCGTTCACGACTCGTGTCTCTGATGGAATCTTGATTCTGAACAGTACAAAGTAAGAGCAAGGATTCAGAACATTACAGCACACCTTGCTGCTTGAGGTCAAATTATCCCTACTCCAAAGTGTAGCCATAATCCCTTACTCGTAGCTTCATTCCTCCTAAGAACAGCTTTGCAGGTTGAATAGCTTCTTCATAGGGTCTGCTGGACTGGAGACTCTTTCTAGATCTTAATTACGACGGTGATGGACACTGATCAAGCAATCAAGCTCAAGGAAAAGGCCTGGTTTAAAAAGACTTAAGGGTTCTCGGGTGTAGTTTAATATCACAAAGGATTTAATATGGTCAAAAGATGCATGCTAGCAGCATACATGAGATCCATGGGACGTATACTTTTAACCCCTTCCCCGCCAAGGATGTAATAGTTACGTCCCGTGGTGCAGCTCTCAGGTGCCACACACGTAACCATTACGTCGTACCATCCCTCGGGGGAAGCACTAGCGCTCCCCCCTGAGGGCCAAAGGGCGGGATGAAAGGGGAATCGCTTCCCCTTCCACACCCAACCTCCCCCTCCCCATCTAATGATGTCAGCGCGCGATTGCACGCTTATATTATTAGAGGGTGCAGGTCGCGCTGGAAGCCATTTGCTTCCAGCACGACGAGGGAGAAGAAGGTAAGTATCTCCTCCGGCCGGTGGGGGGGTGGGGGGGGGGTTCCTATAAAAGAGGCATCAGGGGAGGGATGTCTCTTTCAGCATTCGATCGGGCAGCAGGAATGCCCGCTAGATACCAGGAATTATTTATTTAATTTCATGTTGCGGGGAGCAGCCCCATGGGCAAGAGTCGCTCCTCTAAGGGAGTATAATGTTTGGCGCAATTTCTGTCCACCTTGGAGGCAGATCAGCCTATTATTTTTAGGCTGATCTGCCCCAAAGAGCGGCAGAAACCCCGACCACACCGGGGATTGTTTACTTTTTGTGTGTGTGTGTGTGTGTGTGTGTGTGTGTGTGTGTGTGGGGGGGGGGGGGGGGGGGGGGGCAGCCCCTTGTGTAAGGTTCGCTCCCCAAAAGGTGCCCAGCACTATAACTATTTCTGTCCCACTTGGGGCCAGATAGGCCTATTTCTTTAAGGCGATCTGCCACCTAGGGAGGCAGAAGCCACTAAGGCACCAAGGCCTGTTTTTTGTAGGGGGTGGACCCTTGGGCAAGGGTCGCTCCCCTTTGGGGGCCAATATATCAGTCACCGTTAGCCTATTATTTTTAGGCCGATCTGTCCTCAAGTGGGGGAAGAAGCCACATAGAATCAGGGAATAATTGTATTTGTTTGTTTTGTGTTTGGGGGTAGCCCTGTGGGCGAGGGACGCCCCCCCCCCCCAAAGGGGGCACACAACCTTGGGGGCAGACTGGCCTATTATTTTTAGGTCCAGCTCCCAAGGGGGGCAGAAACCACTAGACACCAGAGGACATTTCTAAATGTTAGTTGGAGGGGTGTTTGTCGACCGGCAAAGTATTTGCATTTGCGATTATGATGTTTTATTTCTCTTTTTTGTTCTAGTTCAAAGCTTTTGCTTCCTTTGCTGTGACTCCTTCCGGTTTTGGCAGTGGTTGACCAGCAGTTTGCGTAGTTGGATGTTTTAGGTAAGAGAAAACAATTTACTCCAAATGACTATTGTTGCCATGCATGAATGACAATTTGTAAGTGGTGTACTAAATGCAGGATTGTGTGTGAAATTGTCCTTAGATTAGTGCACAAGATATTTGTGTTGTCTTATGTGTAATTTTCTTTTCTTTTTAGTGGGATATCATTGGTGATTGCTGTGGCTGGGCAGAGTAGTTGCTGGTGAGTCTAGCTTTTCAGGCAAGTGAGTGGTATAGTTTTTGGGTTTATAACTCTTCATGATAAAGCTTCACTTTGTTTATTACTTATCTTATACAGTGTTGGTTGTTGGTGGTGCATTTTTCCAGTTACTTTTTATAGGAAGGATAATGGCTAGCTGCAGAGTGACCGCTCAGCAGGTTGTTGGTATGCTTTTTGAGTCGTCTTCCAACCATGATTATGAGACTGATTCTGCATCTGAGGCAGAGGAGGAAGTGCAGGATTTCGGAAGAGAATTTTCTGTCAGAGCGGAATCATCTGATGATGAAGCCACTCTCAGTGCCTGTTTTAGAGGAGGACACAGATGTGCCAATAGAGTAGCAGCCAGCGGCTGAAAGTCTTCCCATTGGTGGAAGACCTGAACTCTGGGTTGGCCTAGACATGGAGCAGCCAGAGTTGCCTGCCTTTACTGGTCTCCCAGGGTGTAGAGTGAATGCAGAAAACTTTTTGCCTGTCAATTTCTTTCAGTTATTTTATGGACGATGTATTTTTGGAAGAGATTGTTGAGCAGACTAATTTGTATGCGGAGCAGTATTTGAGGGACAATGCTGCCAGACTTTAGCCACACTCCAGAGCTAGCCGGTGGATTCCCACAAATCTGGAAGAGTTGAAAAAGTTCTTGGGTTTAACTTGTTTAATGGGGCTGATAAGGAAGCCATCAATGTCTTCACATTGGTCTACTAGTCCCTTGATGGCAACTGCTATATTTCCTACAACCATAAGTCGTAACCGGTATGAGCTTCTTCTTTGGATGCTGCATTTTGTTGATAATGCTTTAGCCTTGCCACGAAATCACCCTGATTCTGACCGTCTTTTTATGGATCAAATCTGTTTGTTGATTTTGGGATGCGAGAAACACATTACACAGCTGTACGCCCACAAACTCATCGGCTGGCAGCGTATATGCATCATCTGCACACAGTCCAAAAAAAGGGGTCCAGTAGAGAGTGTTGTTATGGCATGGGCTTAAATGGGCTTAAATGCATTATTGCTCTTCTCACATCAGACAACAATAAACAAGAACGATTATCACAAGAAGGAAGGAAACCAGCAGGAAAGAAAGAAGAAGGGAGTAAAAGGGCGAATACTACAGAAAACAAAATGAGATAAAGCAACATATCTCCCCTCATCAACACTCAGCGAAGTTCCTCCCCTTCGACTTCTCAGGCTCTCCACCCCACTGTCTACCGGGGCCCAGGACCCATAACCCTCCCAGGCAAGCCTGACCGCCTCCACACCGGTCAGGTATCGTGTAACAACCACAGGGCCTTTAAATATGCAGGACAGGTGAGTTTGTTAAGTTCAGTGGACAGAATCTGAATAAAGGGTCTCCACAGAGCAGCCATTTTGTCTGCCCTCTGGCCGGCCGCCAGTATTAATTTTGCCATCAGCAAGATAAACCACAGTTTATGAAGCCAGGTGGTGTAGCTCGGAACCCTGTCCGTGCCCCAGAGAGCAAGTATCACCTGGTGCACCGCATTGAGGGCAAGGGTGATCTGTCAAGCCCTCAAACAGAGGAGGGGAAAGGTGAGAGGGCTGGGTAGGCCCAGAATAGTATATGTCAGGACCCTAGGGATCTCTGAGTGGAATACTCTGTCTATTTCATCGAGGATGCTACTCCAATATCTTGTCAGCTTAGGACAGTGCCACAGTAAGTGAATGAGTGTGCCCGTGTTTCCGCATCCCCTCCAGCAGAGCCCAGATTTAGTGGGGTCCCACCCGTGTATCCTCGCAGGGGTGTAGTACCAGTAAGTAGCTATCTTATATGCTGTTTCAACCCCTGGTATATTGTGAGCTGTGAAGTGCATTCCCTCCCACTCCTCCTCTGTCACTTCTCTCTCCACCTCGTTCTCCCACCGTTTCTGCCCTTTAGTTTTGGAGAGTGGTGTGGCCCCTCGGAGATGCGCATAGATTTCCGAGATCAGTCGCTTGTCGTCTTTTTTCCCTAATAGCCATTTCTCGAATGCAATTAGTGTTCTAGCTACTAAGGGCTTAACCTTTGGTTGGAGTACCCAGTGTCAGACCTGGAAGTATGTCAATCTATCTGCTTCCGTTAGACCATAGGTCTCTCTCAACTGATCAAAGGGGATAATACCGTCCATGTTGAATAGACTCCCCACCCTTCTGCACCTCCCATCATGCAAATGCTGAAAGCCCTCTGATTTCAGGCCGTGGGCCAAATTGGGATTCGCGCATATCGGTGTCATGGGGGAGGGGAAAGTCGTCAAGCCACATCTGGTCGCCACCGCATCCCACACCCCGAATGTCGCGCCATTGATAGGTGATGAGTATAGCCCTATTGCTCTATGTCTGCGTCTCAGCCAAGGTTCCATCCAGATATGGGACCCAGCGACCGCCTGGTCCATGAAGCACCAGTGCTTCTCGGTCATCGGGCGGCTCCACTCCAGTATGAAACGCAACTGAGCCGCCTGGTAAAATTTTAACAGGCAGGGAACCGCCAGCCTCCCCCTCAGTCTTCGGACGGTATAGCGTGTGACGTGATATACGTGCAGGTTTCCGGTCCCAGATAAATTTCAAAATCGCTGTCTGAACTGTGGCTATGGTATTGGGCGGCGGAGTCAGGGGAAGTGTCTGAAACAAATAAAGTATGCGCGGTAAAATGGTCATTTTGATTGCAGCAATCCTACCGAACCAAGATAATTTATGCTTCCCCCATACCTAAGTCTTTTAATAGCTCTCGAGAGGGCAGCATAATTCATATGCGACATCTTTGCGGGCTTCGTTGCTAGAACTATGCCCAGGTACGGTACGATGTCCATACAAATGGGAATATGGAGCGCAGGTCCTCCTCGTGTTCAGGAGGGACCGACTTGTTTAGGATTTGAGATCTCTGTGCATTCACTTTAAACCCTGAAACCGTACCAAATGTGCGCAAGGCGTCTGTGAGCGCTGGAAGCGAGACCATGGGCTCCGTCAGCATAAGAATCACATCGTCAACGTATAGACTGATAAGGTGGTGGTCACCCCCAAATTTAATACCAGTAATACGGGGATCAGCTCGGAGTCTTTGTGCCAGGGGCTCCATGTAGAGAGCGAATAGGAGCGGGGAGAGTGGGCACCCCTGTCTCGTCCCTCTTCTTATCGGAAACGGCAACAACACTGTTCCATCAATGCGGACTGCCACGCTGGGCTCTCGATAGGCACATTTTATCCAGGTCAGGAGTGTCGGTCCTACCCTGAAGCGCTCCAAAACCCGGAAAAGATAAGACCAATGCACCCTGTCAATCCCGCTTGATCCGGGTCGATAAGCCCAGGCATATATTGGTTGAGGCGCTGTGCTAAAATGCCAGTGAACAGCTTGGCATCTATATTTAGAAGTGAGATGGGTCGGTATGATCCACACTCCTCCGGATCCTTCCCAGGTTTGTGAATGACCGTAATGATGGCTTCGAGCATACTGGGAGCAAGGGTCTTGGTCTCTGTGAAAGAGTTGAAAAGCTATGCAAGTATGGGGGCCAGTTCTGGGCAAAAGGTTTTATAAAAGAGCGGGGTGAAGCCGTCCGGGCCAGGCGACTTCCCAACCGTAAGATGCAAGATAGCCGAAATCACCTCCTCTATCCTAATAGGTTGGTCAAGGAGAGCTGCATCCTGCTCCCCGAGTGGGCTAACTACACAATCAGTAAGGTAGGAAGAGGGGTCGGTGCTAATTGTCGGGTCTGCCGTATATAACTCCCTGTAGAAGTCAGAAAAGGCTTCCGCTATTTGCATATCCGTGCGCGCCTCCCCTAGGGAAGGCGAACGTACCATCTTTATAGTGTTGGCGTGCCTCTGAGCCCTTAGTTTATGGACCAGGAGTTTCCCGCATCGATCATCCCCTATATAGAATTTATGTTTAAGCCGTGCTAACGCATACTCCGCCCTATCCCAGTCCAATCTTTTCAGTTGCAAACGCATTTTCTCTAGCTCCATCCAGACACTGGGGGCCCCAGTGTGCTTATGAGAGCGCTCCAGAGCAGCCACTCTCTGCTCCAGTGCCACTCTCCGGACCCTCCGGGCCTTGTTTTCTTTGGCCGAGAGGGAGATCACCTCCCCGCGTATGACCACCTTAAGCACCTCCAAAAGCATCTCTAGGCTGGTTAGCACATTGTCATTCCGGCCAAGATAGTCCATGATCGTCTGTCGCACGGCGTCTGCCATTTCCCGGGACTGCAAAATCGTGTCCCGGAAATGCCAACCAGGGCCAAGACTGAGTTGGGCCGTAAAAAGTTATAGGAGCATGATCCGCCAGGGCCCTGGGCTCTATCGAGGTCTCCTGGTTCTGGGATTGGAACTCCGAAGAGGCCAGGAAATAGTCTATACGTGTGTAAGTCTTTGAGGCGGCTGAGTAGAACGAATAGTCGCGAAGGTCCGAATGGGCCTTCTGCCAAATATCTGCAAGGTCACAGTCAGCCAGCCACTGCAACCCCGCAGAAGTCAGAGCCCCCCTCTGCCCGTGTCGATGCCCTGATCTGTCGAGTTCATTATCCATGACAAGACTGAAATCCCCACCCACAAGTATAGCCTTGTCCGAGGTTGTGAGCGTCGAGGATAAAGCCTGTTTCATGAAAATTTCATGTTGGGTGCATATATAGTTGCGATTGTACAGTGAAATGAGTCTATGCGCACTCTCAGGGCCAAGTACCTGCCCTTAACCTCATGAATGACTTCCCCGGGGAAAGATTTTGAGAACAAAATCGCCACCCCACTGTGCTTTGTAGGAGCGGAGGACCAATACGGCTGAGGGAACCATTTGGAACGCATGAGATATGTATCTTTAGCCAGCAAGTACGTCTCCTGTAATAGGCAAATATGGCTCCCAGAGTGCCCCAAAAAGGATAAAACCGCCAGCCTCTTCGAGGGATTATTAAGGCCTCGGACATTGAGGATTAGGCATTTAAAAATCAAGTGTGTGGAAGTGGACAGGAGGCCGTGGTAGCTGACCCCTACAGTGAAGCTGGGTTCGGGAGCATCGCCGAGCAAAGCAAACATGGGGTATTATAGAGGCCTCAATAATAGTGTGTGATTCCTGCAAGGGGAGAGAATTATAACTGAGCAAAAAGGTACAACAGGTGCATGTCAAACAACCATCAAGTCCTCTATAAGAAGTCCACGACGAGGCAAGGCTCCGAGCCGAGGTCCGGAACATTTCGCAAGGCCCACTCGTGACATCCATAGGCCCAGCCGCCCAGGCCCAGCTCTAGCCCTGTTCACTCCATTCTCCCGGAGCGGTCCGCGGGCATCTCCACCAGCTGCCGACCGCGATAAGTATCTATGAGCTGGCACCGGTGGTGATACTATTCAGTACGGCTTGTCTCTCCAGAGCTCTCTCCTTAGACGACGGCCGCGGCAGCTTCAGTTTCCTTTCACTTCGGCGCCATCCCGGCCGCTGCTCGGGAGGACCCCCCCACCAGGGGACCCCATCCGCTGCTCCATCTCCTCCAGATTTAAAATCTGGCGAGCCTCCTGAAGCGACTTCACTTGTCTCGTCTGGTCCCCCCACCGGAACACGAGTCTAAAGGGGTGACCCCAATTGTAAGATGTGGAGTTGGCCCGGAGATAGTCTGTAATGAGCTTGAGTTCTCTAAGCCTCTCCAGTGTCAGCATAGAGAGGTTCTGATAGAGCTGCAGGCTGTGCCCCCGAAACTGGATCTGAGGGAGATTTCGCACCTTTTGGAGAATATCTTCTTTAGTTGTAAAATTGTGGACGCACGCTAAGGTATCAGGAGGGCGCGCTCCCGCAGCCCCCTGAAGACCCACTCTGTTCTCCATACTGGACACTCTTTCCCCCAGCCTGGTGATATCAGCACTTGGGTCCTACATCTCCTGGGAGATATCTTTCTGCAGCTCCTGCAGATCCATCCTCAAAGAGATGAACAAGGAGGTGAGGAAACCCTTTGTGACCGGGGCCTCTCCATCGGCTTCAGCCTCTCCTTTTTCTTCTTTTTCTTCAGGCCCCCTTGTTTGGGCAGCCGCCTCAACTTGCTTTCCCTGTGCCAGGTGCGATCTCGTCAGCATCTCCCTGACCGACTAATCCCTTTTAGGTTTAGTTGATCCCATCGCCACTCTCAACGCCCTGTGAGGCCTCCGCTCTGTCTCCCGTATAAGGGCAACGCCCAACAGCTCCTCTGTCCCCTCGCTGCGGGCAGATCGGTCCCGCCAAACCCCCCCTTCTCTGTTGGGGTGCAGCACTCTTCGCCTCAGGGGTCACGGGCCCACTACTTCAAACAAGGGCAGGAGAATCCAGCCTCCCTCGTCGTAGCTCCCCGGGGCCCCAACGGACCACTCCTGAAACTGACAGGTCCTCCAGGGGCCAGAGGGCCCAAGCTGCGCTAGGCCGCCACCTGCCGTCACCTTTCCTCGTCGCGGGCCAACCAGTCCCGCTGAACCCTCCACCTGCCTCAGCACTTCACTTCCACCCTAAGGGCCACGGGCCCACTGCTTCAGGAGGCGGCAGGGGGGCCCAGCTTCCCCCACTGTGGCCTCTCTGGGCCCCACCGAGCCCCACTCAGAACTGCCAGGCTCTCCTTGGACCGGGGGGGCCTAAGCCGCGCAACGCTATCACGCACCGGCCCATTACCTTCGCGGCACGGTGTGTGCCGCCGCATTCTCTGCTTCAAACCGCTGGGTCACTGCCGCAGCCAGGCCCAGGTCTGACTGTCCGTACTGCTCTCTGCCGCTCGGGCCAGAGGCTCGGCCCGGCAGCCCACGTCGACCACGCACGGTCCGAGCTCTGCTGCCGCCCGATCAGGCCCGGCCCCCCGGTCGGTCCTGCATCAGCTCCAGGGCACTACACCCGGGACCGTTGTTTCACTTCCTTAGGCCCGGGCGGCAGAGCTCTCCAAGACGCATCCGCTCACGCTGCCATCTGGGCCACGTCCCCCTGACCGTCTTTGATCATTTTGTAGATCGGTTTTCAGAGGTCTATGTTCCAGGGAAAGAAATAGCTGTGGACGAGTCTTTGGTCCTGTTCCACGGTCGTTTGGGTTTTAGGCAGTACATTCCTAGAAAGAGGGCACGGTATGGAATTGAAATGTATATGCTGTATGAAAGTAGTACAGGATATGTTTATAATTTCCGGGTCTACACCGGTAGAGATTCCAGTATTGACCACTCCCCTGGTAGTCCACCCACTTTTGGAGTTGGTGAGAAAATTGTGTGGGAAATTAGTAGATGACTGTTTAACAAAGGTCACCATTTGTATGTAGATAACTTCTACACTGGAGTGCAGTTATTCAGGGAATTGTTCAGAGTGGACACTGTTGCTTGTGGCACAATCAGCTCTTACTGGAAAGGCTATCCAAGGGAGCTTGTCTGTAAAAAAAAAACTTGAGAGGGGACAGTGCAGTGCCTTGCAAAATGATGAGCTGCTAGCTCTGAAATTTGCAGACAGGAGGGATGTCTACAGGCTAACTACCATCCATGATGAGAGTACTTCACCTGTGGGTGTTTGGGGTCAGGTTGCTGAAGAGCGCAAATCTGTGTGCATTTTAGACTACAATAAGTACATGGGTGGTGTTGATAGAGTAGATCAGAGGTTGGCACCTTACACTGCTGTTCGTAAGGCTTACGTTTGGTATAAGAAATAAGAACTTAATCTTTTCCATTTGGCAACTTTTAATGCTTTTGTTGTGTTCAAGAATAGTTCCCCAGAGTCAAGGATGACATTTGTGTAATTTCAGGAGTCTGCAATAGCGAGCCTGGTTGTGGTGGAACAGGCAGGAGTTCCTAGAAAAGCAGTGGTGGAGGATGTGGCTAGATTGAAAGAGTGCCACTTTGGTGAGCACATTCCTCCCACAGCTAAAAAAGACCTTCTCGCTAAGAAATGTAGTCTGTGCTCAAAGAGGTATCCAGAAGGAGACTCATATGTACTGCCCTGATAGTCCTTCAAAGCATGGGCTGTGTGTGGGTGGCTGTTTCAGGAGTTACCACACCCAAATAAATTACTGGGAACTACTGTGAGCGTAAACTGGCTGTTTTATATTTTCATACATTCAGTTTCACGTTGGCATTACTGTCATGTATTTAGTTAGAGCTTTTGTGTTTGTAGTTTTGTACTTATTTATAATTAGTTAGTGGTTTCTTTGTTGTTTAAAAAAAGTGATGGTGGTGTGCATGGTGTGGCGCTTGGCTGGCGGTGTGCATGGAGAGCTGCTTGGCTGGCGGTGAGTGTGGAGTGGAGTTTGGCTGGCAGTGTGCGTGAGTGGCGCTTGGCTGGCTGTGTAAATAGTGACTTGCTGTTGGCCACTACAACACACTGCTAATCAAACGTCAGTCCACAGACTCCTATCAGCTGGTGTGATTGCTGTATCAGGCATGTGGACGTATGAAAGTGAGGGGCCCTTGAATGGCGCGGTCTGTTGATGTGAGTGTTGTAATGTGTGGGCCCGCGGCTGGCAGCATGAATGGTCTTGTGCATGTCACGCATGAAACTTGTGTGAATGGACTGTAAAGTGGTTGGTGCCTTGACGTGGCTTTACAGCTCATGAGCTGTAAGTCATTGGTTCAGTTTTTGGCCTTTCAGTTATTAAGTGGATTTCATTTTTGTGCATCTCTTGTTAATAAAATTTGATCTACTGAACCATCATCACCGTTGTGCCAAATCCAACCAGTATGTGTGGTAAAGGTGAAAATACCTGCTTAGCAGTAAATAGGTGTGGGAGCACACCTGTGACATGCTAGGTGTCTCTGGTGGGACCTCGATGATGAACCATGCCACCAAATAGGTTGGTGGGTGAGGGGTCTTTTTAACATAACCTAAGTGCATTTCTATTCACAATTCTGGTGTTTGGAACATCACAGAAGGACGTGGACACCTCAAAAAATCTATTACAAAACTACCTGTTTTTGCAAAGGGGGGGGGGGGGGGGGGGGCACCTGTGTTTTTGGTCCCAGGTGCAGCAGTCATCTAAGGAAACCTACCAAATCCAGACATTTTTTAAAACTAGACACCCGGTGGAGTCCAGAGACGGGTGGCTTGCGTGGATCCCTCAACATCCTCATTTTTCTCTGTAGGATCACCGCACCGGCACAAATTTCCTACCACCCAGTGTTCCCCTCAGTCTCCCAAGTAAAATCATACCTCACTTGTGGGGTCCCCACAGCAGAGTCAGCCTAAAAATGTGCTGTGCTATCCCCTCAATCTCTACATGTTTTTGGTCTTTTCCTGTAGCAGGCACCTGGGCGACCCACACAGTTAGGTATCATTTTTATCGGCAGACCAAGGGGAACATCGAGTGGTAGGAAATTTGTACCGGCACAGTGACCCTACAAAGAAAAGTGTGAAAAACGTGATTTTTCTTTTTAGCTATATTTGAGGTTTGCAGAGGAGTCTGGGTAAGAAAATGCTGGGGGATCCACACAAGCCACACCTCCCTGGACTCCTCCAGGTGTCTAGTTTTCAAAAATATCTGGGTTTGGTAGGTTTCCCTAGATGACCACCGCACCTGCGACCAAAAACGTAGGTGTCCCCGCACCCCCCCTGCAAAAACAGGTCGTTTTGTAATAGATCATTCTGATGTGTACACGTTGTGTTTTGGGGCATTTCCTAACACAGGCACTGGGTCTACCAAGTGAGGTACCATTTTCATCGGGAGACCTGGGGGAACGCTTGGTAGAAGGAAGTTTATGGTTCCCCTCAGATTCCAGAACTTTCCATCACCGAAATGTGAGGAAAAGTAGTTGTTTTTTGCCAAATGTTGTGGTTTGCAAAGGATTCTGGGTAATAGAACCTGGAAAAGCCCCACAAGCATGTCAGATTTCAATGTAAAAATGTGATGTGTCCATGATGAGTTTCCTGCCGCGGGCATTATCGGGAGACTTGGAGGAACACAGAATAGAAGAACAAGTGTTATTGCCCCTTGTGTTTCTCTACATTCTTTCCTTCCAAATGTAAGGCAGTGAGAAATACCCTGTAATTCACATGCTAGTGTGGGGACACAGGAATTCAGAGATGTGCAAATAACCACTGCTTCTCAACACCTTATGTTGCGCCCATTTTGGAAATACAAAGGTTTCCTTGATATCTATTTTTCACTCTTTAGAGTTCACCAAATGAATTGCTGTATAACTGGTATACAATAGAAACCCACTTCAAGATGTAGCTCCTTTATTGGATCTGGGTACCTAGGGTTCTTGATAACCCTACAAGCACTATATATCCCTGCAACCAGAAGAATCAGGCATATGTAACGGTATATTGCTTTGAAAAATTTGCCATAGCTGGAAAAAGTTATAGAAGAAAAGGCGGACAGAAATGGCTCTTTTGTTCACCTCAATTCCAATTCTTTTTTTTTAATTTTAGCTGTTACTTTCTGTAGGAAAACCTTGAAGGAGGTACACAAATGACCCATTGCTGAATTCAGAATTTGTCTACTTTCCAGAAATGTTTTAGCTGTCCTGGATCCAGCATTGGTTTCTGTAAGAAAGTGGCTTCTTTCTAGCATAGTTACCCCCACTTTTGGCCTGTTTGTTAGTGTGTTTGACTGTGTCTACTGGGATCCTGCTAATCAGGACCCCAGTTGTTATGCTCTCTCCCTTAAATTATGGTTGTAGGATACTGGTAATCCAGTATCCCACCCACAACTGGCATGCTGGTGCCCCCTTATAAGCCCCCAGTATATGGTACCTAGGTACCCAGGGCATTGGAGTTCCAGGGTATTTCTTTTGCCACTCATAGGGAGCCCATGCGAAGGCCTCTACAGGACTGACATTGCAGCCTGTGTGAAAAGGTGCATGCACCCTTTCACTGCCATTTACACTGCACCAGGTCACATATAAGTCACTCCTATAGCAGGCCCTCCAGCCCTGAGAGCAGTGTGCAGAGTACCTGTGTGTGAGGGAACCCCTGCACTAGCAGAGGAGCCCCCATGACCTCCAGGACCATTTTCCCAGATTTAGTGAATGCGAGGTTGCCATTTTACGCGTGTACTGGACATAGGTCCTATGTCCATCTACATAATGGTAACTTCGAACATAGGCATGTTTGGTATCAACCATGTTGGAATCATACCCCAATGCTTTTGCAAGCATTGGTTGTATGATTCCATGCACTCTGGTGGCTCCTTAGAGGACCCCCAGTATTGCCATTCAGGTCTTCTGAGGTCTTCCAGGCAGCCCCAGCTGCTGCCACCTCTCAGACAGGTTTCTGCCCTCCTGTTGCTTGTGCAGCTCAAACCCAGGAAGGAAGAAGAAAGGATTTATTTTGGGAGAGAGGTCTCTGGAAATGCTTTGAAGGGCACAAATCCTTGCATAATCCAGTCTACATCAGTACAGGGACCCCCCACTCCTCTGTCCATCACCACTCAAGGGGTGGTGCTCAGAGCTCCTCCCGAGGGTCCCTGGGTTTTGCCATCTTGGATTCCAAGTTGGCAGGGCAGCCTGGGAGCGTCTGAGTGGCCAGTGCCAGCAGGTGACGTCAGAGTCCGCCCCTGATAGGTGCTGTTTAGCAGACAAATCCCCCTTTCAGGGCTATTTAGGGTCTCTCTCTTGGGTGGTTCTTCGGTTTTGTATTGCAAGACTCTAGCTGGAATCCTCTGCATCCTTTACTTCACCTTCTTACTGAAAAAACTGCATCTGGACCCTTCAGGAACTCTACAACTGCAGCAAAGACGACTTCTGCAACATTGTATCTTCAGCTCCTGCCAGCAACCTCAACTGTTTTCCAGTCGTGCATCATCAGAGGACAGCCAGTCTTCAGCCTGCACCAGAAGAATAAAGGAATCTCCCTTGGAGTGAAGGAGTCACCCCCCTTACTTCAGCAAGCACCCCTCTGCAACGACGACCGGGGGCGTGGATCCTCTCTCCTGATGAAGTGCATGGATCCAGCATCACAGGTGGTGGACTGGAGTGGTCCAGACAGTCCTGACGTCCTACTCTCCAACGCTGGTGGGGGTAAGAGCTTGCCTCCCCATGCAAGACAGCACCCCAGTGCACTGCATGTTTTGCAGTTGTGAGGCGCGGCCCGTCCTTTAGAGCAGAGGGGCTACCCCCCCCACCTTTTGCCCCTCATGAAGAGTGTCAATCAGGCTGAACAAAGGTCAGCCTGACAGACACTCTTCACTTTCAGCTCAGACAGGCAGGAGCAGCCATGCGTGATTTTCGCAGACTCCTGGCTGCCTGAGCTGAACTTTGCTGGGCTGAGGAGGTCACGGCTCCTATGGGTGTGACCTCCTCGGCTCAGCAAAGGTGGCTGGAGGCCCTCCCCTGGGTGACAAGGTAAGCGTCACCCATTGACTTCGACCTGGCAGCTTCAGGTTTAAGCCCTGAAGCGCCCAGGGCGAGTGTCAATCAGTGACACTTCGTCACAGAGTGGGGTGGGGTCAGCAGTCTCACTGACCCCATCCCACTCTGTGATGAGGCTGGGACTGCTGCCTTCCCTCACTGGCTGACCTAGTGTCAGCCAATGAGGGAAGGCAGCAGTCCCAACCCTTCTGGGGCGTCGAGGCTGAAGGTAAGAGTATGTGTGTGTGTGATGTTTTAAAATGAATGTTTGGTGCGTGTGTGCATGTTTGAATGTTTTGAGTGTAATGACTGTTAATGGAGGTGCGTGCGTGTGTGAAAGAATGAGTGTGTGTGTGATCTTTTAAAATGAATGTTTGGTGCGTGCGTGCATGTTTGAATGTTATGAGTGTCGTTAATGGATGTACGTGTGTGTGAAAGAATGAGTGTGAACTTTTAAAATGAATGTTTGGTGCGTGCATGCGTGTTTTAATGTTATGAGTGTTGTTAATGGATGTGCACGTGTGTGTGTGAGTGTGTGCTTCCCGCCCCCCCACCTCCCTCCTAAAGCTGCCATCTGCCACTGGCAGTTGCCAAGGCTTGTTGGCATCATTCCAAGAAGTTCTTCGTGCACCGTATAGCTCCGGCCCCCAGCACTCCTTCCTGCAACGTACAGCTTCCTGAGTGGTTCTCCGGCCGCGTGACATCCCTTTGTGTAGTGCTGCGTGGGTCTCCTTTTGCACCTTCTTTGTCCCCGTGCTGTGGAACTCCTGTGTGCGCTGCCTGGTCTTATGAGGGCTCCCAGAGTTGCTGTGAGCCCCCTCTGTCTCCCCCCTCCTGGGTAGAGTCAACCAGGTCCCTCCTGGTCCTGGGCAACACCATTTTGCCCTAACCGCGAGCTTTGCGTGTGTCCAGGCTTGTTGGAGGAATTCAGTGATGCAAACCAGACTGCAATCATCTATCGAGCGTGGGACATCTTCTGCACCAACCAGGACCCCGCATCGGTCTTCTTGGGTGCAGTACTGGTTGTTGTTCCTCACTGGTGGTTCTTCTTTTGCACCTTCATCTGGGTTAGTAGGGGCTCCTGGTCTCCCTGGACTCTTTTTGCTTCTTGGATTTGGTCCTCTTCTTCCACAGGTCTTCGGGTCCAGGAACCCATCATTGGTATCGTGCAGTCTCTTCTGGTTCTTGCATTATCTTCTGTCTCGTGTTCTTGTGTGTTCTAAGAAAGTTACTGTGACTTACTCCTGCTTTGCTGGGCTCAGGGGTGGGTTCTATTACTTACCTTTGGTGTTTTCTTATACTCAAAGCGCACCTCTATACACTACACTTGCCTAGGTTGGAAAGTGACTTCTGCATTCCACTTTCTTAGTATATGGTTTGTGTTCCCCCTAGGCCCATTTCGAACCATTGTGATTTTCACTCTTTTTTACAGATATTTCTGCATACTAGTGTATATAATTTGTGTATTACCTACCTCCTAAGGGAGTATAGTCTCTATGGTATTTGTGTCACCAAAATAAAGTACCTTTATTTTTGTAACACGGAGTACTTTCTTTCATGTGTGTTAGTACTGAGTGACTACAGTGGTATTGCATGAGCTTTGCATGTCTCCTAGTTGGGCCTTGAATGCTCATCCACACTACCCCTAGAGAACCTGGCTTCTAGACACTGTATACATTTCACTAACAAGGGATAACTGGACCTGGTATAAGGTGTATGTACCGTAAGTACCCACTACAAACCAGGCCAGCCTTCTACAGTTTCACACCCATTTCTGTCACTAACTGGAAGGAGGCTAAAAGCACAAAAAATTGTAAAAATGGGGTGTGTCCCAGTAAAATGCCAAAATTGTGTTGTAAAATGTGTTTTTTCTGATTCAAGTCTGCCTGTTCCTGAAAGCTGGGAAGATGGTGATTTTAGCACAGCAAACCATTTGTTGGTGCCATTTTCAGTGAAAAAAACCCACAAGCTTTCTTCTAAAGCCCTATTTTCCCATGTGTGTGATTTTTTTTTTTAAAACAATATTTTAGCTGTATTTTGGCTAATTTCTTGGTCTCCTCCAGGGGAACCCACAAACTCTGGTTACCTCTAGAATCCCTAGGTTGTTGGAAAAAAAGGATACAAATTTGGTGTAGGAAGGTTATGTGGACAAAAAATTATGAGGGCCTAAGCGCGAACTGCCCCAAATAGCCAAAAAAAGGCTTGCCACAGGAGGGGGAAAAGGCCTGGCAGCGAAGGGGTTAAAGCCCTGATACGCCAGGGAAAGCCTACTACAGTATAAACTGGTGTTCTTATTAACCAGTTCATTGTTTGTCATGGCTAAGATGATGTTAATATAAAGTATGCACTCATCACAACTTTGTTATGTATACCTTTTTTATGATCCTCTAAAGGTTTGGTTTTGGTCCTCAGCTACAACAGCCATTGCGAAAACGTCTCAGGATAATGGCCAGTAACTTGCGAACCGATCGAATTCCAGAATAAACCTTGCCTAGTAGTAACAACACTTAATGCGAACCCTGCTGTTAGACTGTTGAGGGTTCTTTGAGACAATCCAGCACAGTCTTCATGAAAATAAGCCTGGCGTGGGGATGGTTCGGCACCTGAGGGTAGAGCTGGGCACCTTTACTGTGAGTCTGATGTTGGGTCTCAAGGGTGCCTCAGTGGAAAAACATGGAAGAGTTTGTAAGAAGAAAATGATTCCTCGTTGTGCCTCCCCTTCCCAAGGCAGAATATGGCTTAGAGGGTAGAGAGTGCTGGGACAGAGGGCTTGTGTAAAGAAAAGCTGATACACCTTTTGTACAACAGACTTACAAGAAGTCCTACAAATGTTAGAACCCAAACATATTGGTAAATCATGGCTGAAACGAAATACACTGCAGATAGGGCACTGGATGCTGAACATATCAACTCTCCAGAAAGTACTTGAAGGAATCACTCTTAGAAATTAGACCAGTATTCACTGAAGCCTTTCAAAGCACAGAGAGTAAAACAAGCTAGGAGAAGGGAACACACGGTCATTCAAAATAAGCACTGAAGTGACAAAGAGTCAACAAGAAAGTTTCATGGCATCTGTGTGTGCTCTGCAAAGGCTGGAATATTGAGAGAACAAACGGCACATAAGACAAGGGGCATAGCTGCGGGCACTGCCATATAAGCAGTCATTTTTTAGTGCATTTAAGAGTGACTACAAAAAGGCTTTAATGTGAACAGCCAGTGCTTTATAAAGCGATTAAATAAATGCATCAATAAACAACATTTAGAGCAGCATTGTGCAAAAGGGCCTTCCCTGTCCTCCTCCCAGCAAGGAAATCACAATAGAGAGGGGCACTGGACTTAAGAATAGCATTTTTTAAATTACTAAACATGGTGTTAGAAATTTGGTTGCTGTCTGCGTTACTCTGAGCCTCCGTCACCTTTGGTGGGGGTAACCTGAGCTACTCCCTTTGGGGTCACTCCCCAGTGCCTCTCCAGACCTCCTGGTACTGCAAATCATACAGATAATATACCAAATGCTGTTACTGCAGTAAAGCTCTGTATCATGATAATGCCAAGGTCCTGATGTTATACATTAAGCAACACCAATAATGCAAGTGGATAGTTCCCATGGCAAAACATGAGTTATGAATGCTATGCACAGTATGTGAGTGCTGTGGTAATGTGCGTTATAGTGATCAACCAAGAATCAGTATGACATACATAGCAACATGAGGGCATATAATGCAACAGTTGGAATATAGCAGACACCATATGGATCACCAGGTATCATTATTACTCTGCCTACTATGCAGGACCTGAAATGTTATCCTGAATAAGTCAGAGTAAAAAAAAACAACAAAAAACCCAATATGCACCATAGTATCAGGGCATGCAATGCAGCAGTTTAGGGAGTGAGAACATGTGAATCATTCAGCATTTGCACCTGAAACCACCTGCCACAGCTCCCTAGCGCTTCTATTAGGCCTGCTACAGTACCTTGTGAAGCCCAGTGAAATGACTAAACTTCCCTGAATTCCCAGCACGTCTCGGGAGGCTGTTCCACACCTCCACTGAGGTCTCTCCCCTCCAGGGTGTGGCAGAGGGAAGGCTCCCCAGAGCCCGCATCCTCTGTACTTCGAAACTAGAAGGAAGCGCTGCTCCGAATGAGCTCTGGGTGAAATGAGGGTAGTTAGATATATATGTAGGCCTGTATGCTTACTATACAGAATCGGGTAAACTGTGACGATTCTGGAATGCTGCTGAGCTTGTGGTTCCGTTGAGGAACCATGCCCGCAACAGTCCTCTCTGCAGGTCTCACAAGGTAAAGGTGGTAGGGGGGAAAGCCTACTCTGCAACTCCCTGTGGGTGAGGTGACCCTGTGCAGCTGCCTACAAGTGCACAGGTCAACTGTAAAAGTAGGGGGATTGCCAGGATGGCGGCTGAATATGGGAAGCCAGGGGACCTCCCTCGGCCTCTCCCCGGTTACTGCGCTACTGGGTCGATGCGGTGAGGCAGCTTCTTTGTCTTCTCATGGAGCGGAGTGGGCGTGGCGGTGCCGTGCGTGCCAACTCCTAGGTCGAGCTCGTCCTTCAGGAGTATTTCACTTGGAAGTGGTGCCCCGACATGGTGCTTCCATGCCTAAACATGCAGGGTGCTCGTCTATGTCAGCCCCAGCACACACAGGCCTGTAACCAGGTCAAAAGCGCCCCACAAGCACTGACAGGGAACTAAAGCACTCCTTCTGTGCTTAGGGGGAATAACACACTCACCACTACCGCTCACCAGGACAAGGAGACACAACACAGCACTCCCCAGACACTAAATCCTGCCCAAGTAAAATCACCAGTTACATTGCTTTCTAAGTGCTATAGTTGCAGGACTAGGGGCAGCCAATGAATAGCAGTGATCCTATGTTGGCCCTTGGGAGAACACCAAAGGTAATGCAAGGCAGGCAGCAGTACGCAGGGAGGAAAGCACAATAAGGCACTGTATGGTGGTTCCTCCTGGCAGTCCAGCAGTGCTTAGGTAGTCCAGAGACAGGGAGGAACGGGGAGCTGGTTAACAAGTAAAAAAGCAATCCAGGGAGTCCTTTATGCCACCCAGCAGCAGCACCAGGAGAACAGTCTAGGTGAGTCCTTTGGGCAGTCCTTCTACAAAAGATTCTGTCCAATTTCCAAAAGTGCTCTAAAAATTATGGGGTGAGAGCCCCTGTACTTATACTCCAAAAATGCCTTTGTCTGGGGGTAACTTCAAAAGAATACTTTCAAGTGAAGCACAACACCCTTTCACCCCAGTCCTGTCTTCAGACAACAGGAGGTGGTAAACCAGTCAATTGTGCGAGGGCAGACACAGCCTATTCACATATAAGGTGTGAACAACCCCCCTCACCCCATGCCCCAGATGACTATCAGTATGAAGATGCATTTTTCTGTCACATCCAGCCCCCCCCTGTGGTGGCTTTCTGTAAAGTATGCACCACATAGAGCTGTCACTCTGTCCTGGATGTGGATCGGAGCCAGGCTGCAAAGCACAGATAAATGCCCACTTTCTAAAGGTGGCATTTCTAAAATAGTAATGCAAAATCCGCCTACACCAATTTCTCACTACCATTCCAAACATACCATTGATGCCCATGCTACTCCTCACAGATCAGAAATGACCACTTAGACATATATAAGGGTACTCCTAATGCAACCTTATAATAGGAGCAGCACTCACAGTAGTGAAAAACGAAATGGACTGTTTGTCACTACTAGGACACTAAACACAAACATATATTTCCTAGTTTTTACATACACAGCACCCTCCCATATGGCTATCTAGGGTCTACCTTTGGTGTGACTTAGGTGTAGTAATAAGGGAGTTTAGGTCTTGGCAAGTAGTATGACTTGCCAAGTCAATGTAGCAGTAAACTGCACACACAAGCGCAGCAGTGAAAGGCCTGGGACAAGTTTGAAAGACTACTTCTGTGGGTGGCGCAATTTGTGCTGCAGGCCCACTAGTAATGATAGAAAGAGACAACCCAATATCACCAAGTAGGCTTGGGTATAAATACAATAGGGGAAGAATGCCTTTAAGGGACTTATTTAGACCAAGAAACGTGAGTTCGATCATAAATAATTTCAAGATGTTTAAATAATAGTAACATCTATATAAAATACCTTTTAATGTGATACAATTGAAAAAGAACAACACTGCTGATGTATGTAAAGCCACAAAAGAATATTTGATATAGTATATACAATAAAAAAATATACATCAATCATTCACCAAAGAATTTCCAGGGGTACAAGAATAACAGATGCCGTTACATAGGCATGGTAAGTCTGATTTCCTCCATACACCTGTGTTACGAGAACCCACTTGTAAATTATTCATGTAATGGTGATCCGGGGTTCTACATTAGAAGAAATAGAAATGAGTTGGGTGACACAACAATGTTACAGTCTCTGTAGCGAAAGTCATTGAGACCATCATCAGGACTTGCAATAGGTGGATAAATAGGAGATGTCCCCCTAAGAATAACAAGATGTCCAAGATATATCAGTTAAAAGTTCAAAATGTGTATAGACACCTGCATCTATTAAGTAAAAGAGAAAGAAGGAAACCTCACACCAAAAGAAGACAAATGCTTGAGGATATTAGTAGCACATCAGAATACACTTCAAGTGAAAAAATATGATGGGAAGTGACACAGTGGCGCACCGACAACCCATGCAAGAAGAGAAAGATCAACTTACTTATGAAATGTTTAGATAACATCCTCTCCGACGAAGAAAGAAGGAGTTTATTCCTCTAATCAAGGTGTAGAATGAAACATAGGACATATGTAAACACACCAAATATAAGATGTGGATGGCAAATTGTAGCAGCCGCTGTAAAATCTAACTAGGTAGATATTGAAAAGCAGTTTACAACAAACCATGGTTAGTACAACCAAATAGAATCAAACCACAACTTAGTTTAAGCCAAATTGTAACAGCCTTGATAGAATATAATTAGGTCAATGTTAAAAAACTGTTTACAATGAACTGCAGTCAGTGCAACCAAATTGTGCCACACCATAACTTAGTAAAGGCTCATGACTACTGACGATCTAAAAAGTCTAAAGATTACACGTCACACCCACTAGTAGCATTTAATTTACAGGACTGGGGTATAAGGGATACCACTTTACAGGAGACATATAGGTAAACTAAATAAGCTAGATAGGTGCAAGCCAATTACACCAAGTTCTATGGGAGAGAGCACATTCATGTTAGCACTGATTAGCAGTGGTAAAGTGCTCAGGGTCCTAAAACCAACAAAAGGGGGTCAAAAAATAGGAGGAGAAAGGCAAAAAGTTTGGGGATAACCCTGCAGAAAGTGCCATTTCCTACACTGGGGTATCAGCCCTGGTCAAGCAGTAACCAGAGTTCTAGTCAAAGTGTCAGGAAAACTCGACAATAACCTATGCTCACCCTCTGGTAGCTTGGCAGAGAGCAGTCAGGCTTAACTTAAAGGAAATGTGTAAAGTATTTATGGAACACTTCAAACAGTAAAACAGGGAAAACATCAGACAAAGAGGTTCCACAACAGGTTAGAAAAATAACTCAGATTTTAATAAACAAAAACAAAAAAAAATCGAATAAGTAGAACTTGAGTTATGACTTTCTAAAGAATAAACTAAAAAATAGCGTTCATCAGCAATAAAGCCAAATCGGGAGATCTGGTTGCGCCGGACCAGGATAAAGTCAAAAGTTCAGTGTTGACCATGATGGAACACAGGCCGGCTACAGGGTCCCAGTTAGGCCTGCTGAACCAAAGTACCTTAAGTTCGGGTTGTGGAGCGTTGCAAGGGACCAATTTGTAGATGTGTCATGTGGTCGGGGCAATGTACTGGTTCTGAGATGCGGCGTGCCTGCAGTGCGAGGTCCTGTTGCGTTGTCATTGAGCATCCCGTTGATGGTGTAAGGGATGCATTGCGCAGCTGAGGTGATGCATTGGTTCTGATGACCACTGTGGCTGTGATGCGCAGCTTTAGCATCCTCATCGAAGATGTGGTCAATGAGGGATGCGAGGGGCTGTGACCAGGAAAAGCATCACGCAGTTGCGGATCTGACAATGATGCGATGGTCTCAAGATGGGTGATGTGACTCTGTTGCATCAGTTTCGACTTACGCAGTAGTGGCGATGCGCCGGTTCTGTTCGACTCAACAGCTGCAATGCGTCTGTTCTGCTCCTGGAGCAGAGTATGACTCTGTTCTGTTGGCACAAGCACCTTCAGCCTACTTAGAAGGGTCCAGGACTCTGATGGCATCACATGGACAGTCTAGGTGCAGGAGCAGGGTGGTTGGAAGGCTATTATGTCCTTGAGACTGCAGATTAAGAAGCCAGCCAGCTAGCCCATGGAGTCACTTTGGGTTCAGGTGATGCAGGTGTAGTCTCTCTCACCCAGGCATAGGGAACATCAGGCAGCAGGGCAACAAACAAGGGAGGAGGCCAGCAAGCAGCAGTCCAGCAGAATGGCAGTCCTTCAGCATCAGTGGTCCGCCTTTCCTTACCTGGCTCCAGACTCGCTATCGGGGGTTATGCAGCCCTTTGTGTGGGGACAGGTCCCAGGTGTAAGTGAGGCTGTGCCCAACGCCTCCCTCTTATCCTCCCAGGACAGCCCATCAAGTCACACCTAAGCTCCCACTGTGCAGTACTAGGGGGAATACACAAACCCCAGCTGTCACCTACCCCAGACGTGATCAGACAGGCAGAAGGCACCAAATGGCTAAAGTCAGAAAATGCCAACTTTTTAAAAGTGGCATTTTCAGAATTACAATTAAAAATCTGACTTCACCATAAATTGTGCTTTTAAACTGTAAAGTTTCTCTTTTCCATGTTGCGAATTACACTTGCAAGAGGTAATAAGGTAATCCCAATGTTATCCTATGGGAGAGCGATACATTGCTATAGTGAAAAACAACTCTCTGAGTTTTTCCACTACCAGGGCCTGTGAAACTTAAACATATGTGTCCTGCCTTTTAAATTCATTGCACCCTGCCCTCTGGGTTGTCCAGGTCCTACCTTTGGGGTGGTTTACATGTATAAGAAGGGAAGGTTTGGGGCTGGCAAAAGGGTTATTTCGCGAGGGCGATAAGCCAGTTTAAAACTGTACACACAGACTCTGCAAAGACAGGTCTGAGACATGTTTGAAGGGCTACGGAAGTAGGTGGCACAATCAGTGCTGCAGGCCCACTAATAACATTTAATTTACAGGCCGTGGGCACAGGTAGTGCACTTTACTAGGGACTTATAAGTAAATTCAATATGCCAATTTGGAATAAGCCAATGTTATCAAGTTTAGGGGAGTGAGCACAAGCACTTAAGCAGTGGCAAAGAGCACAGAGTCCTAATACCAGCAAAAACGAGGTCATACGAATGGAGGTGGTAGGCACAAATTTTGGGGGACGGCCACCTTAAGGATGTCTGGCATAACACATAGAAAAGTAGATTCGGACCATGGCTTAATGTAGGCCTAACCTGCATTTCAGTGTGAACGCTCTTGCTTTAGTTCACTTTCTATAGTACCGGGTCTTAACCCTGTTTGGCTTCCTCAGTGCCGGGGGGGGAACAGGACCACCCTGTCATTACAGGGGGTATAGTGGTGCGCTTCTGTGGTCTGCACTAGAAAGGTTGTCAGGAAAGACTTGTGCTGGTCTGAAGAGAGACAGTGTTCATCTTTCACAACATCCTATACATGTGTGGATCAACTGTGGCAAAGTTCTTGATCTCTGGGCCAGTAACGCTGTAATAAAATAGTTCTATACTGCTCAACATTCCCCTAAAATGTAAAATGGGATATATATGCCCCTCATTCCCGTACAGAGATATCAGTAGTAAGTGTTGTGTGTGGCTGGGGATTTGGAAGGGGGCACTTAACTGTGAGACTGTGTGCTCCAACACAGAAGTTTGTGCTTGATTTGAGATGAGAATAGCTCTTCCCAATATCCAGATGCCTGTGCCCAGTGCGACACCGAACAGTCCTGCAATGGACGCATCTGCAGATGTGCTTTAAGAACTAACTGTAAGTGCACAACCATCATATCAAACAACCTATGACCATTCTCATTCTTCATGGTCAGCGGCTGCAGAGTTTGGAACACAGGAATTAGTCTGTGAAATGCCTGAACTCTCTCCATTTTTGTTTAGTAAAGTTTGAGCTAACTCAGAATTCAGTGTTGTTCACAATTAATTTTGAGTCTTCTTTGACTGCAAACAGGCTTTTTTACAGTAAACCTCACCTGGAAAAGCAGAGTTACTGTTTTTGTGTATAAGGCAGGCATTGTTGAGTTGTCTTCACCTTTAGCAGTAAATTGTCCAAATATGGAAATCATGTGGAAGTGAGCTGAAAACACTGCAGAACATTTAGTAAACACCACTGGTACTGATTTTGTGTTGAAAGATAAAACTGAGAATTGATGATGTTTTGTGTCCAGTATAAACTGAAGATAATTGCAATGACTTCCAAGCACCACAGAAAGAAAGAAGGTGTATTTGGGGTAAATTCCTGCCAAGTTAACTACACGCAGAAGCAGCATCACTTGTTGTCATTTTGATAATATTGGTTTGAATGTAGGTATTCAGGACCTGCAGATTCAATATGGGACGGTGTGTGCTGTATTCTTGGGTTTTAGAAAGTACATTAAAGTAGTAATGGCACTTCTACTGTTCCACAGCAAGGAAATCTCTTCCTGCAACAATGGCACATGGACACTGCTGATTTTGTACTTTCCTGAAGGTATATTAGAGGATGGGTGCCTGAACATGATGATGTAGGTGTGCTGCACCATTGACAATACAAATTTATTTTATTCTTACTGTCTTCCTCTCCAGAGGATCATAGACCAGCTTTTCCTTGGCAGGATTCATGTGATGCGGGAAGGTGCGCAGAGTTAATGCACCTTCTGATCTCAGTTCTACCCTGTTGGAGGAAAAGGAGGTGCGTACTGTTCCCTGAAAATTTTCGCTGGATTTTTAAAGGCAACATCAAAAGTCCACCACATTCAGAATACTTGTCAAAATCTAACTGGTAAATTACTTTTGGCAAAATCACCGGACTAGTTACTGTATATCACAGGCAGAATTCGAGCATAAAACTGCCTATGTGTTTGGTTTTCAGGCAAGGTCTTAGTGGCATATTTCAGTACATAACATGCTTATGCCAGCTTCTACTACTTTTACCTTTTGGGGGAGGGCAACAAAGAGCTTAGTCTATCTTTCTCCTAATGCCATGCATAGCTCACACCACGGTCTATGAGCATGCATACGCTATAAGACACAACATTGGTTGTTGTGGAGAGATTACACTGCTGTGTGTCTATCTTTCTCCATCTCAATACAGCAGAGTTAGACTAAATAGTGAATTGTCCACTCGCTCTTTAGGCTCTTCACACCCAATAGCAACTGGATCTTGATTTCAGAAAATGTGCCCAGCTCCAGTACTAGTTCTTCTAAGTGTAGAAGGAAACTCATTTTTAGTTACTGCTGTTCCATCTGTTTTCGATCGACACCAATGAGACTCCTAACCGTTTAGGCTTACTCTTTACATTTATATTATCTTGTTGTACCCTTTAAAATCGTCTGTGGTGACTTGTGTGGCTCCAAGTGATTTCACCTCAAACTATGAAGGCAACTATAGCACTATCTTATAAAAATCTGCAATAGGAAAAGCAATCATGAATAACAATACTAATAAGTCACTAATAACTATCACAAATTGGGGTGCCCAGCAGGAATGATACAGAATAAGAAGCTCTGCATAAATGGACACTTTCAATGTGACAGTACAAAACATTTAAAAAAGAATAGGAAACAGAGGTTCCTCTGGGTCAAACATACCTCTTCAGTGATTGAATCTAGAGATGATGTTGCTTCGTCATATAGAATAATAGGAGGGTTCTTCAAGATAGCGCGAGCAATAGCAACTCTCTGCTTCTCCCCACCTAGAAATTACGAGGAACATTATTATGGATTAGGCGAAATTCATTTTGTTTGCAAGTCCATCAGTAGATGTGTCTAGGACATTACAAATTAACTCAAGAAAACAACTAGATTATCGACTATTTCTTTAGTAGCAACACCATCCCACTACAGACTTCAAAGTCTACAATAGAGTAAATGAATTCAATCACAAACCTTCCTTGAGCTCCTCTGCCCCCACCAACAACAAAACAGTAAAGTCATTTTTAGGCTAGTTTCTATTTCTCCCTAACCTTTGAATTGTACAGGATAAGCCACCCACACTATTCTACAAATTTGAATTTAGAAACCATATTTGCTCCATGAAAAGCTATGTAAAATGAAGTAATAGTTATAGTTATTGAAAACTATACCAAGCTTATTAAGGCAGACAAAAGACAATGGATTTTTCCAGTGGAAGAGGCATGTGTGCGCCAAGAGTTCCAGACATGGAATCTTAGGAACAGATGCTACACCATCTAGGTTTGAAGTACAGAAGAATTATCTTTTGTAGCAAAGTGAGGATTTCGTTTTTTGAAGCCAAAAAATAGATGATCTACTAATCATTTAATAAACCCAGAATGGAGCTACGAGGATTGGCTTACAAGCTCACATGGCTGAAATTTGTACAACTTTGTAGATCATATGAAAGAAAGGAAAGCAGCATCCATACTTTTATGACAAGCTGATGAAAGAGATGCCCTTCTTAGGTGGTCTGACACGTTCATCTCTAGGATGCATACATCTGACAATAGGTGTGCACTGGGGAAGAGGTTAAAGCGTTACTAAAAGAATATGGGATTTAGCTCACATTTGTGTGGTGTTTGTCATGGGCTCTCTGCCACCATTTACATCTTTCATTTACATAATACAGCGAACTACAAGGAAAATGTGGTGAGGACTCCTAAATGAACAAGTTACTTATCTTAGATAACGCATTATCTGGTAGAGACTCTATCTAGCTGCAGATTCCTTACCTTTGAATTTCCCCAGGCCTCAGAATGGATCTGGAAACTTTTGCTTGAGCAATACCCCTGTGCATGCCGTTGGGTGGCCCCATTCGGCTCGTCAGCATCATTGGCAACGGAAGTGACGTCGCAGTCAGCTATATAGGCGCCACCCAGACGCGTGGGCATCAGTTACTTTAATTACAACTTTCCACACCAGAAGCGCAGAGCCATGACCAGAAAAGGCGCATATATGTGTGTTCAAACGAGGGCCCTGAAAAGGGATCACCCTGACCCTAGCAAATAAGTCTGCAGAGTGGGGAGGCATGGAGGGGGTGTAAGGAATCTGCAGCTAGATAAAGTCTCTACCAGATAATCTGTTACCAAAGGTAAGTAATTTGTTCATCTGATAGAGACTTCTAGCTGCAGATTCCTTTCCTTTGAATAGATACCCAAGCCATATTCTCCTGGCGGTGGGCTGCAGACAAATGCTTTCAAACTATAAAGTACTGCAGGACCGAACAGGCAAAATGCCCGCCCGCAGAACTAACTGTCCAGGCAGTAGTGTTTGCCAAATGTGTGTAGGGATTCCCAAGTTGCTGCCTAACGTACAAGTTACTTACCTTCTGTAACGAAAAATATCTGGTAGAGACATATTCTAGTTGCAGATTCCTTACCTTAGAATTATCCCCCAGACGTCAGACTGTATCCGGAGATTTTTCTTCGAGCAATATCCTGGCACGTCGGTAGGTGGGGTTGATCGACTCCGCAGGCGTCGTTGCCATCGTGATCGCCGTGATGACGTCGGAGTAGCATATAGGCGCCGCCCTCGTGCAGTGACGTCAGTTTCTTTTAACGACTTTCCACGCCAAAGCGCAGAGACGCTAAGAACACTGAGATTGGTGCACCAGAGCTAAGGACCTGAAAGGGGGAATCCCTGTCTCTAGAAATCAGTTCGCAAGCGGGGGGGATGGGTGGGCGGTAAGGAATCTGCAACTAGAATATGTCTCTACCAGATATTTAGTTACCAAAGGTAAGTAACTTGTACATCTGATAGAGACTTCTAGTTGCAGATTCCTTACCTTAGAATAGATACCCAAGCAATGCCATCTTCGGTGGTGGGCTGCAAACCAAGATCATACTAGGAAGTCCTGCAGGACGGAATGACCAAAATACCGTCCCAATGGACCTGACTGTCCAGGCAGTAGTGCTTAGCAAACGTCTGCAGGGACACCCACGTAGCTGCCTGGCAGATATCCAGGACAGGAACTCCGCGTGCTAAGGCAGTGGAAGCAGCAGTTGCTCTGGTAGAATGAGCACACAAGCCTTCAAGAGGTTGCTTTTTGGCCAAAGCGTAGCACATTTTGATGCAACTAAGCACCCATCAAGAGATGGTATGCTTTTGCACCGCCTTCTCTTTTTTCGCACCCACATACCCAACGAAGTGTTGATCGTCCACCCGGAAATCTTTAGTACGACTGAGGTAGAACGTCAACGCTCTTTTTGGGTCCAGACGGTGGAGTCTCTCCTCCTCATGGGAATGATGTGGGGGTGCGTAGAAAGTAGGCAGAGTGATAGACTGGTCTACATGAAAGGCTGTAACCACCTTAGAAAGGAAGGAAGCCCTAGTGTGCAACACAACTTTGTCAGGGTGCACAGACAAGTATGGAGGTTTTGAGAAAAGGGCCTGAAGCTCACTCATCCTGCGAGCAGAGGTGATAGCGACCAGAAAGACAGTTTTGAAGGTGAGGAGCTGCAAGGGACAATTATGCATTGGCTCAAAGGATGTACACATCAAATAGGTAAGTACAAGATTAAGGTCCCACTGAGGCATGATAAATGGAGTGGGAGGAAATAAATGGGTGGACACTTTTAGGAATCTACTCACAATAGGAGATTTAAAGAGTGAGGGCTGATCAGGTATCCTAAGAAAGGCTGAAATGGCAGATAAATACCCTTTAAGGGTGCCCAAAGATTTGTTGGTACACCATGCCACAAATTTATTTCAACGACAGGCGTATACAGTTTTGCTTGATGGACGCCTGGCTGCCAAGATAACATTGCAGACTTCGGGTGGAAGGGCAAAAGCCGTCAACTGGCGCCGCTCAATCTCCGCTCAATCTCCGCGCATGAAGACGGAGGTTGGACAGGTTCAGGTGAAGAACCGTCCCATGTTGCTGCAACAGACGATCCGCCCGAAGAGGTAGTCTGAGTGGAGGATCGATGGACATGCTCAATAGCTCTGGATACCATACTCTCCGTGCCCAGTCTGAAGCCACCAAGATGACTTGGGCCTGGTCCTTCCTGATTTTCTTTAGAGCTCTGGGCAGAAGAGGGATAGGCGGAAAGGAGGCTGGAGTTCCACTCGAGATTAAAAGTGTCTCCGACCGAGTGCCGCCTTGGAAACTCCTGAAAACAGCTGACATTGCGCGTTCTCTGCGGAGGCGAACAGATCTAACCAAGGCTCTCCCCACTGCTGAAAGAGACCTTGCGCCACCTCCGGATGGAGACGCCATTCGTGATCGGCTGTGCTTCGACAGCTGAGTTCATCCGCTCTGGCGTTGAGGGAGCCCGCTAGATGTTGAACCATCAGGGTAATGCCCTGTAGTTCCAGCCATGTCCAGAGGCGTAGTGCCTCCTGACAAAGGGTCCAGGACCCTACTCAGCCCTGTTTGTTGGAGTACCACATGCGGTACTATTGTCTGTGAACACCTGCAATACTTTCCCTTTGAGAGAGGGAAGGAATGCTTCCAACGCAAGCCTGATCGCCCGGAGCTCCAGCAAATTTATATGGAGCCCCGACTCCGCCAGAGACCAGAGGCCTCTGATCTCCGCCTCTCCCAGGTGGCCACCCCAACCCAGAAGTGACTTATCTGTCACTATAGAGAGATCTGGTTGGGGAAGGGAGAGGGAGATGCCGTGGACCCAATTTGGATTCGAATGCCACCACTGCAGGTCTTTCACAGTTCCCTCCGAGATCTGGACCAGGTCGGAGAGACTCCCCAGAGGCTGCACCCACTGGAACTTCAGGTACCACTGCAGAGCCTGCATATACCATCTGGTATGTGTTACTAGCAGGATGCAGGAGGCCATGAGGCACAGCAGCCTCAGAGTCAGTGTCACCGAAACCCAAGACCGAGGCCGAAAGATCAGAATCATAGCCTGAATGTCTTGGACTCATTTTGCAGGAGGATAAGCCCGAAACTGCACTGTGTCCAGAACTGCGTCGATACAAGGGAGCGACAGAGTGGGTGTCAGGTGTGACTTCATCTCGTTGATAGTGAACCCTAGTGTGTGCAGGAGGTTCGCCATAGTCTGAAGGTGGGAGACAACTTTCTGGGGCGAGTCCGCCTACAACAGCCAGTCGTCGAGGTAGGGGAAGACTGAAACCCCTAACCTGCGCAGATGAGCTGCAACCACCGCCATCACTTTTGTGAACACCCAAGGGGTGCTGGTAAGGCCAAAGAGGAGCACGGTAAACGGAAAAAGCTTGTGACCTACCATGAATCGTAGGTAAACATCTGTGGGCAGGCAGGATGGGGATTGTGGAAATAAACACCTGCAAGTCCAACGCTACCATCCAGTCTTCTGGGTCCAAGGCAGACAGAACCTGAGCCAGGGTGAGCATTTTTAATTTTTCCTTCTTGAGAAGTAGTTTATGTCCCGAAGGTCTAGGATAGGACGTAAGCTCTTGGCCTTCCTTGGTATCAGAAAGTAGCAGGAATAACAACCACAACCTACTTCTGGCACAGGGACCTTTTCTATAGCTCCCTTGGCCAAGAGAGCTGTGACTTCCTGGCAGAGAAGCTCCAAAAGATCCTCTGGAAGGTGATTGAAGGATGGTGGCATGGGTGGTGGAGCAGATTTGAAAGGGAAGGAGTAGCCCTTTCGAACGATCTGCAAAACCCACCAGTCCGTGGTGATATGTTCCCAGTGGAGCAGGTGATGGCGAATCCTGCCACCCACTGGACGGGAGCGAGGGGACGGGCTAGGAGGGTTTAGAGGCTGCAGCTGGGGCAGAGGTGGACTGGACAGACCTCTGGTTCACTGTCCCACAGCCACGTGGGATTCCGCGCCCTAAGCCACGCATAGGCTGAACAGCGTGCGAGGCACGGTGGCTGTGTGGAGGACGTGACAGGGAGCCCCTTCCGTGGCCATGAAAGGGGCGAAAAGCGGACTGTGGTGGGCGAGGGGCTGAGGAAAGACCGAGGGACCCGGCCGTAGCACGGCCGAGTCCGCTTTGTCTCCAAAGAGACGGGTGCAATCAAAGGGCATGTCCATGAGTGACTGTTGGACATCCCCCGAAAAAACAGAAGTACGTAACCAGGCGGGGCGCCGTAAGGCCACTGTCGTAGCAACTGATCTGCCCAGAGAGTCGCTCGTGTCCAACCCACAATGGATTGTGAATTTTGCTGCATCTCTCCCATCGTTCACAGCTTGGGAGACGATAGCACGGGCCTCCTCCGGTATCTGCGGCAGGACTTGTGCCACTGTATCCCACAAAGAGTGGGTATAGCGGCCCAAAAGGCATGCGGTGTTCACAGACCGCAGCGCGAGACTGGAGGAAGAAAACAACTTCTTGCCAAACTGTTCCAGCCTTTTGGATTCCCTATCCGGGGGTGTGGAAGGGAATGCGCCTGAAGAAGAGGAAGCCTGGATAACAAGACTCTCCGGCGTGAGGTGTTGGGACAGGAATTTAGGATCGTTCAGAGCAGGCCGATGCCGGCGCGCGATAGCCCTATTCACAGGAGCCCCTGTGTTGGGTTTGGACCATGTACCCAAAAGGACATTGGTGAGGGCTTCATTAAAAGGCAAAAGGGGTTCTGAAGTAGAAGCCCCAGGCTGAAGCACCTCCGTCAGGAGATTAGACCTGACCTCAACAGTGGGAAGGTCGAGACCAGGGACCTCAGCTGCCCTACTGACCACCATACCGTAAGTTGCTCCCTCCGCTGTAGCCACGGAAGGAGGAGACAGCATGCTAGCGTCAGGAGAAGTATCCAGACCACTGGCTTAGTCCAATTCCTGAGCCCGGTCCATAGCAGGGTCATCCTGGTATTCATAAGGGTCCAGGGACGCCCTCCAATTCTTCCCCATATTCATACCCATAAGAAAAAGAGTCTGAATCCGACCTGGGGTGAATAAGCCCCATTGAAACCGAAGGCGGCTTCGGTTGACGCCGCTCCGACTCCGAGTAGTCGGGGATAAAAAAAAAAAATTAAAAAATAAAAATAAATTAAAAAAAAAAAAAAACAAAAAAAAAAAATCGGGTCGACGTCGATAGTGGGCACCACCGACGTCGAGAGCGTCTAAAATCGACCCGGCGCCGGGGAAGGTCTCAAGGGTGTGGAGGCGACCTCGGTAGCTGGGGCCGAAGCCGCCAGCGCGGAACCCGAAGGCCCCTCATCGGGGTCACTCCGGGAAATTCGGGGAAGCGTCGAGCTGACCCAGACGCAGGCTCCGAGGATGGAGGCTTAGTGCGTGGACGCTTCCTGCGTCACGTCGGCCGAGCGATGGGACTTCTTTGACTTCTTCTTCATCTTCTTACCTTGACCCAAGGATTTAGAAGAAGACGAGTGGTGATGACTCCGCGACCGATCTCAAGACCTTCCTCTTGAACGAGACCGGGACCTACGCAGAGTCGAGTGCCAGGCCGCCATTAGCGTTAGGGACTGCTCCCTCAAAGCCTTCAGCATGGCCCAGCACTCGGAGCACGACTTCGGGTGGTGGTAGCGCTCGAGACACCGCAGACACACCCAATGAGGATCTGTCACTGACATCGTCCGATGACAGTCCTTGCATGGCTTGAACCAGGCCTTCGAGGACATCCTCGATGCACCAAAGTCGCACAGAAAAAACTCAACAAAACGGTCGAATTCTGCCCAAAAATAACCAGGGTAGCTCGTCTCCAGATCAGCACGTGGCGCGTAAAGAAAAGAACTGACGTCACTGCGCGAGGGCGGCGTCTATATACTACTCCTGACGTCATCACGGCGACCACGACGCCAACAACACCTGCGGAGTCGACCGACGCCACCTACCGACACGCAAGGGTATTGTTCCAAGAAACATCAATGGATCCAGTCTGACGCCCGGGGGAAAATTTTAAGGTAAGGAATCTGCAACTAGAAGTCTCTATCAGATAGATGTCTAGGACTAGGACTCCACACACTAACGTCGTGGTCTGCAGCATTTCCCCTGGTGGAATGGGCTCGAAAGCCCTCAGGAAGCTGGTTCTTAGCCAGGGCGTAGCAGATTTTTATGCAGAGAATGACCCAGTGTGTTGATGGTTCATTTCTGACCGACTTTTCTTTGCTTCCATATACCTCATAAAGAATTGGTCATCCACACAGAATTCTTTTGTGAGGTCAAGGCAGAACCACAATGCTCTTTTAGGGTCCAGTTGGAGGAGTCGCTCCTCTTTCTTAGAGGGATGCGGGGAGCAAAGAAGATGGGCAGGATGACAATCTGACCCAAATGAAATGAGGTCACCACCTTCGGGAGGAAAGAGGCAAAGGTGTGAAGCACTACCTCATCAGGAAACACTGAGATATGAAGGCCTGGATGATAAGGCCTGTATCTCACTCACCCTTCGGGCAGTTTGTATTGCTACTATGAAGGCTGTCTCAATGGTAAGCAGCCTGAGTGGACAATTGTGCAATGGCTCGAAAGGAGCGCACATTAGGTATGTGAAAACTAGACTGAGATACCACTGAGGCAGGATTACAATAGGGGACTTAAATAAACAGGGTTGGTCAGGCAGCCTCAGAAAAGCTGACAGAGTAGATAGATAGCCCTTAAGAGTGCCCAGAGCAGAGCCCTGTTGGGCAAGAGACAGAGTGAAAAAAAGAACAATAAAGAGAGAAGCAGAAAGAGGATCTATAGATCTTTAGATCTTTCTGTACAATATTCTAAAAACTTTTGCCAATGGCAGGCATATACCATTTAGGTGGAGGAACGCCTGGCTGAATGCTGTCAACTGTTGCCGCTCAATCTCCACGCATGAAGAAATAGAGTTGACAGGTTCAGTGGAGGACCCTCCCCTGCTGCTGTGACAGAAGATCCTTCCGAAGGGGCAGCCTGATCAGAGGATCGATACTCATTTTCAGAAGCTCAGGATACCAGACTCTCTATGCTCAGTCCAAAGCCACAAAGATTACTTGGGCTCATTCACCCTTGATCTTTTTGAGAACTCTAGGCAGGTATGGGCGGAAAGGCATACGGGAGGCCTGAGCTTCACTTGCAACGAAAAGCATCGCTGAGCGATTGCTGCCTTGGGAACTCCAAAGTGCAATACTGCTGATATTGTGCATTCTTTTTGGAGGCAAATAGATCTAACCACTGCTGAAAGAGACCTTGTACCACCTCTGGATGATTTACCAGCAGGATGCAGGAGGACATGAGGCCCGCAACCTGGGAGTCAGTCTCACCGAAACCCAGAACAGACTCCGAAACATCGGTATCATAGCCTAAATATCCTGGACTCGCTGCGCGGGAGGATCAGCCCGAAACTGCACTGTGTCCAGAACAGCTCCTCTGAAAGAGAGTACCGGAGAGGGAGTCAGGTGTGACTTTGGCACATTTATAGTGAACCCCAGTGAATGCAGAAGGTTCACCGTAGTCTGGAGGTGGTGCCTGGGTCTTGGGGCAAACCCGCCTTCAACAGCCAATCGTCAAGGTAAGGGAAAACTGAAACCCCTGACCTGCGCAGATGAGCTGCGTCCACTGCCATCACCTTGGTGAACACCAAGGGGCACTGGTAAGGCCAAATGGCAGCTCAGTGAACTGAAACTGTTTGTGGCCTACCTTTAACACCTGTGGAACCCTGCAGGATGGGAATATGAAAATATGCATTCTATAGGTCCAATGCTACCAACTAGTCTTCTAGGTCAGAGAAGACCTGAGCCAACATGAGCATCTTGAACTTCTTCTTGAGGAAGAGATTTACAGTCCGTAGGTTTTTCTTGGGTATCAGAAAGTAGCAGGAATAACAACCACTGCCTACGTCTGATATCAGGACCTTTTTGAATGGCTCCCTTGGCCAAGAGAGCCTTAACTCCCTCTCGGAGTAGAGACTAATGATCCTCTGCCAGCTGTTTGAACGTTGGCAGGATTGGGGGACAAAAGACTTGGAAAAGCAGGGCATAGCCCTTCCTGATGATCTGCAGTACCTATGCGTATGATGTGATGGACTGCCAGTGGAGGAGATGATGGTGAATTCTCCCTCCATCTGGGCAAGCTTGTTCCTGCAGAACCAAACTAGGAGGGCTTTGAGGCTTTTTAAAGGCTGCAGCTGCTGGGGGTTGGGGGGCGGATGACTTCTGGCTTCCGGACTCCCTAGGTCTCAAGGCACCATGCCCAAGTACTTGCATAGCCTGGGGTGGTTGCAAAGGATGGTAGCTGGCATAGGGCTGGTGGGGTGCTACGCCCATTCTGTAGCCACAAAAGGCAGACTGTGGACGAGGGGTCTTCAAGAGGCCCAAGGATTTGGGCGTAGCCCAGAAGTGCCAAGTCTGCCATCTCTCCAAACATGCAAGTGCCATCAGTTTTGCCTGGACATTCCCCAAAAAAACAGATGTTCTCAGCCAGGCATGGTGCCTTAAGGCCACTGTTGAAGCAATGGCTCTGCCTAGTGAGTCTGTTGTATCCAAGCCACACCGAATGGTGAACTTCACTGCGCCCCTCCCGTCTTCTGCTGCTTGGGAAAGTATGGCCCCGGCCTTCCTCAAGGACCTGAGGTAGCACTTCCCAAATGGTGTGTGAGAAACGGCCCCATAAGCACGAGGTGCTCACTCACCTCAAAAATGACAAATGAGATAGGAGTCCCTAACCGACATGGTGGAGAGACAGGCACCAAATGGTTTGAACCCTGACTTCTTAGATGACATCTCGACAAACTGAAGAAAAAATCTTGACAAAATGTCAAAAAAAGGCCTGTCAAAGAGCGACAGAGGGGTAGCTCTCTCTGAATCTGCGCTAACTGGCATGGAAAGGAAAGAACTGACGAGTGCCTGAGTGACGTCTATATAGGTGACTGCGACGTCACTTCCAGTGCCAACAACGCCACACAGAGCCAAATGGAGCCATCAGACGGCACGCAGCCCACGACCCCACAAAAGCTTCGGACATGCCTGCTCCGCATTGAGAGTTACAGCAAAGACTGCATTGTATGGCACAACTAATACTTAACATCTATTGCGGCTTCATGCATCCTTCAGACAATGTGTGATAACATATCGTTTTGTCAGAAGTGGATGTTTTCAAGAGACACGTAGCTGAGTAGTAGGTAGAAGCATACAATTAATTAATGTTTGGTAAAGGGGATTTTAAAGCACAAATTAGGTTTGTTATCTCTGCGATCCGCAGCTGAAAAGTCATAACTTGTTTTGCTGCATGATTTAAATAACTTTCAAATCCAATAATACATCTACTGCTACGAGCTTAAATAATACACTGGTATCAAAGGACTCAGGATGCCCAAAGGTATATATTCATTCCTATCCTTTTTTCCCCTACAAGAGTGTCTATGAAGTTTGCATTAGTTGATAGATGTGCGCTTTGTTTTGACTACTGTAAATAAATCCTTAGATATGGTGGGATGTAAGATGGAGTGCTGCCTGACAGCACAGGGTGTATTTATCTCTAAGTACATAGACTTCCCAGGAGCTGGGGTCATATCTGAAACACTCCTTCAACGGACACTTCATTGCTTGGTAGCAACATGAGGATATGGCCAGCAATGTATAGAGCTAACTGCTTGGAGCTACCACATGGCCTAAAGGCTAATGAGTTTACCTTTGATTCAAAGATCCCATGTTTTGAGTTTTGCTCAAAAGGTACTTTTTTTAATTTTTAAAACAAACATTAACACAAGGTTAACATCTGGCAATTCTTGCAATCCTCTATTAGCCAGCAGCACTCCATTCATTGTATTTTTAATATAAAGCACAAGCTGTAGTGATGCCCTCATGTTACTGCTCTGTGTAAGCTCTATATCTCCCTGCAGTTCTCACACGCCAACGGTGTGGAGGCTTTGAGCCGAGAGAACACTATTTTCCCTTCCTCAATTAGCAGGACAAACTGTGGTTTGTCCTTGAACCATAGTCTGCATTTAGAGTTCTAAAGGGAAAGAGTACAGAGCACAACACAGGAATAATCCACAGCTCTCGTACAGCTTGCTGCATCTCTCAGGCAGTCAGGACAGATCATTTTGTTTGAAGTGGATGTTTTCAAGAGGCCAAGTGTTTGAGGCATGCGTAAAAGCAGCCACTTCATTTTCTGCATTGGAAGAGGGTATGTTTAAAGCACAAATCGGATGCCTAGAAACAAGCACTGGCAAAGCCAGATCTGGCTGCAATATGCTAACTAATGCAAACAGCCTTTATTCATTTGCACATTCCTATACGTTACCTTGTTCAAGACAGACACACTGGCTTGCCTCTTTTGCCTTCTCACACCGCTAAAACCTTTAGCATACCACCTTACTTTTATTTTTTGTCTACTTGCTGCTGCCTCTCTTCCAGGTTAGTGCACCAGTCAAGATGAAAAACAGAATAGAATTGCCTAAACCCCTTTGCTGCAGGACAGTTTTTCCTTTCTCCTATTTTTGTTAGAAATGCACTTAGTACAAATTATTCACATTTCAGAACGTTTTTCGCCTGAACTGATGAAATTAAAGGGATAACAGCACACTTTTCTCTAAAAATAAAAATCACAGTTTGGGAAAGTATAAAGGATCCAGAACCAATAAGCCAGACCATGCTCAAGTTTGAAAAAACAGTATCATGTCACCCTGACACTGACCTCCCTCCACCGGCGTCCGCTGCAACAAAGAATCCAATTTGGTGGTGCTAGTCATGCAAAAAGTCTTCCATGGCAAAGGCCCACTCGACCGACAAGAGACTTATGGTTAAAAAACGTTGCCCGTATCTGCCTTTACAACCCCAGATGACTGAGACAAACCGTCCACGGTCATGCAACACGCCTCTGGAATCAGAATGACCTCACTCTGCAAAATCAGACCAACTACCTTAGATTTACAAAATACTTCAAATCCTACCTCTTTAACTGTGCCTTTGCACCTTCCTGTCTAACAGGGACCAACCACCTCTGCCCCACCGATCCAGGGACCGTGGCCCACAAACCATCGGATCCCGCCAAGACCAGTCATCATTGAAAAGCCCGTAAGAAACATCCTGTCTGATTGGAACTCCTGTTTTGACCTGAAGCATAGATCCTCAACATCATACAGCTCTCTGAAATGGCCACATTGTGACATGCTTTAGCACTTTATCTACATGTTTACACAAATAAATAAGAATAAACTGATAACTACTCATTTCAGTGCCTTTACATAACCATATTATGGAGGCTCAGTTTGTATTTTATGTGGCTCATGGTGTATTACCTTTAGATAAAGCCTCATGAAATGTCTGGACAACTTGTGTGGCTGAAAGACTGTTGGATGATCGAGGTTATGTGCATTTTTAGGTCCAGTATAGCAGGGTGCAAGCACTGCTTTTTCCGACGTGTTGTTATCTATGTGGGCTTTTAACCACACCCACCTCACGCCCATCACTATTGTTCTTTCATGGGCTTGCCCTTCAAAAATCCTTTATCATCACTGGTAAATGCTTTACGTTTGTCCCTCCTTGGGGTGGTTTGGTTACCGCCTTGGACATCGACCCTGTTTCATGGGTGATTGCACTTTTGCCCATATGTTTTATTGCGAGCGAACTTCTTTTTCCTCTGGTGTGTCTCCTTCACGCTCATGGCGTGGCGCTTCGAATTGGCTCACTTTTGTGAAACTGTATTACTTTTATTTTCATTTTACGTGGCAAGAAAAGTTTGGGTAGGAGTTTACAACGTTAATAGCTCTAACTCGAGCAAATGCGAGACTCATTGTATTGCAAATGCTTGTTTTAGCTGGTATCACGTATCTCAGAAGGCTGCTTGATTGGGTTCCACATGTAAGAGCCACAGGTTCAAAATATTTGATGTATTAGTGTTCAGGCATTACTACAGCATTGGCAAGATTCTTGTGAGTGAGCCTGAATCAGGAATCAGCTTGTAAGCCAAAATATCTGTTTTACGGAGTAATGATGGAAGCTCAATGACTAGTCACCTAAAAATGAACAGCCATTTAATCTGGATCAATTGCACCTGCTTAATGGCGATCCTGCAAGGAGTCAGTGGTCTGTCTGTTGAATTGGTCACAAACATTTTCCTACTCCAACATGGAGATAGCCATTCAAAAGTAAAGTACCTCCTTCCTCAGCAAACTTCCCATGCACTAGTCACACACACATTTGAATATCCTAAATGCCTATACCATTCATACGTCCTCAGCTGAACAACAGAAAAGTAAACTGGAAACCTGCAAAAATATTGAAGGAGTTCACAAAGGTAAAAAGGGTTTCTCGGGAGTAGACCTTGTGTACAGGATGTGTTCCATTTTTGTTTGAAGACACACATTCTCCCATCCATATTATGAACAGAGTACACAGTATGTATGTGCCCCAGTGGCTAACTGACTGGCTAGCTTGGTGCAGAGGCATAGGGGGCTCTAATTAAATTGATTTACAAGTTTGGTGAGTGGGGATAGGTAGTGTCGAGCTGGGGTTGTTGATCCCTGTTGGTAGTGCTTAATTTGTAAACATTTAAATGGCAGGGCCCTTGTCAGAAGGATGCAGCAGCTTTACGACACACTGGTGCTGTCAGCGCTGCCAATGACAGTACCAACACAATTACCAAACTTCAAGCTCAAACAAGGGTGACAATTTAGACTAGTCTATGCCACCTAAACCTTTAAAAATGGCTTAAGTGGCAGGCATTAGTCATTTTTAATGTATGTTGATCTATTAAACACCTATTGTTGTGCTCATTTGAAAATGAGAAAGACAGTGCCACCATGCAGCAGACTGTCATAAGTGCGGGTGTTGATATTTCAGTGCAGGTGCTGAGCACCAAAAAGTACCGGCTCAAATTAAGCACTGCCTGTTGGACACATACTGATTATGTTTAAGTTGAAAAGCTGAAAGGAGGTAGACAAATTTGAAGCCTATCCTTCAGGAAGGATTTTATCTTGGCAGGAATGTGCCTTGGATCTCAGAGTCATATGGTCTTTTGGATGGCAAGTGATGGTCAACTGAGACAAAAGCAAAGGGAAGGTCTAGTAAGAGAAAGGTGGCAACCACATTAGAGTCCACTGCGTTCATGAGGTCGCTCCTAAGGGATACCAGTGCTCACTCGGTATTTCTTCCAGGTCTGAAGCCATTTTGATTGTCTGAAAGAAGGCTATTTTGTTTGTTACTGCTTGAGATTAGGGTGAATACTGCCTTATCAATGAATTTCTCTACAAATGGCTCAATAACTATTGGTCTAAGTTTGCTGGGTCATCCTGGTCCAGACCATGTTTTTTTACTACAGCTTTAAAATATGATGTTTTCTAAACATCTGGGTATATTCCAGTTGATAAGGAGAGGTGGTTGATCTCTATCACTAGTTTGGTAGGTGACAATTCTAGTAGGATTCTTCTGAAAATCTTTGGAGGGTAGGGATTAAAAGGGAAACACACTATGTTCATGCCTTTGATTAGATGTATGCATCCCTGTCCTGTTAAAGGGTTGAAAGAGGACAGACCGCTTGGGATGAATGTATCTAAGTTCACATCATTTGGCAATGAAGGTGTTGCAAAGGTTTAGCTGCTTGCCTTCAAGAGGCAGTCGGAATCAAGATTATCAGGTTTATCAACAAAGTGGGTATTTCATGTACAGCAGGAAACCCGAGTGTCTTAATTTAATAAATGTGTTGTTGAGGTTATGAAATTCATTAACATGTTGGAAGTATTGTTTGGCTGGGTATGACACTTCGAAGATGCGTTGAGTGCAGTGGGATCTCCGATTTTTTATGGCAATTCTGTAGATTCCATGCTTCCTTTTAAAACTTTGGCTGAATGTTTTCCTCAAGGCTGTTTCAATGGATTTGGGTGCCATTTTTCAAAGTTTTACTTCTAAATTGACCTAGCCTGCTTTCCTTCGGGTCCACTGTGTCAATGAACCAGTTACCCACTGGTACAACTGCTTTAAGGCTTTTCTAGATTCCAGGAAGTGGACTGAAAGAGATGGTCTTCAAATGAATTCAGGTAAAACTTTCTCTAAGGTCTGGTCGGTAGTTGCTTGGAGTGCAGCTACTAGGTTGATGCTCACTCTTAAGTAGTGGTGTTGTTTTCAGTCACGGAGAGGTGTTTTGGGACAAGTGCTGCATCAAGCGTGTCATCACTTGGTGGAACTGAAAGGCTTCAATGCTACTGTGGCATACTAGATGTTAAAATCTCCTAGTATGAAGAGGTTCATATTTTCTACTGATTTGTCCGCTAATCACTTCAGTAATACATCTGCGAAGACCAACTTGTGTGGTGAAGGACAAAAGATAAGCAGGTAGGATGTTGAGATGGTCGTGGTAGGGGTGCATCTAACTAACAGTGATCAGCATACTGAAAAGGAGAAATCAGTAATGTTAGAAACGGGAAGGGTATTTTACTGAATCACTGCAATGCATCTGCCATTCTTACATTGTCTTTTTTAAAAGGGTCAAATATAAAATTGTTATTGCTCCATACAGTATGAAAAGGCTGTCTGCTTTGATGCCTGCTATAAGGTCAGAGATATGATCTCTGTTTTGGCTTAGTAGGCTTGCAATGATGAGCATGCATGAGAGAGAGGTGATGTTCTGAGTTGGAATATTTATACTTTGGGATGTGCCCCCAATAACAGTCTGGTTACCCAAGGAGTTCTGTCTGGAATGTGAAGGCTAACTACCCAAATAATTTAACGCCTATTATGGAGTTGTACCTATTTGTTTAGATAATGGTAAATTATCTAGCAACCTGTACTTCCTACCAAGCCATCACCCATTATTTGACCATCTATATTCAACAGTGAGGGCCATTATGATGTAAGCCATATAAAACAGTGAGTAGTGCCCTTAATATACTTCATGTAATATATTGTAATGTATGCCATTTGTTATCTAAATTACAGGAGAATATGATGGGAGAGTCTACGAGTTCATTGAAGAATCATGTTAGTATTAAACTCCAGTCCATTTATTTGTCCTCCTATCCCATTGATATGCACAATTGTTTCAAGAAGGGGCTAACAAAACATAAAGGAACTATTTCCACATTTGACTTCCACAGTAATTTCGCGAGGTTGTCAATTTAATGGAGGGGTGCCAAGCAATGCCATACAATATTGGTAATGCATGAGGATTGTGGTCTAGAGACAAGACTTCAGCCTATGGGATGCTGTCATTGGACACACAGCACCACTGGTGCACTAACTTCTGCTTGATGACTTTGAAGCAGGCATGGGAGCTTAACGAAAAGCCTGATTAGGATCTTGGGGGATGGAATACTCTGTCACAAACAAAACGGATACTCCATCCGCCATATTATAATCTCCATAGGATATAACGGAATCGTAATAGACCGCACAGGATATCAGTCACGTACGTGACGGAGAAACCCCGTCCACCAAGATCGTAATCAGGCCCTTAGGCTTGCCAGGCCTCTAGCATGTAATTTTTTATAAGTACATAAAACATTTACCCGACAGCTTTAGTCCTCGCTCTCCAACTTGTGTGTTGTACCCATGTGGCATACGAAGGATGGCATCATGGAGTCCAGCCAGTTTAGCCACCTCAAATACCTCCTCTTCCGAAGCATTGATGTTTCCATACAAAAGATTATAATACAACGTATTGTGAAAAAGTACAGCATCCTAGGAGAAATAAAAAGAGACTCTGAATAACCACTTCTCTTGCAAGCTGCGTTCCCTCCCACTGGAAGACGGCATGCAATTTCTAAAAACATCAACAAGTTTTTTTTAGAAAAAGACACAGTCTTACAAAAGGCTGATTTTTACTCAGATTCTTTCAAATCCTCTAGAAAAGGCTCAATTATACATTAAACAGCGATGTTATAAGAAAGTAATTCTGCCTGTAAAACATAGGAGGAAGAGCGAAATACCCTGCAAACATCTTTTTGATGGGCAGCACTGAAAAATGGACAAATGCCAAAAACAAAACAGCATTGGTAAAACCAATAATTCTGGCCTTAGTAAGCGGGGGATGTTTATTGTAAGCATATGCAACAAAAACAAAAAGAAGGAAATAAAAGGGAAATATGCTGCTGTCTCAATGTGGCAGCCATGTGCTTACAATAAGGTGTTTACATTTCAAAACAACTCCCCATATTATTTTAGCACATCAACATCAGGGCTTCCTAGCAGGCAGGTGTACTTAGAATAGGTAGGTAAACCCTTTTTAATTCTAATACACATTGGAGGAAAATGTTTCTTATTGTACAACCGAAATGTATTGTTGGCGTTGAATTACAGAAACCAGAGGACACATTTTAAACATACACCGATGTGTAAATCAATTTTAAAAAGGACATAGAATGCACAGAAAAAAACACTGGCAAAGTAATGTCGCACCTGCCATGGGACGAAAGTGCACCTCTTTAAGTGCATGTGGACGTGTGATCAGGCGCGAAATGTCACCACAGCGCTAGACAGAGACTGGCTAAAGTAGGCTGAGCTATTGCACCGTCCTTTATGCTTTAGTGGGCAGTTGTTAAATGTGAATAAAAGCTCAACAGATCAAGGGGCAAACGGCTGACCCTAAGCCCCTCTGCGACGGAATGCAAGTATTTATTTCTTAATTAACATTTTGTTTATTACACGAGGCTGGCGAAACCGCTAATCGGCATCTAGGCCATACCTTAAAACTAAGACAAGTCAAGGATTAAAACATGTTTCTTCCTAAACAAAAAAAAAAAACATTGTTTGTGGCTGAAAAGATGGGTTGACTTGCAGCTCAATTTGCCATACTAAGGATAATCTTCTAAATAACTGGCTTGGTTTCCTTGAAAAGCCTACATTTTAAGCACTCCAGATTTATTCTAGGCTAGTGAAGCAACTGGATTCGTAAATAATAATTTGGTCAAAAGATGTGGGAGTTCCATTCTTCTCTGCTCCTCTACCCACACAAAGACGAAAAGCATTTTCTAAAAAATAAAAAAATAATAAACCCCCTTCCCCCCCCAAAAAAACACCCACACGATGTAGAAAAGATGCCACGTGTCAGGTGGTGGTACAGTGAGTAAAAAGCTGGCTGCGGACACTGCAGCAACTTGCAGATCACAAGGCAATCTCAGCAAGTGCAACTCTGCTTTCTATCTTTGCGAGCACTAAATTGAGTACCATTAAAGTGAGATATCAGTAAAACATTACTTTCGGGGCTTAAAAAGGGAAGCCTGTGGTACTAAGTGGAACATGAGAAACATCATTATTACTGTTCATAATGTAAAAGTTTCTAGCACTGAGGGAGTAGCCAAGGGTGTCAAGATGGCAGTCGCACTCAGAGTTCCGGACCCTCCATTATCCGCCACTATCGCCTGCACTGTGGATCGGTGAATGGGTGACTGTAAAACCTGGGTGCTGCCTGTCCTGTCGCTGCATGTTAAGCAGGGGCAGATTGGGCTCCCCGGTGCCTGGGAGGACTGTAGGACACAGAATGACTGCAGACCCCAAGATGGTGGACTCGGCTGCTGACCAGGCCTAATGCCATGGCTGAATAATTGCCTACGAAGGGGCCGGGGCTGTGAGGAGACGGGCCTTGAGTCAGATCGCAGGCAGCAGCAGGATTGAGTTGCCTCCCCCACTGTCTGCTCAGTGTAGGAGGCTGCTGGCTTTGGCTCAGAGGAGCAACACCACGAGGCCGTGAGCAATGGCCAACTGCTGATCGAGTGGAGCCCTGTGAGAGCCGGCGACCCCGTTCCTTCCCAATAACCCTGTATGTGGGACCCCTCTGTAGCCAGCGTGAGCTGGAATCGTTGCATCAGTGTTGGCGCCGCCTTTGATCATGGGCGCGGCCTGCATGGTCGTCACTGGGCGAAAGCTGCCAAGTCTCGGCTGAGACGCGCAAAGAGATCCCCGGCGACACCACCCTTAGAGTTGAAGCCACACCAATGGAAGTGGGCCGCAGCCCTGGCGAGTGAGGAAACCTGGTGGTAGGTGGGGGTTGGCCCCTAACTACCTCCTGATCCAGTGCCGGTACGACTGGTTGGGTCGACTTGAGCGGTGGGCGATGGTGCTTATTGCGCCCCAAGCAACAAGGCTTGAGTACATAAGCTGAGAGTGGCTACAGGCCCGCGTGGAGGTGCTGTGCTTGCTTCCGATCGTAATGGAGGCCCCCTCTTTCGACCCTAACTGGTCTGATGCTGGCTCCTTGGGTCACCCCCCTACCTAGGCATATCACAAAGAGCCCAACCCCTGGGCTTTGAACCACTGCTGGGGCCGCTCTTACCTAGCAGTGGAACGAACTTGGGCCCAGCAGCTCATTCTACTGCGCTCTGGCGGTAAGTGGACTGAGCGCTTGGGGACGATTATCTTGGACTCCACCATCATAGGTAAGGAGAAAGCTGTAAAGCCACTGACATCCCACCCCCATAAATCAATTCACTACCCCTGGGGGAGCTTAGGGGTTACAGTCTCGCGGTACAAATCTCGCACCTCAAAGGGACCCTGACACAATCCTACAGGGTTGATGTGTGAGGATGTGGCACTCTTTCACCAAGACTTGCAGAACACTGTGGGTCACAACACGGAGGCCAAGATTTGACTCTCTACCATGGAGAATAAAGTTAGTGAACTGAAAACCAAGGTGGCACAACTTCCATCTCATATCAATGAACTTCATAACCATGCAGAAGATACCCAAAATTGCTCTCGCAGCAACAATTTACGTTTTGTCGAGTTTCCTGAAGATGTTGAGGGACCTCAGCCGGCGGAGTTCCTTGAGGAGTGGATAAAATCCTAGATGCCCCAAGACAAGCTATTGCAGTGGTTTTGATAGAACTTGCTCACAAAGAGCTCACCCCAAATCTCCTCCCGGGGCACAGCGAAGGTCCATGATTGGTTGATTTCTCAATTTTAAGGACAGAGACTATATTGTGTGGGAAGCCAGAATGCAGTCAGATCTCCGCTGCCAGAACTCTGAGATATTCATCTTTCCAGACTACATCCATGAGGTCCAGGCCAGAGGCCGATCTTACGAAGTGGTTAAGCAGAAACTATGGGCAATGAACCTTTCTTACATGCTCCTGTTTCTGGCAAGACTTAAAGTGATCTTCCAAGACAAGACTTATTTTTATGACTCACCGGAATCGACATGGGAATGGCTCACGGAAGAGGAGTTTCTGGTTACTCCATCTCACCTTGTGCTGCCGCCATACCGGAATGCCCTCTTCCCTGGTGAATACATACCACTCGACAAAGGAAGAGGGCCCCGATGGCACACCGCATGGCTCACGTTCCTGTCTCCTGACTTGAGAGACTCTGTGATACTGTGCCCCCCCCCCGGGAATGATGTCTCCCCAAGCTGCAGAAGGGGACACCCCTGGGAGAGCTAAGCGACAGATCTCCTAAGTCGGACTCCGTCACCTCTCTAACTGGGAACTGAGTAGACAAAGAGATGGTCTAAATAGATCATCGATATGTTTGAATGGTGATTCGCACCGCAGTGTCTTTATCCTGCTTAATGGAGGGATCCTCAACATCCCATTATTCTACGCTATGTTGGTTTTGCGTTGGAGTCATTGTTTGAGGGCGATAGATGCTTCTTGGGAGGTAAGTACAGGGTGGGGGGAGTTGACTGGGTAACGGATTTGCATGCCAAATTAATTGTTAGTTTTGGTATATTATTTGTCCATGGTTTCTTCTCTCTTTAGGTCTCCACACTGATCTGACATTATTTGGCCAGTCTGCGATTACCCATTTCCTTTGGTCTTCACAGAAGGCCTGATACAAACAGATAAACGTTGACTAGAGCGCCATGTTGCTCCCACCCTCTCAGTTACTTTCGATCTGCTATAACACCCATAGTGTGCTATCTTGGAACGTTAATGGTCTTCTGGACAAGATGAAGCATTCCGCAGTGCTGCGATACAACCACTGTTTCCTGCCCTCTGTGTTATTGCTTCAAGAGAAGCATCTGTTGGGCACTAACTGTCCCTTCCTACAACGGCAGGGTGAAGATAGAGTACACCATACAGGGTTCCCTAGGGGGTCCTGCGGGGTGGCAATTTTTTATGCCGCATCATCACAATGGTGGTGACCTGGTCTTGGTCTGACCCACAGGGTAGCTACATCGCCCTGTTGGGAATGGTGGAAGGTCACCCAGTTAACCATATGTGCATCTACGCACACCTCCTGTCACACTGGGCTCCTTCCTAACTACTCTCCTGGAAGTGATAGCACAGATGCCCTCTGGCCCTACCTTGATAGAGAATGTTACAGGTCAACCTGCTGCACAACTCTAAGCCAGAGCACAAGAGCCCACCTCCTGAGCCCCCACAGGCATCTCACACCAGACACTTGGCACTAATCTGCAAAGATATCAGACATTTCTCTCTAGAGACAGCAAAGCAGATTTGGCGAATGGGTTTATGAATGGGGGAAAAAAATGACAAGTTATTGCACTGGTTGGCGACCTGGCCATTAGCCAGTAGGGTTATCTGCGAATTAGTGGACAAGGGTGGTCAGGTTCACCATGATTCCTCGGCCACTGCCCAGGTTTTTGCCAAATACCACTCATACCTTTATGCCACGGAACCTAGACCAGACGCTGAAACAATAACACCTCTCCTAGACTAGGTCTCCCTTGCTCACCTACCTGAATCGAACAGTAGGGATTTGGAGGTCTCTATCACACCTTAAAAGGTTGGTGAAGCCATTGTGGCTATGGTGCACGGCAAGACACCGGGCCCCTATGGTAACCCCAAAGGAATTTTATGCTAAGTACAGGGATTGTCTTATCCCGCACCCTTTGAATCCTTATAAAGAAGTAGTGCATGCAGAACATGATCAAGCCACGATTGTCGTAATACCCAAATCCATGCCCCCATTGTGGTTATGTATGGACTACCACCCGATTTCCCTTATTAATGGGGAGGTTAAAATATTCACAACCATTATAGCCACAAGCTTAAAGCAGAATCTTCAGTCCGTCATTCACCAAGACCAGTGCGGCTTTATGCAGGCCTAAAGCACACATCACTGTCTGCGGCATCTTCACGTAGCACTAGCACGCAATCATGTCCTGCCTCCTCCACAGGCACTCTTGCTAGTGGATTGGGGTATCTGTTGAACGTGCTTGAGAAGGTGTGTTTCAGACCGCGTTTCCGTAGCCTGATAAAAATTCTTTATATACCACCCGACAGCTAGAGTCCTCGTTAACTGTGCAGTCTCTGATGAATTCCCCATCCGACGGGGGACCTGCTAAGGTTGTCCCCTCTCTCCCCTCTTTTGCAATATGCCAAGAGACATTTACCTGATGTCCTTATGCTTCAATATACAGAGCTGAAGGAGACAAAATGCCAAATCTTGTGGATGTTGGCTTCCACTCTGGTAGCACACTCTAACTTAACCAAAGATTGGGTGGGGGAAAAGCGAATTATAATAAAAATAAACTTTCCACTACATGCATGGTATGATGGGTAAGGCAATTATAAGATGGTGTCCATCAACATGTAATTCATAATGTTTATAACCCAAATCTCAAGAGCTATGGGTTGGCAGAGGAACACTAACAGTGGATGGTAGTGTTTGAGGAGGGCTCTGAAGCAGTGAAACTACTACATGGGACCAGAAGTGATAGAGACCAACATTTTTGAACTGGTAGGCTCTCTGGGTTAAGACACATGTGGAAGGAGACACCAACAGGAGGAGCAAGATATTATCAGTATTTCTGGAGGATATTCTAATCACCTGCAGGTTTGTCACTTCATGAATCTCACAATGCATTAGAATAGAAACAGAAAAGTTTAAGTAATGATCCCGCATGACCAGGTGATGCCATGGCTCCAAACCGTCTTAAGTTGCTCCCTCAACAAGATGTTATGGAGGTGTGAATTTTGCCACCTCCATGCTGTAACCTCAGTTCTCATCCTTTTTTCCCCACCCCTTAAACTAGAGGGACCAAATAATCAAGCATATATTCAATGGCACCACCCAACAACAGGACAAGGAATCCGTTCCAGGAGCTATTCAAGACCTTTTTTAAGAAGAAAGAACTCCAAACCAAAATAGCCACTTGTAGCTACAGCCCATTGTCCGGCAACTCTGAAGTACTGAAAGGAGGACAGTGGCTCCCAACGGGGAGGACAAATCCCTATGTATAAATCAATAAACTCCAGCAGGCCATATAGACAACGAGTTAGAATAAAGAACTTTCTCATCAGGCACATACCCTCCAGGAGGAGGCATTAACATTGTCTGACAGGGGAAGCCGAGGGGAATAAAGGAAAAAAATGTTGTTTTGTAGCCCTTGAAGCCTGCATTTTCTGTCTGTAGCAAACGTGAGGGATAAACAACTGACAAGCTGATTGTAAGTGCTGACAATGCCTGCAAGACAAAAGCCCTGTATAGCTTCTTCACCTCTATTAAAGCCTATGGAATACAAAAGCAGAAGATTTCAAGCCCCAAGAATGGTCACTGGAATGTCTCTGTGCTATGTTATTGATGGTCAAGGGAGGCGGATCACCAAAGAGGAGGGAACTATCAAAGGCTGCATCCATATTAGTGTTAACATCTTTGTTAATCTCCAAGCATGCCCAGGAAAGGCAACAGAAGAGCCCATGAACCTGACCACTGAGATCTGGCCTAAGAAGTTAAGAAGCCTTTTACTATCCCAAACTACTTCTACAAAGTGTCCTCTCATTTGGCCCAGTACAGGGGGAACTGCCATCTGTACCATCTCACATAGAGCATGGAAACAGTGCATTAACAGGCATGTGACATTGTTGAAATGATGAGCCAGGGTCCTTCAAGAAAAATCTTCTTTCCCACTATATCAAACCACTGAGGTTTTTTGTCAGAAAGGGAGGAAGATATAAAGGAGCTCACAACCCCATCTATTCAGGCAGCAGATAAGAAGTTACATTTTGGGTCTTCTGGAGCAAGATGACGAGCAACTTGACAGTGACGACCAGTGCAAAAGCTGGCCTAACCCAGGCAGACATAATGGAATCTGACAAACCGTCATTAAAAGGTAACAGTGGCTCTGATAAGTAGGCAACGATCTGGCAAATTTCTGTCAAAATGTTTGCCTCAATCTCTGCAAATGGTGAAGGCAATTCTAGGACCTCAGCTGCTATGCCTAAAGCTACCTTAACAGAAAGAAAATCCTCCAAAAGGGGCCTACTGATGGACAACCTTAGATGAAACAATGAAGACACTAGGGGGGTGATTCTAACTTCGGCGGGCGGCGGAGGCCGCCCGCCGAAGTTCCCCCACCAAAATACCGCTCCGCGGTCGAAAGACCGCTGAGGGTATTTTGGGATTTGCCCTGGGCTGGCGGGCGGCCGCCAAAAGGCCGCCCGCCAGCCCAGGGCAAATCAACCTTCCTACTAAGATGCCGGCTCAGAATTGAGCCGGCGGAGTGGGAAGGTGCGACGGGTGCAGTTGCACCCGTCGCGTATTTCAGTGTCTGCTAGGCAGACACTGAAATACTTTGTGGGGCCCTCTTACGGGGGCCCTTGCCGTGCCCATGCCATTGGCATGGGCACGGCAGGGGCCCCCAGGGGCCCCGCGGCACCCCCTACCGCCATCCTGTTCCTGGCGGGCGAACCGCCAGGAACAGGATGGCGGTAGGGGGTGTCAGAATCCCCCATGGCGGCGCAGCAAGCTGCGCCGCCATGGGGGATTCTAAGGGCAGCGGTAAACCGGCGGGAGACCGCCGGTTTACCCTTTCTGACCGCGGCCAAACCGCCGCGGTCAGAATGCCCTGCGGGGCACCGCCGGTCTGTCGGCGGTGCTCCCGCCGACCCTGGCCCCGGCGGTCTGAGACCGCCGGGGTTAGAATGAGGGCCTAGGATTCTAGAGACACACAAGGGGGCTCTCATCAGAGATGGAATAAGAGTGAAGGAAGCCAGCCTCTCAACTGACCTAATGGACACAAAAGCTCCTGACTTAAATCTGAGCAAGGTGCACAGGAGGCCCAAAATAAGCCTTAGCTATGTGTTCTTCTATGTTCAAAACCAGTCAGACAAGGGACAATTAAAAAAAAGTAGTCAAAGTCTGTACTGTAGACGTCGGCCCTGGTGCTGAAACATACAGCAAGGCCGTAAGCAGCTAAAGAAAGGGTGTGGTAGTCAGAATAGAACCAGTAAAATCTACGGAGTTGACTGGTGTTGGGGTAGAGGCTGCCAGCGTAGGCACACCTTGGGACCTCAATGCACACCAAAGTGAACCGGTGGAGAACAGAACACAACCAGCAAAGCCTGGGTGAAATCCACTGTAGATCAGGGTCATTGCAAGGGACTGTGAAAGCAGGAAGCAGATTCAGCAGCACCTGACGTGGAGCTGAAACGGAAACTGTCAACAGCATCACACTTAAGTTCACAAACACAGAGCTCTGTTCCAAGGACGACATCAAGGTCAGAGTCAAGCGAAAGGCCTACTAAGAAGAAGACCTGCCCTGCGACAGAAAGATGATGCAAGTCCTTAATTTGGTTCATCCTGAACTTGGTGTGGCACAACTTCCTCAAGAATGAAGCTGCCCCTCTGGTCCTATCCTGGGAATGGAACTGGACAGACAAGAGAGTCTGCCTCCAGACCTGAAAGGTTCCTCCCAGTCCTGGACATATGTAAAGAAGCTGACTTGGGAACCTGCACAGGATTCAAACTCCAAAGCCAGGTGTTGTCACCGCCCAAAAAGGCAATTCAAGAGCAAAATAAGATTGACATCTATGGAAGCTTGACCTCTGCATCGGGCCATTGTCCTAAAAGTACAGCAAAAAGTGCATGGGGCAATAACAGGACATCATTTCAACATCACAGGTACAGATTTTTAATACAGACCAACTCTGGACATGCACTGCACAGAGAGGGAAAAAAAGAATGGATTTCAGAACACTGGAATGGTGCTACATATGGCTCTGTGACGTTATTTAAGGGAAGTACTAGAGTAGAAATGTAGCCATGGCACCATCTACCTACTTAGGAGAACTAGTTCCACTTTTCCCGATCGAGTGAGGATTCTGAGGGAGAATTATCCATCAGATATGGCAGTTATAGTCTACTCAGCAATAAAGTGTTCCTTTACCTGACATTTTTAAACTGTTCAAAGTGATTTATAAAGCAGATATGGAGTTCCTTTCCAGAGTTCAACCTCTTAGAGATGCCAATTTAGACAAACTGGGCCCCAAAAGGGTACCTCAGGTGGTGGAAATCTGATAATGTACTTACCAGACAATTTCACAAAATTAACAACAGTGAGAATTGGATGAAGGGAGACTGGAAGAGGAGAAGGAGTGGTATGCTGGAGAAAAGTGGAATTTCCTTGGCTCTGTTTGGAGCTCTAGCATAACAAAGAAGTACATTTGTGAGCTTCCTCTGTACTAATCATGTTTCATCACCTTGCTCTGGAATCGATCCGATTCACCCCTCCCCCATATTTCGTTGTGATTTTACCATATTCAGACCACTCTCTTCACTGGTATTCTGTACCCAACAAGGCAGTGAAGGTTTGCAGTTGCTTGCAGTACTAGGTTACTCCAAGTACTTGGATCCTGATCGGAACAACCTTCTGCATTTTCCAGACAAGGTATTGACATTGTATTTGAAATTAAAAACAGACATCCTAGCTCATTCTGGACCATTTTGATCTATGTTCCTGGACATGACTGGGGATGCACAAGTCAGTGTTTTGTGATAATTAAAACTCATTGCTTGTTTGACAAGACTGGTGTGGTTGATTTTCAGGGCTCAAGGTTGGTGCAGGTTATTTGCAGCAGTGATGACTCTCATACTAAATCTGGTTACTGAATGGTTATAACGGGATGGGTCAATGGATGGATGGGGCAATAACAGGATATCATTTCAACATCACGGTACAGGTGCCAAATGTTATCTATAAACTAAGTCATGATCTGTACACAACACAAAGCATTGGCATTTCAAAATTAAATGCACAGACAAGTATGACATTTGGCAGAGTGGGTGTGTTTCTCCTCTTCTCAACACTTCAGCACTGACACCCCCAGCACTTGCACTTTCACTTTCATTCAGGGGTGAAGAAGGAAATCTGCCTTAAAAGTTCAGACTGTACACTGCTGAATTAGAGATTTACTAGGGAAGAGGGCGAAACAACACATTATGGAATTTACACTGGGCGTTTTGTAAAATAAATGCAGAGCCTTGACCCAGGACTGCATAGTGGAAAGCATGTAGAATCTTTTACTAATATCTAGCTACTTTATTGGCATTAACCAGTGGAAAGACCTCCTTTGTTGTGAAAATCATTTACAGTGACATTATGCTAGACTATTTTGTTGCCCGGTATGCTCCAGATGTTGTGCAAGGCTATTTTTTTCTGGCCTGTTTCTTTTTCTTTTTACCAGGGTAGCATTATAATTTTGGGTGCTTGCTGAGATTACCTGGTAGCTTAACTTTAACACTACGACTGAGCCTCTGTTCCTACCAGTTAGATTTAATTGAACAAGTACACTGATGGATCAACAGTCCCATCAATTCAGAGCTAGTTACCCCGTTTCCTGTGCATTGGTCTTTGGTAGACTTCAAATCATACTCATGTGGTTTAACAGTGTCATCAAGAGGTTGCTCCTGGGAACTTTCCACATAATAAACTTGGTTGTCTCAACAGTGCTACAAAGGGAGTAGCTCATGGGCAGATTTCACATAATATTGGATGGTTTAACAGTGTCATCAATAGCTTTCTCCTATAATCTCAGGCAACAACCATCAGTCTACTTCGGTTAGTCACTCAACGCAGAAGAGGCACCAATGGCTCGAGAGTTTTGCCACTTAACACTGGCATCTTGGCGGACTTTAATAGTGCCATCCTTCAGGTGCCACTTTCTGTTCCTCGCCAGTTTCAAAGTTGAAACTCTGAAGTATTAAAAATTCTTTGAGGTTGTCAATTACGTACTTAAGGGTTGACTACAGACCATCCAGGTGGATCTTTGTCCTCCCTCTCCTGTAGACCCACAAGATTTACTAAGTGGGCCTTCTATGTGCTATAACCTGCACAGGTTGTTGATCAGAAGTCTTTTAGTAATAACCATAAACCCAACAAGGGACCTGCAGAGTAACCCACTACTAATGTAACCTGAGCGCTCTCAATCTCTCGGGCTCCGCCCTCTACCATACCGCTAAGCACTGTGAGCCAAGGCATAAAAATACCACTCTGGTCACTCATCCAGGACACCAACACTCTTCCCACATATGTCCATAACTAGTACAACTCCCTTCAACCCAACCATTGCCCCATGGCACAGCATGCTACCCGTCCAATTGAGTGCTTCAGTACCTCGCAACGTGTAATGAAGCACAACATAACTCCAATACAGTTCAATTGCAACGTGGACATCTACTAAAATTAAACACGCAAGATACAAACATGAACAGGTGACCGCTTTTTAAACAGCTGAGCAGTCACTCGCTTACACTTTCATAACAGTCAAACATTTTCTATTTACTTTCATTAATTTACATAAATATCATTAGAGAAACACTTCGATATAAAATTGATAAATGTTTTTAAATGTAAGGTTATAAGTTTAATTAACATACAACTCAGAAATAAATGTGTCTGAAAATCTAGACCCGGGTTATTTTATGCATTAGATATGGCACAAACCAGCACAAACCAGCAGTGGAACACTTCACAGAACATTTTTATTGCAAGAGAATATCCTAAATATAAAATGCTGCACACACAACAATAATGTGCAGAATGTGTACCTGGGCATGGAGTTATGTGGACACCAGATAACAGAAATTAGGATATTTTGGAGAGGGATTTGGAATATGAAAATGTGATGCATTAGACAGATATATATTACTTTCGTAATCACACATTTAAACTTTAATCTTCAGTTTGAGGCATTAATAGATAGTTACTGCATTAGGACCACAAGATGTTTGATCAAGTGCTTGGGTTAGAACCCAGGTCTTAGGATGACAACCAATTAAGCAATAAGACCAAGTCTCCTCTCTGCAGATAAGGTAAGCACCATAAACAGGAAACTTAAGTTTATTTTGGCAATGATGGCTTAGTGTGCCTCGGAACAGCAGAACGGCAACAATATACAGGGCATAAAAATAAATAAAAGAGAGCAATACCTGGGGTACAACACCAATGGACTTCCGCAAACTTTCTAAGCTGACGTCTTGTATGTTCTGACCACTCACGTAAATGTTTCCCATCTGCGGTTCATAGAAGCGAAATAATAGCCTCACGATTGTACTCTTCCTAAAATTTAGAAAATTTGTAAAACAGATGTTACATGAACTCCAAATTGATGCACGTTTTTTGGCACAGACTGAGGACATGGACTAACGTCAGCGTGATGCTGTGAGACAAAAGCAGTGCAAACTTGATTACAGATGTTTTCAGCGAGAAACGCTTCCTTCTGAAAACAGAACCTAACACCTGTTCCTTCGCTATACCTTTTCCTGCAAGTGAAGAAAGACTAAGAGCGAGAGTCCCTTTGAGATTTAAAAATGATCTGCTTGGAAATACCTAGAAATACAGCTCCCAAACTAGAGAGCTGCTTCCCTATGGTAACATCTTTGTAATGCATTCACTATCTAATACGTTATCCGAAGGCGTCATACTAGATCCCAAAAAATCCTTTATCCCCATCATTAGGAGTACAGTGGCAATTTATCACTAAGAATCACAAAGGGCTCAATAAAGGCACCATCCAACGCCCATGGCATCAGTTCCACCAAACATCCTCTCTCCAGAGAGGCCAGGAGAAGTAGATGGCGTAAAGTGAAACACACAATTAAAAAAAAGAAAAAATACAAAAAAAATGAAACTTTAACACCCACCAGCAGCTGGAACTGTTCCAAGTGCCTTGCAGGGAGAGCCTTTTTTTAAAAAAACATTTGATTGATTTAACAAAAAAGGAGTGAAGAAATGCATTGAGCGCGAACAGGTTTACAATACAATGGAACATCATCAGGCAGTAATACAGTGTAGGAACCATCACAGGACACAAGTCCCCAAAGTTGCAGACAATAAAGTAGCCTAGCATATTCCATTCCTCATATTGATACGTGGAGAGTGTCTGCTCCCCATTAGTAGCCCAGAGCCCTCTGGCACATGGCTCTAGCTAGCTGTGTGCCTCTCTTCTCTGCCCAGCCCTTCCAGATCTTGAAGTGTTTCTGGTGGCTGCCCCGGGACAAGCATATCTGATGTTTCACTCCCATGCATTCATCCATGTCTTTCACCGGGAAACCTCTGTCATCTTCCAGGCCCTAGCAATCTCTCTTTTAGCGACCACTAGTCCCAGCCAAAGGAGCGCCTTCTGGTAGCACGTTCCCCTCCTCGAATTTAAGTGATATGAAGAAGGATGAATTCGGTGTATCGAGGAATGTCCAAACTCAGATTCTCCCACCCATTGCCGCCCCGCCAAAATAAGGGTTAGCCCTGGGAAATGTCAAAACATGTGCGGTAAGTCAGGCAGTTCCCTGTGAGGATCAGTCCCATTTGATGGAGCCTGGATCTGGTGAAATAAACCATGTGAAGTACTTTCAGCTGTATTAACCGAAATTGGGAGGCTATAAGGGAGTCTTTTTTTGCCAATCTCAGAGCAAAGACAAAATCTATCTGGTGGAAAATTGTTTGGAAATTATTTGCACCAATAAATCCTACACACAGCTAGTCCCCTGCAAAAAAAGGATATTAACTGCTTACATTTTGAGGCCCTCTTTTGGGATGTAATCCAAGTTATACCCTATTTTCTCAAGACTGGATCACAGCTTATCATACAATTTTCCAACTGCAATCCAACTGATATAAAAAAAATCTATTTAAAACAGGAAAAGCCTTGAAGCTCTGGCAGATGGGTCAGAGCACGACATCTGTCAGGAAATGTAAAACATGATCTGCAAAGTGGCCCGAATTGTACACATGTTGTCCAACCTCGATGTCTCTGATGATGGAATCTGGCATATATTTTGAATGGTAGATCTTAATGCAAATGGTAAATGTTGCAGCTTGCTGCACTGTTAATTGTGTCACTAATGTGTGCAAGCTGCAAATTATGTCACCATACTAAAGTTCTAAGCAGTGACACTTCATAATTTGAGTTATGCCTGTCCTGAGTGGGTGGAGACCCTCAGCAAGAGCTCTCTTACAGAAACCTTTACTTATAAGTTACCCAGTGTCTTTTGTTTTACTGACAAGTTGTTTTGGCCCCTAGAGAGCTCACCTTACTGTAGCGATTTTGGTTTGACTGACATGTCTCCAAGCGCACTGAGCTCGGTACGTGTAGTGTACAGCCCCTTCTGGACTTTTTCGGAATGATGAGTGCTAGTGGATCCTATTTTTCAGCTGTTTCTGGGTGGGCAGCAGTTTGGTGGGTCAAAAACTATCTTCTCTCCATCCCTTTCCCCATCTTCATCATCACACAAGCAGCACTGATGACCCTTAAAAGTGCAGATAACCACTGGGAACAATTCACATATTTAAGAAGCAATCCTGCTTTGCACATTGTAGTTTTGGGAGCCATGTTTTTCCAGTATTTAAAAGAATTATCAGCATTTAACCGCAGCCACATCTGAAGCGATCTGCGCAGTCATTGATGCGCTTAGAAAGAATAAGCCAGCATTGCGATCTCGTTCAGTATTCAAGCTACTTTATGAAAAGTTTGTGAGAGCTTTTTTTGGCTTCAGTGAGCAGTTGGTGTTCACACCATTGTGATTTTTTTCACGTATAGTTATTTGACAGTTTTCTCATTAGTAAGCAAAAGCTTTCAGCATTGGGTTTTTAAAATCAGGGGAGTCTGTGGTATCAACTGTTTCTTTAACCATAGTGTAAATTTATGATGTGTGCTTTCTACCACTAAGTGTGCTAATCGTCCACCACCATTCATGCGAACGCCTGGTGAGCACACCATGAAATAAAGCACAGGGTTAAGGTCACTCAATAACTACATGCTAGATAGAGAAGGTATCTGCTCACAAGAGAGAATTGTTACTCAATTGGCTTAGTGTGGAGGGGTAAGAACGGTTCGAGCATTTAACACTGGAAACTCTTCCTCTGGTGATGGGGATTCAAAGGCATAATCTAAAGCTTTAGGAACGCAAGAATTACATTTTACAAAGGAACTGCATGCTGTATGGGAGGCACAGTTTCGACACCATACGCTAATTTGCTTAAATCTTAAGTTGTTTGCTTAAAAAAAATTCGAATTTTTGTTGGCTTGCTGATCAGCTGTTGGTGTTTCAATCTTTCAAGTTAGACTCTGTGATTGAGCGTCTGAGGATAAGCTGTTGAGGGAGGTTAAGGCATTGGGTGGAGTACTGTCGGCTAAACAACCAGTTCTAATTTATGACTTACAAGTATTCTGTAAAAATAAAGAAAAAGGTATCTTTTGAAGCTGATTTTGTCATGCATAGGGCTAAATTTAGACCACCCATTTTGCTCATAGACAGTATTACTGGGTTAACACGTAAAGGACATTTAGTAGAGACTTGCACAGGAAACTTTAAAAAAAAGTTAAATCAGTGTTCTGATAGCCTCTGATGGACAACAACAACACTGTCAGACAAAGGGCCTTATTTTGATTTTGGCAGATGGGGAACATCCTCCAAAAAGTGGTGGCTGCCCCATCCACTCAATTTAGGGTGCATGCATAGAGCACTCTAAGTCAGGCACTAGGTTTTGGAGGATGCCCCACTTCCATTAAATACTAAATAAAGCCCAAAATTCTTAAATGTGTAGTACTCAAATTATACAAATACATTTTTCAATATAGCTGGAGCTTCCTGTGGATTTTTTGGCCTCATCTGAGTTTACATGAAGAGGAAAAGGTGTGAACTGGTCGATTTGTCTAGTGGAGGAGGGGGATGTGGGGGAGGGGTGCAGGGCCGGTATAAGTGGTTGTATAAACCAACAACTAAAAAGGTCATTGTTTTTTTTGTTTGTTTTAGAGATAGCATTTTGTAAGAAATGTTTACTCTTTCAATTACTATGGACAATGAAGTACAATTTAGTTCTCTTTGGTTGAAGAATTTTTGGTTTGGAAACAAATGGGATAAATCCTAGAAAACGGAGTTGTACTCATCACACATGAATGGGTTTGTATAAAGGCTCAACATGATGATTGTGAACAGCAGGCACTTTGTGCAGTTTTCCAATATGAATGTTGTGGTAGAATGAAAAATAAAGTACGGTCTTACTACTGTTACCCACGCAGTACTATCAATTGTTCTTCATTTGAAATGTAGAGGTTGGTACCGAATGTATGTGCTTACTCCTGTCCGGCTCAGTAGACGCGCTGGCTTTGACATAATGTTGAATTGAGACTGGTGAGATTTCGGTAGGTATAGTGAGGCAAAGAAGAAATGTGTGAGCAAGGTGTAAAGATTAAGAAATATAAGTCATCTTAGTTGGTCTAAATTTATCTAAAAAATGGCTGTCTACATTTTTCACGGTCAAGAGTGTAATGATAGAAGGAATAACCTGTGTTATCTTTGAGAATGGGTCAGTGTGAAGTCTGAATAAAGTGCTGCGGCTTGATGACTTGCATTTTTTTTATCTGTTTACTGAATGCTCATATAAATGTAGGATAGAATTGCATATGGATATCATAGTTATGAAACATGGCCATAATTTTAACCACGTAGTCGGTCCTGAGGTAATAATTAAAGTTAAAGCAGACATACTCAAAGATAAATAGTATGCAACAACTCTAACTTGTGCATAGCACGGTAGCACAACAGGGGCAGTATGACCAACAATATCAGACTCATTTTTTTAACAAAAACACAATATTAAAAGAAAAAGAATACACAAACCAAACAGTCAAATGTTTCTTGGCGATTCCATATAATGAAAATAAGTGCCCTGCAACTTTTTTCATTTTATTTTCTCCTTTTTTTTAAAAAATAAATAAAATTCCTGGTGATGTTATGGGGTGAGGGTAGGTAATACATAAATCTAATTTTTTTTTTCACTTAGCAATACTTCCATTTGGTTCATCTCAGAGTTATCAAAGAAAAACTCGTCCGAAAGAGGTACTATTGGGTGCCTACATCAGGGTTTTCTTTCCTCCGCAAGTAATACAAAACACACTTCTAGCCCATAAGCTCACCTCATGGGCCCATTTGCCTAGAGGAGGGTAAGATTACGATCTTCAATGCATAGCAATACATCTTTAGGGAGAACGAAAGCCAGGGACGTGAACCTTTTCCTATCGATCCTAGGCTCAGGCTTTGGAAATAAGGCCAGCAGGCAGGTCTCAGGGGTGTGCAAGTCTTGCATATTAATACAATATTTTAAATGTGATCTTAGCAGCAAAATATATTTGACTCAACAGGCTCTTGTAGAAGCATTCCACGTGGCTTACCCCAAAGTGAATCAATATTTGGGAAGAGCCACACATTAAAAAAAATATTCTGTTTTTTCTTAGTGCGCAGGTTGAATGCATTGTATGTGTGTTCTTTAATTCTGCCTTACCTGCATTGGGAGAGCTCATGATGATTAACTCTCAGACATACCTGAGGAGGTAAGCCTTCCTTTCTGTTTACACATCCAGAGCCAGGAAAGAAATGTGACTGTTCTAGGTAAGATCAGGGAAGTCATTTTCAGGACATACATGTCTCAACACAACCCTATTGGGTAATGAGGTGAAATGAGAATAAGTGTAAAGCAATCACATCATCACTCTACAGGCGGAGTAATGGCCAGCAAGTGGCCGTATTCAATGTGAGAGGCCTCGTATCATCATGGTCTCAAGCAGCCTCTCCATTACAAAACATATACCCAAGTTATGCCCCCACTAACCCCAGGCAATTACTAGGAGAAAAGAAGTGTGGAGCCCCTTAAGAGAACAGACAACCTAGGGAACTTTAAAAAGAAAGATTTGCATCTGGGAACACTGAGAGGGCAACTTGCAAACTTCACAGTACCCAATACCCAAACTGAGGTCTCAAGGAAGGGTGAAATCCAGATTTAGCATAACTTCAACTGAGTAGGCATTGTGGCAATAATACCAAGTGATAAACAACCTTGAACATTAGGCACAGTTACATATGTTAGAGGGCCACCTACCTGCTTAACGTACATTTGCCACCTTGTCTGAGAGAGACCACCCAGCCAAGGAACGCCAGTCAGCCTTTATGCATGCAGGTTAGCGTGCTTACACAGCGATATAACACCGTCCCTTCGTGTTGGAATAGGCCCAGCCTCATTAAAAGAGAGTAGCTCAGTTGCAGAAGATGGAAGTACCAATTCCTCCTCGTTTTGTGTAATCTCAATACAAGATGAAGAACTGAAATTAGTGGAAGAGTATGTGGAGCCATGCCTCCTCCTTAAGAGGCACACCCAACCCTTGGGTGAAATTCCTTTGAGCAGACCCCAGAGCATTCATTGTTTGCAGGAGGGTAATAGTTGTTGAAGTCTGGCAGAAAGAAAATCGTCACTACCATCTGTTAGCTGAGAACCCTGTATGTTTGCTTGGGGCGTTCACACAAGCATTGTACAAATTAGCTAAATGCGTTCTAGACCGATTTGTGAACCAAAGCCAAGTTTACAGGCATGTGCTCATTCTGCACAGCCAAAAGGATCCCACATTCCCATTTGATGATATAGTGCATGACTGTTTGAGGTCTTTGAGGGCGTGTACCACAGACACTATATCCCCTTACTCATAGGGAAAGATAACCTCTAAGGACTAGAAAATACTTTAAGCTCCAGGAAACTAGGCTGACACTAATGTCTTGTTTCTATGGAAGGCTCTAGGACGGAGGACAAAAGAGTCCCAGACCATGGTGCCAATAGTTGGAAAAATGATCCCCCATAAGCAAGCTGTCCCACTAACTCCACCACTGCACGTATACACATACCATCCTACAACTCATCTCAAACATGGATCCATTTTCACTTCAGGTTACACTAGAATGATCCTCCCGCACGTGTGAAGAACAAGCAAGATGCAAGATGCAACATGCTATGAGGCTCAATAGCATAAAGAAAAAATATCTACAAGTCAGTCCCCAAATCAATGAAGTGCAGTGTAAACATCCACCGCAGAGGACAAAACACCTTCTCCATGAAATGAGTATAGGACCGATCCAATGAACTGGAACCTGAAAGTTATCAAGAACAACCTAAGCATATCGACTGAGAATAAGATTCTGAATTATAGCTCACACGTGGTGAAGATAGTCAGTGACCAGGAAAGACAACTCACCTTGAACAGCCAATCATCCAGCGATGGGTAGATAAAGAAAGCATACCTGCCTAGATGAATCCCCACCAATGCTGTGACCTTGATGAAGGCTCCTGGTGCAGTCCTGCTTTTCAATACCTGAATAACTTGGGCCACTATATTCAACTTTTCCTTCTACAAGACTATGTTTACATAGTGCAGGCAGAGAAGGTCTACTCACTTTAATATTTTCCTGGTATACCCGATGTAGTAGTACGAGCCTCCATACTACAGTTAAAATAGCTTGAGTGTCTTCTTTTGGAGAAATGCCTGATCCTCCATAAGATGAACACTAAAGTAAGAGTGACTGGCTATGTTTGCCAAGACTGATTCCTAAAGCAAACAATGAGGTACTGCACCGGATTTTCTGCAGGACTATCCTCCAACTCTGAGGTCACAAATTCAGCACAACAGAAAGTACAAATCCAGAAAGAACTGAACATATTTCCGCAACTGTGGACATATGTGAAGGTAAGGTAACTGCAGTGAAGTGGTAACCACAAGAAAATGTATTATGTGGTCATTTAACAATATCTAGTTTTCACACTTCACTGAGAGCCTAAAGCTAGACCTTTGCACAATGTCGCTCCAGCAAAAAATAATAAACAATTATAAAATACCCCCTACATAAACTAACTGCAAGATTTAAGGAAAAAATACCCACAACACCGAGAAGTCCACATCCTAGATTTTTTGGGACAAGGAAACTAATGTTATAAGCATAGAGTGGAGCCTTTGTGGAGCAGTGCCATCCTATCTGGTGACACCTTGAAGATTCTGCAACCAGAGTTGCTAGGGTGCTACTGTGTGCCCACTGCAGGGATGAGAAAATGTTCTAGGCTAGTCTGATACTAGGGGATGTTTCAATAGTATTGGAATCTGCATGGATTATTTTTGGTTAGAAACACGCATTCAAAACTGTGCAAGGAATCCCAACCTCTGCTTGTTCCACTAGCATGTATGGAAGAGGATGCAAGGGAAAAGGCTCTATTATTCAAATCAAATCAAAAACATTTATAAAGCGCGCTACTCACCCGTGAGGGTCTCAAGGAGCTAGGGGAGGGGCGTTACTGCTGCTCGAAGAGCCAGGTTTTGAGCTGCCTCCGGAATGCTGGGTGGTCCTGAGGTTGGCTGGGAGGGAGTTCCATGTCTTGGCCGCCAGGTAGGAGAAGGATTTCCCACCTGCCGTAGTGCGGCGGATGCGAGGGACGGCGGCGAGTGCGAGGTTGGCGGAGCGAAGTTGACGAGTGGGTGTGTAGAAACTGAGGCGACGGTTGAGGTATTCGTGTCCCTTGTTGTGGAGGGCTTTGTGAGCGTGGGTAAGGAGCCGGAAGGTGATCCTTTTGTTGACGGGAAGCCAGTGCAGGTGTCTCAGGTGGGCGGAGATGTGGCTGTTGCGGGGTATGTCGAGGATGAGGCGGGCGGAGGCGTTTTGTATTCGCTGCAGACGTTTCTGGAGTTTAGCGGTGGTTCCTGCATATAGGGTGTTTCCGTAGTCCAGGCGGCTTGTGACGAGGGCGTGGGTCACAGTTTTTCTGGTGTCGGCGGGGATCCAGCAGAAGATCTTTCGGAGCATGCGGAGAGTGAGGAAGCAGGAAGATGATACGGCGTTGACTTGTTTGGTCATGGTGAGAAGTGGGTCCAGGATGAATCCGAGGTTGCGTGCGTGGTCTGAGGGGGTTGGTGCGGTGCCAAGGGCCGTGGGCCACCAAGAGTTCTCCCAGGCGGACGGGGTGTTTCCGAGGATGAGGACTTCCGTTGTGTCTGAGTTCAGCTTCAGACGGCTGAGTTTCATCCAATCTGCGACATCTTAAAAGAAGATGGGAAAGGGATACCCAAAAGGGTGCAGCGGAGAAGAACTGTATACTTTTCACAAGATCTTCATTGTTTTTGGTGCAAACACACAATTCGAAAATAGTGTCATAGTGTGCTTTCCCAAAAACATAAAATTCAGGTACAGGCGACAACACATACTTAGGGCCTTATTACGACCCTGGAGGTCCGACCACCACATTACAACTGCGGCGGTAGCGCCGTGGTCAGACCACCAGCACTGCCACTTTTCATCAACACGACGGTGTGGCAGTGCTGACAGTCCTAATCCTCCAGGGCAGCGCTGCTGAGCATTACATGACCCCCTATGTGTGGAAAAAATGTATGTAAGGTCAGAGATGCCCTTTAACCTGCAGAGGGAGCTGATGATATACCGAATGTGGCGATGTAACGGAGGAAGACATGATAAATATGTATGTGTGCACGTTAGCATTAGGATGTGGCAGAGGCATTATTTTGATGTTTCCTGTTTGCTATGCGATGTTGTTTGTCATGAAAAACAATTAATAAATAAATCAAATATTAAAACTGTCGAGTGTCTCAGGTCACATGCAACATTCCCCGCCACCACAGCTATTAGCCGCAGCAGTTTGTAAGTTGTAATTTCAAAACCCATATTAGGGATGGAAAACACCAGAAACAAACCGTTGTCGATCAGAACACCAGGTCTGGCTGAAGTTGTTGCATAACAAGGGGCTACTTAGCAACCGTCAATGCAAATGATCAAGGTCAAAAGGTGAGATATCTATGGCAGTTTTTCCAAATTATTATATACAGGGAGTGCAGAATTATTAGGCAAGTTGTATTTCTGAGGATTAATTTTATTATTGAACAACAACCATGTTCTCAATGAACCCAAAAAACTCATTAATATCAAAGCTGAATATTTTTGGAAGTAGTTTTTAGTTTGTTTTTAGTTTTAGCTATGTTAGGGGGATATCTGTGTGTGCAGGTGACTATTACTGTGCATAATTATTAGGCAACTTAACAAAAAAAAATATATACCCATTTCAATTATTTATTATTACCAGTGAAACCAATATAACATCTCAACATTCACAAATATACATTTCTGACATTCAAAAACAAAACAAAAACAAATCAGTGACCAATATAGCCACCTTTCTTTGCAAGGACACTCAAAAGCCTGCCATCCATGGATTCTGTCAGTGTTTTGATCTGTTCACCATCAACATTGCGTGCAGCAGCAACCACAGCCTCCCAGACACTGTTCAGAGAGGTGTACTGTTTTCCCTCCTTGTAAATCTCACATTTGATGATGGACCACAGGTTCTCAATGGGGTTCAGATCAGGTGAACAAGGAGGCCATGTCATTAGATTTCCTTCTTTTATACCCTTTCTTGCCAGCCACGCTGTGGAGTACTTGGACGCGTGTGATGGAGCATTGTCCTGCATGAAAATCATGTTTTTCTTGAAGGATGCAGACTTCTTCCTGTACCACTGCTTGAAGAAGGTGTCTTCCAGGAACTGGCAGTAGGACTGGGAGTTGAGCTTGACTCCATCCTCAACCCGAAAAGGCCCCACAAGCTCATCTTTGATGATACCAGCCCAAACCAGTACTCCACCTCCACCTTGCTGGCGTCTGAGTCGGACTGGAGCTCTCTGCCCTTTACCAATCCAGCCACGGGCCCATCCATCTGGCCCATCAAGACTCACTCTCATTTCATCAGTCCATAAAACCTTAGAAAAATCAGTCTTGAGATATTTCTTGGCCCAGTCTTGACGTTTCAGCTTGTGTGTCTTGTTCAGTGGTGGTCGTCTTTCAGCCTTTCTTACCTTGGCCATGTCTCTGAGTATTGCACACCTTGTGCTTTTGGGCACTCCAGTGATGTTGCAGCTCTGAAATATGGCCAAACTGGTGGCAAGTGGCATCGTGGCAGCTGCACGCTTGACTTTTCTCAGTTCATGGGCAGTTATTTTGCGCCTTGGTTTTTCCACACGCTTCTTGCGACCCTGTTGACTATTTTGAATGAAACGCTTGATTGTTCGATGATCACGCTTCAGAAGCTTTGCAATTTTAAGAGTGCTGCATCCCTCTGCAAGATATCTCACTATTTTTGACTTTTCTGAGCCTGTCAAGTCCTTCTTTTGACCCATTTTGCCAAAGGAAAGGAAGTTGCCTAATAATTATGCACACCTGATATAGGGTGTTGATGTCATTAGACCACACCCCTTCTCATTACAGAGATGCACATCACCTAATATGCTTAATTGGTAGTAGGCTTTCGAGCCTATACAGCTTGGAGTAAGACAACATGCATAAAGAGGATGATGTGGTCAAAATACTCATTTGCCTAATAATTCTGCACTCCCTGTAGAGACTGGTGGAAGAAACCTGTCCACTAGTTGGCATCAACACTTCGAGAGGGAGAGCAAGACCACCAATGTACAATGGAAGGGACGCATCTCAGTTTGGTTGGCATGCAAAACGATATGACTAAGAGCTATTATACTGAACACTCGATCAAGCCAACTCTAATCAAGCTGCAAATCCCATGCAATATTTACAGTTTCAAAATCCAGCTCACCCGGATCCACTGCCTCCGACAATCGCCACCTTGTTTCCTGCAGGAACTTCGAAAGAGAGCCCATTGAGTACCTTCTGACCCTCCAAATATTCAAAATAAACATTATCGAATGCAATGGTGGCGGTCTGTGGTGTGATCTGCAGGGCTGGGGCCAGCTGTTTGTTCTGTTGAGGAGGGAAAACATGTACTTAAAATGCTTATTGTGTTCAGTTTGGAATTATCATAAACAGGTGCATAATTTGTTCAGACACTTAAAACAAATTATAAAACATTACTGCAGGAACAGCGGGTCTCTGGAACGTGCATAATCACAAAAATAAATAGCCAAACAAACTCACATAAGCGCACAAGACAACCAAACATACAGAAATTGCAAAAAAAATACTTAAAGTAACTGCTCGATATGGACAGAATGGGAAGTGCTGTGCTTCATCAAACATTTTAAAAATCATGGTTATTAAAAACAAAATCAGCAGTTTCCTAATCACTAAAAATCTACATTCAGAAGCTTTACGGGCACTTGTGATACACCATTTACAATTACACGACAGGATTGAAGCCGACTTGCAATGTAAGCAGTCGCTCACAGCACCAGGCATGATTGTTCACTAATCCTGCACCTTCTGGTGTACATCAATGCTGGATACTGAAGTAGGAGTTTTTCTGAGTGGAGCAGGGACGAGAGGACAAACCCAGACAGTCAACTGGGATTTTTCTGCTGCTCCAAGATCAGTGTTCTCTGTGCAGCAAATTCAAAGATTGCGGTTGTAAGAAACTGCGTTACTGGTTGGGGGGGGGGTGAACCACACTACAGCAGCAACCACAATCCTTGTCAGGGTGAAGTCACAAGCAACCCTTGTTCACCTGTGTTCAACCTCTCGTAGCTTGGAACAGAGCAGTCAGACTTAACCAAAAGGAAATATGTAAAGTAATTATGCAGCATTTCAAACAGTAATAAAGTGAACACAACATAAGAAAAATCCCACTGCAATTTAGAAAAAAAAGAGTAAAATTTAAAAAATGATTTAAAACAAAATGACAAAAATCCAATCAGGATTACCAGAGATATGCAATTTTGAAGATTTAAGTAAAAATAGCACTAAAAAGCATCTGGTCGTGCCGGACCAGGACAAAGTCACAAGTTCAGGCAGACCTCAATGGAGCGCAGGCCAGCTACAAAGCCCAACTTAGGCCCACTGAACAAGAGTGTCTTAAATCCTGGTTGAGAAGAGTTGCAAGATCCCTCATCAAGGAAGAGTCATGCAAGGATGTAAGGTTCTGGAGTGGAAATGCAACGCACAGGGGGGTTCCAAGTAGTGAGGCCTTGAGTCGTCGACAAGGATGGGGTCAACAGGGGTTTGCAATGTGAAGTCCAGAATTGAGGATGCATCACACACAAGCTGGTTCTGAAGAAGCTCCAGGACTTGCAATGCAGAGTCCTGCATTGTCAAGGATGCCATCAACGAGGGGCTTGCTTTCAATGTGTAGACCTGCTCTGAGGATAGGTCGTGCAGCGGTGGATCCAATGGGGCTGCCAGCTGCTATGCAGAGTCCCGAGTCACGGATGCGTGGGACTGAAGTTCTGATGTGGAGTTTTTGGGAGGCAATGCGTCAGGCAGCGGCTCTGATGCAGACTTTCTGGGAGGCGATGTGTTGTGCTGCGTTGGCTCTGCTGGGACTGCAGTTGGGCTGGCAGAGCACCTTTAGGCCTGTTTTCAGAGGGTCAGGACTGCTGTGGCCACACTTGGCTGGATAGGGCTCACAACTGACAGATTTCTGGTGCTGGATACAAAGCTGTTGGAGCCTGTTCTGTCTTTGAGGCTCCCATCAGGCAGACAGCCAACTGGCCCTTTGAATCACTCTAGTGGTCCTGGGTTCAAGACGCAGGTCCAGTTCTTCATTCAGCCAGCCGGGCAGCAGAGTAGCAGTTCTTCTGAGTCTTCCGCAGTTCCAGAGGTGTAGTGAAGAACTGGGACTAATGGTCCATTATTTATACCTAGTGCCCATTTTCAAGTAGAAGGTGGTTCTGGAGGTTTCCACCCCACGGGGTGTCTGGAATTTCTTGTTCTGGCCCCTACTTGTTAGGGCAAACAAAAACTGGTAAACCCGTTGTGAGTGTGCTCAGGCAGACCCTTTGTGATGTGCGAGTGTCATAGGTGACAGCTGCCCCCTCATTAAGTCAGAATGGCCCATCCTGCCAACACCTAGCCTCCTTTTGTCCCACAAAGACCAACTTCTAGCTACACCTAGTCATGTCACTCAGGGACAAGCTGCAGGCACCAAATGGTTAGGACAAGAAAATGCCAACTTTCTGAAAGTGGCATTTTCAAATTGCGATTTAAAATCCAACTTCATCGTTAAAGAGGGCTTTTAGTTACATTTTTTCAGATACCAAACTCAAACTGTTTACCTTCTCCCAACTGAAAGTTACTATTTTTTTTAGTGTTAAGGTGGGATCCTTTAACTAGTCTTTTGCAGGAGTTTCAAGATAAATGACGAAGCAGGAGGTGGCCCTTTCTGGGACATAGCTTCATCACATTCTAAAAGCTGCTGTGTGCCTTTCTGGGGGATGAAACGCTCCAAAGTGCCTTCATTTTGGTGCCTTCTTTGTCCTGGTTTGTGTTGAATCACTGCCCTATGCCACTCAAAATTAGGGCTGTGATTTTTCCTTGTGCACCCTGTGACGTGGGTGCCCAGAAGTTTAAATATTTAAATACATTGCTGACTCAATTAAGTTATCTCAAATGGACTGCATGTTCGAAACTTCTCCCGACTGTGCCAGGAGGCCTTACATTTCAATGCCTGTACTGAAGGTCCCCCCCCCCCCCCCCAACCCCCCCGCAAGACACCAGTCCCGAACATCACTCCCAAAGTCTACCCTCTCAGCCGAACGGACAAGCAGGCGTCGTGTGCCTGGAGGTCATGCCTCTTAAAACACATTTTGAGAAATCAGTTCAGAACACAAATTAATAACGGGTAAAATTATAATTTGTCAATTTAGTGCGATGCTTCCCCGTCTCGTCAAGTTTAAATATGTTGCATGCTGCATGTTCCAGCATGCACCTCGATGTCAACCTCTACAAACCACTAGAACACGACAACCCTTTGATAGCTAAGTAGTCTGTTCTGCTTGGAAGTTCAGACAGTTTCCTTCAGCACACACAAAGTCGCATTATCCACTCATAGAATGGCACTGAATGTTCCAAGTATGTCCTCAGAAGAGCGCTCTGCGCTTGTGGAAATGAAAACACAGGCAAAATAGCTCTGCTGTGAAATTACAGCTTTCCAACTGCACCTTTGAAAGATTATTATTCAGCGTAATGATTACGGCATTCGAGTGTGCATCTGCCTGCTTCTGCTGCAGCATTTAAATGCTACCCAACAAATATTCTTCAAACCATCGATCCGCACGTTTCTAACATGAAGCGCGTAAGCACCGGGGTTTGAAGCTGGATTAGACATCTAACAGAAGTTAAACAAGGCTTTTTTCTTTGAAAAGGCGTGAACTGATGTCTTGGCACCAGCGTTTCCAGTTATTTCTTTTGTCCACCTTCAGGGGTGAAGGCTAGGCAAGCCAGTGAAAATTGCACTTACAGTCCTCCAATCTTTTGAGAGAGTAAAACCAAGAATGTGGGCTTGAGGTGGGGTCTTGGGAGGAAAAGAATTAGCCGGTAGGCGGCGGCTCCAACCATGTGTCTTTCAAGACGAGAACACTGCAGGTTGGTAATATCCAGTGCTTCATTTGTGCTGGTTGTTTCCGGTGCTGAGCACCGGCACTTATTCTTCTGCCTCAAGCATTTGCTGCAAGCAAAAGACACATATGGGAAAGACGGAGGAAGGTTAAAACGAAAAAGCGTCACAAAGGGAGGAAGTAGAAAGTTGCAGGATGAGCTGAAGGGGCAGGGGTGGCCGTAAATGGATTGAAGAAGCCCGAGATTGCTTCAGGATTACGCTGCCTCAGTATTCAGTGCTGGCAGATTTAATTACAGCAGCCTCGTGTTTAAGAGAAGGGTTTTGAGCACCGGTACCTCTTTATTTACAAATTAAGCACTGGTAATATCAGGGATGGCTGCTCACAGCCCACCTTCTCAAAAGAATCCAGCCTGATCGGTAAGACAGTTTTAGACGGGGTCAGTTTCAGTAAATCGACTGTCAGTTTTCAATGACAATGACCTTGAGTTACCAACAGATTCTGTGGATTTTTGCTGCTGTATAATTTAGCGCCATTAGCGTGTTCTCGTCAGAGGAAAATGATTGTGGTACATTAAAGAGGCTTTTCCCGCCCAAGTAAGCTGCATAGAGACCGCGCCAGAGGCTGTAATTTACATTCAGACGCCATTTTAGTGTGTGGCGTCTGTGCAAAGGACACCGCAGAGGCTCAGCCCGGGGGATCTTCCAAGTCCTGAGCGGATCAATACCTGGGAGGAGGCAATTTCAATGCTGCTGAAAAGTTTCAAACGGGTCGCAGTCCTTCCTCTATTTTAAGCGGTTTCTGTTTTCTCTCCGAGTATTCCCAAGTGGCAAAGGTTTTTGATGGGTCAGTAGATCAGGAGGTGGGAAAGTTGCCAGACAGCGGCTTGGCATGAATGAATTGGAGCTCACCAGAGAGGCGCGACAGAAACACCTGTAGTTGTCTTCGTAAGAGAACATAGGTCAGACAACAATAGCTGGTTGAATGGAGGAGTAGTTTAGTTTACCTGCTCAAGGAACAGGCGTGAAAACGGGCCAGAAAAGCAGTGTTCCATGATGAATTTGATATTGGAGTTGTAGGGCTGAGAACAGTTATAGTCTTGTGGTTCACTTTGATAGGGGAGGGTTTGTTCAGGAGGGTTTTCAGAGGTGCCCTGCAAAGTATGGACGATCTGTGAAGACTGGTTCCCCAGTAGATGTGAGCTAGTTCTGGAGTGATGGTAAAGTTGGCAGACGGCAAGAGATTAGGCTTTTCCACTGCCCTTTAGAGCACAACTTAGACTTCACTGAGTACCTTCATGTGAGTGTTCAATACGTTAAAGTTAATTTCAGAAGGTGTCCAAGGGCTGGACGTTTACCATTTTAAGGATCTGCAAGCTACTGCAAAATCCAGTAATTTGTTGCGCAGCAGTTCTTTGGATGAGCATGCGAGTGGGGATGGATCTATTTCAGGTTCACATGGATGTGTGCAATGTGGCAGTCTAGATAGGGGGTCTTGCCCTGGGGTTGGCCCTTTGTGTATTTTGTCAACTGAGCCTTTTTATGTTAGGAGGGTGGGAGTATATTCTTAGTAAAACCTATACTATAAGTGTGCAATTACATGTTGTGTGATGCTGGCAACTCTGCAGGGGCTTATGAACTAAGCTGGCCTGCTTCGCTGTCCCACCAAACGATGACAACACTAATAGGGTACTGCACTAACTTGTGAAGTTCTTTTGTGTACAAGGACTTTCATTAAAGAAAATAGTATAAAAGAACCAAGTTAACTATTTGCTAGTAATGCATGTATTAGAGTAGGACTGGGTTGGAGCTTGGTTATCAATGTCAAATCTAGTGCTTTACAATCAATATTATTCCAGATGATTTCAGCATCACCTGAATACCAGGCGGACTGTGTGCTGCAACTGTGGATGTTGGCAACTCCTGCACCTTATTATCCATTTGCACGGTTTAGAAGACTGAAGGGGTAGATGAATAGCACCTAACTGTGTATGGAGGACAAGTAGGAGCTACGTCCTTGGGATTGGAGATCGCCAGATGAGATTTGTCAAAGCTGTGGGGTTGTAGACCAAACTCCCACTTTTGAAGATTGGTGTTTAACAAGGCAACCGAAGAAATATATAAAAGCAGAGTTTGCCCCTAGAATCTCTTTAGAAATGTGGGACAGATGGAATGGGGTACTTGATCTGGAGTGAAAAGTGAATGTATGAAAGAACACTGGGAGGCAAAACTCCAATTAACATGATAAATACACTAACTTGATCTAATTTATGGACTCTATGTATGTATTATGCTTCTTTCCAAAAGGAGCGCTCAGAAACTGAATGAGCCCAGAGTAAACTCACAAATAAAAGAATAGTTTTATTTATACAGTTTTATGTTTTTTACACAGTGGGCATACTGCCAGATGGCAGCTTCAGAGAACTCATAATGGAAAGAGTGATAGAGTGTGGGCAGTTAAAAATAAAACACACCATGATCAGTAGGCTACTTACATGATGTTAGCAATAGGCTGGGTTCATCTGCTTTTGGTCTTCAATAAACTTTCCAAAAGAAGGCTAAGGGTGGAAAGGAGGAACTACCACAATGAAGGACCCTGAAGCTGCATGAATCCTCCCCAAAACACAAGTATCACACAGGCCGGAGTGACCGCTTTTCTTGCAAGTCCGAACCTGGGAACTAATCAAGTGTGATGACCTGAAAGTACAGAGTCTTCGCTGTAGTCTCAGATCACAAAGCGAAGCGGAAGGTAGAGTTCGGAGCCAGCACAAAGAAGCCTGCAAAAAAGAGGAAATACAGCCAAGAGAAATGGAAGAAGATAGAGGAAGGAGATGTAGGCGAGCTGGGCACACACTGGCAGGAGGCAGAGTATGAGGGCTGTTTGGGCCAAGAGAAAAGCAATGCAGAGGAAAGCTGCAGCAAGAGGCAGGAGGTACTAGCCTGCCTCCTGCACCGGTTGAGAAATACAAGTACAACCAGCGCAGGATGACAGGGGACAAGGGGCTTTCCCTCATAAAGAACATACTGGCACCAAATGTAGTTGATCCCTTTAATTAGGCAGGTATGCTACAGTTTAAAGGATTTCAGGCAGGGGTCTCCAACGAGTAGCTCCAGATCTACCAGTAGCTCTCCAGCTGCCTGTGGGCACCTCTCCTGAGTGAAGCCCAAACTATGACTATCGAAGCTTTTGCCTGGCTGATGTCTGTAGAAAAACAGCTGAATTTTGAAAAAGTGTTTGAAACTATTGTTTGAGTTGAAGTGATTTATTACTCATATTTATACCTTGGTGTCAGGAGGACTGCATCTATGGTTTGTACATACTACCCTTGTAACATTTCAGTTCAAATTGTCAAAGCTTTTTCTACGTTACTGTTAAAAACCCTGCCTAAGGCGCCAACGTGATGACTGCTGACACGTGTGGATGGGGTGCTCATGTTTACATTACTAGTATTAGTAACTCGGGATGATTTTCACTGAACATAGGTAGCTCTTGTCAAGGAAAAGGTTGGAGACCCCTGATTTAAGGTCATGTGTACTAAAACAATTACTAATATACATTTGTTAACATTATTTCTGGTGAGTATTACATCCTACTGCAGCTTACAAACCTTAACAATAGTCCCAAGAAACAAACTGGGACCTGATATTTTTGTAATAGTACTCCCATGTGCCAGCAGGTGGCACTGCATGGCAGATTCAACATCTTAAGAATAGATAACACAATATTACCTCCCAAAAAGGAGGATCTAGAGAAAGGACTCAGGCTAAAAAGCCCTGCAGAACTGAATGGGGTGGGCAAGCAGATCTTTCCAACAAATCCAACTGCTGGCCATACTTTAGATATTATATATATATATATATTTTTTTTTTACAAATTATGATCTCTCAAGGTGGGCAAACCATATCCGGTGACATGGTTGTACCACCATTTCAGCCTGTTCTCCTGGTCTCCTTTACACTTACATGAGGTGCCACATATGCTGAAAGTAGCTTCACGCCCTTGGCACACAATTAGAAATGGTGATCTCTTAAGACTGCCTGGTATTTTCAATAACTCTTTATTGGCAAAGCTAATTTCTTACATACTGTCTTACTCAGATACTTAACGAGATCGCCTTGATTGATATTAGGGGGACAAGGAGAAGGCAACCGTCTTCGGTGTGGTTTTCTCTCCATCTTCAAAGTATGAAGCAGGCATGTAAAAAGCTAGAGAGATTCTGGAGGAAAAACTATTGCCCAGAAGATGAGGTGGTATCTAAGGCCGCTTTAAAAGGGCTTTGGAAAATTAATTAAAAAAAACAAAAGAGGAGTTATTTGATTACCAAAATGCTGATTCCGAAAATAACTACGGTAACTCACAATTGCCAATGCTCTCTGTCCCCATCAGCAAATCAACCAAAAATTCCCCTCTTAAGTATTAGTCGATCAACTGGCAGCTCATTTTCAGAAAAAGGTAGAGGATATCCACCTATTGTTCCTTATAGGGACGGGTCCAATGACATTTTTCATAGGAGGAGCAGTTTTAAGTTCTTTTATCGCAGTCTTGCTTGAAGATACTGAAATGAGCGTTTTAGGGGTAAGATCTAAGTCTCCTTTAGAGACCTGCCCTCTGTGGCTACTAAATGTAGCCCTCCGTTTGAAAAATTAAATCAATGATTCCTACAGTCAATCTTTATCCACTGGTGTTGTTCCCCGTTGTTGGAAACAAGCACTTGTGCTTCTGTTACTTAAAAAACATAGGCCCATCTCCTTGTTTCTATTGCTGGCAAAGTTCTTGAAACGTTTATTAATACACAACTGACACTATTTTTGGAGAGCAACAAGATTTTGCATTCTATAAAGGTGGGTTTCCCCCAGGACATAGCACTGAGACCCTACTATGGGAGGTCTCTGAATAAGTTAAATTGGCATTGGATGTAGGTAGGAAAGCAGGGGTTGTTCTTTTAGATCTGCCTGCGGGGTTCAACACGGTGGGGGACATTTCGACCCTGGCAGTAAAAACCGCCTACCGCCGCGGCGACGGCTACCAGCTGTCCGGCAAATTAGGACGACAGCCGGATTTCCGCCAGAAGGATGGCAGAAATCCAGCTGTGGCCATGCCGGCGGACAGCGGTAAGGTGGCGCTGCTGCCAGCAGCAGCGCCACGCCAGTAGAACGCCGCCAGCCGTATTATGAGAATAATACGGCCTGGCGGTGTTCTGCTGGCAGGCGCTGCTGCTGGCAGCAGCGCCCAGTCTCCTGCCGGAAGACCCCCTGCACACAGGTAAGTGGGTGCTCCGACAGGGGTGGCGGGGGATGGGGGGGGTGTTGTGTGTGTGCGTGAGGGTGTATGTGTGTATGTCTGTGTGTGCGTGTATCCGGATGTGTGTTGCGTGTTGTATGTGTGTGCATGTTTGGGGGTAGGAGTGCATGTATGTTGAGTAGTGTGAATGCAGGTCTGTGTGTATGGATGTATGTAAGTGTGTGTGAAAGGATGTATGTAAGTGTGTGTGAAAGGATGCATGCGTGGATGAATGTGGAAATGGGTGTGTGTATCCATGCGTGCATGTGTGAAAGGAGGGGCGTGTATGAAGGGGGTCTGGAGAGGTGAACCTGTGGAGGGGGAGGTGGGTGGGGAAGACCCCTATCAGTCACAGGGAAGGGATTCCCTGTCACTGATAGTGCCTACCACCTTGGTTTTCTTGGCGGTAAGGAAGCCACGAAAACTACGCGGGTAGGCGGGGTCATAATCCAGCAGGCGGGCAAGTGACGGCCGCCGGGGCTGGAGATTTTTGTCTCCAGCCCGATGGACGTCACTGCCGTGGCGGTCGGTGTGGTACATTGGTGGTTTGGCTTCAGCCAAACCACCAATGTCATAATTTGGAGGAAAGTTCCACCAGCCTGTTGGCAGTACTTTCCTCCATATCACCGTCATAATGACCCCCTGTGTCATAATATTCTACGAGAATGTCTGGGAACAAGTGAGATGAGAGATGTCGCTCTCAAATGGTTGAAATCTTCCCTTTCTGACTGAGCACAAGCCATACACCTTCTCTTTTTTACATCGGGATTCTCATACTTATGTGTTGGGGTACAACTAAGTTCAACCCTGAGCCCCACTCTTTCAACATCTATATGGACCCTTTGGCGGAGACAGTTGAACCACTGGGCATAAAGATAGTGTTGTACGCTGATGACACACAACTGTTACTCTCCTTATGGCAGGTTGACAGATTTTCAAAAGTGCATTTTCAGGGCTGCTCGAAAGCTGTTCCAGACTGGGTGCAATCAAACTGCCTGAAACTTAATTCTGATAAGTCTGAAGTTATGGTCTTTTGCAATTCTTCTCCGTTTGACCTGGCCTGTCTTTGGTGGCACTCATTGGGCATTCTGCCCGTGTCTGCTTGGCCAACAGAAATCTTGGTATAAAATTTGATTTGGCCCTCTCTTTTAATTACCATATTGTCACTTCCGTATGTTTTGATTTGTTAAAATCTACAACCAAGTTTTTACATGTCTTACTAGAGTAAACTAGAAAACGAATTGTACAGGCTCTGATAACCTCCCGGATGGATTATTCCTACTCCCTCTTTTTAAGTATCTCTGCCAAACCTCTCCACAACCTACAAACAGTTAAAAATGTTGCTGATAGTCTTGTAATAATGATCCCGAAAAGACATTCCATTAGACAGGGTCTTTGTTTTAAATAGTTTTTATTGAGAACATATACGAAGGGGGTTCCATTATAGTCAGCATAACCATACATTTTCATTTTATCATTATTTGTTATCTTACATTTTATTAATGTTCAACTTTTTGACTAAGTATCACCATCTTTACCATGTATAGGACAACTGGATTCGTACAGAGCTTCATTGCGGTCAGGCATACTTCTTGTGGACTACAAGCATTTATAACTGGCAAGTTCAATCAATGGTTCGTGGGTTCGCATGTAGGCAAGAGCCACAGCGAGATGTTTGTGGCTGACTGCGAGGATTACTAATGGGGGTGAGGGGGAGACAAAAAATAAGGGAGAGGAGGGTGACACAGGATACCAGGGTATGGCATTGAAGAAGCTTAGACGCAGCATCAGGTGGCAGTGTACATAACCCAGCATGTGGGTCAGATAGGGAAGATCTACTGCCAGTGCCATTATCTAGGGGCATGGAGGGGGGAGTTATACAGCATGTGTCCAGAGGGGTGAGTATGGTGGCCCAGTTTTGCAAAATTGAACTATGGAGCGCCTCCTCCTCAGCCGTACCACATTTATGTACTGCCCCCAGCCAGGCTTCCATGAGGAGGGAGGGCCTTGAGGGTAGCCAAGCCTTATGACTCTTTTTCAGTTTAAATATGCCTAATGTGCTGGCCTCACATGTTTGCAAGTCAAGTGTATATGTCACCTCACACAGCTTGTGGGGAACTAAGGCCCAAAACCGGAGGAAAGGAGGATCAGTGAGTCTGCGGACAGCTCTGTAGAGCCAGTTTATTAGGTGGTGGCCCGCGCCCATCGTGACAATCACACGTATGACGGGCTATGCAGGCAGTTCAGGGTCCGCAGCCCCACCAGAGCATCCAAGCTGTTTTACAAAATTGTTGGTATGTGAGAAATTGCCCTGCTGGCAGAGATTCCTCCGCTGTGAGGTGTGCAAAGAGAAGTAGGTGGCCACTGGCTTACAAGTCTCCCACTGTGTGGATGGAACTCGACGTCCATCCTCTCAGCTGCCGCGCCAAGTAGGAACCACGGGAACCAAGGAAGGCCCACCTGGAAAATATAAGGTGCATAGCACAGTTTCCTTACTGAGAGCCTGTGTATATTAGACAGGGCCTTTAACAACTGCACTGGCTTCCTGTGGAAAAGCAGATCACCTTTAAAATTCTTCTAATTGCATTTAGAGCAATTTAAAAGCAAGGGCCGCTTTTTCTTCAGCAGAGATTTAGTGGGTATAAACTAGGTAAATCTCTGCCTTCTAGCACCAAGGTGCTCTTAACTTTACTTGGTGTAAAGCGAGCTTGAACAGGGGGTTGTGCCTTCTCCTATCGAGATGCTAAAATTATGGAATAGCTTGCCCTTGGAGCTTAAGAAATCAGATTCAGAAACATGGTTTAAAACAAGATCTGAAGATCTTTCATTTAGTCAAGGTTAATCTACTGGTCAAAGTGTCTCCACTGAATAAGCGCTGGAATGCTTCTTTGAGGCAGTCGTTTTTGCTATATGCAGTGGTATGTCATTAATTCCATCAAGACAAAATTAACCACAACCACCTTGATTGGAAAGCCAAAGGCATGCAAATTCTGCCACTCAGTCTCCATTTATGGGGTGTAGGTTGTGGAGACTCAGATGCAAGACCTTACCCTGTTCCTGAGACAGGTCCTCCTAAAGTGGTATTCCCATCAATGGACAAATGCTCAGGTTCAGAAGCGCTGGGTAACCACACCCTCCTGGCCTAGACTGGAAGATGAGTCCAATCAGTCTTGATCTTCGTTAGAACTTGAGGCAGGAGATGTAGTAGTGGAAATACGCACAACAGTCCTTCATTCCATTCCAGGGGGAATGCATCTCAGAAGCAATGCTTTGGAGTAAACTTAAATGTGCAAAATTCATGAGAATGGCGGTCCTTCATGGTGGTGAATAGATCTAGCAAGGGCAAACTCAACCAGTTAGAGATGCTTTTTGCCACCTCGGAGTTGGAGCGCCACTTGTGATCTGCCAGCTGACCTCTGCTTAGCTCGTCAGCTCTAGCATTCAGAAATCCTGCTAGATGGTGGGCTACCAGAAATATATGCTGTCCACCACCTCCAGAGAAAGCCTCCTCCTGCTTACCGCAGAACCGCATGGTGGACGAATAGTCTATGAAGACATGCACCAGCCTCCCCTTCATGGATAGCAGGAAGGCTTTCATGGCCAAAATTGCTCAAAATTCCTGATGACTGATAGGCAGCTGGCTCTCCTCTTGGGACAAAAGTCCTCTGATCTCTACCTCCTCCTAATACATTTGTCCCAATCCTAGCAGTGATGCATCTGCCACAGCTGTGTGGGTGGAAAAGAGAGTGTAAATAACCAAAAGAAGGGCTTATGAGGTGGGAGTTTTTGTATTTTAAGAGAAATGGTCCTGTGCATGAAACTCCCATATATGTCATAAAACAAAGGATGCACAGTTCCAAAAGAAATGTATCTATATGGATTTCACCCAAGTGTAGGGGAGATCCATAATAGTCCCTGTGGATAACCTATATCAGGAACAAGAGCCGGCACTCACCAACTGGTGACATGCTTCATCATTGGGCTTTGCTCCTCGTCAGACTGGCGCTGCAATTTCTGATGGGCTCCTCATGGGGGCTCTTTACCGGAGATCTTTTAAAGAATGTTGCCGTGAATGAAAATAGGTGGGATTGATGAGAAGAAAATGTTTAAAATTGACTAGCAGGACCCTACAGTAAAGTTATTTACTCAATGTCTGGGCCTTTGTCAAGATTAAAAAGTCTGAATGGTCAGGGGAAGTAAGAATAATGTCTGTTCTTACCCTATTCACAAACTAATATGCAATGTCAGAGAACCTGGTAGTCTAGGGATCAAGAGTATGTTGGGCAGGATGGGACATTCTTACACTGCCCTAATATACAAGGGGCTCGTCAGATATTGCAGCGCCAGTCTGACGAGGAGCAAAGCCTGATGATGAAACATGTCACCAATTGGTGAGTGAGGGCTCTTGTTCCTGATATAGGTTGTCCACAGTGACTATTATGGATCTCCCCTACACTTGGGTGAAATCCATATAGATACATTTCTTTTAGAACTGTGTATCCTTAGTTTTATGACGTATATGGGAAAGAGAGTGGCCTGCCATATAACAGGCTGCACTTGCCTGCTACCATAGAAGGGCCTGTGTTGTATCCTGCAAGATGTGGATGAGTCGGAGAGACAGCTCCTCATGTTAGTCTCAATGAAACCTGAGGTTCTGTTTCAAGGAATGCATCCTGCATCTTTTGTTCAGGACACCAACAGACCTCAGGGCCATCTTCAATGAGACCCAGGATTGAGCCCGAAACATCAGGATCATATCCTGAATTTGCTTCAAAGGCTTGAACAATACAGTGTCCAGAACAGCCCCACTGAACGGAATTCTTTGTGTGGCGCACAGGTGGAAATTTAGCTTGTCTATAGAAAAACCAAAGGATGTCAGGAGTTTGCTCATCGTCTGGACTGCAGTGAGCACTCCTCTAAACTGCCAGTCAACGACGCAAAGAAACACATGTATCACCAACCGCTGATGACGGGCAAGTACCACCACCAAGACCTTCGTGAACATATGAAAGGCTGTGGTAAGACTAAAAGGGTGCACTTTCGTTTTCCTGACCCACAGTGAACAGCAGTTGATGCCAGTGGGAATGCAGGATGGGTGCGTGAAAATTCGCATCCTGAAAGTGTAGCAACACTAGCCAGTTTTCTGGGTCCAGAGCGGAGATTAAATCTTTCAAGGTGAGAATTTGGAACCGGATCTTCATCAAAAAAAGTTTAACAGGCAGAGATTTAAGATTTTGAAAGAGGAAGAAGCACGAATAGCACCCTTACCCTCGCTCCAGGTCTGTCAACAACTCAGTGGTACCTTTGGATAAAAGAAGAATGACTTTGTGCATCAGGATTGTGGATTGCTCCTCTGAAAAGAATTCAGGCGGAGTAAATCCTGAGTAGCAAATACAAAATATAATGGGACATTAATATCGAGGACCATCAAATCAAAAAGTAAGTACATATAGATTTTCTATATTTAAATCCCTGTCTATTCACCTTGATGATGTATATATACCTTCAAGATACATAGATGTGGAGTTAAGAATAGTAATTCTGGTATAGAAGGAAGACAGAATGAGGAAGAAATTAAAGGCAGGCGGTAACCCCCTTGGAACAAATTTTAAGACCCACCTATCTGACATGATGGCTCTCCGGCAGGGGATGAAATGCTGTATTGTGCCCCCTACTGACCAAGTATAGGTCTTTGAAGGTAAACTGAAATGGCTTTCCATCTGCTGCAGCAGTGGAAGAAGGTTTTTGGAGGATTGCTACCCCAGCTGGTGTGGACGATTTTTGCAATTGCCACTCAGTTGGCCTCGAAAGGGCTGAGTCAGTAGTTGAAGTACAGGCTGGCACTGTCTTTTAAGCTAAACCCCTGGAATTGTCCCTAAACTTCATCTGTTGATGGAGAAACTGCTTGGTTGGCTATAACAATCCCTATTGATTCAGCTATGGCACAACCTTCTTTAAAGAGTTCCAGGCACAGAATCAGCCCTTTCACTCAATAGCCTGTAACCATCAATAGCCATTTTCTTTAAAGATGCTTGCATGTCCCCTGAAATCCCAAATGATCTCATCCAGATGGGATACCTGAGCAAGTCACTGGTGCCAATATCTCTATGTATTCAATCAATAGAGTCCAGGCCAGCTCGAAGCACATACTTTGCACCTTCCTTGCCATTATGTATTGTTTTGGCCAAATGGGCCCTAAGCTCCTTTAGGACAGCGACCAAAATATCACTGTCCATGTCCCACAATGCACGCAGTGTACCTTAGTGTACCTAAGGTCTACTACTGTGATAATGGAATAGATAAGAGGGTTAAAATATTCACTCTCTGGTGTAGGATCAATTGTATAAATTAGAATGTTTATGGGATAGCGCCTGGACACCCTCACTGGTGACCAGCAGTGCTCTACAAATCCACATTAAATTTCAAGCTAAAAAGTACTACTTAAAGTATATAACTAATGGTCTTCGAGGGCTACAAACCCACCAGGATGGGTGCCTCAAAAATCAGACTCATATAAACAAATATTTACACCGTAATACCAAGGAGTGTTAAAACTGTTGGGAAGTCATTTCCCCAACTACAACAATCTTTGTTGTGGTTTTTGTACAAAACAATGCATGTAAGTACAGTGATATATATATTTGCATGTATGGATATTCACTGTTTTTAATCCTTTTTCTGATAAATTATCCAATAAATTGTAAAAGATGTCTTATTTAAAAAAATCTTGAGAGTTGGTAATGGATTGTGAAAATGAGGCCCCACCAATTATAACACCCCATGTTTTACAGTGTAAATGTCAAGTGTTTGATGTCTGACTGGAAAGTTTGGGTCACCTGGAGACTGTGTCGCATGAGCATGACTTGGACAAAATTGTGATAAAAGAATCAGTAAGAGCTTCATTGAGAGGCTGTAATGGTTCACAAGATGATGGTCCTGGTTGAAGAATCTCATTCAATACATTTGTCTTTGCCTCAATAGAGGGTAGATGCAAGTCTAGGGCTTCAGCTGCCCTCCAAAGCACCATTGCAAATAAGGTACTTTTTTCTTTTCGTGGCCCAGGTGGTAAGTCTAGCTCTGTTTCAGGAGATGTGGCTAGCCTCCTGGCATTCTGAAGGTGTAAATAAAAGACAAGGGTAGCATAATAAAAGGAGGATGTTAGTTGTTCGTCTACCCAGCATCATCAGTATCCTGTGGGACATTATGTGTATCCTGCACCAAGTTAAAATCAGGACCAAAAAGAGCCTTAAACCTCTGTTCGTTCTAGTACTGTGGCAGAGGCTTTGTATTAGAGAGATGGGAGCTTAACAACTAGTAGGGCCCTTGTGGTTTTCCAGTGCATCATGGCTGAGAGCAGGCCGACATCAGATTGATGTCAAACACTGGCTTTGGAATAGGATAGTGAACCAGAGTCTGTCAGCACTCGTACCGAAGAATTGTAAACATAAGGGCATGAAATAGGTCCCGAGGGGGCAGATGGCATCAAGAGCGGACCCGCAGGCAGTAGTCGGACTGGAGACCCCTGTGGCTCCATGGGTACCAAAGGTGCACCAGAAGAAGCAGGAATCATACTGAAGATCTGTAATATGGGCTCTTTGAAGGCTGCCATCTGTTGTGGGATCGAAGATTGCCTGAGAATTTTCAGGATGCGCCAGGATTTATTGTGGGCCTGAGTCAGACTTGGGAGATACCGGAAGAGTGCAATCCCTATCTCATGTCTTCTCACCAGATTTCAAGTGGTGGGATGGAGTGGAGTTCTACTTTGCCTTCTTGCACTTATATCTAGACTGAGAAGTGAACTTTTTGCAGACGAGGCCCCAATACTGCGACCAGACCTGCAACTTGGAGAAGGAACGAATCTGTGCTTTGGCCTTAACCTCTTGTTAGGTTCACCTCTCATTCCTGAACCAGTTTTCAGTGCCTAATGAAGCACTTTTTGTATGAGGTAAGAGTTGTGGTCTGAGTGCAAACACCACTAACACACCTCATACAGATATCTGCTTCTAGCAGTCAGTACAGTTCCATTAGTCCATAAGCCATGCTTTTAGACTGTTTCTGGCTAAAAAGGAGGTAACTTTTCAGTTTTGTGTACTTGTATGATCAAGCCAAACATATCTGTATTTGCCTCACTGGGATACATGGCAGAACTACCTAAACATACAGAAGATTCAGATTCAAAGCCACGACATCCATCCGTATGAAAAGGAGAATTACTATGGAAAGGATGAGTCTGGAGAAGCACTTTATACAGATAGGATCAATGACATGTACACTCTAATGAACACATCCGCACATACTTGATGACGACAGCCCAACAGACCAGACCTAAAGATTTCTGGAAACCATTTAGGAGATACCTTGCACCGAACATTATACAAAGTAACACACATAAATAAACATGCAAACCAATAAATAAATGATAGAGGATACACACATGAGCAAGATCAAAGTCACTATTCAAACACATTCAGTCAAACTAAGCTAATGTACTGAACTTTATAATAGTATTCCTTCACAGTCATGATTTTTTAATGCTGAGAACTGAATGTAAACATGACAACTGTAAATATTAAAACGTAAATAAAGTTTTTTTGTTTTTGTTTTTTAAAGGCTGTGCCCTTGCAAGAGTCTATAGAGGGTTGTGAGGATCGGTGCTATCTTCTGGGACACCTGTTGCAGTAGGTGTTGCACTGCACAGTGCAAGCAGAGTTTTCAGAGCACACTTTATAAATTATTGACCTGTGGGGAAAAAAAAAAAACGACTCCAACTTTTCATTAAAGATGATTATCAAGTTGTGAAATAATTTTAAGGAGGTGGTAGGGTGATCTTGAGGAGGGTCAATGGAAAAGGAACAAGGAGGTTACGTTAGCAAGACCTAAATTTAGGCATCATCAGAGCAGAGGCAGATGGCACCCATCAGCAGCTGAGGTCTGCGAGACAGTTCCTAGTCACATACCATTTCTCTGGTTCATTAGATACAGCTATGAATATCTTCATAACCTGCATGAATGTAACTGCCAAAGCTATCACTATCGACAACTTGGCCTTGATGGAAGCAACATGATATCTCAGCAATCATAAATAGGAATCCACTCACACTGACATAGGGCCTGATTAAGATATTGGTAGACGGATTACTCCATCACAACGGTGACGGATATTCCTTCCGCCGAAATCTAAATCTCATTATGTCAAATAAGATTTAGGCAGGTTAGAACGCTCTGACATAATTAGTTATTATAATGCTGCATTTTAATCTGATATAAAAAGGCAAATAAGTGACCAGCAGGTTCCTATGGTGTTTAGCTGGGCTGGGTAAATATCAAAGGCCATGAAATGTACACCTGGCTCTGCCAACCAAAATGGTTAAGGATGCATGAGGCAGAGTCACCAGGAGGGAGGCATACACAACCTTCCACCTCCGAACAGCCCTATACATGATAACTCGGAATTCACACAATGGCTCTGAAAAGAGGAGAACTGTAGGAGGTGTAATGATGGGAAATGTTGGACTCCCTCAGATCTCTTCCAACATGGGCAAATCAAATCATTTAACAAGCGCACAAATGACTTAAGTTTAATTAAGGTAGACTAAAATACCTTCAGATCATGATCTGCATTTTGCATACTGCTAACAAGCAGGTTGTCATAAGAGATCTAACTTTATTGGAAAATTTGATGCATTCTGGCTCCAGAGAGTTGCCAACACAATCCTTTGAGTGGAACAGCACCTGACAGATTTGTGGTGAATCCATTTTAGTTTCCCCTTGGGACACAGGAGTTAGCTTTGCCTTTGGCTGGCAGGCCTGTGCCCCTGTCACCTAGTGACCTTTTACCTACTTAGCATGCTCTGTTTTACTTCATTTATTTTATTATTTCTTTTAGCTTTCGCCATAAATACACCTCACATGGACAAGGTCATTAGAGGGGTTCCTTCCAGATGCCATCTATGCTGCACATCACCTTGCTGCAGAACTTGGCCTTTGTGTCAACACGGAGTCTGACTTAGAGGCCTCCTTTCAAGGTAACAAAGGTTGGGGGGGGGCACTTTTCATGAAAAAGGTACTCGCAGATTAGGTTTATCCTACCTAGCTCTCACTAGGGTAGAGAATTAGGCTTTCTTGGTTAGGAATGTTATACCTCTTGTTTATCGTAAGACAGTGGGGGGGGGGGGATATATTCTCAACTCTCATCTTCACAGTTCTGCTGTTATTACTGCACATTATCCTAATCATTGCTGCACATGCATTTTATCGTAGATTGCAGTCTTCAATAAATCTAATGAAAATGCTCCTGCATCTCTTTCATTGCCTATGTGTGTATGAGACTTATTGCTAACAAGAGAAAAGGGTAAATTCCGTTCCACCACAACTTCCCTGAGAGGTCGTATCTAGAGTCCATGGGTTAGGCTGCTAGAAATCACCTTTGCTACCTGAGTTCTGGTAAGGTATTGCTTGTGAGCCAAGAGGGTTGGGCAGACAGTTGCGACATGTTGTAGGAATGACTCAATCGCCTGCAAACAAAAGTGCTGCCATCCCTAAACCAGCAGTCTCGATAAGGAGCCAGAGTCCAACTACGACAGACTGACTGACTGACTGACTGACTGACTGACTGACTGACTGACTGACTGACTGACTGGAACAGCAAACACCAGCTTGGTGATATTATGGAAAGTGGTAAGAAGTACTTGGCAGAGATATTACAAAGAATTTGAGAGGGTACTGAGGACTATTCATAAGCATCCCAGAGCCATTTCTACCAGGGAAATTGGTTACAAGGTCTTGTATAGTATATGACCCCAAATAGACTTCACTGGATTTGCTCAGAGGCCAGACTGGCCTGCTGCAGATTGGAGATGGGGGTACGATTCTGCCCCTGGGGGATGACTTTCTGGAAGTAAGTTCTGGCCCATATTAAGGCGATAGTACTCTGTCCATGAAGAACTAGATCTGTTACTGTTGAGTATAATTCAGGATGGCCATAAACAGGTGCATAATACATACAGGGCTCGCCTAAGTCATCTTACAGTCGCGGACATAGGTTACGACATCTACTGATGTTTGAGAAATTAGTATTCGCACCACAGGACGAAGAAAAGAGTTTTATGACAAAATGGAACCCAATGATCGAATAAGCGAAAGCACCAGTTAGAGTAGGAGCTAGAATAACGGAACACTGTGGGTGGAGCAATGAATGTGAAGCCTATGATTGGGGATGGTAACCCACAAGACTGTTGGGTGGTGGAGGGGAGGGGGAGCGGCAGCAAAGCTACGAATACTGCTGCAGCAACGCTACAATTACTGCTGCAGCAACGCTACGATTACTGCTGCAGCAACGCTACGATTACTGCTGCAGCAACGCTACGATTACTGCTGCAGCAACGCTACGATTACTGCTGCAGCAACGCTACGATTACTGCTGCAGAGTTATGATTTGACTGTAGTTGTGCAGGCTGACAGGGAATAGGGTGGGTTTAAGCAGGGGAAGTAGGCGAGTGCAGGAGATTTGGATTTGTTTTCTATTTTTTTTTTGTACTCCACTCTAACTATACAATTTTGGCTTTAGTGGAGGGGAGGGGAGAGTTTTACGGTGACCAATGAGTTTAGAGATGGCCAAATCCAAAGAAGCTGATAGGGTAAGGGAATGAACTCAACAGCACTGTCAAGTCTTCTCAGACTGCAGATGAAAGAATCACAGTACAAGGACACAGGTTCACTGAAGAGTCGTTGCAGGGGCTGCAGTAGGTGGGCTACTACGAAATTATCCTTCATGCAAGCGGTTCATCAACTCAAATGTAAGCACATATGTTAGCCATGTTTTAAAGTATACCATGTCTGTTTTTCTACTTTGCATCTCTATTCCCTAAACTATTATGCCCTAAAAATATAGCCATCTCCAAGGACTCAAGTGCCTTAAAGCTCTTTCCCTTTTAGAGACAGTAAGGGCCTTCTAGAGCTTATGTACATTTCGTACCCTACCCCAACCCCCCACTTTACCTGCATCTGTCATTGAAGACCTTTTCACCTGCTCACGCACGTCTGATGCCAACCGTACCTTTCTGGTGATTAACAGGCATCCTGCCATCCCTCGTGAATGACTACCTTGGCACAATACACGGCTGCTGGAATTCTGCAGACATCTGCTCTCATTTCCCTACAGGCTGCAGGCTTATTATCAATGTCATCCTTCTTAGCACTTAACTACCTCTGAGGCCTACTGGTATTTTTAGCACAATTGCAAGCCACGCAGCCATGATGCTTCGGGAAATAATATTTTAAACATATGCTCTGTAGCTGCTTGTCCCAATAAATTATTGCAACAAGTTCTTTTACAAGCATCTCTCATGTGCCATCGTTTACATACGATCAGACTCAAGGTTCACCTAAATTTCCCTAAACCCCTGCTTTTTCCTTTAATTCCATGAATCGTTTTTGTTGATTTACTGGCGCTTAAACGAGCAATGGATTTTTTTTTTTTAAACAATCCACAAGAAGGGACAGCTAGGTGGAAATGCTCCTTCTGGATTGAGTGAGTGAGAGAGAGAGTTGGGCAAGAGTCATACCTAAGGAACAGAGTCTACCTTCCCCACTTTACAGAACCAGGGCAGGTAGAAAAACACTTCAACCTGCAGAGAAAGCACCGGGTTACCTGCGCCACCCTCACCAAGCACTGTTAGCAGACGTCATCCCAAGTACTGCACGTTACTCAGTGCAGGTAATAGAAAGTTAAGACCAAATAAAGCATGACAGGTTAGCTTCTTGTTTCCCTCTTTCTGACAAAGACCAAACTGTATTTAATTAATTTGAAATAATTATTACGAAAACAAGCCAACGATGACCTCCAAATATATGTTTAACAAAATAAAATAATTCAAAAGAATGAGTGAGCTTGTTCCTGTAAGAAGGCCAAGTCATTGGGGTTCATTCTCATCAATAAACTCCGTCTAGACAACCACATGCGATACATCACCCAGGTGGAACAATATCACATCGGGAAGATACACCGAGAGAAACCCCACCTTTCAAAACGGGCTTTGAAATTTGAGATACATGCTAGACAGTGATTTATTTTTAATGCATAATGAATGAATAAACAACTATTGTTCTGATCATCTCTAAATGACATACACTAAATTACACAAACAGCGCCACCATGTGGCAGACTGTCAAGTGCCAGTGCTGACAAGTAAATGCCTGTGCAGAGCACCGGAAACCACCAGCTCAAATTAAACACTGAAGCTAGGGTCCTAAATATCAACGGCGGGAATGTGCTCATCATGAGGCTTCCTAAATCTAGATCACCACTCTAAATGCAACAAGCCTAGCTTTGCTACATCTGGTAGTGGGAACAAGCTGCAGAGATCACGTGACTCCACTGTTAAATAATCGTTTTTGGCTCCTACTTAAAGTCAGATGCCCTTTTAACCTGACTTGTATTAGATACAAACAGTCCAAAAATACCTAGTACTGAAGTATAAACTATGCAGAGGTGTTAGCTCCCTCCAGGAGCAGAATGCCTTGAGCTGGGCCTTCTCTGGAGCAGACCCCAAACTCTGGAACTCATGTAATCCCTCCATAAAACGTGTTAGCACACAGCATTTACAAAACCGAATTTCCTGCTTGAGAAAGCTGGTTGTGTGAAAGGTAATGCTACATACTAAAGTTTATGCATTCCTGCTGGAGCATGCTCTCTATACATCAGCTTTTCCCAGTTCCTTGGCTTGCACCTAAGTGGCGCCTACATATTTTTCGAACATTGTATAAGCATGTTTTTGTCTTGCTAGGTGTGTTTTTGTCTGTATGCATTTATGTATCTTTGTACGTTGCTCTGTATAAGTGCATGCATATGTCATTTGCTGCTTATCGGTGTGTAGGCACTGTGTGAATATGGGCATTCGTTATATAGAAGTCAAATTCGTGCCTTTGTCAATGATTGTTTCTCAAGACCAGGGATTCTACTGGAGATTGAATTTTACTACCGAAGCTCCGTATACTTTGCAAATATCAGCAAAACTGAACCTACTAAATGTCCAGCATTTAGGAGGGCAAACGATTCATGGGCAATAAATAAGGAGCAGTTTCTCAATTGCATTGCTGGTTCTCCTTCAGGGGAATCTCCAATGAAATAATGAGCACTGAGCAGTCCCGCCCAAGTGCTGGCATCCCGCCGCACGTTTTCCAAAGTCCCACTCTGTGTAGTATGTTTGCCTTATGCCAGAAAGTCCAGAAGTACATGTGACACAAAATTATAATTTAGCAGTCTTAAACAGTGTACATATTGCCAATTTCATTAATTTTCTCGAAGAGGAGAAAGAAAATACAGTACACCTCAAAAAGGACAATAAATGCAAGAAAAGTGTGATTTTTTAAATATCTTCACAAAGCCTTTTCATTTTCTTTTAAAGTGAACAATAGGAAAGATGGGGCAATGTAATTGTATAAGCTGCAGTAACATAAAGAAGACAATAGAACACTAAGCATTTAAGGGCACCCTGACCTGCAGTGTTCCATCATGCCCTGTAGGTGGCAGCTGCCTCAGTTATTTTTGATACAGAATTTATCAGGAAAGTATAAACTAAACGTTCGCTCTTCCATCAGGGAGGAGGGAGGGCTGCTTATGATCTCAATGGATGTTCCCCCTGAAGAAGCACTAGGATTATAGGTGAGAAACCTTTCCCTTCTACTTCAGGGATCTCCACTGATAACCACAAGCACCAAAAGGAAGGGCAAGCTCATCCCCTAAGCCATCAGCAAAGAGATAGAAAGGCATTAAAACATTTGCAAACAGATTCCTCAAAGAGGCTTGCCCTAGTGTGGAGAAGTGTGGCACAATGGTTAGAGTGGCAGACCCTGAAGCAGAGATCTGCCTCAAGACCAGGGTTCAAGTCCCGCTTCGGCAGGTCTTGGGCTCAATTCCCTTGGACCAGATAATTCTCGCCTCAGTGCCTAATCTAATTAATGAGTCCCACTCTGCAACTCTGGGCAATAGCTTGCTTAATCTCCACAACGGCCCCAACAGCGCTTGGATGCCTGGCTTCACCCTGGGGGTGCCCAGGAGTGGGCACCTCACAGGGAAAAGCCAGGAGGGGTTCCATAGCGGTATGAGTACAGCGCCTTGAGACCCTAACGGGTGAGTAGTGCGCTATACAAGTGCAAAGTTTACAGTTTTACTTGGGAATTTGCTCTAGAGCCCGAATCAAGACAAGTGTCTTGTAAAGGTGTGAACACCGCTCCAGGTTGCTGCCTTGCAGATGTCAGAGACTGAAATATTTCCAATGTAGCAGTAGCTGTTTTACCTCTGGGTGAGTTGTTTTTGGCTTTCCGGGTAAGGTTTTGTTAGCTTTCTGGTAGCACAGGAATATGAAACAGACTATTCATCTAAATAAGGATTGTTTGGATAAGGCAAATCTTGTTTTTAAACTATGGTCCATTGCAGACAATTGTTTAGATTTTCTCAAGTCCTTAGTTTTGTCCGGATAATACCCATCACACATTAAAAGGATGGTGGGACCTCTCTGCTGGAGAAGAGGGATTCTGAAAAAAGGTAGGAAAAGTAATAACTAACTTCACATGAAAGTCCAATACCACCTTAGAGAGGTATCTGGGGTGAGTTTTCATCACTACCCTATTATGAAGAACTGTGTACAGTTTGTGAGAACAAAGACTGAATGTCACTAACCCGGTGTGCAGAGGTGATAGTGACTAGGAAAGAAGCTGTCCATGATAAGTGTTTGCTACCCACTCAGTGCCTTCAAAACACACATTTTTAATATGCATATGCCTTTACCATACATGGTAAGTATAATTAAGGTAAGCATGTGTGTGTATTTAGAAAAATCACTGAAAAAAAACAAACAAAGGTTATAGGGACGTTATAGTTAGGTTGATGTTTTACCCATACAGAACCATAGAAATTCAACTGTTACAGTTATAGTTATACATATGTTAAGAAACTAACTTGTTGCCCAAAGTTACTTTCCGGCACAAGTTATAGTTTCTTCTGATGAGTAGAACTATAAATATAACTATAACTGTAAAAATTATATAGTTTTCTAATGGCAAAACTACAACCTAACGATAACGTCCCTGTAGCCCTTGTTTTTTTTCAGTGAATTTCTATGTTTTTTAACACACATGTTAATATTTCTGTCAGGTTGTGGCCAGTCAATCAGGGCTTTGCTTTTCCCCAGGATCCGAAGAGGATCCTTCAATCTGCAGATCAGCCGAAAAAACAAAAGGACAATTTTGTGTCCATGAAAGGTCCCTAAGTGACTCCTGAATATGTACTATGAGGTCAGGATACCTGTATCCTGACCCCTTATATGTTACTACACCACTTCCCAGGCATTGAGAGAAGCAACATTTACATTTTGGCTTCAACTTTTCTGCTAGGTTGCAGCCAGCCAATCAGTCCTTTGCTTTTTCTCCGAATCTGCAGAGGATCCGAGGAGCTTCGGAGGGGGATCCGCATCCCTATATATGCAAATGTAGTTTTCATTTAATAACTAGAACACTACTGAACGGATTTACACCAAATCACAAAAAGGGTGCTTTCTGGACCAAGAGCTAGCTTTCTGACAAATGTGGTGTAAATCTATCTGTGGTTTGAGCTGTAGTCATGTTCAAAATCTCTATGGAAATTAACATGGGATAATGCGTTTTACCTCCCTCCCCTCCCTTTTTTTTGTTCTCAGTCCTAGCTTGACTAATCACCCTGAAACTTTGTGGACAGCAGCTGAAGTGAGAGTCGGGGGGGGGGGCGGCTCATGGTAGGAGGGAGGGGAGGAGGTGGAGGTGTGTGTGTTCATATTTTAAACCATAGAAATTCACCTGTATAGTTAGAGTTATCTCAAGTAACTATAGCTTTGTGCCCTAAGGTAACTATAACTCGTGCCCTCACCATGCACAGTTTTTTCGGCAAACATGTTAGTACAAATTTTGCATTGATATTATCAATGATGTTATCAAACATGTCCTGAGTGCAGTAATTTGTGGGGTAATTAGCAGTGCATGGTGAGGGCACAAGTTATAATTACCATAGGTTGCAACATCCACCGCAAATGTAAAAAAAATGCTTTTTTGCTGAATCCTTGATTCAAGGAAAGATTATATTAGCCTCACTGTTGGACGCGCTGTTTTCTTCAGATTGACACATTCCTGGAGGATAGATGAATGTCTCTCTTCTGAAAGAAACACTTTTGGGTTTACTGTATTCCAAAACTCCTCCCAGGTAAGGAAGGGATTGTATTGTGATGGAAATGGATGTTTTGTGATTTACATACAGTCAGAATCGTCCGAGGCTGACAACTGCTATGTGGTAATGTTGGTATGCTCGCTTTGATCAGCTAATCGTTTAGATAGGGGTAGGTAATATCTTCAGCTTCCTGAGATGTGCTGAAACCACGCCACACAATTTGAACAGATCCTGGGTATAGACTGGAGACCAAAAACAAGGACATTATTGATAATGCCCGCTTCCCACTGTAAACCTCAGGATTATGTGATTTTTTTTCTGCATCTGGAAATAGACATCTTGTAGATCTATATAGTATAGCATAGATGAGTTGGGGGTAGATCTGATGCGGTGTCAACATTCTGAACTCTTGTTCGCAAATCCACCTGTTAATCTAAAATGGGTCTAAACTCGTTCTTTGGTCCTTTCTTCTACACCAGTCCACCATAATGTAACATGAATATTTTTTCCATTTCTTTGTGAAAAAATTAGACCTTTTTTGCAGCATGTTTTTGCACGAGGTTGGAGACTTCTTGCTGATATCGCTCCTGATGAAACAGGGTGATTTATTTGGGGGGAGCAGCTTTCTACTCTTCCAAGTACAATGTAATGCTTCTCCCCACTGTTTGCCATTGATGACAGGTTTAGTGGCCGGGGAACACTGCTGGTGATCTCATCTGCCTCTGGATTGAAAACTGCTGTTGTCATTGAGGCTGGGGGGCCGGCTTAAACCCTCCAAAGGAAATGTTAACAGTCGGAGTTTAAAGGAATGTTTCCTGCATTCCTTTCTCTTCTCAAATCTGACCATCTGTAGAGTGTTGAGTTCTGTGTTCATCCCGTCATCAGTATGTGATACAAACAATGCATTCCCTGAAAACAGGGGATTCAAAATTCTGTTATGTACCTCAGGTTTAAGTCCTGTGAGCTTGAGCCAAGTGGAGTGACATGATGCCAAACCATGGCAGTACACATGGGTTGCTACAAGCGATGTATCCGCTCCAGCACTAATGACTTGGTTGGAAACCAACGTTCCTTCATTCATGAGGTCTTTGAAATCTTCACACCTGTCCATTAGCAAGTCTATGGACTGTTGTAGTGAGTCCCAGAGCAACCTATTGTACCCCTCTAGAAATGCAGACACGCTCACTGCTTTCATAGTGGTGGGTGGATGTGCCACAATTTCCTTCCAACTGAATCCAGGTTTTTCCTCTCCTTATCAGGGGGAACTGTAGAGGATGGAGACATGGTTGAAGCTTGAGAGTGGCTGAGACAATCACGGAGTCAGGTGGAGGATCCAAGCAGAGAAACAAAAGATAGTGGTAAGGCTGTCTGTATTTTTTCTGTAAACAAGAAGGAGCCACCTTCCAGGAAGCCAGAGGCAAAAAAGATCAATGGCTGGTTCAGTGAGGCAGCGGAACAAAGGAAGTAATTGCCTCAAGGCAGACGGTTGTATAAATGTGTAAAGAACTACAGAAGTCGAGGCTGTAGTTACCGAAGAGGGATATTCAACGTGTTGCCATCTCTCATAAGGAACACGTAGAAGGTATTACGGCCATCCACAGGAGATATCCTAGCTGGATGAGAATCTGTAAGTGTAGGTGAGTAACAGCCTGTGGAAGTGGTTGTGTCATAAGACCATGAAAACCTTGTTGGGATATAGAATCCAATCTATGTCTTGAACAAGACTGTCTGGAATGTTATTAGTGATACGTTGAGAACGAGACCTGTAATGTCTTGGTGGAGGTGTTAAAGGAGCAGGTGCTTGCATTGGCTCAAGATGTATTACTGGAGGAATTTCCACAGGAATTACGGTGGAGGCTGAGGAGGAGGAGATTATGAAAGCGGCTGGGGAGGAAGTGGTGTTGCAGATGGTTATGAAGAAAAGCTGAAATGATGATTGGGGAAGCCAGCCTGGAGTACTCAGAGTCTGATTGGGACATAGGCCTCCATGCTTTCATCCTCGAAAGCCACTCTGCTGTCTTCTTTACTACAGTGCGACAGCATTGCAAGGTCAAACCATGTCTCGACATTGATGATATCTTTAACATCATAGGAGTCCTTGATCTCGACCAAGCTCTCAACAGCTAGCTAGGCACTATTATACCTCTTATCAAGAACTATGTCCTTGATATTGAATGGGGAAATCATTTTCACCTTGCCTTTTCTTTCGAATCTCTCCCTTGCGAGAGTCTTTAGAGGCTCTGAGACGTCCCTCCAGCCTGGAGGTTTTGACTTTTTTGCCTTTCTTCTTGGCTATGCAAGTTCATCTTCTCATGCTCTCTTCTTAGTGTGTGCCTAGAGAGGGGTCTGCAAAGACGACATATTCTGGGGTCATGAGAATCTGGTAAACATAGGATGCAGATCAGCTGCGGGTCTGTTTTGGCCATGTTTCTACCACAATCTGGGTAGTTCACAAAAAGAGAGCATTTTGCATAAAAAGAAAAATATTTCGAGTAAGGAAATTACAAACAAATGTACTCCACTTGAGTGGGCCACTTTAAAAAAGGATCTGAAGTGATTTTAAGGTAATAAAAAAACCTTAAAAAGCTCAAGATCCGTGCTCCAAGATCCTGACAGCAGTAGCTGGAAAAAAACTACGACCTTCAGGGCATGAAGGGGCATTGGAGGTCAGCATGCCCTTAAAGGAGCAGTGTTCTACTGTCTTTCTTACATTGCTGCATTGCCCTATCTTTCCATAGGAGTACGTATTGACCTGTGATGAAAATGAAAAAAGGCTATGCAAAAGGTGTTTATAACGTGTTACTTTTCTTCCATTCAGTTACCTTTGTAAGACTTACTGTATATTTATTTCCTTCTTTTAACGTTAATTAATTGAATTTGCAATATAGCATGGTTTTACAGTCCTTGAAAAATCATTAAAATGTTACCAGACATGCGAGTCTAATGACTTGAATAATCTACTCAACCTAACTGTAATGCTCTTGACCCATAAACTGGTCTCAAATTGTGTGATCCTGAGCAAATATTGTATTGTATTGTATTTCACCAAGCAGCATAATTTCTTCATTATCACATATTTGAGCACCTTCAAAAATGTGAGTTCAGCATGTCTGCTGTACAAAAAGCACTTTCGTTTTACTTAATAGACTAAACTTTTGCTCCACGTATAATACAAATCCAGCCCACATATAGTGCACGCATGACCCCTAACTTGCCTCTTAGTTCACTAACAGCAGTGTCATAGGGACAGGGGCAGGAATGTTTTAGTTCATGCTTAATACTATTAATTTGAATACTTATATCCATAAAGCATGCTGTGTTGCCACCCTGTCATTTATAGTGACCACAATTTATATTATAAAGGCCACAAAACTTTCCACTGACATGCAACGTTACTGATAAAAATGTACAGAATACAAACAATTTTTGTAATTCAGGTTCCTGTAATTTGTAAGAAGACATAAGCTGACATATCACCTCTGTCTTTGAATACACAGCAAAAGTGACAAGATAAAAATAACATTTATAAATATTGTTATTGCTCATTCATATTTTGAATGAATAGAACATCTGTACTTAGCCATCTCCAGCTCCCACAACTGAATGAGGCAGTAAGCTGTGAAAATAGCACACCTTGATAAAATCTGACTTGCCATTGCGAGTGGGCGAGTAGATTTTTCGAGGCCTGATTTAGGCTGCTAAATTATAATTTTGTGTCCATGTACTTTCTGGCCTTCTCAAACTAAGGCGAAGATACTACACAAAATGTGACTCTGGAAAAAGCGCTCCGGGATCCCTGCATGTGGGTGGGACTATTCAATGGAGATCCCCTAAAGGAGGACTCCTTTTCTAGAATCCTCTGACGATATTTACTTTATCCCCATGTTTAACATAATATGCACAGATATGGAAGTGCAACCAAGGCTCCATGTACTCCCTATCTTTCAACAGTCTCCCCTCAACTGTCCACTGAAGCATCTCATTTCTATAAGACAATAGGTGATCAGTAATACATAATGAGTTGTGATCAAAAGTCATCCCTGAAGAAAAAAAAAAATCTACTTTGGTGTTAACTATAGTCCCTGATGAAATTTGAAACCTACCAATGTGTGAATAGTGTTTCTTGTGCTACAAATAAATCATTTCCCCTATATGCCCTCCAAACGTCCACTAAACCAACAACTTTAATGATCCTGCAGAGAGCCTTGTGGATGTTGCACATTTGGTTATAAGAGTGAGAGTTTGTTAGAATCGAAGATGTCATTAAAATGATTTCCTATTCCTCCCAGACAACACATCAGATGTGGTGGCAACATTTCAGCTTGGTCACTAAAATGAGAAAGTCACAAATTTCAGTTTCCACAAGCGCTTGTGCCACACCCATCAACCCAGTTTACCTATGGGTGTCTTAATAACTTCTATCCTGTGAGGCCCGATCACTATTGCCACTCTTCATACAGAAACCTGAGTAGAACATACGACAGCTTGGCAGTAAAGTTGTCTCAGTCACCCTTTACTCTTATAAGTGATGTGGGTCTTATGTAAACAAATAATTTAACATTATATTTAGTTACTTTAAAATCAAACACTGCTTTTTCGAGCCTTTTACATTCCGCATTAAAATGTGGAAAAAAGCCAACATGACTGCTAAAGATAATAAGTGTTATGCATTCTGCCAAAGACATCCTTGAGCCAAGTGACAGCTCGTCTATGTTGTCCATATTTTTTTATTTCATCTGATATCCACCATACACCAATGATCTTTCGCTGCCCCCTCAACCCTTCCCCCTCCCTAGTCAACAAGAGAAATGCACTCCAGGGTTTTCTACCTGAAGATTTACTGCTCCTGCTAGTGAAAATCCAATACCATATTCTTTCCCACATATATATCTAATAGCTAGACACACATCTAGAATCATCCCAAGTACAGTTACAGGTTCTTACCACAGACACTACTTTTATATATCATCACCTCAATCTAAAATACGAAATTGAATCAGTACTTTAGTCGAATATTCATACTCATGTTCAACGGCTAGTAAATTATAGTATGTTGAGCTGTATAGCATATTAATCCCTTGAAAAGGGTATTTCTGCAATTGGGATGGTGTGTGGTCCCAATGCCTTGGGTGCAATGTAGGAGAATGAGCTCTTGCAGATACGAGATGTGTTTGCAAGAGAGAGTGAGGCAGAGCGCAGGTGTCTGGTGGGTTGCTGAAAGTGTATGTGGCTGTTCAGCTATTCTGGTCCTTCGTTGTGTAGGGTTTTGTATGTGGGTGTGAGAAGTTTGAAATGGCTGTGCTTGTGAATGGGGAGCCAGTGAAGGTTCCCGAAGTGTGGTGTGGGAGGTCGGGTAGTAGTCTTGTGGGGGTGTTCTAGATGGTTTGAAGTCTGTGTAGGAGTTGTTTGGAGAGTCTGGCGTAGAAAGTATTGCTGTAGTCCCGCCTGCTGGTGATGAGCGCTTATATGACTGTCTGTCTGGTGTTCAGAGGCAACCATTTGAAGATCTTTTGCAGCATGTGTTGGATATGGAAGCAGGAGGTGCATAATGCATTGACTTGAACCGTTGTGTTATCTAGGATGAGCCCTAGATTTATTGCGTGGTTTGTGGGTGTTGGTCCAAGCTCTGACAGGACAGGTGGAGTCCCTTGGGGCGGTCTTGTTGTTGAAGACCAGTACTTCCGTCTTGTCGGAGTTGAGCTTCAAGCAGCTGGTTCACATTCAGTATGCTACTATGGTGATGTAGTTAGCGAAGTTGGTTCTGGTGGTGCTGGTCTTGGATGTCACTGGCATAGGAGATGATTGCGAGGTCTTGTGATCAGATGATGTTGGCGAGCGGTGTCATGTACATGTTGAAAAAGGTGGGTTTGAGGGACAATACCTGTGGTGTTCAAACACATTTGTTATTCCAGTGCTGTGTGTAACTAGCATCTGTTCAACCTGCCCTAAGACTGAATAGAGCTGGCTGACAATATGCACGAGCTTCCTCTTCCATGTCAGGGCTGACAGATGCAGCACTGACCGGTCTTTCTAAAGGCCCTTCCACACAAGAGACCCACTTTGATCAGGTACTGTGTTTCTGAACGATGGCCTCAGACTCCAATTCCCTGCCACTGACCCCTCAGACTGTAGCTAGGTCTGCCTTCTCTTCAAGATGCTGCAAGATCCTCACTGAGAGGCTACCTTACCTTCGGATCCAACCCGACGATACATACACCTGTGGGTTCTGTGCCTAGATCACCACATATAAGAACTCCTGGAGCTAAATATTGGACCCGCATCTATAATTATACTGTGCAATACTTTGAAAGCCTCAATAAGGGTGGAAACTATAAATTATACTTCATATAGTAATAAAAAAGAAAGGAAGGAAGATGACTATATTAGAACCAAATACTTCACTAGAGATGGAGCATGCTAGCGCAATTATTACAAAGTTGATGGGGAGTAGGATGTCTACCTCCAATTTGTAGCTTGGAAAGCAAACTTACTATGACTTTTTCAGGACATGGCTGAAGCTGTGTACTTCACTCATCGACTGGAGTTCTACGAACACACTTAAAGTAGGTAAGATAAGACTTTAGGATTAATTTAAACCACCAAAGATAATAATAGAGACCCGGTGTTTGAGCTAACATTGATAAAATTCCAACTGTTCCAACAAACACTGTATGATAACTCCATGTGATGCTCAATGGCAGATACTGGATTATACAGTGAGCTAGCTACTACTGACATGCTGTCATTAGAGAGGTCAGCTGAGTTAGATACCCCTGTTACTAAAAAATAAGATTTTGAATGTGATGAATGGCGTCGCCAGTGGTAAGACCACAGAGGAGGACTCAATCATTTGAGTTTTATGAAAACTCTGCTGCTCTTCTGACTCAGATTATTTGGAAAGATATCAATGCTATATCTGCCGGTATGGGACCAGAGCTATTATGCGATCATATTAATACTGTGGTATTCTATTTAAAGAGAGAAGCCGAAGAATGGCAGAGGCTCGTACAAAACTATATCCTTGATTAATACAAAGATGTATGTAAAGATTCAGGCTATATGACTGAAGTTCTTGGGAGAATGGTTTCAGCCAATCATTCATTAGCTAGGTGTAGGGGCTATACGTAGCTCCATGGTTCAGGATTGTGATAATGAGTATAGCTTTGGAACCTGTACAAACCACCAGGGGCACACACCTGTCGTGTTGTGTCTCACCCGCTCATTTACTATTTATGTAAAGCCCTATTTAGAATGAAGTATGAAGTTTAAACGTCGCCGTAAGCTGATAATTCTGCGATCTGTTCAACATTAATTAATGTTTTAAATGTCATTCAGCATGAGGCACAAATTGTTGCAAAAATGTAAGGGTATCACTTCAATACACCCAAAACGTAAGTAATATTAAATTATGAAACTGGTTTCCAATAGAAATGGCTCGTTAATGAAGTAATTTGGTGTGAGGATTACTAATGAGACTGGAAGACACCTATTATTCTTCACATTGTTTTAGAAAGTCTGTTTCTGGTTGATTTTTCCGGTTCACTGATCTGAACTATAAAAAAAAAGAGTGAAGTTTAAAATAATCCGACCCACTTTCATAATATGGAAATCATGGTGGATGATGTTTAAGATACCACAGCTATCGCGATAACACACTTTTGGGAGGTATCTCAGGGACCAAACATTTTCCAAGATCAGATCTGTAATTCTTGGGCTTGTAAAAATGTAGGTACAGTTAGTTCCCACATATGATAAAATGCCAATTTATTGAATTAAATGTAAACTATGACCTCCCCACAACCAGTTTCTTGAAGTATTTGCAAATTTTCGGTAAAGACAACTCCTGGGGTGGATTCACAATGGACGGCCCAGAACCTGCTGCTATTCTGCTAAGTCAGTTTTAATGATTGCTGACAATTTTAGATCACGGACTTGCACCTCTGACCACCAGAAGGACCAAAGAGCTTAATAAAGTGATTTCAGAGAAGGTGTTGCCTTATTTTATTATTTTGGGTCACGATGTATTTAGAGGGGTAAATCTGAAATTGCAACATTTTAAAGTAATAAATAGATTATATTGCACTGCACTCAAACTGTTTAAATGAAAATGATTTGAAACACCCTGTTAGTTTGAGGAAGCAGGAGTTTTACACATGTTTGTTACCTGAAACACTTCTGTAAGGGTTAAGGGATAAAGTGACTGAACAACTAAGGATTATAAAACAATTTGAGATTGCACTGAAAACACAGACAATAATGATGGGCACGGATGAGAATATCTTATACCCCTGTGGTGGGGTTCTGTCTGATCACTATTGCAATGGCTACGTCCAGAAGAGCATTCAATTAGTCCCAAGCCACCCAGGGTTGAACAGTGGTGGATGACATTCTGTAACACTTTTTTCATGAAGACAGCAATTTAGAAGATGAAAGATGAGCAGGGGTGGTAATGTCTAAGGGTTATTATGGTGTCCACTTTATGTGTCTTAACTTTATTAGGAAATAGTACGTTGATGGAGTAGTTGATTGCCTGTAATTATGTCCCTCAGTTTTGTTCTTTATATTTTTACAATTTCCTTCCGTATGCACCCATATTTATTTGTACATTTCATCTCTATTTATCTGTTATTAATTTGATTTCGTGAAACAATATAGTAGCCACTGGTGCTTTTTCACAGTTAACCAGTAATAGTGCATTAACAGTTGAAAACTTGTCAGGTTTTACCACTGTAAGAAACATTATAGTTTTAAGCAATGCAACAATTGACTCATAACAAAACATTGCAATGATAGTACAAACATATGCACATTTACAGCTATTTAAGAAAATTGTTTCCCTTTTTTACTTCACATGATATCAATCTGTGCAAAGTTTGGCCTGGGAGTCACAAATGACAGCTACAGAGCCTGTGAACAAAAACACCAACTTTCAACGCTTTCAGTTTTTAAAGTGAAAGGCATCGTTTTCAGTCTGTATTTCTATGTAAAGAATCAGCACAATTAGAGAACTAGGGCCCTTATTACGTCCCTGGCAGTTCATAGTCCGCCAGGGCCTCGGTGGTAGTCTCACCACCGCAGGATCGGCGAAGCCCACCATATTACGACCGCAGCGGTTTGGCAACTGCCAAACCGCTGCATCCCTGTCTGTCCCACTGCTTTACCACAGCCCACTAGGCTGGAGGTTTCCACCTCCAGCCCGGCAGAAGTCAAAAGCCCACCAAGGTTATTTTCACTAGGGACACCACAAGCACTTTCCTGGCAGTCTCACTGCCACGAAAATCCTGCTAGAGAGGTATCTCGAGGACAGGAACTTGTGTTCCCGTCGCCGGGATAACCCCCAGACACCTACACACACACACACACACACACACACACCCCCACTCACAAAAGCACTCACAACATTCACCCCCATAGACATGCATACATACTCATACACATCCCACATACTCTCCACACCAGACCACCTCCCTTCAACTACATACATACACAACCCCCACCCCCTCACATCTTCCCACAACCACACACCCCAATTGTACAGCACACACACATGCACACCATATACACATACATATACATACATTCACCCATGCACACACCCCGACCCCCATACACATGCATAACCACACACATCACCACATTTACAGACATGCACGGACAAGCTCCCTCCCGCCCCACCCACATTCATCACACACACACACACACATTCATACCCTCCTCTCCTTACGGACGACACTTACCTCGTCCAACGAGGTGCTCCTCCATGAGGGGACGGGACCCGGCGCTCCCACTGCTGGCAGCGCCCCATCACCAGGATACCGCCACACAGAATTACGGTGCGTAATTCTGTGGGCGGTCTTTTTCTGGCGTGGCGGTGCCGGCTGTGAAACCTCCTAAGCGCCGCCGTTGCAAATGCTACCCGATATCTGACCGCCGGCGGTGCAGATATCTGGTGGCAGTCATAATACAGCAGTTGTGCCAGATCAACTTATCATACAATAGTCATCTCTTTTTCTTTAGTTTTATAGTCATGCACGATGTAGCTTGATGGACTGCAAGGTTAATATGATTTTTATTTAATGTTTCAATATGATTTCAATATTATCCCCAATCTCTGATACTGGGTTTACCATTTTTCTTTTTTTTTTTTTTAACACTTTTTCAATTAAAAAAAGAAAATGCAACACATGCATCTGGGTTTGCGGAGTTGTTCAGTTCAGGTCTGTACATGGGAGATGCTGTGAGAAATTAAAATGCAATATAAAGTAGTTATGCTCGCCTGCCTCAGGTTGATTCTTAAAAAATGTTCATCACAAATAACCTAGATTCCAGCATATTAATATTCAAAGATACTGCTGAACTCTTCGAGTGTTGAACAATCAATGTTACTATCCAAATTCTGACACTTTATGCTGCAGAGTTCATAGCACAACATTAACAACCACATTAAACAGGATATACTGGTGAATAGTAAGAATAGAGCACCACCACTGATGTAAGTGAATGCAGCAGTGCTTAATTTGAGCCGGTGGTTTCCGGTACTAGGACCCCTGCACTTAATTGTTAACATTGGCACTTGTTACAGTCAACCACACGTTGGCGATGTTTGTCTAATTTTGAAATGAGCACTACAGTTGTTTAATAATTTAATATCCATTAAAATTAAGCAATACTTGCCACCCAAGCCATTCTTGTAACTTTAAGTGGCCTGGAGTAGTATGAATTGTCACACTTGCAGGAGTGTGATGGTCAGTAGTAGTGTTGGTACTGTCACTGGAAGCTCTGGCAGGGGGAATAGCTACAGTGTCCTCCTTACGAGGGTCCTGACATTTATTTTATTTTATTTTATTTTGTATTTGTTTTACTGGCCTGCAGCATGGAGTGGATTCAACTAAATCTAAGCTATTCGGTTCGATCTTGTAATAGTTAACCCAAAGAAAATATGAAACTGGAAAGTGCTATATATTCCAGTTGCTGGGCTTCCTATTTCAAATTTACACCTGGTCCACCAACTGGTAAGAGCAATGCTTAGAAATCAGTTGGACCTGGGGAAGAGATCTAGAATGACAGCAATATGACCAGTTAGTGTGAATTGTCAATTACACTGAAATTGTTGGCTCTGCTTCATCTGGAAGGATGCTGATTGAGGCACAAGCCATACGCATATGTAAAAAAACTGTTTGCATAGAAAGCTGACACAGTAGCCCAGCTAACAATGATAACACTTCAGCAATATGCTATGTTTTAAGAGCGCTCGGACCAGCTCTTATTGAATGGAGCCACCGCCCTCATAAGGGGGGCAAAGTTTTCAGCATTTTTGCCTGATGTCACTGTTAACTGTTGAAAGGGTGTAGTACGAGCTGACGAGGCAGAGGAAAACCTACAGACTCTGACACGAAACTGAAGCCAAGAATCTTCTCAGTGTTTTGCTGGCCAAGAATGGGAACAAATACATGTCAAGTCTTAAAAATAGAGCTGTTTAAGAACACTGAAGAACAAGCATGCTATAGTGCCATCTCGGCTAGGAGGATTACAACACTAAAAGCAATACAAGTAAAATAAAACACAAATTCTCCAACTATGATCAAGGAAATGTATTTAAACAGTATACTGTGAGTCAGGTCTCACTTTCTAGTGAAATAGTTTGTTTTGTATTTTTATGTTGCAAGCCCCCAGTCCCGGCTTAATACCATCATTTTGAAAAATAAAAATGTACCTGCAATAACAAGGTTGAGTTAAGACTTTGAGGGTCTAATAAGGGTTAAGTTCTCGACCTGCAGGTCAAGCGGCACTGTTTATGTTTTAAGCCCTGAAACAGAATTGTTTGTTCAGTTCAATCTTGGATAAGACATTTCTTATTGCCTCTTTCATATTCCCTTTGCCTCTCGAGGAAGTAATCCAAGTGTATGTAGGGCAGTGGTTCCCAACCGGTGGTCCGGGGACATAACAAATTAGGCCACCAGTTTACAGTAATGACTCAGTGGGGGGATCGGCAGATTCCAATGATGACTCATTGGGGATCCCTGGGTTCCAGTAATGATAAAGTGGAGGTACACAGAATTCAAAAAGTTGGGAGTCACTAATCTAGAGCATTTAATTGGTAAAGGAAAATGTGAAAACCATGTATTTAAAATAATTCATTCTGCAATCCATATGATACCAATGACAATTTGGGATGGAGAGACAAAAATAAGAAAGCAGGGAAGCACTTGTCCCATTCCAGAAGGCAGATCTCTTTCTCTCAACATGCGACAGTAATGAGCAGGATAAAAGGACTCTTGAAACTAAGGGTCAGATGCGGATTATTACATCCGCCACTCTGATTTTCTACCCCCAATAACGTGCTTGACTGAAACTACACGTTTTGCAACCATCCTCGTCTTTTCCTAAGGGAGAAAAACACCACAGATCAACATATGCCGCCTCTAGTCCCTGGGGGTACAGTGTGAAATAACTTCTAAGTTCTGAAAAATGTGATTCGGATATACATAGAACTATAAATAGAACTTTTCTTTTAAAGCTGCTTCAGTTGGGCAGCAAACCAGAGCCGGTGTTGGTGGATGAAGATTCAACCATATGCCCCTTTTAATTAATAAAGTAAACCAGTTTCAGGCACTGACACTCTTGAAGCGTTCTTAGTGTTGGATTTATTATTCAAGCATCGACAAATGCCACGAAAAGACTAAGGGCCATGATTCTAACTTCGGCGGGCGGCAGAGGCCGCCCGCCGAAGTTCCCCCACCAAAATACCGCTCCGCGGTCTAAAGACCGCTGAGGGTATTTTGGGATTTGCCCTGGGCTGGCGGGCGGCCGCCAAAATGCCGCCCGCCAGCCCAGGGCAAATCAACCTTCCCACGAGGACGCCGGCTCAGAATTGAGCCGGCGTAGTGGGAAGGTGCGACGGGTGCAGTGGCACCCGTCGCGTATTTCAGTGTCTGCATAGCAGACACTGAAATACTTTGTGGGGCCCTCTTACGGGGGCCCCGCGGCACCCCCTACCGCCATCCTGTTCCTGGCGGGAGACCCGCCAGGAACAGGATGGCGGTAGGGGGTGTCAGAATCCCCATGGCTGCGGAGCGCGCTCCGCAGCCATGGAGGATTCTGTAGGGCAGCGGAAAACCGGCGGGAAACCGCCGGTTTTCTTTGTCTGACCGCGGCCGAACCGCTGCGGTCAGAATGCCCTGCGGGGCACCGCCGGTCTGTCGGCGGTGCTCCCGCCGACCCTGGCGGTCAGAATGACCCCCTAAGAGCCAGATGTACGACCCTTTGTTTTGAGATTCTTAATTTGCGTTCCGTTTTGGGAATCGCAAATTGCGAGTCGCAAAACAAAATGTACAACAATGTTAAGCACACTGTTTTCGATTCCTAGGGGGGTCGCAAACGACCTACCTCATCAATATTCATGAGGTAGGTCCAATTTGCGATCTCATTGGGAATGGCCACAGTCACAGGGATGGTGGCCTGCTGGGGACAGCAGACCACCATGTCTGTGACTGCTTTTTAATAAAGCAGTTTTTTTGTTTTTGTTTAATGCAGCACTTTTTCCATAAAGGAAAACGGGATGCATATCAAAAAGAAAAATTAATAGTTTTCTTTTCGTTTTTTCAGAGTATGCTGTGGTCCGTTGGACCACTGCCTGCTCTGGAAAATAAATTTCACTACCATTTGCAAATGGCTTACCACCAATTTGAAACTTGTGGCAATCTGCAAATGATCTGCAACCTCATTTTGGTAGCAAAACATTTGTAAATGCCCTTCAGATTTTGTATTAGGAAGGTATACCCTGAACACGCCCTTTCATAATACTGATTCGCAAAAACTAAATTGTGATTCGGTAACAAGTTAATGTATCGCAATTTGGGCTTTGTACATCCCAAAAATAATTTTTTTGTTGCAAAAGGGCAGATTCTGTGAGTCGGCCCTTTTGTGACTAGGAAAATGCATTGTACCTGCGGCCCTAAATATTTACATACACAACATGGAACACGCAGGACGAACAGTGGTAAGGTTTTTATTAAACCACAGACACCAATCACAATATCGCCACACCTACCACCCTCACAGCTAGGTGAGGTCACAGTGTAATACAAGATGAGCCTGGAGCGAGGTGGTTCAAATAGGTCAAGGACCCGAGGTGGGCTTTCAGCTTAACAAAAAGGAAGCACTCTTATCCAGGTCACTGTAGAAAATGTTCAGGTAAAAGTTGCTTCACACAATAGAGTTCCACCAATGTCCAGCAAGCATATCTCATTACAAAAAAACACAGAACCAACATCCAGCGTTTTAACACATTTCTCAATTTATTTTCTTCTGTGGCGTAGATAATCAATCGCGTAGAGTCTGTGCTTACACACATAAAACTCACTTAACATCACTTACTTTTTAGAATGAGTCTGCATTGGACACAATCAACATCAAAAAAAAAGAAAGCTCTTTCCATTTTGGGTCCTCACACCTGAGTTAAAGGTGGGGGAACCATATGATTTTCAACAGGAAAGCCATGATTTGGTTCTGCCGTCAATAATGCTTTGCACGCAGTCCATCTGCCAGAGTTGGTAGCTTTTATTAGAATGCCTACACTTCCTTGGGGTGGGAACTATACTTCTGGAAGGCACAGAGGTACAAACAGAAAAAAACAAGTATAGACAACCAGTGCTAAATAAAAATAAAAAAATGGACAGGACCCTCTTCAGGAGGTCACTACAGCTTGCACCACCCAATGGCTCTGCCAGCGCTAGGAATGACAATACCAACACAACTACTGACCATCACACTCCTACAGTGACAATCCAGACTATTCAAGGCCCCTAAAGCTATAACAATAGCTTGGACAGCAGACAGTCACCATTTGTAATGTATATTTAATTAGTAAACAACTGTTGTGCTCAACTCTAAATCAGACAAACTGCATCACCATGTGGAAGAGGGTCAAACAAGCCGGTGTTGACAATTAAGTGCCGGTGCCGAGGACCTGAAACCCCAACGTCAACCTAAGAACTGATTACACCTAATCACTGTGAGGAAACTCCCTGCGAGTTACGGTCACTGCTATTTTCATTTTACAGAAAAAAAATCCTTGTTTTTTGGGATTTGTTTTTGTAGAACAAAAAAAAAAGCAAGGCTGACAATGCGGTCCTGAGAGCATTCTCTTTGGAAAAAAGCCCTCCCATTGTGTCAGCAGTGGTGCGTATGGCAGAAAATCCCCATTAACACAGAAGGAAACTTTAATTAGGGACTCTGATCTCCACAGCTTCAGCCACCCCAGTGACTTGGTGGCCAGCCTGCAGAGGATTAAATGACCCCCCCCTTAAACTAAGTTGTTGGAACATATTATCTTAATGTAGCCCAGAAAGCAGATTGCTATTAGGAGATTTCTTCTGCTGTGAACATTTCAAACCAGATGCCTTGTCTTTATCAAACACCCTTAACCTGCCAATTATTTAAGATAATAATGAAATCAAAAAGGGATAGGAGACTTTAGTAGAATTCATAACTTTGTCTAGTTTCCCATTTTCCATCAAAGTCTTTAAAAAAATCTTTGCAGCTCAGGCACCAGTGTTGTAAAGTAGTCAACAGACAGTTTCTAATTAAAATTGCTCGTTAGCATTTAAACTGCAACACATTTAAAGGGGAAATTAGATTATACTTTTGTCCATCCATGCCCTTACAATCACAAGATGGATACTCACTAGGACTAACATAATTAAACAAAATAACCGAGCGGACCTGACCGAAGACCAGTTCAGCTCCTGTTTTTTTCAAGGGAAGGCTGCTTGCAAAACTGAAGACTGCCGGCCACACAACACTAAGTGAATTATAATTTTGCAGCGTCTCTTGCCGGGCAGTTTCACGGCTGGTGATGCGTTTGGTATGTCTCGCCTTATCTGGCGGTATATAGTCATCTTGTCCCGGTACATCCCTCCAGGGTGAGGACAGGCACTTGCCTCTTCTGATTTACTACAGCAGTGTTCATTTTCCCACAGAGAATGTGACTAGGGGATGCAGTGACCAGGGCCAATGAAATTATATGGCAATGGAGGACCAAATTATGCAGAGGATGAATAAACTGTGGGGCAAGAAAAGGCACAATATATACTCCCATGGGGCACAATCTGATGCAGTTTATTCTCTACTGCTTAGTCATAATAGCATATGCAATCCGATGCGGCACATTCTGGGCAGTATTATTTTCAACTGCTCAGTCATAAATAATATATATGCAATCCTATGGGGCCCATTCTGGGGCAGTATTACTTTCTACTGCTTAGTCATAATAACATATGGAATCCTATGGGGCCCATTCTGGGGCAGTATTATTTTCTACTGCTAAGTCATAGTAACATATGCAATCCTATGGGGCACATTCTGGGCAGTATTATTTTCTACTGCTAAGTCATAGTAACACATGCAATCCTATGGGGCACATTCTGGGCAGTATTATTTTCTACTGCTAAGTCATAGTAACACATGCAATCCTATGGGGCACATTCTGGGCAGTATTATTTTCTACTGCTTAGTCATTATAACACAGTTCCAATGCTATGCAAAGTAGAAAGGCCATCAGATGTTTTGGTCTTGGATGAAAACTCAGGAATAACGTTCGATTAATACCGTATGTTCAGACTCCCAAAATAAATGTGCACATTCTTAAACAGTAGGCATGCCTCCTTTATTCTGCATATCCCAGGTGTATGCTAGAGCTGGAATTCAGTTTAGGGTTTAATCTGAGACCCCTCTTTGGACCCCCAGAAGTACATCCTTCAGTAGAGAGACAGTCCTACATAAAAGTGTTGCAAACTACACATGTTTAACGTAAGCATTTGTTTAGGCAGCACCCGAGGAAATCAGGCACTGGAGGACGCCAGACCATAAAATACCTGCTCCATTGAGAACTGTGGTGCAATATGAATTTGCATTTATAATTAATGAAAATATCTGCATGCCAAAGTAGGAATCATTATTTCCATTCCAGTCTGAATTACGCTTATTTATGTTAAAGTTTATTTCATGTTACAAGACAGAACATTAGCTGGGGCCATTAATATTGACTGAGTAACGTTCCATCTCTTTAAGTATCAGTTTAGAATCTAGATACAGCACCAAACAAATGAAACGTGATCAGTTACTTTTTGTAAAATATCTGGCACTGGAGGATGCCACACTTTGTAGTATGTGTGAGAGAGAAACACTTTTTTTCTGTTTTGATATCTGCAGATTATGCAGCAGGTGCTGTCAGATGTGGAAAGGCAATAGTTACGCAGAAAACACAGAAGCTGCAGAATCTCGTAATTCCATAAACCCTGCTTATAGTTAGTGCCAGACAAGCGAGTAAACACTCCAAAGTCAAAACTAAGTTTCCTTAGAAATATCTTTGCCGCAACGTTAGGAAACATCCAATGAGCACAAAAGTTCGCTCTTAGAAGTACGTGACAGCAGCAGTGATGCCTCAATGAAACAGTACAATTAAAATAAGTTCCACGCCATTTTGATAAAAAATAAACACAAATTTCTTCAAAAAAAAAAACAGGCAAAAAGTAATGTAGCTAGTTTGAAACAAAACATGTTCAACAATTTCCAATGAATGTCAATGCAAGCAACGGTTAACATGGGCTACTAATGAAGGACCAAGCAGCTCTTAACCTCTTGAGTGTGGAGTGCTCAGCCCGCCTTTTTAGGTCGAGTGCGCAAGCGCTCTAACCTGTTGTAAGTATTGTGGGCTTTTAACCACACACACTGCAGGGCCATCACTTTCATTTGTTCGTAGGATTGCCTTTCAAAAATCCTTTATCATAAGTAAATGCTTTACGTTTGTCCCTCCTTGGGGCGGTTTTGTTACTGCCTGGCAGACTGCCCCTGTTACAAGGATAATTGCAAGTTGCCGATACATCTGACTGCGAGCGAACTTCTTTTCCATTTTGCAGCTCTCCTTCGTGCTCATGCTCATGGTGACCGTGGTGCTTTGAACTGGCTCACTTATGTCAACTCTTTTACTTTTCAATTTATTTTAACATTTTCAATTTATGTGGCAAGAAAAGTCCAGTTAGGAATTTACAAAGCTAATAGCTCTAACTCGAGCAAATGCAAGAGCCATTGCATTGCAAGTGCTTGTTTGATATGTGGAACAGTTACTGCTGAAGTCTCCATAAGTTTTTCCACATGAGATCTAGAGGATAAATTTGTATTCCTTTTTCCTACATGCAAAGGAATTTAAAAATATTCATCCTTGCAGGTTTAAATTTACTTACAAAGAATGAACTACAATTTATGAAGATCCCCCAGGGATATTTTTGAATGTAAAAGAAAAACGATGGGCCAATCTAAGTCTACAGTAACTTGAACATTTATTTCCAGTATTTCTGATTTTGCCCATGATTGCTTCTACTTTCTGATGAAATTCTATTAGTTTATCTAAACAATATTGTTGCATTTATACAGCGTTCATTTCTAATTTTCTTTTTTAATTTGTCTAGGTACTGGTGGTCCTTCGGGTTCTGCTGCTGACATGTCATCTTCACTTGTGGTCTTCCCAACCTCAATCTATACAAGTGTTGTATAGGTAATGTCTTTTGGTCACTTATTTGATTTCTGCTGTTTTATTGTACTTGTAGCTTTTTCTTGTTATGTTCAATTGTTAAGTTCTCCCTGTACTTCTTTTTGCTTATAAATGTGCTTTATGCGCCTAATCAGAACTTACTAAACTGCATTTTTACAATTTTTAATTTCATTCAGTGTAGAAATGTATTTAATTATTTACTGCTACATATTTATAACTCCACTTTTTACAAGGAATGTTAAAGATGACATAACCCTATTAAGAGGCACAAAGTTAATCCTCATGTTTCCAAAGTTAAGGCTGAGATTGCTCTTTTACAAGAGTCATTGGACTTCCGATGACTCTTTAAACTAAAAAGATGTTGAGTTGGCAAGATCTTGTCACTCCCCTGGGTAAAAAGAAAAATGGTACTGTGATTCTATGCAGCAAGTATTTAGATACTGTGGCATTATCGCGGTAAACTGATATGGAAGGTTGTTGGATTACTGTTGAGATAGTGATGGGTCAGATACCAATTACTATTTTTTAATGTATATGGTCCTAGACAGCCTGACATTTCATTTTTTTATCTATATGTCACCAAAGTATCATTTCAAGATGATTATTTACTACTTGGAGAAAACTGTATCCACATATCTGATATTTTTTTAAGACAGAAATTTGAAAGTGAAAAATATCCCCAATATCAGAAACAATTCCAGTCTCTTAACTCAGACCTCCTTAATAGATAGAGACGTTCATAGCTAACTTTAAGAGAATAGTTTTTATTCACCCATTCATCATTCACAATACAGAATTGATTATATATTTCCCAATAAAAATCTCTCAGACATTGCTCCAACTTCGGCTTGTACAACTCTGTATTTTGGATCCAGAACTTTTCCTCTAACAAAAGAATAAAGAGAGATGAAGATTGGATAATGTTTTAGTAGATTACCCCGTTTTCACTAACAAATTTCATAACTTTAAATATATTTTTTTCTTGGCCATAATTCTGGCACTTACTTTTGAAGCATTCTAGGACTCATTTAAAGTGTCTTCTCAGAGCTGTATTGCTAATTTTGTAGTGATGAAAAAGAAGAAATTAGATTCACAAACAAGAGAGTTCTTGGGGAGTTGTAAAAATTTTGAACATAAAATGTGTAATTCTAATTTTGAGGATACTTTACATGAAACGATTGCCATTCGGAACTTCAAGTCCCATAACACTCTTCTGCTCGTTCCCCCCAGGAGGCGCCTGCAAAGGTGGAGGGGAAGGAGGCTCTCTCCCCCACGCTTATAGTGCCACCAACACTCCTACATCGCGGGACAATTCTTGTTGGGGACTTCATGTGCCAGGACGCTCTGTTGCCAGTTTGTGCCAGGAGGCACCTGCACAGATGGAGGGGGAGGAGAATCTCACACCCCGAGCGCTTATAGCACCACGAACATTCCTGTAGTGCGGGATAATTTTTCTTGGAGAGTTGAAGTCCCAGGACACTCTGCTGCCCGTTCCCGCCAGGAGGCAGCTGCACAGGTGGAGGAGGCTCTCACACCCCTCAGCACTTATAGCACCACAAACAATCCTGCAGTGCAGGACCATTCTTGTTGGAGACTTCAAGTCAAAGGACACTCTGCTGCCGATTCGTGCCAGGAGGTGCCTGCACAGGTGGAGGGAGGTTCTCACACCCCATAGAGCTTATAGAGCCATGAGCACTCCCGCAGTGTGTGGCGCACACAAGCCATGCCCGGGCGAAGCCTGGGCTAAGGGTGGGCCCATCCCGTGCCCCCTTGGTGTTTTTTTTCTTTTTTTTTTTTAGGGGGCTGGTGTCTGTAGCTCAGACCGATCTGATGGATGTTAACAGCTGCCTTGGACCCTGGTGTTTTTGGAGTTTTTTTCATACATTCTTTTCTGCCTACTGGTTGGTTGTGGCTCTCAGAACATTCTCCTGCCCTGATCCTTACAGCTGTTCTTGTGACTGCCTTTTCTTTCTTTTGAGGGTTTGGGTTCAGGCTTGTTGTTGTGGCAAGGGTCTATTTGCGCCATCAGAGCCAGATTGTGAAGGCTACCCCCAGTCTGGTTTTTGGCTGGGAGGAGTTTTTGGTGTTAAAGGGTGCGCAAAGAATCGGGAAAAGAAAAGTGTCCTCTGCCAAGCTGTCGCCCCACTTGCTGCGCCTCGTGTTTCTACAATTGAGGGCTTTTTAAATCGGGCGGTGGGGTGGTATCTAAAGAAACTGAGCTGGCAGAAAGAAGGTTCTCCTTGTCTAGGGGCAGCCTGCTCTTACCTCCTCATTCCAGTATAGATGGCTTCATATTACATGTACTGTGTTTTTTATGGTTGTTTTTGTCAACTGATTTTATGATGATGATGATTGCCAAGAAGTATGAAAACAACAAAGTTTGTTTCCAATGCTGCTGTTTGTTATCTACTAAAACGTAGTTCAAGGTACTTAGGAGGTTGGATCAAAACTGGGAAATTACTGGCAAATTACCCGAAGATTAGAGTAAAGCAGAGACAATGCTTAGTAATTATGGAACTCAGGTTAATAAAAATGCAGATACTTTAAAATAATTTACCTCCTTTTACGAACATTTATATTTATCAGAAACTCCACTGATATTTCCTGCTATTTAGGTACAATTTCTACAAAAGATCATTCTAATGTGATTATTTTCAGAATTGCAACATGATAGGCACCTGGATAAAATTATTATGGTTAGGATTAAGTTAAAAAAAGCAGATCTCTGGGCCCAGATGGTCCCATTTCTACCAGAATTGGCTGAAAAATAAAAAGCAGGTTTTGTTAACCTTGGATACCTTAACATTCTTTAGAAATATTTTGTGTAAATCGCTTAAATATCAACATCCTTTACCAGCCATTACTCTAAATGCAGAAAAAACATTAGATAGAATGGAATTTTACATTTAAAGTACTGAAACGCCACCGTTTTGGTTCTAAACTTATTAATTTAATTGACCATTCTCCTAAAGCATTTGTTTTTGTTAATGGAGAAGCTTCTGAATATTTCACCCTCTTTAGCAAATTTAGGCAATATTGCTCTGTCACCTCTCCTATTCATTTCAGTGTCAGAACATTTTTTTTATGTAAAATAAGACAGAATGCAGTTGGACTGGGTTTTTAATATGGGGAAAGCAGTTGAAGATATCCATTTGCAGATGATATTCTACTCATTATCTCCCATCCAAATTCCTCTCTTCCAGCTTTTATGAACAAAGTAGACTTTTACTCAAAGCTTTCTGGCTATAAGCTGAATTTGAAAAGAGAGATCCTTCTATTAAATATGGTTTTATATGAAACATTCTTTACAACATTTGGTTTTCTCTGTAATCTGACAAAAAATGTATATTGGAAGTATTGTTAGCAAATAACAAAGGATATTATCCAGCTAAACCTCAAAGCCATTATACAGAGAAATGAAGATATTCTCTGTCAATGGAATTTGTTAGTTCTATCTTGGTGGGATGGACTGTATTCAAGTAAGATGAAATTAAGTGTTCTTATTACAAAGGTTCTATCCAGGACCCCAATCCATATTCCAGTATATCTCTTTAAAAAGTTAGACTATCTTACAGACATTTGTATGGGATAATAAGAGTTCTCGTATGTCCCTATCAAAATGAAAACAAAATGATCTAAAAATAGTGTTAATTTCTCAAATTTTCTTTTCTATCACAAAGCTTTTTTCTTCTGGCAGCTTTCATACTGGATGATGGGTGGCTATTATAAAACCTGCCCTTTTGGGATAGATATTGAACAATATTTTCTCATTCTTTCTCATTTAAGGATTGTTATCCTTCACTATAAAACCTTATTATTTGAGATCCTCTTGAAAAATTCATGGACACTCTTACACCAATACCTACACACATCGTTTTACAAAAATAACTTTACTAATTCCAATCTATGATTTAATAAACATATTGAAAATAAAAACTGGGTAAAGTTTTTTAAAGAATGGAATGAGAGGCATTAATTGGGTTTATCAATCGTTCTTTAATAACAATTTCAAGTGTTTTACAGACTAGATATAATGTTTCAATGAACTTTGATAGGAAATCTTTATCACAGGTGATTATTATTTCATATCATGCTTTACCTGATGATGATTCGTCGAATACCAATATCAATCTTCCTTCATTTGTAAGATTGCAACCTAATGTCTGAATAATTTAGAAGATATTCTTTAAATAATTATCAACTAAACATTAATCCTCTTGAATAAAAATAGGAACAACCATTTGACGAATATGGATGAACTATTTGTGGGAAGATTTATGGCTTACATCACACGTCTAGCACTGTGAATACTACTCAAAATCTTGGTTATATGCAATATATTATTATCTATACCACTTTTACTGTCAAAGATATTCCCTGATTATTCTATTAATTGTTGGTCATGCAATCAATTAAACAGTGATTTATTTTGTACGCTTTTCAAATGTTCTAAAATGCATACTTTCTGGGAAAAATTGTGGAATCAAATTCTAATAATTCTCCATGTTACAATTCAATGTAATTACAAAAATGTGTTTTAGGGAATTTATGTGATGATTGGAAACAATTTGCAGAGGGTTCTAAAGGAACTGATATGTTACAAGCTATTGCCTTTTAACAATTTACTGTAAATTGGAAAGTTAATTCTAGGGTTTGCTACAAAGTATGGTGGTATAGTGTCTGTTCTAACCACAGATATGATACAGCATACATCTCACCAATCTCACTAGATATTAAAAAAGATTCCTTATTACTACCTGTTACTTGTTTCTTAGATAAATGTTTGATATGTTAAGAACCCCATCTTCCTAGCTTTAACCAACAGGCCGAGTTGTGAAAATGGCTTTGTATTACCATTTTGTAAGATACAGTTATTTTAAAAAAATTTTGACTCTTCTACCTACTTGCAGTATATGGGATAAAGATGTGAAACCAGAAAGGCGTACATTTCTTATAATGGACAAGAATCTGTATTTAACAAAGAGTCACTGGTGTATACTGCCCATGGTTTTTCCATGGAACGCAATTGTTAAAATGAAAAGCTAATGAAAAACTCTAAAAAAAAAAAACAAACAAGAAGGAAACTGAGCACATTGTTTCCATCTGTGTTTTTTCCCAGATGGATAATCTATCAAAGTAATAGACTGTCATTTCTGTCACACTCTTCCGGTTGCATGGGCTGATGCTCCAACTCCAACTCAAATCCAGTGCTCAAATAATCTATCAAGACCATTAACCCCTTCGCTGCCAGGCCTTTTTCCCCCTCAGGTGCCAAGCCTTTTTTTGGCTATTTGGGGCAGTTCGCGCTTAGGCCCTCATAACATTTTGTCCACATAAGCTACCCATGCCAGATTTGCGCCCTTTTTTTCCCCAACATCCTAGATTCTAGAGGTACCAAGACTTTGTGGGTTCCCTTGAAGGAGACCAAGAAATTAGCCAAGATACAGCGAAAGTTTCGTTTTTTTTTTAAATGGGAAAAAAGGGCTGCAGAAGGCGGCTTGAGGTTTTTCCCTGAAAATGACATCACAAAGGGTTTGCGGTGCTAAAATCACCATCTTCCCATCTTTCAGGAACAGACAGACCTGAATCAGAAAACCCAATTTTTCAACACATTTTTACTATTTTTTGTGCTTTCAGCCTCCTTCCAGTTAGTGACAGAAATGGGTGTGAAACCAATGCTGGATCCCAGAAAGCTAAACACTTCTGAAAAGTAGACAAAATTCTGAATTCAGCAAGGGGTAATTTGAGTAGATCCTACATGTGTTTCCTACAGAAAATAACAACTGAAATAATATAATATTGAAACTGAGGTGAAAAAACCTGCCATTTTTCTCCACATTTTACTCTAACTTTTTCCTGCGATGTCAGATTTTTTAAAGCAATATACTGTTACTTCTGCTGGACTCTTCTGGTTGCAAGGATATAAAGGGCTTGTAGGTTCATCAAGAACCCTAGGTACCCAGAGACAATAAATGAGCTGCACCTTGCAATGGGTTTTCATTCTATACCGGGTATACAGCAATTCGTTTTCTGAAATATTAAAAGTGAAAAATAGGTAATAAGAAAACCTTTGTATTTCAAGATAAGGTGATGAGAAGCAGTGGTTATTTGCATACCTCTGAATTCCAGGAGGCCCATACTAGCATGTGAATTACAGGGCATTTCTCAAATAGACGTCTTTTTTACACACTATCTTACATTTGGAAGGAAAAAATATAGAGAAAGACAAGGAGCAATAACACTTGTTTTGCTATTCTGTGTTCCCCCACGTCTCCTGATAAAAATGGTACCTCACTTGCGTGGGTAGGCCTAATGGTCGTGACAGGAAACACAACATGGACACATCACATTTCTACATTGAAATCTGACATATTTTTTGCAAAGTGCCTAGCTGTAGATTTTGGCCTCTAGCTCAGCCGGCACTTAGGGAAACCTACCAAACCTGCACATTTTTCAAAACTAGACACCTAGGGAAATCCAAAATGGGTGACTTGTAGGGCTCTGACCAAGTTCTGTTACCCAGAATCCTTTGCAAACCTCAAAATGTGGCCACAAAAACACTTTTTCCTCTCATTTCGGTGACAGAAAGTTCTGGAATCAGAGATGAGCCACACATTTCCTTCCACCCAGCATTCCCCCAAGTCTACCGATAAAAATGGTACCTCTCTTGTGTGGGTAGGCCTAGTGCCCGCGACAGGACATGCCCCAAAACACAACATGGACACACCACATTTTCCCAAAGAAAACAGAGCTGATTTTTGCAAAGTGCTTAGCTGTGAATTTTGGCCTCTAGCTCAGCCGGCGCCTAGGGAAACCTACCAAACCTACGCATATCTGAAAACTAGACACGTAGGGGAATCCAAGATAGGGTGACTTGTGGGGCTCTGACCAGGGTCTGTTACCCATAATCCTTTGCAAACCTCAAAATTTGGCCAAAAAAATACTTTTTCCTCCCATTTCAATGACAGAATGTTCTGGAATCTGAGAGAAGCCACAAATTTTCTTCTATCCAGTGTTACCCCAAGTCTCTAGATAAAAATGGTACCTCACTTGCGTTGTTAAGCCTAGTGCTCGCGAAAGTATAATGCACCAAAACACTATCTGGACACATCAAAATTATCAAACACATAACTACCTGTTTTTGTGGGGTGTTTGTGTGTTGGGGGGCGCGGAAGCACCTGCGTTTTTGGTCCTGGGCTCAGCAGCCATCTAGGGAAACCTACCAAGCCCAGATATTTCTGAAAACTAGACACCCGAGGGAGTCCTGGGAGGTGTGACTTGCGTGGATCCCCCAGTGTTTTCTTACCCAGAATCCTCAGCAAATCTCAAGTTTAGCTAAAAAGAAAAAATCACTTGTTTCCCACATTTCTGTGTGGGATCACCGCCTCACGACAAATTTCCTACCACCCAACGTTACCCTCAGTCTCCCGGTAAAAATGTGCCTGTGACAGGGAAGAGCCAAAAACATGTCAAAATTGAGGGGGAACCAAAGCGGGTCCAAAAGGGCAGTTTGAAAAAAAAAAAAGAAATTTAGGCTGACAAGTGCAGCAGAATTTTTATCGGTATAGATGAGACAACGGTGGTAGGGATTTTGTGGATTCCTGCAGATTCCAGAAGGCTCCATCACAAAAATGTGGGGACAATGTGTGATTTCCAGCAAAGTTGGAGGTTTGAGGTGGGTAAGAAAATGGTGTGGGGTGCATGTAAAGCACACCAAACTGGAATCAGCCTGATGCTTAGTTCCAGATGTGTCTAGGTCTTGTGGATTTTTCTACATGGCAGCGTCCCAAAGTCAAAAAAGTGCAACCCGCACCATTCCAAGTGGGACGAGTGTGAGAGTTACCAAGCTCAAATCTAAAACCAAAAACCAAAATAATCAAATATCCTCTTGCTTGCTGTGGGATAAGATGTTTTAGTGTGCAGGAGGAGAGTTGAAAGACTGTTACCCCCTTCAGTTGGAGTGAGGGCATAACCAGGCCCATACTGGTTGGTAGCCACCACCCCACTATTTTTTTTAATGTTTATTCCATGGCATCTAGTAGACTTTCTGCCCCCTGGGCTGTGAATCGGGGTTAACTGCCCCATCTGACCACTGGTGGGCAGAACAACTTTGGCCCCATTTATTTGGGGTGGGGGGGGGGGGGGAGATGGCCATACCCCCACCCTCTTATTAAAAAAAAAAAAATCTTCTCTGGTGGGCTTTCTGCCGCCTTCCAAAAATAGGCCGATCTGCCCCCATGGGGGCAGATATGGTCAACAGTAATGTGCCCCCATGGGGAGCGACCCTTGCCCAAGGGGCTGCCCCCCCCCAAACAAAACACACACATACACACACACCAATCCCTGGTGTCTAGTGGTTTCCACCCCCATTGGCGGCAGATTGGCCGAACAAAAATAGGCTGATCTCCCCAAGGGAGGAAGAAATAGCCTAAATACAATTTGCCCCCCAGGGGAGAGACCCTTGCCTAAGGGGTCGCTCCCCATACATAAAAACATAAAAACAAAGTAAATATGTATTTTTCTCTCTCTCTCTCTCTCTCTCTCTCTCTCTCCCCCCCCCCCCCCCCCCCCCCCCCCCCCCCCTGGTGTCAGGAGGTTTCTGCCCCAAATTATATTAGGCCAATCTGCCTCTGGCGGGACGGGGGCGGAGGTTGGGGGGCACTGGATTTTTTCTGTTTGAATACATTCACAAAATTGAAAACTAGAGAATCCTAGTTGTGCAACATTTTTCTTTAACACCTTGAGGGCCATGGACGTAATGGTTACGTCCCTGGCTGCGCCTCTCAGGAGCCACAGACATAACCATTATGTGCGTTTACCGGCCCTCGGGGGAAGCGCTAGCGCTCCCCCCTAGGGCCACCCCCCCAGGTCAGGGCTGACCCCCCTCCGTGACGTCTGATGACATCGGCACCCCATCGTGCTGGAAACATGCAATGACAGAAATGCAGCTTAGTGCGGCCTGGTTCTGCTAACTGAACTAACCCATATTAAGCATTATTTTATTAATGGGAAATCATTTTCCATACATGAATACATAGTGTTACATGTAATAACTAGAGTCCTAAGAACTAAACTGCAGCTTATTATGATTATTCATTGTGTGCTGACTATGCATCAATCGATAAGGCAAAATCTTATGCATGAAAAGTGATTATGAACGAAACCTTCACGTTTGAAATATGTAAAGTGTCTGAGTTCACTCTGAATGTGGTATTACCCATAATATCATGCAATTCAGACGGCGTTTTGTAAAATATGTTCTTTCTGACACTGACTTACACATTTGTGAGTCAAACTTGTAGAGAATTTTAATACATAGTAAATGTTCTACTAGTCTCTATTCCTATACTTTTCTCAGTACAAATGGTACCTTGCTTGTGTGGATAGAGATATCATTGTGACAGAAAAGCCTCAAAATGCAACATGGAGAGGTCAAGATTTTTCACTTTTATTTCAATGTTTCTGTTCATGTGGACAGCTGTGGTACATAGTTCCAGGGCCAGCCACCACTCAGAGAAACCTAACAGTTCCAAACCTTTATGAAAGCTAGACACCCAGGGAAGTCCCAGGAGGTGTGACTTACAAAGATCCTACTACATTTTCCTACCCAGAAAGCCCTGCAAATGTCAAAATGCAACACATTTTTAGTAAAGATCTGACTTGTATAAAAGATGATTGTATGCTCAGAAAGATCTTGCTGGGTTTACTGATGTAAAGAAGTCCTTCATCTGCAATGACACTTAACTGCTTTAACAAAAAACAGCAAAAGAAGACAAAAGAATAAGAGAAAACGTATAAATGTGAGAATTTAAGGGTGTGAAGAAGCAAAAGCAAATACCATGCAAAAATAAAAGAGGAAAAATGTTGCCTTCATTAGATGCACAAGATGGCATATATATACATTTATTGATCATTGAAAAGTGACTCCACACATTCCTGAAAGTTCTAATTGTGTCCATCTGAGCCAGTATACCAACAGACCGGGAGGGGGGGAGAGGTCTTAAAAGTAATCTAAAAATTTGACGGCATTACAGTTAAAAGGACACCATGTACTGACTCAACAGTGAAGTCGACCAGTGTTGAACATATGTCTGCAGACCTAAAGTAACTATAACTTGTGCCCCTGTTATGCACAGTTTTGGCATTTCAGATGTTGTAGGAATCTTATCAATGATATCATAGAACATGCCAAGAGTGATGTAACATGTGAGGTGAAAAAGTGTTCAGCGAGGGTGGGAGTTATAGTTACTTTGTATAACTATAACTGGTGAATTTCAGTGGTTTTGTTTGTTTAAAATCAAATGTTTTAACTGACATTTTCACCTAACATTAACGTACTTTTAATCTTTGTTTTTTTCCTGTAAATGTCTAAGGTTTTTTAATACAAAGTAAAATATTATGATACCTAACTTTAATGTTACTTTTTTGCAGTCAACTTTTTTTTTTCAAAAATAAAGTCATATTTTATTACCTCAGTAACAACAATCCCATGCTGTGCACCACCTTTGGCTGTGAGTAGCATGGTGTTGGGTGCAGGGCCTGCCCATAGCACTTTACCTCCTGCTGGTGCCCAACTCCCAACTCCCACTGTGCACAAGCAGCATGCAGTTGGGGGTGAGGGGGTTTGGGAGCAAAGCCTGGAGCCCAAGCCGCCATGGGCACTCACGGCTGACTCTGTGATGTTACAATATAGTAGCTGTGATTTTAAGTAAGGCAGGCCTACTGACTTTGTCAAAGTGTCAGAACACCCAAATATAAAAAGCGGGCCTATTGGCATGATAAAGGGGTCCGGATATAAACATAAATAGGACACATGTATTATCTTTCTCAAAATCTCACCATTAGTTATTAAATCAAAACAAATCTTTATTTGGATCTTTCATAGATATCAATAAAAGAGCATGTGTACAAAGTTAATTAATAAGTTAAAAAGATAAAAAGAAACATCAATAAATAGCAATAGGATATATGTACATAAGATGATCATTACAATAATTGGAACCTCTAGAAATTTGCATACCTTATCAAACAGTCGTTTGGTCATCTAAAATATTGTTTGTCGAACTGTGCAACAAAAAATAGCAAATGGGATATATGTACATAAGATGAACAGTAAAATAATTAGAACCTCTTAAAATTTGCATAACTGAATGGACAGTCATTTGGTCACCTAAAATATTATTTGCTGAGCTGTGCAAATTTATAGCAAAGTGCCTAAAGTGCTTTGGGTAGAATCAAGATATTTTCTTTCTTTTATCGCTGCAGCCATAATACGATAAATAACCATACATATCAAATCAGACTGGAGTAACTGCAGATGAAAAATAGCTTCCTTACACCTCCTGATATTTAGTGATGTAAGAAGTGGCATTAAAAACACCTTCCTCTGCTCTTTGTACAGCTTACAGAATAAAAGCATTTGCATTTGTGATTGTTCTGTACGCATATCACATGGACAGGGTACTAGGTCCCTACTGCGGTACACCTTAGGTGGATAAGCCACTAAAAAATGGGCCAGGGGGAGGAGAAACCTGGTCAGGAAATATATATGGTGCCATGGACAGTTAAAAGATAGGGTTCAATTTTGTATGTGGTACATAAGGGAAGATAAGCTATCACCATGCCTTTCCCCAAATCGTGCCTCTCTCTATCAGTAGCCAATTTCTCTTGAAATTCATTTTTTACTACTGGGATGTCCTGCTTGGCTATGGCCCCAGGGTTAAAGAATAAGTCTGATCTGTTAAGGCTGCTTAGGGACTCTTTAATGTACATAACACAGGGACATATCAGTACTCCATCCAGCCACATGCAGTCCATAAGCAGTGTCTGAGAAAGAGCGGCTTCCGGCCTAGACAAACAGACATCCAGAGGGCTAAAGGGGCTAACTTAATCAAGTCCTCCAGAAAAGGGAGACCTAATTCTGCATGTGGAATTATAGCGGGAATGCTCTGTGAGAGTAAAATTCTCAGAAATGTGTTTTTTTCTGATTTGCAGAGATGATGCGCCTTATAGCCCCATACCCCCTCTCCATATCCGACAATCGAAGTAGGCCTTGCATTATAGATGGTGGTGATGGGCTTTAGTGGTGTGCAGACTAGTTTGATAATTAATTTGCGTAAAGCTGCCACTGCTTGGTTGTACAGTGTGACCCTAATTTTTCTAAGGTGCTTCCAGGTAGACCCACTATCTAAGGTAATCCCCAAATATGTGAAGGTATTCACACTGCTCAGTTGGATGCCTTCAATATAAAACTGAGGGGCTCTAGTTCTTGGGCAGCCAAAGATCATAGTATATGATTTTGTTTTGTTTGTGGACAATCCCAAGGCTGTCAATAAATCCACAAATCTGTTTAAAAGTTTTTGAAGGCCTCTTCCAGTTTGTGACATCAGGACACAATCATCGGCATACATTAATATTGGTTGTGGTCTGTTGGCAATCTTAGGGGGATCTGCCTTTTCGTCAATCAGAGCTTCCTCTAGACCATTTATATAGAACATGAAGAGGAAGGGTGCAAGAACACAACCCTGTCTTAACCCTTTCCTATCCTTAAAGGGGCTGGTGCATTGCCCCTCTTGCCCAAATCTGACCTTAGCTTCCACATCATTGTGAAGTTGGGCCAACAGGGACACTATTTTTGGATCAGCACCTTTATAGGTTAGCATCGCCCATAATTTGCTTCTGTCCATGTTATTAAAATCTGCCGTTAGATCCATAAATGCAAAATAAAGACACCCTTGCTTCGCCCCCATGTACTTTTCTCTGATCAGGTGGAGGTTCAAACATTGGTCGACTGTCCCCACCGCCTTCCTGAAACCAAACTGAGACTTGGAAATTATGTTATTGTCAAGAGCCCAGGCTTCCAAATATTCCAGGAGGATTCTCCCAAAAATCTTTGCGGTGGCATCTATCAGAGGAATTGGACAATAACAAGCAGGCTCACTACGGTCTCCCTTCTTAAAAATCGGGACAATAATGGCATTGGACCATGAAGGAAGAATGACCGAGGTTGACACAGCTCTGAAAATGTTTACCAAAATTGGAACCCAAATATCAATGTTCTACTTAAAGACATCAGCTGGGACCCCATCTGGCCCTGGGGCCTTATCTGGTAATGAGCCCTTAATAGCTAGTATGACATTATTCAGGTGAATATCCAGTTCCTCAATGCCAAGCATGGCAGGGGCATTTACGACAGCCATTTCGCAGTCATCCAATCGACCTTCACCATTAGTTATAATCAAATGTATATTTTGTTAATGCACACAGTACAATGTTTAATAAAAAAGACTGTCAAAAATATTTTAATAAATGTTTGTTTAAAAAAAAAAAATAATCAACAGATCTGAGTATTTTGTCCAACATTTTTTAAATTACAATGTGCAGCTACATAACCAACCACAAGGAGGCTCTGCACTCTATGTGAAAAGTATGCAGCTCCAGTAGTGAGTTATTTAAATAAAATCTGGTAAACCTTCCTCTGGTCATGGACTTAATGACCCGGGAGACTTACTGTTTTAATATTGCTGGGGGCTGCCGTACTCCCTGCAGCCTCCCACAACATTAAAAAAACTCCTTGGTGGTGCCCCTCTTTCTAGGGGTACCACTACGCTCCAAAGAATCAGTAACAAACTCTTACAGGGTGTTATGGTATGCTCCATGCTGGAGAAGTGAATAATTATTGAGAGGCTCCTGCCCCTCGTTTAATATTCTGTTACTTTTTATTTTTGGGTGCCCGGTGCTCACCCGGGGCAAACACATCTTTAAATTTAGTTGACGTCCACAGAGGAAGCCCCAGGGCTCCCTTGGCTCCTGTGAGCAGGCTCAAGGGCAGCTCAAGAGCTAGCAACATGTTTATTTTAACAAACAATTGAAATAAATAGGGAGCTCTGGTGCACCCACATAATTTTATTTTATGCTGGGGGCTGCAGGGAATACACTAGAGCCCTTGCACCCTGCCAGCTACCTGCAAAAGCAGGAACCAGCATCATATTATTTTTCTAATAGTGGGGTGCCTCTGTGCCCACCCGCTTCAGCCAACAATTACCATGCTGGAGGGCTGTAAGGGAAAGCCCCTGCCAGCACCCAATCCGGGTGCTAGTATTGCTCCCGCCCTGTGGGAGCAGTGGGTGGAGCATTTCTGTGTTTCCCTGCCCACGAGAGTGCTGGCAGGGAAAAGCTTTCGTGCTCCTACCCAGGAGGATGAGCATTCTGCTCCTGCCTGGTAAGAGGGCATAAAACGTCCATGCTCTTGTGGGCAGGGAAACTGTGTCCTGGGGTTTGGAGGCCTTCGGCCACACTGGGGGTGTTTTTTATGCACTTTGTTTGTATTTCACTGCAGATTTGTGGATCTACCGCATATTTGTTGCAATTTTTTTTTTAATTAATATGAGTTTTTAGCCCCTTTTTGCAGGACAGGGGACTGAGTCCACCAAGTTCTGAAATTCTGAAATGGCTGTTGTCACATCTTTATTGATGTGGTGGCTGCCAATTAGATCTTGTCTAGAGATCGGTCGGCTCCCCTGAGACGTGAAATGTTTATATTTTAGCCTTAATTTCTCAAAACCCTACTGAGAAGGATCCCACCAAACCACAGAAAGCATGCTTTCTGGATCAAGATCTAGCTTTCTGCCAAATTTGGCTGTACCTGTGTCTTATTCTTCTATGGAAAAGTGAATGGTGAAAACATGTATTGTCCCCCTCCTATTTTTTTCTGTTTATGACTGATGGATCACCGCAAAACTTTCCAGAAAAGAGCTGAGGTGGAAGAACATGTTTTTTCGAAATGTTTGAGACATTCGTCATAGGGTGCCAAAGTTATAAGAAAAGCAAAACCATCTATAGAAACCTGGTACTGACTATATATAAATTGTCCCTGAAGAAAACAAAGGTTAAAGTAACGCGTTATAGTAAGGTGAAATGTTCACTAACAAAGTAATGCTTGAAACTCTGAAAAATAAATACAAGAAATCACCAGTTATAGTTATCTCAAGTAACTATAACTTGTACCCTAAGACAGGTATAACTTGCGCCTCCCTGCTACACATCACATCAATACTATCAATATAAATGTTGCAATGATTATATCAATAACCTTATAGATGATGTCATGAGTACTGTAATATTGAGGTGTTTATCAGTGCCTGGCGAGGGCTTTCTGCCAATTTAGTGTAAATCCATTCAGTTGCTTGGGCTGTACCTGTGTTTAAAGTTCCCATTGAAAAATGCATGTGGCTACACCCTCCGACCCTTTCACGGCCTCCGCTTGATGGATTATTCCAAAACTTCACATGTGAAACCCAAAAAAAAGTAGCACTTTCTGGAAAGTTTCAGGGTGATTCATTTGGATGCCAGGACGACAGTACGATGCTACTTGTGCCAGACGAGTACAAACAACATGAAAGCAAACACAGATGGTCCCATCTAGACTCACTATCAGCCAGGCAAGCACTATCTATTGACCCACTTTGGCATGTAAGCATTGTACAGTATTGCATGATGACACTCCAAGTCCAAATACAGTCATCAGCTAAAATATGGCTGGGTACTAATGCTCCCTATTTTACTTCCCTGGTCTGCCTGTTATGTGCAGCATTTTACTAAAATACGAGTTGTATCTGAACCAGTTGCATCCCATGAAGAAACACATATAATTTTAAACACTTACTTTAATTTTTGTATCCACACTTAGTAGTGTAAATAAAGTGTTCATGTCAATGAGAGCTTGTCGAGTTTCTCTGTACACAGTTCCGAGGAAGTTCAATGGTAGAGATAGCTGGAAGAGTAGTCCGTTCACCATAACTAAGTCCCCGACTGTCATATTACCTGCAATAAAATGAAGGTTGTGATATTAAAAGTGATGGACAACACTGAAGTAACAGTTTAATGTAGCCACAATAACATGTTCCATTTTCATACACATACAGCCTTTTATACAAAAGGACCTTATAAAACCTAGCATTTAAGAGCTCAGAAATCCTTCTCATCAAGCTGGGACATGTAGAAAGCTAGTGTTACCTTGTTCCTACAGTGTCAAGGCCCTTAAAAGCTCTTTTCATGTGGCAGGCCTATCTATACTAAGTAGAGAACAAGAGTGCAGATTAAAATACTAATTCTGTATCTCGGTGATGGGTCTATCTAGAAAAATAATGAAAAGTATAATTTAATAGCTATTAAAGATCTAACTTATTGCCACAAACAGTCAGAAAGCTAATTAGCATACTTCACTGCCAGGTCTCAGCTTGTGCTGAGCCTTGAATAGGTGTGAAAAAGGTTTTAAATGCATAAAAAGAAGCAAACAATAGGCCCTCCTGAATGAGCAGAGTAACTTCCCCAGAACTCCACAGAAGATGCAGCCTGGATGGGAGGGTTGGTTTGGGGCGAAGGGTTCAGGGGGGTTAATCCTTTTTCACACTACAGCATCAGATTCTGCTTGACAAATCTAATGAGCTACATGGAACACTTGATGCAGACTTGAAAGGAACAAAGCAGGATGCCAAGACAATTCTTGTGTATCCGCTGTCTAGTTGCTGGTGGACTCTGCTTTTTCCCTACTAGATGTCTGTCTCTGTGAGTACAGAGCCTGCCTCAAACTGGATTTTCATGTTAGATGTGGGAGGATACTTGGATTATCAGACTCCCCACATCCAACCCAAGATAAGTATGGTCGAAGGCTTTCGCCATCTTGAAAAGGACCCGGTACATGGCCTTTTGGGCCTGTTTGCAGTAACACAAACAGCAACTGCTGCAACAGTTGGTAGGGTTGACTCACTCGCTCTTGAACTCAGGACAAACAAGTTGACTCCTAGTACGCAGCTGGACAGTGACAACTGGAACTGGACTGGTTCCTCCTGTTGGCCCCTGCCTGACACCCTGTGCCTCCCTTGTAGTCCTCAGGTGTGTGTTGGAAGTGTACTACTGTGGTGGATTAAGACTTGAAGGACTACAATTAGCAGATAAGATCTATTACAAGGAAGAACCTGGTTGGTGTATCCAACCTGCACTTCACTGAGGTCAGCCTCAAATTGCGCAGAGGTCCCAGTCTACCACTGACTACCACTGGAGCTTTGCGTTTTCTCCCACTATTTCAGCTTAGATCTTTAAGAACTCACATATCCAGTTTTTTTTATAGGATATTTGTTATTTTGGTGTCATTTTGTTTATTAGATTTTACTCAAGTTTTTAATACAGTTTGCAATTTTTATTATCATGTATTTTGATGTTATTACTGTTTTGATACTGCATAAATACTTTACACATCGCCCTAAGTTAAGCCTGCCTGCACTGTGCCATAGCTATCACAAAGTTGAGCTCAGTTTAATTTAAGGGTTCACCCTGACGAGGATTGCGATTATTCCTTGAGGTGGGTAGTCACCTACCACAAAAAATAATCCAATTTCTTACAATGGGTAATATTTTAATAATGATGGTGTTGTTTCGGCCTGCAAGAAACCTCATCACACAGAAACATTTATGTCTCAAACCAGAATCCTGCCATATCCCATAAGACATTCATGTAAGATGCATGCTCATGTAAAAAAATAACACAATAAAATAACTTGAGATAATGGCAAAACACAGTTCAGTCTGAATGCATAATTTCATGAAATTGGCCAGGAATTTAAGTAAACAAATATACACAATTTCACACCCCTTTAGAAAAGGTCTTCAAACAAAAGTCAGTAGCAAACCATGTCAATGAAGGAACACATCAACAATTCAGCCAAAGCAGCGCTCCACAAACTACAGCATCTCAAGAAATCAATCCATTTATTCCCCCTGACAGTCTTAAGACAGTAGTGCAATCGTTAGTTCGCTCGAAACTTGACTTCATAGGAACTCTGAAAAATCACCTTGCGCCCTAAGAGCAACTCTAAATGTGGCTGCCAGGCTCATGACAGGAATTAAACGGTTTGACCGCATCTCACTGGCCCTAAAGACTCTCAATTGGCTTCCCACTGAAGGACGATACATCTTCAAGACAGCTTGTATCACCCACACAGCTCTACATAACAAACAAAAAAAAAAACAATTACATAAAAACCAAACTACCAAAAGCAGTAAGAGGCCAGGCACTGAGAAGCTCCAAATCTCTTGTTCTCATACATCCTAATCTGAAGAAGAGATCATCCCAGGCACACTCTTTCTCAAGAAAATGCTCCTAGGATTTGGTACACACTCCCTAAGGATCTCCGCTGCAACCCCTCCTTTTCTTGCTTCAAATAGGACCTCAAATCTCTACTGCTTAGCAACTACTTCAACACACGCACAAGCTGAGCTCCAACCCACATCGACATCAACAGGATCCCTCAAGAAGATAGGCTTACTCTTTCAGTCTCAAGTCTATTTCCAACGCCATTACCTTAATGCTGTATTGTTATATACATTTATGACTACTTTGACTACCTAACTGCTGTATTTTTCTATACTTTGCTCTCTTACTATTTTTACCCACACAAATCCCCACATGTACTTCTAGTAAACTTATTCACAGAACATGAAAAGTGCTCTGATAACTTTGTGTTTAGATAGTGCTATATAAAACTCAAACAATAAATAAACAGTGGCAGATCTAGCCAGTGTTAATAGTCTTCTATGTTGCCATTCAGCTTCCAGTACTGATATTGCCTAAGGTTTTTTTTTGCATTACCAGTGGGAACTTTATTGACTGTGATAGATTGCACGTACAGCTATCAGGCAGTGAGGCACTGGGCATTCCTCAACCTCGTTTTTATCCTACAATTATCATACTTCATAAGTTTTACTATCAAATTGAATCAAGAAGCAGCAAAGTGACACTAAATTGTGGAGGGGCAGCACATTTATTGTCATAGCGGGAAAAATAAAACTGAAATCGTCACTACAAGGTTCTTTATGTTTAAAAAATGAAAACCGTAATTGGCAAAGACAGATAGGATTGGCTGATTAACCCTACAGATTCTGAGCTGTAATTTTAGGAGACTCAGGGTGTATCGGTCTCAAACCACAGTCCATCTGAAAATCAAACTGTGTATGGTCTGACTAGATGGAAGGGGTGATTCTTTGAAAGGCAGTAACTTTTCACAAAAAAATCACATCCAATGTTTGGCCTTTTATGTGGCTGGCAACCAGCTGGATAAAACCCTTCCATGACAGGGAGGTGACAAATAACATTTCTAACAAATCTGATTTTGCCAAATCTCAAAAAGATGTCACTAAATGTAAAAGGGAGGAGTGGCTGTCTGCATTACATAATGCTTTGGTACTGGAACACTTTTGACTTTATTAAAGGGGTTAGAGTGGGACTCCTGATACTCGTTCTATAAGTGGGTCTTAATAGTGAATTGGGAATAACCACTACCACTAGCGAGAGGGGAGTGGGACTCGGGGACTGACCTATAGAACACCAGAGCCCTGACCTCAGGGGACTGTGGGTATTGTTTGTGAACAGTACATTTTACTCTGTGATCGTATATAAATATTCCTTTCTTCATAAAAGCATGTATTTGGCTGGATAAGCATTTATTAATTTATTGATTTCCTGCACTTCGGAGCTATTGGTGTAGGCTTTTAGCCATACTTTTATGTTTAACTATTCCCTACAGGGACCATGTGAGGTGCTTCTTTTGGGAGCGGTTACTATATAGTTACTTGTATAAGTAAGGACTCTGCCGGTACATTTGGTTTCCCGCCATTTTTTTCGGGGGACATGCCTATGTTTTTAGGGATGTCCTTTCTCACTGGGTGAAAAGCGGTGTTTCTGCTTCCAAATCCATGTTCTAGATTCCATTGGGGTTTCTGGTACATCTTCCATTGGAAGAGTTTCTCTTTCTTCTTATTATTACAACCTTATTCCTTTTCTTACTTACAGAGGGCACATCCTGTCACCCTAATAGGGACACTGGTTTCTATTCCATATTCTACTTTTCTCATGAACTGCTATATCCTCTTTGTACACTGACCCACATGCTTTTTGTCGGGCCATGTGCCAGTCTTTCTTCTTCGTGGATGTTGTAGTCCTCTTTCTCACTTTTCTGTCCGATCCTGGATGCAGTTCACTTATCTCTCACACACACATATATATATATATATATATATCTTCAACAGATGGACTGATAGCCATCTGACGGCTGCACCGATCCCATCAAGTATCTCCCAAATCTCGAAATCGATTAAATCCAATGCGCTCGTATTTAGTTCATGAATTTATTTTCTTATACAGGTAACACAGAGTCCTGAGTGTGATGTCTGTCAACGCGTTTCGGCAAAACGCCTTCTACTGGACAGTTTGGCTGCTCAGCCAACATCATTTACATACAAATTTTAAGTCCTTCATTTATTTCCATAACACTATAGTGTACTAAAAAAGCGGCGGCCATTTTGAAGCATGCAATGATCATTATTTAAATACAACACTTGATAAAAGAATGAACCTACATTAATGCTAATACTTTCAGAAAAAATTAGAATTAAAAAGTCATAAATATCAAATATAATAGAAAAAAGGCAATAGCTTCCAATAATTCATAATGTTTGGTCATATAAAGACATTACTCAAATGACAGGAAAAGTAACAATATAAATATAAACGAAGGAACTGTAGTATCATATTTTTTAATATTTAGGTTGTCATTCGTTATATATAAATATAATTATTAATAACTAATTAATATCCTGTATTAAAATTCTATTTGACTATATTGTAGTGCTTGAGTATATATCTAATGCCTATATAATCAAATCTGATTCATCTCTATCCTTATCTGTATAACAGGTAATTCTATAGACACATGTAGATAGGTTGTATTCAAGTAAGGCCTCAGCATAAGGTGCAAAGTGCTAAAAATCTATACTAATAATAAGTGCAAAAGAGCATATAAAGTGCATCAAAGTGTTACAAAACTCCAATTAAAACAACCAGTTCTATTGATTTCTAGGTCCCATATCATATTCCATATATATATATACAGGGAGTGCAGAATTATTAGGCAAATTAGTATTTTGACCACATCATCCTCTTTATGCATGTTGTCTGACTCCAAGCTGTATAGGCTCGAAAGCCTACTACCAATTAAGCATATTAGGTGATGTGCATCTCTGTAATGAGGAGGGGTGTGGTCTAATGACATCAACACCCTATATCAGGTGTGCATAATTATTAGGCAACTTCCTTTCCTTTGGCAAAATGGGTCAAAAGAAGGACTTGACAGGCTCAGAAAAGTCAAAAATAGTGAGATATCTTGCAGAGGGATGCAGCACTCTTAAAATTGCAAAGCTTCTGAAGCGTGATCATCGAACAATCAAGCGTTTCATTCAAAATAGTCAACAGGGTCGCAAGAAGCGTGTGGAAAATCCAAGGCGCAAATTAACTGCAAATGAACTGAGAAAAGTCAAGCGTGCAGCTGCCACGATGCCACTTGCCACCAGTTTGGCCATATTTCAGAGCTGCAACATCACTGGAGTGCCCAAAAGCACAAGGTGTACAATACTCAGAGACATGGCCAAGGTAAGAAAGGCTGAAAGACGACCACCACTGAACAAGACACACAAGCTGAAACGTCAAGACTGGGCCAAGAAATATCTCAAGACTGATTTTTCTAAGGTTTTATGGACTGATGAAATGAGAGTCAGTCTTGATGGGCCAGATGGATGGGCCCGTGGCTGAATTGGTAAAGGGCAGAGAGCTCCAGTCCGACTCAGACGCCAGAAAGGTGGAGGTGGAGTACTGGTTTGGGCTGGTATCATCAAAGATGAGCTTGTGGGGCCTTTTCGGGTTGAGGATGGAGTCAAGCTCAACTCCCAGTCCTACTGCCAGTTCCTGGAAGACACCTTCTTCAAGCAGTGGTACAGGAAGAAGTCTGCATCCTTCAAGAAAAACATGATTTTCATGCAGGACAATGCTCCATCACACGCGTCCAAGTACTCCACAGCGTGGCTGGCAAGAAAGGGTATAAAAGAAGGAAATCTAATGACATGGCCTCCTTGTTCACCTGATCTGAACCCCATTGAGAACCTGTGGTCCATCATCAAATGTGAGATTTACAAGGAGGGAAAACAGTACACCTCTCTGAACAGTGTCTGGGAGGCTGTGGTTGCTGCTGCACGCAATGTTGATGGTGAACAGATCAAAACACCGACAGAATCCATGGATGGCAGGCTTTTGAGTGTCCTTGCAAAGAAAGGTGGCTATATTGGTCACTGATTTGTTTTTGTTTTGTTTTTGAATGTCAGAAATGTATATTTGTGAATGTTGAGATGTTATATTGGTTTCACTGGTAATAATAAATAATTGAAATGGGTATATATATTTTTTTGTTAAGTTGCCTAATAATTATGCACAGTAATAGTCACCTGCACACACAGATATCCCCCTAACATAGCTAAAACTAAAAACAAACTAAAAACTACTTCCAAAAATATTCAGCTTTGATATTAATGAGTTTTTTGGGTTCATTGAGAACATGGTTGTTGTTCAATAATAAAATTAATCCTCAAAAATACAACTTGCCTAATAATTCTGCACTCCCTGTATGTATCTCTATATGTAATATTACATATTCTGCATTTGCCAAGTTACAGGGAAGTGAAATTAAACAATCATCATCAATAGCACAGTACAGATCTACATAATCATTCATAAGACCTAATTACACCTAAATTTCATCAAACTATAGTGTGAACTCAGAATAAGGAAAATTACTCAGTCATATCCACTTTACAAATTCTGTCATGGCATGTTCATATGAGTTCATTATGATCTTCTCACCCATCTTCAAAAAGAGAATGTAAATAAAATACTGCTAAATTAGCACTACTATTTTTGGAGTTAGAAAGCATAGGGAGTCTCTTTCTAAAATGAGAATAAAAGCAGTAAACGGTATATTATCATCTAAGATGGACATAGAGCTCAGCATCAAGATTGTGCCCCAAAGGGGATTCGGAGCCCAATAGTAAAATCATTTTGGATTCCATTTGTCTGAGCTCAAGCGTTCTGTTGCCAGCTCTGGGATTGTTTTTAATATGTTTGATATCATAAAAGGATAAGGTACTACATTCTCCTTTATGTGCCTCCCAGAAATGTTTGGCCAAAGGATAGGTTTTATCTTGATTTTTTATGGCTCTGAAGTGTTGTAAGAACCTGACTTTTAACTTGTGAATGGTACTTGCAATGTATTTTTTATGACATCCACATTCAATGACATAAATCACAAATTCAGTGTCACATGTAATTCGATCTTTGATCTCGCACTGACGACCATCAAAAGTTTGGTATTTGTATGTATTTTGAGCGTACTTACAGGCCTTGCAATGGCCACATTTCCAAAATCCCAAACTTTTTTGGCTCAACCAAGATGTGTTGGTTTTTGCTGAAAAATAGCTTCTAGTTAGATAATCTCCCAAGGAACGTGCTTTGCGAAATGTTATGGACGGATGAGTTTCTATGTGATCATTAATAATAGGATTGTTCTGTAAAACGTGCCAATTTTTTTGGAGTATAGTTCTTAGTGAGTCATGTTGTTGGTTATACTGAAAGAATATTCTAGGTGCTGAGTGTTGGGAATCATTGCTGGTCACTGTGTTATTAAAAAGTAACTCATCTCTACTTTTACTCCTTACTCTGTATAGTGCATCACTTAAATTTTTTGGAGGATAACCTCTACTTAGAAACCTGTCCACCATTGCCTTAGATTCCAAGTCATATTGGTTCTCATCAGAGCATATTCTGCGAGCCCGCAGTAGCTGGCTGTATGGTATGCTCCATTTAAGTGCATGAGGATGCCCACTATTAGCATGTAATATGGAATTACAGGCCGTGGGCTTTCGATATATAGTTGTCTCAAGATGATTTTTTTCTACTTTTAGTTGGACATCTAAAAAGGAGATAGTATCTCTACTGAAGATAGCATCTAAATAGATGTTAAATTGGTTGTTATTTAGTACATTTATGTATTCCAACAACAGTTGTTCTGTGCCGTCCCAAATAATAAACAAATCATCGATATATCGCACCCACAGTATCACTCTATCCATATAGATGCGAGCCCGCATGAGGCGCATTTCCCCCTGAAAATCCAGCTTATTACGTGGTATCTCGTCAGCAGAGGACTCTATTTCTGAACTGTCATCTGCAGATATCTGTTGTACAGCACAATCAGCCCCACTCTTGGACATATCTTTGGTTCTTGCAGTATCATATTTTCGAGCAAATGCATAGATTCTTCCATGCTCATAATCCATCTTGTCTCTGTTGAATTTATGTGCTTTACGTGATTTAATTTCTTCTTCCTTGTATTTGATCCGTTCTTCCATTTTCGCTAACTGATTAGAAATTTCTTGTTGGTTAGGCATCTTTTCTAATTCTTTTGTAAGTTCTTCAATTTTAATGATTTGTTCCTCCATGCATCTCTTGGCTGGAGTGATTAAGGTTCCCATGAGTTTGGTTGAGCAGTCTGCTGTTTGCATTCTCCATTCCTCCAATAAATCTGAGTCCATATCTCCTAAGGTGGGTAAGATTAAAATACGTAGACCTCTAGGTATTCTACCACTTTCGATGTATTTAGTTAATGAGGTCATTTCCCACCATTTTTTAAGTTCAGAAATACGTGCTTTTTCTAATTGATGTATAATATTGGAGGTAGTTTGTATCTGAACCCCCATGGGTCCACTGCTAATTTTCGAGTTGTCAAACAGCTCGGCTGCTGCTTGTTCCCACAATTTTCTCCGTTCAGCCATTTTGCATAGGGTTTAACAATGTCTCGTTACTTTTCAAATGTCAGATTTCTAACTCCTAACAGAGAAAACGAAAAATGTAGAATAGAAGGATATGGACAAAAATTCTATAAAACAGGACTCTGTGTAGATATAGACCTATCAACAGCTAAATACTGTGTAGCTTGTGGATTGTTTCAGATTATGAATTAATCTGCTTCTGTAGGACAGGAAAGCCGTGTGTCAAACGCCAAAGTAAATTCTTTCCTGCCGTTAGTTTTCCGTTTATTTTCCGGGCCGTGTGCCAATTATTCATACGAACGAAGAAACGCTGATATCAAGCCTGTCAAACTGCTCGGAGGACCGCGTTCATTACCCCACGGGCGTTCTCCAACCCCCCGGGGAAAGGTAACAATCCTACTGTGTCAGTCCGGCTGCGTTTTCCTTCGATTGTCAAAGGCACGGTGCTGCGTGGGAAACAATATCCAAGTTCCTCCAGTAGTACAACCACGCGCACTCAACCGGCGTGCCAGCCGTCTCGCGTACCGGAGACCACGTTTAAAATATTTCTTCAACAGATGGACTGATAGCCATCTGACGGCTGCACCGATCCCATCAAGTATCTCCCAAATCTCGAAATCGATTAAATCCAATGCGCTCGTATTTAGTTCATGAATTTATTTTCTTATACAGGTAACACAGAGTCCTGAGTGTGATGTCTGTCAACGCGTTTCGGCAAAACGCCTTCTACTGGACAGTTTGGCTGCTCAGCCAACATCATTTACATACAAATTTTAAGTCCTTCATTTATTTCCATAACACTATAGTGTACTAAAAAAGCGGCGGCCATTTTGAAGCATGCAATGATCATTATTTAAATACAACACTTGATAAAAGAATGAACCTACATTAATGCTAATACTTTCAGAAAAAATTAGAATTAAAAAGTCATAAATATCAAATATAATAGAAAAAAGGCAATAGCTTCCAATAATTCATAATGTTTGGTCATATAAAGACATTACTCAAATGACAGGAAAAGTAACAATATAAATATAAACGAAGGAACTGTAGTATCATATTTTTAAATATTTAGGTTGTCATTCGTTATATATAAATATAATTATTAATAACTAATTAATATCCTGTATTAAAATTCTATTTGACTATATTGTAGTGCTTGAGTATATATCTAATGCCTATATAATCAAATCTGATTCATCTCTATCCTTATCTGTATAACAGGTAATTCTATAGACACATGTAGATAGGTTGTATTCAAGTAAGGCCTCAGCATAAGGTGCAAAGTGCTAAAAATCTATACTAATAAGAAGTGCAAAAGAGCATATAAAGTGCATCAAAGTGTTACAAAACTCCAATTAAAACAACCAGTTCTATTGATTTCTTGGTCCCATATCATATTCCATATATATATATGTATCTCTATATGTAATATTACATATTCTGCATTTGCCAAGTTACAGGGAAGTGAAATTAAACAATCATCATCAATAGCACAGTACAGATCTACATAATAATTCATAAGACCTAATTACACCTAAATTTCATCAAACTATAGTGTGAACTCAGAATAAGGAAAATTACTCAGTCATATCCACTTTACAAATTCTGTCATGGCATGTTCATATGAGTTCATTATGATCTTCTCACCCATCTTCAAAAAGAGAATGTAAATAAAATACTGCTAAATTAGCACTACTATTTTTAGAGTTAGAAAGCATAGGGAGTCTCTTTCTAAAATGAGAATAAAAGCAGTAAACGGTATATTATCATCTAAGATGGACATAGAGCTGAGCATCAAGATTGTGCCCCAAAGGGGATTCGGAACCCAATAGTAAAATCATTTTGGATTCCATTTGTCTGAGCTCAAGCGTTCTGTTGCCAGCTCTGGGATTGTTTTTAATATGTTTGATACCATAAAAGGATAAGGTACTACATTCTCCTTTATGTGCCTCCCAGAAATGTTTGGCCAAAGGATAGGTTTTATCTTGATTTTTTATGGCTCTGAAGTGTTGTAAGAACCTGACTTTTAACTTGTGAATGGTACTTCCAATGACATCCACATTCAATGACATAAATCACAAATTCAGTGTCACATGTAATTCGATCTTTGATCTCGCACTGACGACCATCAAAAGTTTGGTATTTGTATGTATTTTGAGCGTACTTACAGGCCTTGCAATGGCCACATTTCCAAAATCCCAAACTTTTTTGGCTCAACCAAGATGTGTTGGTTTTTGCTGAAAAATAGCTTCTAGTTAGATAATCTCCCAAGGAACGTGCTTTGCGAAATGTTATGGACGGATGAGTTTCTATGTGATCATTAATAATAGGATCGTTCTGTAAAACGTGCCAATTTTTTTGGAGTATAGTTCTTAGTGAGTCATGTTGTTGGTTATACTGAAAGAATATTCTAGGTGCTGAGTGTTGGGAATCATTGCTGGTCACTGTGTTATTAAAAAGTAACTCATCTCTACTTTTATTCCTTACTCTGTATAGTGCATCACTTAAAATTTTTGGAGGATAACCTCTACTTAGAAACCTGTCCACCATTGCCTTAGATTCCAAGTCATATTGGTTCTCATCAGAGCATATTCTGCGAGCCCGCAGTAGCTGGCTGTATGGTATGCTCCATTTAAGTGCATGAGGATGCCCACTATTAGCATGTAATATGGAATTACAGGCCGTGGGCTTTCGATATATAGTTGTCTCAAGATGATTTTTTTCTACTTTTAGTTGGACATCTAAAAAGGAGATAGTATCTCTACTGAAGATAGCATCTAAATAGATGTTAAATTGGTTGTTATTTAGTACATTTATGTATTCCAACAACAGTTGTTCTGTGCCGTCCCAAATAATAAACAAATCATCGATATATCGCACCCACAGTATCACTCTATCCATATAGATGTTATTGCTTTCTGACCATGCCACCTCCTTCTCCCACCAGCCCATATATAAATTGGCATAGGTGGGAGCAAAGGATGCCCCCATAGCTGTCCCTTGTTTTTGTAAAAAGCTTTCATTATCAAAAAGGAACAGATTATGTGTAAGGCAAAATTGTAGCATCGATAGGAGCATATTAGTATGCTCCAGGAATTCAATGGATCGTGTTTGTAGAAAGTACCTACAGGCCTGTAATCCATATTGATGTTTAATGGATGTATATAGAGATGCTACATCCATGGTGACCAGCAAGTAGTCTTTATGCCATGGGATGTCATGTATCTTGGCCAAAAAATCATTGGTGTCACGAAGGTATGAAGGTAGTTCTGTGACAAAGGTACATAAGAACAGGTCCAAATATCGTGAGGTGTTCTCGAGTAATGATTGATTCATACTGACTATTGGTCTACCTGGAGGATGGGTTTTGTTCTTATGAATTTTAGGTAGGAAGTAAATACATGGAATTTTGGGATGGTCAATTTTCAAATACATAAACTCATCATAATCCATCAATTGCTTAGTATACCATTCATTTAGCATATCATGATATGTCCCTTGGTATTGGGGTAAGGGGTTGATCTTTAATTTCTCGTAGTGCTCTCTGTTCATCAATTGCCGATACGCTTCCTTAGTGTAATCAGTTGTGTCCATGACAACAATGTTGCCACCCTTGTCTGAGGGCTTGATGACAATAGAAGAGTTCGACCTCAGTGTATTTAGATCCTGCCAATCTTGTTGCGTAAAGTTAGATCTCGTCTTTCTCGATGTCTTCAAAGAGCCCTTACTACGAAATTTGTCGATGTCATTAATCACTAGCTCATGAAATATGTCTATCAAATTGCCACTGGGTAGTGGGGGATTAAATCTGCTCAACAATTTTAGATTACTTTTATCATGAAGGTTAGTTATAAATCCCATCTGGTTAAGCGTATCTGTACTCTTGTTTGTATCATCGTGTATGGAACATCTAGCTTCATTGCTGTCATGATCTAACTCATTGATAGCTATCAATTCTGAGCTATCAGCAATGTTGAATCCAGAGAGTCCAGCCCTCTGGTTGACGTTGTCTGCCATTCGATTTATATCTTTGTTTGAGAAATGCTTGATGAGACGTAGTTTACAAACAAATTTGTACAGTTCAATACGGGTGTTAACATAGTCCCATTGAATGTTAGGGCAAAAGCTTAATATATATATGTATATACAGGGAGTGCAGAATTATTAGGCAAGTTGTATTTTTGAGGATTAATTTTATTATTGAACAACAACCATGTTCTCAATGAACCCAAAAAACTCATTAATATCAAAGCTGAATATTTTTGGAAGTAGTTTTTAGTTTGTTTTTAGTTTTAGCTATGTTAGGGGGATATCTGTGTGTGCAGGTGACTATTACTGTGCATAATTATTAGGCAACTTAACAAAAAAATATATATACCCATTTCAATTATTTATTATTACCAGTGAAACCAATATAACATCTCAACATTCACAAATATACATTTCTGACATTCAAAAACAAAACAAAAACAAATCAGTGACCAATATAGCCACCTTTCTTTGCAAGGACACTCAAAAGCCTGCCATCCATGGATTCTGTCAGTGTTTTGATCTGTTCACCATCAACATTGCGTGCAGCAGCAACCACAGCCTCCCAGACACTGTTTAGAGAGGTGTACTGTTTTCCCTCCTTGTAAATCTCACATTTGATGATGGACCACAGGTTCTCAATGGGGTTCAGATCAGGTGAACAAGGAGGCCATGTCATTAGATTTCCTTCTTTTATACCCTTTCTTGCCAGCCACGCTGTGGAGTACTTGGACGCGTGTGATAGAGCATTGTCCTGCATGAAAATCATGTTTTTCTTGAAGGATGCAGACTTCTTCCTGTACCACTGCTTGAAGAAGGTGTCTTCCAGGAACTGGCAGTAGGACTGGGAGTTGAGCTTGACTCCATCCTCAACCCGAAAAGGCCCCACAAGCTCATCTTTGATGATACCAGCCCAAACCAGTACTCCACCTCCACCTTGCTGGCGTCTGAGTCGGACTGGGGCTCTCTGCCCTTTACCAATCCAGCCACGGGCCCATCCATCTGGCCCATCAAGACTCACTCTCATTTCATCAGTCCATAAAACCTTAGAAAAATCAGTCTTGAGATATTTATTGGCCCAGTCTTGACGTTTCAGCTTGTGTGTCTTGTTCAGTGGTGGTCGTCTTTCAGCCTTTCTTACCTTGGCCATGTCTCTGAGTATTGCACACCTTGTGCTTTTGGGCACTCCAGTGATGTTGCAGCTCTGAAATATGGCCAAACTGGTGGCAAGTGGCATCGTGGCAGCTGCACGCTTGACTTTTCTCAGTTCATGGGCAGTTATTTTGCGCCTTGGTTTTTCCACACGCTTCTTGCGACCCTGTTGACTATTTTGAATGAAACGCTTGATTGTTCGATGATCACGCTTCAGAAGCTTTGCAATTTTAAGAGTGCTGCATCCCTCTGCAAGATATCTCACTATTTTTGACTTTTCGGAGCCTGTAAAGTCCTTCTTTTGACCCATTTTGCCAAAGGAAAGGAAGTTGCCTAATAATTATGCACACCTGATATAGGGTGTTGATGTCATTAGACCACACCCCTTCTCATTACAGAGATGCACATCACCTAATATGCTTAATTGGTAGTAGGCTTTCGAGCCTATACAGCTTGGAGTAAGACAACATGCATAAAGAGGATGATGTGGTCAAAATACTCATTTGCCTAATAATTCTGCACTCCCTGTATATGCATGATTGCTTTTTTCTTCCCCCTGCCCTGCTCTGTTTAGGTTGGGGGCTTCAAATACCTGCGTATGGGTTCCTCTCTTTATTCAAGAACATTAGCCCTCCCCTTCCAAGTTGTTTCCATGCCTATCCCATTGGGTTTTTTCCTTCCTTGAGATTCTTTCCTCTATGTGTGACCTTGGTTATCTTTTCACCGCTATGTTCTGGCATTTCATGTGTAGGATTCGAGTCCTAGCACTCATGGCTACACAGACTTAGTTATAGTGTAGGATTAGAGTCCTAGCACTCACGGCTACACAGAGTTAGTTATACCTCTTCCTTTTGTCTGCCACTATTCCTCTCTAGCCACATTTTGTTTTGTTGCTTAGCGCTGTAGCCGCTGGTATAGACACATGCATTTGGCCTTGCAGACCCCTGCAGGTCCAGTGTTCGAATCCCACTCTGGGAGTCGAGGTCAACGTTACCTTACCTATAAGGATATTTTATTGTTCGGTCCACATATTGGACTGCTTTCTTTTACTACGGTTTTGTCCCTCCGGGACTCTACCCCTTTTTTCTTGGGCCCTTTCTTTCTGCTGGACTAATCATTGCCATTATTCGGCTCTTCTATGGTTGGCGTTTTCTCCTGTGGTGGATTTCTGCCTGGTGTTGACCTTGTTTCATTTACCGCAAGGTTTCTGTTGTTTCCCGTCAGCAGGTTGGTCTATCAGCATCTTTTAGGTTTTAGTCCGCTAGCACTGATTTCCTTCTTGGCCGGCATTTTTCTTCCTTGAGAGGTGTGATTTTTTTTTTCCCTCTCTCCCTTTTTTTTATTTTGCTACTGTGTTGCTGTTGTTCGCCCCATTTTCTTTCTCTATTTCCATATACTATGTATCTATATATGTGTATCTAATATATATGCCTCATAGGTCTATGTCTTTATATTTGTATCTATATATGTGTCTAGCTAGGCTCTATACATTTCTATAAATTCCTTTTGCACGAGGAAAAACCCAGAGAGAGCAAATCTCATAGGCAAAACACCCATAAGCAGAGACAACAGAAAACCAGGTATCAGACCCAAACAGGGTATGCAACACCTGCAGACATAGGAACACCACATTGGGTGCTAGGCAGTTTGAACATAATAATAAGAAAAGGCACCTGCAGCAAGCAGGAACACCACACTGGGTGTCATACTGGGAGCAAAGAAGCACTCTGCCCCTAGAGGTGGACAAAAAAGCAACTGGGGAAGAAAAACTGCCTGTGAACAAAGGAAGGAACCAATACAGAGTGAGACCCTATACTACTTATCCCTAAATCGGCGTAAAGCTGAGTCGGCATGTGCACCAAAAAGAGAGGTGCCATCAAAAGGCATGTCAAGTAAAGCTGCTTGCACAGCCTTCAAAAAATTGGAGGGACTCAACTATGACCGCCGACGCAGAGCCACTGAAGAATCCACAGCCCTTCCAACAGAATCTGTGGTATCCATTCCACATTGGATACCAAGCTTGGAAGCATGGTGACCATCCCGTACGAAGGGAACTAGAATATCCCAAGCCTCCTCAGGGAGAGAAGGCTAAATGCGCTCTACTGAGTCCCAAAAGAGGTGGAAGAAACGAGCAAGGACACAAGAAGTGTTGATGGAATGCAGGGCAGAGCTAGATGATGCAAAAATACGCCTACTAGAAGCATCAAGCTGCCTGGCCTCTCACGCTGGAGGGAAATGAGTAAGACTCTGTGCAGCCAAAGTCGCTTGCACCACAAAGCTTTGAGTATTCTGATGCCGACGGAGGCAAGATGGATCCTCAGGGGGGCTGGTCTATGTCTGTGAAAGTTCCACAAGGGGTCCAGGCACCTAAGAGGATATTGTAAAGAGTCTCAAAATAAGGAAGGACAGGCTCTACTGAAGACTGGTCAGGATGTAGGACATCAAGTAAAGGGTCCGTTAACAATTGAACAGTAGAAAGTTGTAAGTTCAACACCTCTGAAACGTGCTTTAACATATCTGCTAGAGCAGAACTTGCCTCAGTAGCCAACTCAGGGAGCGAGAGGACGCTGGAGAGGAGTCCAGGCCACTAGTGTTGCCCAATTCAAACAACCAATCAGATTGTGTGTTTGGAATGCTGTTGCAAGGAGGAGGTTGATAACCCAAACCATGCCCCTCCGATTGGTGAACTGGAGGGTGGGCTCCAGAAGATATAGGGCAAGAATCAGAGATAGCCGACACCACCGGCACCGCTCCCGGCGTAGGGATTGATGTCCACTGACGTTGTGAGGGTGAGACCTCGACATCGGAAGGTGTGTCGGTCTACTTCAGTGAGACGAGAATCGGAGTGTGAAGTGAAGTCGACAGCACCACCACTGGGGTCGGTAAAGCAGAACTCAACGTCGACAAAGGAGCCGGCAGAGAAGAGTAAGGCGCTCCAGGGGAAGGCCCAAAAATGGTGTGCAGGCATGTGTAATAGTCTCACATCTGGGCATAAGTCGCCCCAGCGACAGGAAAAACCAGGAGTCACAGGGCAGACTACTGCAGAACTCATCCTCAGAAGAACGAGAAAAGCGTGTGGAGGCGGTGAAGCCGGAGGATGGCGCGACTTCAACCGCGGATGATACTTACCTTGAGGTGTCGATGGAGCCACACACAAACGATACCTGGAGCGTTGGCACTGATGGGCCTTGGATGGAGAAGGACTCCGACACCTACGGTAGCCCTGGAATGACTGACAACCGCACCAATAACTGTACCGCCAGGAGTTTCATCTGCAGTTCCCCCAATGCTTTTGGCTTCAAATGTTGACAGGCATCGCAGTTCTCAGAGTCATGGTGGGTGTCTTAGCATCACATACAGACAAAATGGGCTCAGTGATCGACATCTGTTGAGCACAGGACCCACAAGGCTTGAAGCCAGAAAAACTATTTTCATGTCTGTATTCACTTCTAAATATGGGCAAATACAGAAATAGGTTTGTCAGTCATGCATGCTAGGTAGGGGAGTTAAAAAAAAAAAAAAAAAAGCAATTTCCTACTCATGTCCAAATAACTGCAGTGTACGGCTGCTTACGTTGCTCTACAATACAAATGATTTCTGATGACTATAATGCACTGTAAATGACAAACTCGTTAGTGGGGCAAAAGCAGAAGGAGCCATATGCTTTTGGTATCATGTCTCCACACCCACTGTTTCAGCGTTGCAGGTGAAGTAGAGAAGTTGTGGTGTCAGGGGACGTTGGTTGCTCAGTGATGGAAGACTGTGGCATGGTCACACAGTGAAGGCGAGGTGGGCATCTTAGTATCTGGTGCCCCAGCTCATCAACTAGTCTGGTGCTCTCTGTGGATCCATGGGAGGATAAGGATTAGATTAAGTGATGGAGCTGTTTGGGTCTCCATGAAGAGCCACAGACAAGGAAAGGGCATGGGGTACTTCAAGGATTAAGAGGAGCCTATAATAAAATAAGGTTCTGGGTCAGTACCAGGCTGGTGGGGTGTTATAGGGTCCAGGGATCTGTGCACCTGAGTACACCTCTGCCACCAGGAGTGCCCCAAACAGATTGAACAAGTAGCTGAAACTTGGACTGCCTTTCTGACCTCAGCAACAACATGGGGAAAACAAAACGGAGAGAAAGGAAAAGGAAACTAATGGACAAGATAACTGAGGAGCCTAGAGATCTATGCAAAGCCCATTACAGCACATGTGGGAATGGAGGAGGGAGCAGCTGGGGGGGAAAGAAGCTCTCAGGCACAGGGGAATTATGAGGAGTATGGCCTCCACCATGGGGAGAGTGTTAAATAATTGATAAAACCATATTCTAACCCTAAAAGCGGAGATGCAATGGGTCTAAGACACACAAGGGAATATTGAAGGAGGGATCAAGCTTGAGGAGAGTTCCAGAGGATGCAGGGATATTTTTTGCAAAGGCCTGGGAAAGAAGCAACGTTGCTGGAAGAGGCTTTCAGGAATCATATAAAGCTAATCTGCCTGTTTTATCCCCTTCGTTGTATGGGATAAGGGGTGACCTGTTGATGCAGCCTACACCACATCACATGGGGCATTCAGGAATGGTAGTGATGTTAGAGGCTACTCCGATGCAGCAGTGTGGAAATGCAGGCAGATCCTTAATGATGGCTGCGCCAGGTGCACTCATTCAAGGTGAACACTTGTGGGGCCCTCAATATGACAAACAAAAGGCTAGTAATTTGGAGCAGTCCACGGGAAGATTCACCAGGAAGTTGTAACAAACTGGCTGACTCTTCAGTTGAGAGTTCTTCCTGAAAAACAGCAGACATGACTTTATAGTAACATCAAGGACTGGCTAATTTTTAGTTCAGTAGGAGCCAAAGATTTACCATGTCCAAATTAACAGTAAACTCAGAAATAATCCTAAATCTGTGAATCTTTAAAACAGTAATATCTTTGAGAGTTCTCATAATGAGGAAAACAATTTTCCTCTGAAAATCTATTGAATTTCACAACTAAGCACCAGTAGAAGTGGAAAAGGTGGGAAGAAAATGACGCAAGAAAACAGGAATATGACAACATGAATAATCATGACAAGAAGAATAAAAGATGCACAAAGAACGAAAAGGAGATGGAGAAGACATATTATGACCTATGTAAATGTATAGGCTCCTCTGTAAAGTAAGGGGCAGATGCAGAGTGCAAGTACTGGGGTAAGATTAATCGGATAGAAGCAGCAATTGAGATCCTATGGCACAGGTAGAAAGATGTTGGTAAGTAGAGCTAGAGGCATTAGAGTAAAGGCACTGGTAGAAGTGCTAGGAAAAAGGTAGGGGGTCGATGTAAGACTTAGGAACTAGTGGAAGTACTTGGACATAAGAGTTAGCAGTAAAAATATACATGCAAAGGTAAGGTTATTAGATTATAGGGTAGTGGCTGACATGTTGTGTGGTGTGAGGCAGTAGGTTTAAGTAGTCGAGGGATTCCATTTATTTAAAAAATAAACTCCACACCAATCCAAAGGGTGTGTTTAATTAAAAAAAAAAAAAAAACATTATGTACATGTGTATTTTATATATATATACATATATACACATATACATACACATTCTCGTGGCGGTTGCCACTAGGTAGTTATTGTTAGGACTCATGTTTCCATAGAGAAAGCGACTTGCCTACATCATTGGCACCATTTGCCGAATCTTAAAAAAAAATTCATAAAAAAGTGTGCCAGTGATTCTTGTTGCACATGAAAAGTTTCGGGTGATTCGGCAAGTGGGGGGCTGAGGAAAAAAAAAAAAAAAGGTGGGGAGCTCAAAAAATTTGCGTTTCCCATGATAATTCCCATAGGAGTTTTTAACATGGCTACAGCCCAACCAGCTAGACGGAATTACACCAAATTTGGCTGAAATCTAGCTTTTGGTAAACAGATTAAGCTTTCAGTTATTTGGTGTAAATACGTTCAGTAGTTCTTGAGATATTAAACGGAAAATAATTTGAATATCTTGGGCCGCGGATCCTCCCCAACAACTTAGCGAATAATAAGAACTTGTACACGGAGCTGCAGAGCTCTGACTGGCTGCCAACACTTCGAACCAGGAAATGTTTGCAGTCATCTTGGAACTCGGATTCAGCTGAGTCTCAGAAAAAAAGAGAAAAAGAAAAAGGGACCAGGGTAGAAACAGCCTGATCCTTTAGCTTTGGTGCTGGGGTCCCAGAGACACCCTGGCAGGGCTAAAAACAGTTTTGTAAAAACAAAAGTTGCCTCCCTTTCACAAGATGGCAAATTTGTAGGGAAAATGTAATTTAAAAAAAAAAAGCGTGGACTCCCACACTTGTTTATAAGAAGCCCCCTGGTGGGCCAGATCCCGGGGCATTTTGAAATCCGGTTGGGCTCCAGGGGGTTCCCCCAGCAGCCCTGCAGACCGCCACCTCCATGGAACGGAGTCGTAATCCCCTGTGTAGTGCTGCTTGCAGCGCTGCTCTGGTGGATTAGGACCACCAGCACCGCCACACTGTCGTGTCGACGAAAAGTGGCAGTGCTGGTGGGCCAACCGTGGCGCTACTACTGAGGTCGTAATGTGGCGGTCAGACCGCCGCATTGGCGGCAGTCCGAGCCACCACAACTCTGGCAGTCATCGGACCGCCAGGGTTGTAATAAGGCCTTTAAGTGTGGAACTGTCCATAAATCTAAACATTTCCAGCAGAGGTGCTTCAAGTAATCAAACAGATTGTGGGAGTAACAGTGGGGCAATCACCAGATGTTTTGCTGGGGTGTGTTGAAGAAATTCCCAAGGGGGTACACAAGCTCATGGTCAAACTCTTATTACTGATTAAGAAAGAAATCACTCTTCACTGTATCTGTGGCCCGAAACCAACAGTAGGTAAATGGCTTAAAGCGCTGCCACATGCAACATAAACGTAGAAACATTCGGTGAAATGCTGCCAACAAAAGCTATTCCGTGAGACATCTGCGAGCCATACCATGCCTATTTAGCTGAAGAGGCTGCAGGGCATTAAGCGAGCATGTAACACTAGGGAAATTGTGATAATCGGGATTTCGGCCTCGTTAAATGTGTTTTCTAGCATATATATTTATTGATGATTCTACATAGGACACATCTGGAAGAGAGAATGTATTAATGACAGAAGCGCCTGCAAAATATTATAGACGTTTTATATTGCAAATGTCCCATGATGTTAGCACAATTAGGCAATATACTGTAACAAACAACACCTGGGATGTATGCCTTTTGTTAATTCGTTGATAAAACTTAAATAAAAAAAAGATCACCTCTTCAGCAGTTGCAAGATCATTGAAAAGAAATAAGCAAAGAAGGAAAAGAAACCTGTAAGTACAAAACAGGCAACTCAAAAAAATATATTAAATACATGTCTGCTTGCTCACTGCTTTTGTTCTGCCGCTTCAAATTAAATAAAGTTGATTATAAAAAAAAAAGTCTGCTAAAAAAAAAAAATCAACAAGGTGAACTCTTCACGAAATATTTAACGGTAACTAGTTAAATGGTATAGTATTTACATTCCATACCTGCCAATATTCCACGACTGGCGAGCACCATGATAGCAGTTAAACCAACACTGAAAATCACACTTTGTCCAAAGTTCAACATAGCCAAGGTTGAGGTAGTTTTGAGGGAGGCATTTTCATACGTCTTCAAATAGCCATCATATTTCTCTGCTTCAAATTGTTCGTTATTAAAATACTGTGGAAAAAACAATATCACACTAACAAATATGCTTGTTAAAGTATACACCAAATGTATACGTTCAACTTATCAGTGAACGTATTCACTCATGCACATCCAATTACACTTTGGTATCTTTTTAAACTAGTAAACGATACATACAACACATAAGGAATGCACCATTTGAAGCTACGTTCGGAGACTTTCAATATCATATCTGCATTTAGTAAACTAAAATCAAATAGATTATAGTGAGAAGGACCAGAGAGAAAGAGGCACAGTGCTCCAAAGATGCTTGAGCACAACACGGAACAAAGAAAATCAGCAGGTAAAGCTACATACACGTGCCAGAACGAGGACTATATACAAAGAATCAAAATATAAATGTGAATCATGGGACCAATAAACAGCGATCTCGGTCCACTTGTTCTTGTTTCGACCATGCCTGATGGACAATTTAATGGGCCACTACCAGGGCAAGAGAAGTTCAATACATAATGGAGCATAGCATATGTAAAAAGTGGTTATTGGCAGTTGTCCTTTAATACCACTCCTGGATAAATCTCATCGGAATGATCCAATTTTTATTACATTGATCTTCCCCAACATGCAACTAATTAAAGGTCTGTCCAATGTTTTACAGCAGACCCATGTAAATTCCGAGGGTCCCATCTCTATCAATCAAGGAAGCAATATTGCAGCTATCCAAATGTTTTAATGCAGCATTTAAATAAATACGTTTTAAAAATGATGAATATTTGATAAATGATTTTGTCAACTTCAGTCCCACTCAGGATATCCTAAAAACTTAAATACACTCAATAATACACAATGAGATGTGCCAAACCATCTAACAACACGATCTCTGACTAAGGAGTGTCACAGCAGGACATGATACCAATTCTTTGGCATTTGATGACCTTTAAAAAAGCTAAATAGCTCCAGTGGGACAAAAGTACAGAGTATGAGAAAACAGGTCCTCACAATCTAACTCCCAAATACCATCAACCTTGAATGTAATCTGTGTTTCTCCAACATTAATGTCTTTCATAGGTTAAATAATTGACTTATTCCCCATTTTAGCCTGGGAAATAACAGTATATTAGTACATCCGCTGTGTAAGGAATTGCATTCATGCATACACAGTAGTACTTAAAGCTCCATTTCTAGTCCTTCACTCCAGCCAATGATGTGCATGTGCTCTGAGCTCCGGTTACCCCAGATGTTCCAGTATTTTCAATGGTGCAAGCAACAGAAATAAAGAGCATTTTAAAAATAGGAGGACAGTCACCTGTGATTTTGTAAAAGATACCAATGTTGGAGAACTGTAGTTACTTAGACTTCCACAGTATTATAAAGAGTCTCACACAGATTACTATCTAGCAATGCACTGTTTGGAATTCGCTGGGCATTGTTCTTTATTTAAGCAATGAAAAATTGGTTCTTTGTATTACAGGCTTTTACCCTGCCCAGTTAGGTCAGATCTGGTTTTATAAAAGGTCAGCCAAGAGACACATTCTAAAGTGATGTCCATATATACACCAACATTTTAAGTATTTAACTTTCCAAACTCTTCAAATAGGTTTGGTTTTCTAGATGGTCCTTTGGGAGACTTGTGCATGAACTCCAATGTGTGCTCATGGTGTATTATGTCCAGCACACACCCCTCTGATGTGCTGTGTCTTCACTCCTGTAGATAGCCTATCACCATTGAAGTAGAGAAACTGGAAACAGCAGGAAAGATGGAGTCACTCACTGTAATGCTGTCTTGAAACCAGAACTTATAGCATCTTCTCCATTTGGAAGTCAGGAGGGTCTACTGCTAGTCTCAAGCTATAGAGCCAACTACAGTGTTCTTTAACTACCAAGGATTTACTCAACTCCCACTGTGGGTTGACTGCAGTGGTCCCATTGAGTTATGATTAGGATGCCCTTCTCAACTACAGCACGGCTAAGAATCAATTTGAATATTTTGTATTACATCATCCACAGGCTTACAAAACTGCATGTGCTCATAATGTAGCATGATTCGTGTTTTTGCTTGCACTACTGGAAGGAAGGATGTGCCTTTTCTGGCAGCACTGGGTAATCTGCAGATGCCAGAGGCAAAGCTACCTATGGCAGTATCAATCACCGTTGTGGAAGCTAAGTAAAGAGCGTACCGTAGGAGTTTTGAATGTGACTAAAGAGATCTGCTGGTGCTTGGCAATAGATAAACAAAGTGAGTAGGTAGGCAAGATGGTAGTCTTGGCCTACCCCTCTACATCCTCACCTTGAAGTATGAGTAGAGGCTAACGCTGGTTGTGGTCAATGTAGCTTTCGGCGAGGTCTTTGCTAAAGTAATTGACTAGGTTAGAGGCAGCACCTATCTTGCCTTATTGGTGTTTGGTGGACGTGGGTGCTGGTCATGTGTGAAGTGGTAGAGGATGAGGGGTCTTCATCTACTGTACTGAAGAGGTCATTTGTAAAATCTCCCCGTGTCCTTCAGTTTTTGAGACACGAGAAAGCAATGCATGCAAACCTCGTGAGAATCCTAGTAAAGTTAGTAGAGGCCACATACACTGTAGGGCAGAAAATACATTTCTATTCTTATGTAGTGAATGAGCCTTAGTATTTGACAATGTAGAAGTTAATGTGTGCTGCAGCTAAACATGGCTAGGTCCAGGAGAAACGCAACATAAATATAAGGTAAAAAAGCTCAGCTGTGCCGCAAAGGCTGCCAGTTAAAGTCTTGTTTAAGAAAATGAAGGAAGTAAGCACTGCACTCCAGGGACTCTTCATAGGGGCAAAAACAAGTTTCAGTGCACAACTGGATGTACAGCACACATGAGTATGGGTTCACTGATAATTTTAAAATAAAAACTAGAAGAAATGATACAGATTTTTGCCATATCAAAAAGGGGTTTAGATCAATTGTTTGCAACTTCTGGTGGCATGTGAATGTATGTGGAGCTTTATGGAAATGAAACAACAGACTAGATTAAGGTTGAATGATTTGATTCATGTATTACAGTGTGGTTCTCTTTGTGCTGACAGTTCCATATGCCTACACTAGAACAACAACTGCACGTAATGCTGCATACGTATTCTACTAAGGATAGTGAGTCTCAGTATAAGAAGCATGCTTTCTGAAGACTTAGGGGCCTATAGTGACTGAAGCCTCTTTCCTCTGCCCAAGGCAGAGGGGATAGGGAGTTCAATGTAGCTCTATGAAACCATTATTTCAAATGTAATTTCACATTTAATACCCCCTTGGAAACCTAATAATGAGGTTTTGTGACCTTCTTAGATCAGGCATTTTTCTATGCACATCCTTGCCTTTTTTCCAACCTCGCCTTGAGGGCCATGTCCCTACATCTTGTCATCTCCGATTATGTGACTCCTATGTTTAATGCTGTTGTTCCTAATCTGATCCAGAATTATTATCAAACATAAATAATTCAGTAATTATACAAATGAGATTCCCTTGGATATGAATGTCAGTCACTTACACACTGCCAACTCCTCCCATTCCATACCTGCCCATTCACAAGCATCTTTAGAGCTTTGTGTAACTCTAGTGTTTCCAATAGTCAATGTTGGCAATAAACACTAACACTTCCAATCTTTGCTGTGCCAAGGGTTCCTAGTCTTGTTAAGAAGTATGCTCCTAACAGTACTAGCCCTGCCCATAGACTCCTTTTCCTTCTGTCTTTCACCCACTAGTGCCTCTTCTAGTCAGATTATTACAGTTTTGTACATATCGACCTGACAGAAACCCCATTGCCACTTCCTAGAAGTTGGTAAAACACATAAAAAATATGCTACTAATTATGCTACCAATCAGCTCCAGGTCTGCCAGGCTCCTGCCATAATTTTCACCATTTCTTCAAACTTTCCTCATCTTGGGCCAGATGTACAACGGTGTTTTGTGGACATTTGTTTGAACAGGTCTGGCAGCGTCTCCATAGCCACGAGAGGTGCTGCCAAGTGAAGGGGCAGCTATGTGGCTGGACATTCACATCCTTCTGCGGTTGAACCTGATAACCTATGCATCAAAGTAAACGATCCTCCTTGGCTGCAACTTGAAAGTTGTACTCAGCAAGATGTAATCTAATTAAACTAATGCGCTCATATATCTGTAACAGTTCTGTATATATCTGTAACCAGCTTCGGACACCAGACCCAACCAAACACCACCGAACCCGCACCCCCGGCCATCACCCTCAACACCTGGACCCACATCAACACGGAAGAAACCAAATCCATCATGAACTCTATCCACTCCGGCGCCCCTTCGGACCCTTGCCCGCACTTCATCTTTAACAAAGCCGACGACATCATCGCCCGCACCTCCAGACCGTCATCAACTCTTCTTTTTCTTCTGCTACCTTCCCAGAATGCTGGAAACACGCCGAAGTCAACGCCCTACTAAAGAAACCTACGGCTGACCCGAGCGACCTGAAAAACTTCCGCCCCATCTCTCTTCTGCCTTTCCCAGCCAAAGTAATAGAGAAGACCGTCAACAAACAGCTGACCACCTTCCTGGAAGACAACAACCTACTCGACCCCTCACAAACCGGATTCCGAACCAACCAGAGCACTGAAACCGCCCTCATCTCAGTCACAGACGACATCAGAACCCTGATGGACAACGGTGAAACAGTCGCCCTCATTCTCCTCGACCTCTCGGCTGCCTTTGACACCGTCTGTCACCGCACCCTAATCACCCGCCTCCGCTCCACCGGGATCCAAGGCCAGGCCCTGGACTGGATCGCCTCCTTCCTCGCAAACCGTTCACAAAGAGTTTACCTCCCTCCGTTTCGCTCAGAACCCACCAAGATCATCTGCGGCGTACCTCAAGGCTCATCACTCAGCCCGACACTCTTCAATGTCTACATGAGCCCCCTCGTCAACATCGTACGCAAGCACGACATCATCATCACCTCCTACGCCGACGACACCCAACTTATACTCTCCCTCACCAAGGACCCCGCCAGCGCCAAGACCAACCTACAAGAGGGTATGAAGGACGTCGCAGATTGGATGAGGCTCAGCCGCCTAAAGCTGAACTCTGAAAAAACGGAAGTCCTCATCCTCGGCAACACCCCGTCCGCCTGGGACGACTCCTGGTGGCCCACGGCCCTCGGCACCGCACCGACCCACACAGACCACGCCCGCAACCTCGGCTTCATCTTGGACCCTCTTCTCACCATGACTAAGCAAGTCAACGCTGTGTCCTCCGCCTGCTTCCTCACCCTCCGCATGCTCCGTAAGATCTTCCGCTGGATCCCCGCCGACACCAGAAAAACCGTGACCCACGCCCTCGTCACGAGCCGCCTGGACTACGGCAACACCCTCTACGCCGGGACCACAGCCAAACTCCAAAATCGCCTGCAACGCATTCAAAACGCCTCGGCCCGCCTCATCCTAGACGTACCTGGCAGCAGCCACATCTCCGCACACCTGAGACACCTGCATTGGCTCCCAGTCAGCAAAAGGATCACCTTCCGACTTCTCACCCACGCACACAAAGCCCTCCACGACAAGGGACCGGAATACCTCAACAGACGCCTCAGCTTCTACGTCCCCACCCGCCACCTGCGCTCCTCTGGCCTCGCACTTGCTGCTGTCCCTCGCATCCGCCGCTCCACGGCAGGTGGGAGATCTTTCTCCTTCCTGGCGGCCAAGACCTGGAACTCCCTCCCCACCAGCCTCAGGACCACCCAGGACCACTCCACTTTCCGGAGACTCCTAAAGACCTGGCTGTTCGAGCAGCGTTAACCCCCCCCCTTTTTTCCCCTAGCGCCTTGAGACCCGCACGGGTGAGTAGCGCGCTTTATAAATGTTAATGATTTGATTTGATTAGTAAAGCACTCTGACACTTATGGACCTGGCTATAACTACAAATAAAATGAAAATATAAAGAGTAAAACATTTCTATTGTTAAGTATTCCGCTGTTCAGAGCGCTTGGCACAACAGAAGCGGGGAATGTGGACTGGTGGTCAGCACTCTGCATGTCAATTTGACCAGAGGACCAGACCACCTCAGGAGCTTCAGTGCACTGAAGCTCTATCCTCAAGAAGACACACGTGTGGTTCCTCCTCTGTTATTGGCAGCCCTAATCCATTTACCCCAAGGCACTCAACCAACGACCACGGCAGACAACATATTACAATGTATTGTCCCGAGGTCAAACAAAGGTTTCTTCTTGCTTCACATTAACTGAGAATAATCAGGCCTCAAGTGCCAGCATCAGCTGACAGGGTGCTGTGTCCTTAAGGAAGGCTGCAATACATCTGCATTCAGTGAAGGCTCTACTGAATGATATGAAGTCTCAGCAAGGAGTGGTTCTTGTGTAGACACCACAGCACATAGATATGGCATTACGATAAATGTACGGAGATGGACTCAACCCACACAACAAAGGTCACCCAGGTCTGACCTCAGTGCATCATAGGTTGCTGTATAATCCTCCAGGCATGCACACTGCCTTTTATTGACATTTATAAACGATATGTCATTCATGAAGTTTTATCCTTTCAGATGTGATCCAACAGAAAAATAATCTCCAAAGTCCAGTCCTTCTTCCTACCAAGGAAACTGGGATGCACTCAGAGTCACCCAATGAGAGAAGACACTGTCCGCCATCTCTCCCTCTTCAGGTTATTGGTGTCATGGCAATCCAAGCACTAGGAGGGTACACATAGCGCTTCCACCATGAAGAATAAAATTGAGCAAGAAGCAAACAACTGAAAATGTACAATGAGGTACAAGAAAACTAACTCAAAAGGCACGTATCAATCTCACACATAAACACTTCTGGAAGAAGCTCAATAAACCTCCAGTTCTCCTCTTTCTGGTTCCCCACTGTATTATGACCTTTAATTTCTCCATTTTACATTTCATCTGCTACATCGCAACTGCATCCAGCCAATTTACACAAGTCCAATAATTTATGGTCATTAGAGTTATTGATTGGGTCATATGTCCTTAGCTTTTGCATCAATGCATTTTACCCTATTTGGAACTTCTCAGAGAAGAGGATCATTGCTAGTTTGAAAGCAGTAACATTTTCACGCACAATGCTCGAGTTAAGCCTCCCTCCCCCAGCGTGACAAAAGCAGCTCCATAAAATCCAGGCCACGTGAGCAGTAAGCAATGCCAGTTACGTGATTCTCCACAGAGCACTTCCGCTTTTTCATGGTGGAAATGGGACAAGGACACCCCACGTGTTGCCAATCTCTCTGCACTCAATCGCTGCCATTTCCAGAAGCCATTACAGTGGCTTCTTAAATGAAGGACGCTTGAAGGTCATGAGATGAACGTCAGTTTAAAGTGGGCTTGTAGGAATGAAAATTAATTGAATTACTGCTAACAACAAAGTCAACCTGTCTATTGAATCTACACACAAAGAGAGAGATCTTGACAGCTGACGGGGTTACGTGTACTGACACATTTCCAATGCACAGTTACCGTGCTTCACTGACAGTGCTGGGCCAATAACTACCGGTGTAGTAGCGCTGCACCAGACGCAGCTACAGTACCTCTTCCATTGGATCTCAAAACATAAGTTAGACCAGGGCGTTACTGGCAAAAGCAGAATTCCACTTGTCAGATATCAATGTACTTCAGGTCATGTTCTACTTGTGTAAAAAGTGCCGTCTTTTTCCAGGGCTCACTACATGCACCTAACAATGGTTGCATCAGAACTTATCAGTTCTTCAATGTGGTCAACTGTGAGCAACAAACCAGCATGAAAAAGAAGGGGACAGACAAAGCACAATGAGGAATAGCAAAAAATGGTTTCTGTGAAGGAGAAGTAGGTTTTAAACAGGATGGGTCTTCTGCTACTTCCTCAACAAGGAGATCGCTTTCAATGCTTTTGATCCAGGTTGACACACCCTTTCTGGACACTGGGGATGAGAATAGTTGCCAAACTGAAACAGACTTTCGCGGTAACCAGCTCCCATGGAAGGTTTGCACTGAAATAAATCAGGTACTTATTCTAAGCCAATCTGTAAGCAGTTCAGGCCATCTTTAAATATATGAGGGTTGTAACGGAGTCAAAATGTGAATTTGATTGTAACTGTATTAGGTCCAAGATTTCAAAGTGAAGTTGACCCAGTAGCACAAACTTGGAAAACTTTCCTGGAGTAAGAATTAGTTACCTTTTACAATCATGGGGAATGAATTAGGTTTCTCTTTGCAGTGGAAGCTTGGACCATCAAACTCTCAGGAGTAGGATGCACAGTAAGGAAATCAGGGTCACTCCTCTTAGTATGTGCTGGCAAAAGACGCCGGAGCAAGTTCCCTAAACTAGCAGAGAACGCAAGCTTGTTCGATGATGGTCTGCCTTCGGGACAACATTCTCACAAAAGAAGCACTTTATAAAGCCTGATAACACTGCACCCGCACCAAAAGTAGTTAATACCAAATCTATTTTAACAAAAAAAACAAGCGGCAAAAAAATTAACAATGAAATAAATGAAAAGTAAGTTCATAATTCAAAATGAATGGAAAGGTACAGCTCATATTGCAGTTCTGTAACTGACATAGGGGATGCAGCAGATTGGAGCCAGGGCTGTGCAATTCATACTTGTGTACCAAAGCTTTAGGAAGTTTTCATTTCTTCATATACATTGCAGGAGCCTCTGTGGGTTGGCAACATAATTGGGCTAAGCTACCTACGACAGGTCAAAGTCATAGGATTCAAAATGCCAAAATATTTCACAAGACAAATACCGCCTCTAGCCAGAAAGCAGTGGCTGTGAGGGCACTTCACAACTTTCTCATAAACTGCTAGCAAGTATTTAATATCGAGAGATACACCCCTCCCCTCATCTTTCTTTCCAAACGGCACGACTAGCTTAGAGCTAAGCCATACTTTGCTCCACCTACCCAGAACACTACGTTAATTCGACTTTTCCTTCTTTAAGGATAAAAGGTCTGCAATCAAGACAATGCTAGCACAGGAAATCAAATCATTTAAGTAAGTGAAGCGCAAGACTTTAACAGTCAGTGAATGCCCAATAATTCTAGTTTTAAGGCTTTGTTCACGATTACTTGAAATACATCCATTTAATTTATTCTGATCTACAGGGGAAGGGACAAGTGTTGTATAACAGTAACTGTGGCAAAACACTCAAAGTAACTCACCTTCACCGTTTCATAATTCAGCAAAGAATCTATAGCAGCATTCCCAGCCTCATTGTCCGCTTTGTTCATTTCAATTCTGAACCTAGTCCTGCAAAACAGTTCATTTACGGTAAATACATTCATTCTAGTATCAGTTTTTTTTTTTTTTAGAAATAGCTCTACAAGATTATTATTATTAGGATATACTTGACCTCCACTGGGTGACTCCTATCGTGAAGGCCGTGTACGTTCCAAGTGTCCCCAAGGATACTAACGCAAAATTGGCACCACATTTGTAATACTAGGAGAATAAGAAGAAAAAAATGTAATAAAATAAAATGTTTACTTTGATTCTGGTAACATCTAAGAACAGACATGCTATGAACATCTTGTTTCTTTACAAAATTATTTAATGAATTGTTGCCATTGTGGCCTGATTGTAAGAAGCAGGAAACAAAGGGAAATGTTACCTGTACAATTTTATTGTCCCGATTCACAAAGCTATTTCCATTTGTAAATCTGCATCACCAGAGCAAATGGCAAGGCTTAAGAGTGTAACGTATGCACATGTAAATACTTTTAATTGTGATTATGATTATCCATTCTACTCATGTAATATTCCACAGGACTTATTCCCACACAAGAAGATGCTTCAAGTTGTGCGTGCCTTGAAAGTTTGTGAATGCCCACAAATATGTCAGCTTGCAGGCATTCACAAACCCATTTCCACACTGGTAACATCAGACATTTTTGTTCCTGCCAAGGACTGGAGTAAATCCCTTTCCAAAGTAGGAAGCGTACACCCCAAACTTTGTTGCTGTGTAGGAGAAGGGGTTTCTCCAAAGAGAAAAAGATACATTTTCTCGGTGGACAGAGGAAAAAATGAAAAATAGTTGCACATAGGCGAGCTCTAGAGGGCCGCTCAGCACAGTATCCTGGCCTGAGAGCTCCTGAATGAGTCCTGACCAGGGGGTGGGGATGCTCCGTCTACTTTGCAGGGCAGGTTTTGTTACGCCACTGCAGTGGCTTCTACCAGTGAAGAATTCAACCTTATGTTTTGGGGTGTGTATTTTAATAAATGTTCCTTCATAAACCTACTTGTCCTGTAAACAAAATCTACTTGTCCTTTTGGTGCTATGTAGAGCGGCAACAAATTATAGCAGGAATCACATTATATAAGAACTCTGATAATAGCCTCTCTTACTATGACAAGACTAATACTATTGTAGGTCTTGAATACTAGCAATTTCCTTACTTTGCCACCTTTCTGCAGATCTACATACTTGGTCTGGAGGTAGTGAAAAACAAAGGTTCCAGGGCTGGAATGTCCTTTTGAGTCTGTGCAAACCTACGAACTTGCATGCTAAGCTTTTCACATACTGGAAAAGGTTGGATATTTACTCTTGACAAGGGCAGAAATAAAACTTCTTCAAGGGTTGGGGAAAAAGTGGTTGGAGGGAAAGGGAACCTGTAAGCACTCAACATATTTTTGAATGAGCAAATCTACACATGCCTCTTTGCTCATGCTAAAATACAGTTCACAAATATTATTGAGAAGTATGATTTCCTGGTCTACTTCTGTAAATTCTTGCGAATTAACGAAATATGTAAATTTGCACTAATGCAAACACATTTACTATGGGTGCACAATTTTGACTTTCTTTAACAATTGGTCTCCTAATTAGGTCTGGCATTAACCAAGACCTTTTGTTTTTATTAAAATTCTATCTCTCACTCTATACATTTGTTGGCTGTCTTCATATTGATTGATAGGAATCAGCTCTTTTACAAGGAGCGTATCAGCACACAAAGCAGTTTTGTTCAGTGCCAGCAACTACTGTGGCAATGTGTGCTTTTTGAGACCAAAAAATATTTTTGCCTTTTGCCAATGTTTGTTACAAGGGTGAAGGCCTGCAGCTCCCACAACAATAAAGTTTTACAAAAGTCATGTCAAGATGAGACATGCATTGACAAAACCAAAAGACTGGCCACCGATGTCAGAGCTATTGGCTTTACCAATGCTTGTTTATTTTCATGTTTGCCATAATTCACTAATTTTCCATTACAAATATTTCTGGAAATAGTAGCATGCATCAAGTCATTTTACTGAATGATGCTTCAAAGAATAGTACCTAAATTTCACAGTAATTTAGCAAAACGTTTTTTTACTTAGTTGCATTTTTTTTAGAACATTTTTATTTTGAAAGCAAAGACTCGTCACACTTGCTTTCAAGCTTCTGCAAATATTTGCAACTAATCAGAGAGCATTCTGGGAGCATTACATGTGGCCTCATATTGTTAAACTTTGTGAACATGTGTACTTTTTTTTTTTTTACTGGCAGGAGTGCAGTCTGAGCTTACAACATGTATTTAGAGCCCTCACCCGAATAACAAAGGCTTTGCACTAATGAAACATATGGACACAAATATTACCTCAACTACAGGCAATTCCCTCCCCTGCTCTATAATGTGGTACTGTAAACTGACAGCCAAAGGGTTTATGCTGCAGAGGATTGGGCCTACTTGTCACAAGGACAAAATAAACGTTAAAAGATGTTGTCCTTGACCCTAAACAAAATGTCCTGGGCGTCGGGGCTATAGGAATTTCACAGCCATGCCGTTTATTTCACACTATTACGCCTGCAAACAGAGAGAGGAACACCATGTCTAGGATTAAATTATAGAATGTGAACAGGCAAAGGTCAAACCTGCACTTAGTGCTGGTGTAAGACTACTTTTGTGAATCAGGCCCAAAGAATGTAGACGTGCACAGTGACCCTGATTCAGACGTTAGACATTCTGAGTTCATATGATGAGCCAACAGTACAAAGTAAAGTCTACAAAATGCCACAGCATGCCCACAAGGCTGCAGTATATTCACTGCAGCCCCCTAACGCCAGCACAGCCATTCAATCCAGCAACAAGAACTATAAGGGACGGAGAGGAAGGGTAACCCCATCATCAACATTAGTACAGAAAATAAATTCATTAATTTCCTGAGAGAACAGCAAAAAAACGAGGACTGGGATTGAGTATCAAGCCGACATGCAACTCTTTGTGACATCATGAATCACTGCTGCAGTAAAATCATCGAATTTGAGGGACAAGGTGGAACTTTTTTAATGTTGTTCTCTTGTAAATAATACTAGGTTGCTATTCATACAAGGGTCTTCTGTTTGAGTGAGGGAGTGCTTCTATATTTTGCAAACCAGACTTATACGAAGTCAGAAAACACATATCAGCCTAGGTCTCAACTTGAGGGATGCTTCTAAGGACAGAATCCTGGATTTTGTTCCTCTGTCTTTTAGATTGTGCAACTGGCATGGCTTTACCCAACACAATCCAACCACTTGACAAGAGGAACAAATATGCCCTAAGCCTGAAAGTTATCAGTTCTAAGGCAGCGATAATGAAAAAACAGTTCCAGGATATTAATAAACCGTTCCCACAAAGAAAACTTCAGCCGTGCCGTCAAGCTTCTATAATAGCTTCTATAATAACCATTAGCTGGTGCGGGGACATTAAAAGTGTTGCCCCAGGGAGGATCGCCGGTCCAAAGCAACCATGTCTGTAGGAAAACAGTTTAATCAAGAACTCATCTCCTATAGCTAGGAACGTCTTTTAAAGCACTCCTGCAAGACCAAAAAAACATGATGCACGTCTTAAGAGAGATTAAACACTGCATCATCTTTAATGTATGAGAGTGAACTCGAATAACCATCAGCCTTAATGTGCAAACAATTCTGAGACTTTGGAAAACAGGCAACCTAGACCCGGGAAGGAACTGAAACACATAGAATAATAGATGGGTGACAGTGAGTTACAGGTCAGTTTTTCATCGAGGGGTTCTGCGTGACGCCAAATAGACAATGAGAGCGAAGCTTGAGTTATCTATGTTGTCACTCGGAACTCCGAGGTGAAAAACACCCCCGTAATTCACTTTTGCCCATCTATAATTTTATGTTTTCTATACCCCTCAAAATCTTCTGCCTCTGCCTGCAACTAATGCACAGGGGTAGAGGATAACAGAAGAGCTATACATAACATGCCCTCGCCTGCCTGACGTAAATGTGGAAAATTAACCTTACCTGCTATCCTTAACAAAAACCAATACCTTCCCGGCCTTCCTTACCCCTCCTGCAGCTGTGCTTTCAGTCTAAGCAGACAAGCAGAGCTGTGCTGATGGATCCTCAGAAAGCCCTCTCACCTGTCACCTGGCCTTGGAAGGCCTATATGACATCACAACAGTGAGTAACCAGTTTTGTTATCAACTGCCGTGATGTCACAGCAAGGAGTTATGCCTTTCAGAAACTGGAATAAACAACAGAGGCTCTCTAGGAGAGCCATGCATGACAAATGCGTACACGAAGGTGACGTCATCGGAAAGCAACAAAGAGTGCCGCCTGCCTGCGGAACAAAGTGCGTCTCCGGAAACTACCCATCCCAAATTAACCAGCAGCCTATACGCTGGTAAACAGGACTGCCCTCAGTTGAGAAGTGGACAACTACGAGTAGCGATCTGCGTCAATTTAATACAAAAATAAATAAATGTGGCTATTAATAACACGATTTTCTGTGCTTTTGCAGAACAGAACCAGCAAAAGGTGTATCCTTGAAAAGCGTAGTGCCGGAAATCCCTCTATCGAAGGTTAAATCATTAGTCTGACATCTTTGCTTGGTCACCGGTACCCAGATTGGTGATTTGCAACCCAGACTCTCAAAGGGTTCCGCCTCCTGTAATAGGTAGAAGAAGTACCATAGATTTTAAGTAGGGGCGTACCTGCTGTGGAACATCTTTCCAAGGGCTTTGTGAAACGATGCAACAAAGGCCTAACACTTTAGGAGATCATCAGCAAGAAACAGGAGTTTCACCAGCAGTAGTTCTGCTGCAGCTGACTCAGTATCCCATGGTTCTCATTAACCAGAACACCAAGATACCCTTCTAAGGCTCAAGGAATAGCGCACTAGAATTGGAAAACTTGTGCAAGCATGGCAGGCCGTAGTTTATATGAACACAAACCGTGGTCGCAGGCTCCCTCTTGACTCTTCCAACCCCTGCATCACACAAGAAAATACTACTGAATTACATACCGCTTAGCCCATTCCTCAAACTGAAGGGAAGTTCTAATGTGCCCCGTACTTATCAAAAAAAGTTCTTAAAAGTACCCGGTGGGTTCTTGAGAGCTGCAGCTCTTTGACAAACCTTTAACCCATGATGCAAAAAGGACGAAAGAAAAAGGGGTGAAGTGTTACAAAATCAAACGGGAATCTGATCCAGGAGTTTGTAGTAAACATGAAAGACAGCAGCAGACAATAACAAGGCCAGCACTGTGCAGAAGAGACCTTCTTGTGGTCTTCAAGGAAGATGTGAAAATAGGACAGTGTGAACCTCTAACGTTTGTAGCTCTTGATGGGGAATCCTAGACCTGGAAGGCACAAAGGGTAAAAAGCACAAAGTTTAAAAAAAAATCTACAGAAATGCTGGTCCTTCGGCAAGTAACCAGTAGTTTCACCACACGTGTGGGTTGGAATGGAGAGGTGTATACTTTGTAAGGACGTAGCTGAATATTCCAGTTTTACGAGCACTTTCTATTAATGTGTTCTGTGATTAAATATTGACTCGCTCTATCGACCAAATGTTTCCAAGTGATAGGCTTCCCGACTGAGAGGCTTTTATTAACATCAGGATTTATTTATTTATTCGGTGTATTTCTACAGCACTACCCTAGCCAAATGCAACGGAGCACATTATAACAAAGTACAGTAGCCTCAGTTCTTGATAGGTAGCAGGAACAGTAATAATAATTATGGATATGGCAGTGTCTAGCTTGCCGGGTGTAATTTGAAAAGTTGGGCTTTTCGGAAGTGAAGTGGATTGGTAGAACTGAGGTTATGTGATCTCATCTTTTTGCACCTTTGCAAGGTGAGCTACCACACGGCGACTGGTTCTGATAGGTGCTGGGTGAATACAAGGATCAAGGTGAGAGAGACTAGAGATGAAATGATGTTCTAAAGTCATTCTGGGGGTTGTAGGGTTTCAGTTTCTTGACTAGCAATAGCTGGAAAGAGTCGTGTTCGCAAGTCTCAATGCGAGGTACCATACTAAGATATTTGTTGATAGTGAAACACAACAAATTGGTAGGTGGGTCCAGGGTGGGAGTAATGCCAAGGTGTGAGAGCGGCAAGAGACATTTTTAGATTGGCATGGCGTTTTCATGACACAGAAGAGGCAGAGTTTGGTTTTTCCTGGATTTACTTTTAGGGAGAAGGAACTCACCCAGTTTGTCACTTTTCGAGTAAGGCATTTAAGGCTATAAAAGGAATGGAAGAAAAGGTCATCGATTAGCAATTAATTTAGAAAACCTTACTATCTTTTACTATGAATCAGATTTGGCACCACCTAAAACTGGATCCGTCAATGCAAAATCTTTATATGTCAGGTCTTTAGCCACCTACGTGTCCTTTCGTCTTCCCAAAATGCCATAAGCACCTAAGGTTTTTAAAGGACTGAGACCTATTAAATGTGAATCTTCTTTTCATCTGGATTTGCAGTTAGAAAATAACATACATGAAAAAACCTGAATCTTTTAAAAGGACCACTGCTAAAATAACATCAAAAGAAAACTATTGTGGATCCTTTTAAGATGTCCAATTAAAATCCAAACGATATGAGCACCTTGCTAAAGTATGGGCAAACCATGGTTTTCTCAAGTGTTGCTGGACATTCCACAATACTGTTTCTGATGAGGCAGAACCAAAGTAGCTGCTCTAATTACTTTCCCAAAATCACATAGCAGGAGATCAATTTTGGGCAACTGGCACAACTTACTCTTATTTGCTTACCTGGACTCTGAAAACAATGCTTTCACCTCTTGTCAGCTGGATCAATATATTGATTTAAAGTTATTCACTGTAATGTATACTTGGTCATCAATTCTCATAGTTGAGCCTTATCGATTTTCTCAATCTCCCACAGCATCCATATTGCACTCATTAGCATATTTTCAACATCCTGATCAATGCAAGATCCTCCAGCTAGAACAGAATCAATAAATTATAATCTACTATCTAACCAGAACACCTCTTTATCACAGAATCTTGCTGGGAAAAGATGCCTCACATATGTTACAAGAATCCACTCTTGCAAGAAGTCATTCCCTTGAGATACCTAACCCTATTTAAAAGTGAACCAACCCAGAAAACAGGTCAGGAATGAAAGTGATATATTAAGAGACTCCACTTGCTTCCTGCTCAGCAACAAAACACTTATCTTGCAATGCCTTTCCAGATGCCTTCCTACATTTTATCTCCAACATTACCATTGAACACCAATACCTATGCATTGTCCGTCACCTCAACATGTGGTGCAACAATTCGAAAGTGAATCACAACATAATGCTCTTCTTTAGCTCACTATTTCCACCAACTAGTCACTTCGCCAACCCCCTTGGAAGGAAATACTCTTGAAGGAGTTACAGCGACAAAAAGACTGATTTCCAGGACAGGAAACAACTCTCTATATGGGCTGATCAGCACATCATGAACTTAATCTCAAGCTTTCCAATGCACCCCTTTCCCCACTACACAATCAGAATGACCAAACCACAGAAAAACTAAACAAGGACGCCTGTAGAACTGTCTGTAGAATGGCCCACTGGATCTTTAGATGGTTACTTAATTATACCAAAGGCTCTTCAAGATATTAGATAACATGTTTTCACTCAATGCCTCACAGAATTGACTACACACTGGAAGATGAGCTGGCTCAACTCAGATATAAAGTTACAAAACCCTTAATTAGAATCCTTGAAAGACAGTGATGAAAAAGAAAAATATTAACATAGAAAATAACTACAGAGGGAGTACAGAATACATAAAGTAACCATCAAGGAAGTAAAAAGATTGCACTACTCCAAGACTGCAACTCAAACCATTAAAACTAGTCTTCAGAGCTGCACTATTCACGGGCTCACCATTTAGTTAAAAAAACAAAAAAAAACTGACATCTCACTTGCAAATGAGATCAATCAGAGACACCTCCTTAACTCATATCCAAAACCCAAAACTACTCAGCCACAAACTGTGCATATTCCACATAAATTCCATAAAAGATGCTATTGAACTTATGTTCAGTAAATCTCTATTTTGATGCTCCAACTGGTCTAGGCTTCTGAAAAATATCCACATACATTGCCTTCACTCATCCTCGCCAGAAAGATCAATAACTCATCCTTCTCACATGAGGAGTTCCCCAACAGATTCAAAACACTTAGTATATAGAAATCAAGCACAAACTTGATAAATATGGCCCTGCAAACGACAGGTCAATAGCAAATGAACAATTCCTAGAGAAACCCATCTTAAAAATGGCCTTCACACAAATGTTTACTTTCTTGAACAAAACCTCCTTTCACATAAACACATTGGCTTCTGCCCAGTAAGAGGCACAGAATTAGAATTAACTGCAATCAGGGATGACCTTGGATAAACATGAAGAATCCAACAGCATGACTGCCCTCTTCCTATTCCACTTCACACGGTTACCATTCAGCTAGAACTAGACATGTCAGGACCTGGCCAATGATTGAGGTCAACCGAAACATTGATGCTACAAATCATCTGAAGCTCAACTCCTCTGAAAAAAAACTTTCCTCATTTGTATCACTACCTTGCAGAGCATGGCAAAAATATAACCCTACCACCATCTAGCCTAGGGAAATCAAATACCTCCCACACACCTCCATACAAATAGAGAACCTAGTCATCATCACAGACTCCAATTGCTCTCTCCAACTACATGTCAACTAAATTACAAAAAATGCTTTCTTCACCATCTCTCACCTAAGATGCTCCTTGGCAATTATGACCTCTAGTAATGTCGTGCAATGAATAAATCAATGGGCTTTATTTTGGGCTTGCAAGAATCCTAACTAGTAAATTACAACATATATAGAATACTGCACAAAGACAGGTGCTAAACTTGAGCACAAGCATCTACATTAACTCTGCAATCAATGGCTTTGCACTGGCTACCTAAATTCACAAAAATCTCCTTAATAGCGCTCTGTATAGCTCATGGGGTGATCAACGAATCAGGGCCTACCTCCCTAGAATCAAAACGCAGACTCTGTTGCCAAAGGAGGATTTGGAATGGCTAAATTTCTTATCCCCGCTTACAAAAAAAAAAAAGATAAGGCGTGGAATCACTCTCCATACAAACTTGCAAGGTTTGAGAGAGTCTCTTGAAGGCAGTAGTTAATGTCAGCAATCACCTCGGGTTTAAAGACCTGGCTGTGACTGAAATAAAAGAAAACTACTGATCAGAAGAGACTCACAAGAATCCACTGGACTCACAAGAATCTAATGGTTTGTAATAGACTAGCTGAGATTTCTATCTCATACTGCTTTAATTAGGCTCCTCATATTACATTGATGTCACATGACTCTCTCCCCATGCTTACGCCATGTCTCCAAACCTGATGCATTTCAACCAGTATGTCCCATAAAGAAGTTAACTACAGTTAACGCCCTTTCAAATATACATTCCAAAGGGCACCCAGGAAACTGAAGCAAATTGGAGAGGAAAATCAAACACTATATAAATGATACAAATGGAGTAGCTACTAACTCAACCAACCAGAAAGCGTTTTGGGCCTACAAGGGTACACTCATTCACTATACAAATATCAACAATACAGTGGCCAGATTAAGTGGAATTAGAATCACTAGTGTTACACTGTTCATACAGAATGCAGTATAGTAAGATTAGACAACTTCAACCTTAGGCTTCAAGAAATATTTTGAAACTAAGTGTCCTCTAATTTGCTGTAGAATGGAGCAGGTGGTTGTGTGAGAGGAGCTGGGAGAAGGCGGTGGTACTGCCAAGGAGCATATCACAGAAACAATAAACCACACAACTAATCTACGTCTCTTTGTGGTATTTAATAATAAGGTCAGGTCACACAAAGCAATTCCAGAAACTTCAATGGCCACCTCCATCATCATCATCCATGATCAATCTTCATCTGGGTTTTGCAGACAGCATCGTTCACCCTTGAATGGGTATCATGGTGCTAAACAAATCCCAAAACACAAGTAAAATGATGTTGCATGAGAAGTTAGCTACCTTTGGAATCGCATTATCTTATAGAGACAGGATCTAGCTGCAGATTCCTTACCTTAGAATATGAATATAAGACTATTTGCACCATTAATGGGATCCAAACCCTTCAACGATCATCTCATAGAACTGTGGAAAGCACCACAGTAATGAAAAATAAAGACAATGAAAAAATGGGGAAAATGCTACCCATGACAGGACAGTTTTGCCACATGACCTAATGAAGATAAATGTATTTGCTCGATATCCAGATCCAAACTACTTGTGTGACAATTTTGTAACAGAGATGCAAACACAGATAATTTAGTTTTCCAGTGGGAAAAGTCAAAAAATGCTCACTTCAAAAATAAGCTGAAGACAACAGCCTCCCACCAATAGATGAGAATCTGACCTCCCAGGTTGAGAGTCTCCACTCTTGAGAGGTCAGAAACAAAAGCCTGTCTGGGTGTTATCCACACATCCCCACAGGATGACCTGCATTCCAAGGCAGGAGCTTCAAAGAAGCCCACCGCCTTTGGTATGCAGATCTGGCCTGTCCCAGAGGAAGACGCCAGCTCCCCTATACCAGAGTCTAACTGGTATCTGGACAGGCGGGAAAATAGCTATGCAGGAGGCGTACCACACGTGGGTTGACCAGCATGAAGTTGAAACAACTTAGGAAATTCCGCCATCATGTGTGTGGTGGATTTTAGGAACTCTGGACAGGGTGACACCCACTCCCCACAGGAAGTGGTCATCAAAAGGTGTAGTGACCCCAAGGTAAGTTGGCCATTCACTCCCCTTAACACCCCCTAAATTGAGTATTTAGGGGACCCTCTGATTCCAGATCCTCAGATCTTCACTGTACACCAAAAAAAAGAGTGGACAAGAAGACTGCTGAACCCGAGAACCGAGCAGCACAACTGACTTAACACCAACCTTGCCAGCCTGCCTGCTGCACCCAACCCTTGAGAAGCAATTGACCTGTCCTGCAGCCTCCAAAAAACTGGGAGAGCAGCTAGTGCTTTGCCAATCGGCAGGAGGAAATCCCTTGGATTAGAGGAACTGCTTCCCTGCATCCGCAGGCACTGAAGAAGGACCTGAAAGGACTGGAATCTCCAGAAACCAGATGCCGGACATCACCACTGCACCCAAACTGCCTTGCCCATGTTGAAGTGGACCAACGGTGTCAGCATGGTCCCCAGGCCGTATAGAAAGGAAGTTGATAAGTAAAGGTCCCACTTCTGGTGAGTTTCTCAGTAGTTTCTTATTTCCAAGTATGATCCATACATCCAACAGGGGAGCCACCAGAACAGCAACTTCCACAACTCTCAATCCTAACATTCTACCCCTCAACCTTCCAGGTTCCATTCCCATAATAACATAAGCTAAACCCAGATACAACACATCTTTCCCCTTCAGACAAAAGATTGAACACAAAATTAAAATCGTTCTACCACTAACATATATATATATATATATATATATATATTTTTTTTTTAACATTACATGTGTTTTGCCTAAATAAAAATAAACATAACCAAAACGAAACGTTTGAGTAACTTTGTACCTTGTTGACTATTCAACATACTGCTGTAACCATGCAGGTTTCTTCTTCTCCCTTTCAGACTTCCTACATACCAAATGTTGACCACCCACTTCTTCTCCACATTCTCCACCATCTCCACTAACTATTACTGGTGTCATTCCCTCATTCTTTTGAGTAGCTAGTCTTTCTTTATTCCTCCATTTGCCATCCTCCAATTTGACCACACACCTCTTCACACATACCACCTGTTTAGGCACAGAAAATTTAGAACTTCCTTTGACAATTATCCCTAGTAGTTTAATTTGAACCCAATCTCCTACCTTCACCTCTCTTACTGCTCTCTTCCTTACATCCACATCTGCACTTTCACACCTCCTTGACACATTCCTTTTTTTTTTCTTCCAATGACTCCAAATTATTCATCCATGGACGCACTAACTTGTTTGCAGCTTCTCTACCCTTGAGTAAAGCAAATGGTGACACCCCTGTAATGGCATTAGGCGTTGTTCATAAGCCTCCAATTCTCTCTTCCATTCTAAACTATTTACCACAGACAAATGTATTTATCCTTCACTACACGATTACATCTTTCCCCTAAACCAATACTCCTAGGATTATATAAAGACGTTGTAATATGCTTCACACCCACATTTTTCATGAAGTCCTTAAATTCATTAGATACAAATTTCACACCATGGTCAGTAACTATTTCAGACAGAACGCCTTCCCTCATGAACAACTCCCTCAAAAATGTAGTTACTTCTTTAGTATTTGGCATCCTGATCAACTTAACCGCTGGCCAACATGAATAGTAATCTACCAATACTATGCCAAATCTGTGATTATCGCCTAAAATATTCATGGGACCAATTATGTCTATTCCCAACTTATGCCAGGGTTTTTCTGGAAATGTTACAGCCTCAACTCAGCTAGGTGTTGTCACATGTGACTTGTCACTTAAAGCACATGCCACATATTCCCTTACCCAATGATCTACCTGCCAATCTACACCAGGCCACCAAAATGTTTCCCTTATTCTCCTTTTCGTTGCACTCATCCCCACATGCCCCTCATGTGCCAAACTCAATAGGTTACTTCGCATAGCTTGTGGTACCAACAACAAATTTTGCTCTTCTCAAAATGCCATTGTACCACCATGCTTCCTGAAATATCTCCTTAAACACTTTTATTTCTTCACACACTTTACTCTTGGACCATCCACTACTTAGCCTCCAAATCAATTCTTGCAACACTTTTTCCTGATTCACTGCTTCTTTCCAGTCTTCTTCACTAATTCATTCTTTCTCATCCAACATCGTACACGCAACCACATGAAAATCATCACAATTAGCCTCTTCTTCCCCTGCATCCACCCAAAGACGCAATAGACAATCAGCAAAAATATTTTTAACACCAGCAATATACTCCAATCTAAATTGAAATTCTTGCAGCCTATAATGCTATTTAGCAATTCTGGCGTCGCTTTGACAACACCCTTAGTTGAAAACAATTTGACCAATGGTTTATGATCTGTCCTCACAGTGAATTCCGTTCCCCACAAATACTTCCTGAAATAATTCACTCCCCACCAACACGCCAAAGCTTCCCTCTCAATGACCGAATAAGTATCCTGAGCTCCTCTCAGTGGTCAAGAAGCAAATGCCACCACTTCATCCTTCCCATTTCGGGATTGCATTAGAACTGCCCCTAAGCCGTATTTGCTAGCATCTGTCACCACAATACTGTGATCATGTGTATCAAATGATTTCCACAGCATTACAGCAGCTAATTCACACATTATCTTGTTGAATTCCTCTTCCTTATCTTTCGTCCACTCAAATTTAGTCTTATTCTGTAGTAATTCTCGCATTCACTTCATCCGCTCAGCACACTTTGGAATGAATTGTGCATAAAATTCCAACATCCCACAAAATTATCTTAGTTGATCTTTGTTCAAAGGTGCTGGGAATTCATTTACAGCCTTTACTAAACACTCCCTTGGTTCCACACCCTTCTTGGACAAAGTGTGTCCCAAATAATCTACACTCTCCACTCCAAATCTGCACTTGCTAAATTTCCAAAGTGACTCCTCTTTCTTTAAAACATTTTCAACACCACCCCTAACGTTTCATCAAGTTCTTTCCGGTCTGCTCCCTAAACCAGATTTCATCTTAAAAACATTTGACTTTGTCCACACCCTTAAACATTGCTTCCATTATTCTCTGAAAAACCGATGAAGCAGAAGCCAATCCAAATGTCTTACGTTTAAATCGATATGCCCCATTCGGTGTGACAAATGACGTCAGATGCTGTGAATGTTTATGCAACACAACTTGATAGTATGCTGATGACACATCCAATGTCTCAAAAACTCTAGCACCTTTAATCATAGTCAACATCTCCGTAGTATAGGGCAAAGGAGGCCAATCAATCTATATTCTATCATTCAAGTCTCTCAAATCGATGCACATCCTCAAAGCCCTATTGGATTTTTTTGCTTAAACTAAAGGAGAAAGCCACTCAGAACACTCTTTCGGTTCTATTACATCATTATCACATAACCTTTGCAACTCCTTTATCAATTCTTCGCTCATGGCTATCGGTACATGTTTGGGTTTCTGGATCACAGGCTCCACACCGGCCTTCAATTGTATTTGATGGGTAAACCCTTTTATTTTTCCCAACTTGTTGTTGAATACTTCCAGAAAATCTTCAGGCCAACTACAATTTTCTGCCAAGATTGAACTTACTACCTCCTTGCGTAGCATTACCTGTTCACAACTATTTGGATCTAGTACAATTTCCAGCTTCTTTTGGTCTAACCACCCCAACAAATTTACTCCCGTACGTGCAACATAGACTGTAGTTTGAGTTTGATTGCCCTTAAAATTCAACAATGCATCAAACTCACCTACTACATCAATCGGTTTCTCCCCATAAGCTACTGGCTTCACTTTAGATTGCTTTAAACAAACACTCTGTAATTTGTTGCATTCATCAATGATGATCAGAGTAAACAAGGAACCAGAATCCACCAACATCTTGTAGCTCCCCATATTGATTTCAGTAGAACACAATGGTTTCTTCGCTAGAGCTTGAGTCACAACAGGTATATCTTCTACAAGGGCTGAATCCTCTTCCACTAAAAGTACAACACTTTCATCACTAGAGTTACTATGACTGTTTTTTGCTGTGTTACTTGCTGTGTAAGACTCTACTGCATTAACTGATTTAACATTCTTAGCATCTTTTACCCACTCTCCCTTACCCACTTTCATGAAATTACCTTTTTTCTTGCATTTGTTCCACCATTTATCAAACACGGGGCAGGACTGATAATTTTCTAAATGCCTTCTACTCCCACAGCAATGACATTCTAATGGCTTCCTCTTATTATCACTGATCACTGTAACATTCTTTTCCCTTTGTTTGGTACTGCGTTGCAATTGCACACTTTGCACCACCAACTTCATGTTCAATTGCTCCATAAATTGTTTGTAGACTCAATAGTACTGTCAACTTCTATAGCTTCATCCAACGTTGGATTCTCTATTGTTAATAGCTTCTCTTGAACTTTCACGTTATTCTATTTTTCAACCACTTGTTTATGAATTACCTCATCCTCAAATGCCTTAAAATCATAAGTTGCAGCTAATATTCTCAGTTCACTTACAAAATTTTCAATGGATTCATTTGGCATCTGCAGTCTCCTATCAATTTTTGACATTCCATTATGGTGTTTCTTTTCTTTTTAAAACGTGCATCTAAAGCCTTTATGGCCGCCTCATATTCATCAATTTCATCACCTTCTCCCACAACAGGTATAGCTGGTAAATGTTTTAATATCTTCCTGCCTTCCATACCTAAAGAATGTTTTAACAAAGCAATTTGTTTTTGTGTGACCACTTCCCCTTCAATGGCATCGAAATACACCTCAAATCCCTCTTTCTATTGTTGCCATCTACAGGAGGTAAACCTGGAGATGACAAAAATGGAATTGGTGGTATGACCGCTTGTTGCATTTTTATTCAAACAGGATGTGTTCAAAATATGCTAATCTTTGGAACCTGCACTCAAGTGTGCAAATCACTGTAGGCATCAATGTTACACAAATAATAATGTAGTTGTAAAACTGTTGAAAGTGAATGTGTCTAAATAGTGTGCATATCACTGTAATCTGCACTCAAATGTGCAAATCACTGTAGTCACAATGTGATACGAACAATAACGTAGCAGTTCAAAATTAATTAAAATAAAACGCTGGACTGAAACTCGTTGCTGTGGATACACACAGCACGTAAACCAGGAAGCTTGTCCAGATAACGTTATGAAACCTTAAGAAAAGCTGGACTGAAACTCGTTGCTGTGGATATACACAGCACATAAAACAGAAAACATGTCCAGGTAACGTTACATCCAACGCTGCTCCCTCGCACTAACTCAACACGTAACCAGGAAGTCGTACTCATTGTCCTGGCAACACTGCATACAACACACACTCGTTGTCCAGGTAACACTGATCTAACGCTGCTCCCTTATGCTGACCACTTCTCACTGACGTGCACACAGCACGTAACCAGGGAGTCGCACTCGTAGTCCAGACAACGCTGCATGCAACACGCCCACGATCAACTGAACGTGTGCAATGCCACACACAACGCGCGCGCTGTGCGTGCCGATCGCTGCTTCCTCGCAGAAGCTGCTCCCAAATTCAGCCTTTCACCTTCCTAACCGCTCCCGGTGCTCTGGGTGACAACGGATGTCCTGCTCAGTTCCTCAGTCCTCATCAAGAAAGAAGAACGGAAAATCATAAACAGCCCAAATGACCGGACACTCCAAATCAAAAATGAAGCATGAAAGAAGTTCCAATGAAACGCTACCCAGCTGGAACACGTCGTTCTATGCTTATCGCCACCTGATAAGTAAAGGTTCCACTTCTGGTGAGTTTCTCAGTAGTTTTTTTTTATTCCAAGTATGATCCATACATCCAACAGGGTAGCCACCAGAAAAGCAACTGCAACAACTCCCAATCTTAACATTCTACCCTCCAACCTTCCAAGATTTAATTCCCATAGTAACAAAAGGTAAACCCATAAACAACAGAAGTCCAACCTGTGCTTGCCCACTGTGGACTTCACAACGGCATCTGCAGACCCCCTGAAACCACGAGTGACCAGGAGACGAAGACCTGATGCCCTAGGGCACCTCTGCACCCGTCTGCCCCAGACACAGGAGAGGAGAATCAAGGGTGTCCCCATGTCTCCCCACCTCATGAGAACTGTGCCCACTTGTTGGCTTGGTCGGATTGGACCTCCAGTCAAGACCTGCAGAGTATTTCTGCAGGCCCACCTGCAACTGTGAAGAACTCAAGTACCAGTCTTGATGCCAGAAGACAACCCTGCACCTGTGCCATATGGTCCAAGGAGGAGGGGACTGACGGTGTCCCCATGTGCCTGAGGACCTCAAGGGTTCAGCCCCCCTGCGGGTTCCCCTGGACTGTCGTTCCAGTCCATCCCTGCAGAAACTTTGTAACCAGATCGATCCCTATAGACTTGAATGGGACACCCAACGCTGTAACACCGTTGCACCTAGACGCCCCAGAGCTATTTGAACTGATCTGTTGGTGTGGCCCTGGACCTGGTCGCAGGAGATTGGTTCAGTAAATCATCATACTCTACCTGGCTTGCCGCCTTTTTTTCCTCCATAGAATTGCACTGCAGCTTCCTGAAAAATGCACTGTCTACCTTTAAAAACTCAAAATATTTATAAGTCAAAAAGTACTCACCTGAGTCAGATGATCTTGGTATCAAAGTTTACATAAAAGTATGAGTTATTTTTATAAATTGGTGTCACATTTCTTTATTGATTTTGTGTCTCATTTACTGCATGAGTGTGTGGCTTACATGCTTAGCACTACCCTGCGATATGACCAACTGCTTGACCACACTACCCAAAAAGAGAGCATTTGGGATGTAATTTGTGCCTCTGTGATACCTCTGGGGATTGTTTGGACTCTTTGCACAGTGTACCCCATTTTGGTCCACTATATAAAGAGCCAGCTTCCTACAGCTTCAGGGATGATCTTTCTGGTGATACTCTTATCTACTTGCAGATTCCTCACCTTTTGAATATCCGAGGTGCCATACTGGATCAAGAAACTTTTGCAAAGCTCTTTCATGCTGGTAAGACACAACGACTACAGAATCAACATCATTATGACGTCACTCCACTCGAGCCATGAAGTGCCCACCCCAGAATGCAGATGTTTGTTTCCCATCCATTTTCTCCCAGCCAGTGAAGCGGAAGGAAGGAAAACACATTATGTAAGATAGGGTGCAGAGCAACAGTTTAAAACCTTCTTAAGAGTTGCCCATGGCCATGCTTCAACACTGGCAGGAGGGTGGGACTGGTGAGGACTATGCAGGTAAAAAGAGAATTCACCAAAAACCTTGATACCAAAGGCATGTCTTTTTTATTCTGATTGATACTTCTACCTACAGATTGCTCCTTGAATAGACTGCCAAGCAGCACCCTATTTGGTGGAGGGGCTTGAGGAATGGTCAGGCAAGAATGTCTGGTAAAATAGGAATCCCATCGCACTTCTCCATCTAAGAATTACTGCATGGCAAAAGTTTGAAGTGATACCCATGTTGCCGCTCTGCAAATGTCAGCCACAGGGACTCCTTTTGCCAAGCCCGACGGCTAAAAGTTGGCTCTAGTACCGAGGCCTTCTAACTGGGGGGCGGGCCCCCCTAGGGGGGCCTCAAGTGGTCCCAGGCGGGGCGCCAGACTCTAGCCAAAAGAAGCATTATACAGATAACAGGCCTTTGTTTTAAGCAAAAGCATGTTATTGCATTCTTAAAAAGGTAACCGTACTTAACAGCAAGGTTTAAATAAGTCTAGACATATTTAAACATTCCCATCTTTATAAAATAATTGTGAAAAATTCTGAAGGGAGGGGGGGGGAGAGCGGCATTAAAAAGTTTGGGGACCACTGCTCTAGTAGATTCGGCCCTTAGGTCCCCCAGGCGGTTCGGTTGTGTTAAGGCATTACACATCTTGATGCAGAAGAGATGGTCTTCTGTCCGGAAATCCGTAGTGAGGTCAACAGTGAAAATTATTGCTCTTTTTGAGTTCACCGGGTGCAGCCTCTCTTAATCTTCCTAGGTGGCCCACAGAGGGGAATAGAAAGAACACTGGGAAGGAAAGCAGCTCTTGTTCTAATAACCAATTTGCCAGGAAAAAGTAGTAAAGGGTGAGTGTACACTTAGTACTTACAATTACTGGCACGGCTTGCTGCTCTTAAAAGTCAAACGTGTAACTAGAAGAGTCACAAAGGGAGACCCCCATCAGAAGTTCAGCATAACAAAGGGAGTAGGGTTAAACATAGTCTTCAAGCCCTTCAGAAAATGAAAAATGATGGGCGACTTGAACAGGACTGTTTGTGCGGAAGGCAGAGTAGTCATTGTTGAGAAGTATCCCTTGCAGTTTCTCACAGCCATGCTGTGCCAGAGAAAGCGCAAATCTCAATAGAGTAGACAAATGGGTTTTCAAAGAGATCTACGCTGTTCTGTTCTCAGCATACAAAGCAACAAATCTATTCCACGTTCCGGAGTACACCGTCTTGGTGGAATGATGGCTAGAGGATGATATGTCATTTATCACCTCCACTGGCAAAGGGAATGTAGCTAAACTGCTTCACTCAATCTCCAGTAATAATGGTGGCGGCTCTGGAGGTTGAAATACAGAACTTGCCACCCCCACCAATGAGAAAGGACACCCCCCCTTAGAAAGGGGGGGGGGCACCGGTAGAGGGGCAGGGGGTCTGCGTACCACTCCCTTCTCAGCCAATCTGGCCCAATGAAGATAACTTGAGTCTAATCTTGACAAATATTCCTCAGAACCCAAAGAAGCTAGGGCATTGGAGGAAACATGTCAACCAAATCGCTCTGAGCTTTAGCAGATCAATATGCAGAATCTGTACTTCTGGAGACCAGATGCCCCTGATCTCAATTCCTCTAGATGAACAGCACACCCTGGAGTGGCGGTATCCATCCTGACTGTGGTAGCAGCTGGTGGGGGCTGGAAGAGGTCCCTGCTACCAAGTTCTCCTTCAAGCCACACCAGGCTACATCAGCTGTAGTGTTCCAGAAGATTGTGATGGTATCCGAAAAGATAATGCCTGTGGAGGCACCACTGGAGAGCCCTCATATGCCAGCCAGCATGTGTGATCATGACAATGCAAGACACAAATAGACCTAACAGACACAAGACAGCCATTACTGGAATCTGAGCCATTCTGTGAAACAAGAGTATCACAGACTGAATGTCTCAAATCTTTTGAGCAGGTAGAAAGGTCAAATGGATGTTGTTTCCAGTACAGCCCCTATGAACAGGAGGCACTGAGAGGGCTCTAGGAGAAATATAGGTACACTAACTGAAAACACCCTTGTTTACGTTTGTCTCCTATCATTACTATGTTGATTCCTCCTTTCTTTCAGTGTCAAGGCCAGGCACTGGGTGACCTCAAGCAAGGCTGGAATTGTCATTTGTCGCTGCAATTATTGTTGGTCTTGGCCATGAAGAGCTTCAGCCCTCGTCAAGGACAGTGATCGGCACGTGACCCTCACAGTCTCTGCAAGGCTTGATTCCTGACCATTCGGGTGGAAACATTTCTGGAATGCACCACAGAATTAAAACTCAAAATATATGAAGAAATCCTGACAGGAGTGTCAAAGAGCAAGATCCAGATCCGTGTTGAAGGCACGGAAAAAGTGTACTGACGTTGCATCCCGGTGGTGTGCTTTGTGGCTCCGGTGAGATCATGATGATGATGTTTCCAGTGTTAGTTGTAGAGCCAGCATCTCCTACAGGCATGGAGGATCTATACAAACTTATACAGCTCAATTTCGGCTCCCAGGATATTCAAAAGGTGAGGGATCTGCAGGTTTAAGTATTAATCAGAAAAGTTAATCCCAGAACTACAATGGTCTAGCGGGACATAAGATCTCAGTCTTATCACTGTTCAATTTGAAGTGGCTGGCTTATATCAAAGCCTCGACTTAGGAGAGACTGGTATGAAGTTGCATAGCTTCAAACTAGACGTTCCCTTTCAATCTGCAGCACAAACTGACTATCATCCTTGTAAAGGAAAAAACACAGCTACAAGACTGAATAAGACTAAGCTAGTGGGACCATAACTATGTTGAACAACAGGGGGAAAGAAAGGAAACTTAAGGTACCCTACAGACCAGGGTTCTGACCGTGCAAGTAAATGAAGAGGCCAGAATGTTAAACATTCAACCAGACTAGAAAGCATGCGAACACAAGGGGGAGGGAGCACACTGCCTCTCATCCCAGCACAGTTCACCCCATTGCATTCTGGTAAATGCAGTACGCTTAATTCAAAATTGCAGTAGTTTTTCACCAAAGTTGATGCAGGTAGTGTTGTTTCTAAAGAGACATGTTTCAGGGTTTAGCCCTTCATCAGGAGAGAGCAGAAGTAGTAGAGAGCAGAGCAAAGTCATCTGGGGTTCCTGAAATGCTGCCCAAGTTTTCACAGGTCACAGTAGCACTCCAAAGGGACACAGGTGCTTCCCAGGTGAGCTTGTCAGCTTGTTGGTTCAAGGGGGCTTTTTAAACACAAGGGAGGAGGGAGCACACTGCCTATCATCCCAGCACAGGTCATCCAATTGCATTCTGGTAAATGCAGTATGCTTGCTTTGCAGTTGCTGTAGTTTTACACCAAATCTGGTGCAGGTAGTGCTGTTATCGCTAGTCACGTTTACTAGTTGGCTCACCAAACTGGCAGTCTTCCTGGGTGTGATCTGGCCAGGGACAGGCTTGCTTTCAACTTTAACGTACTGTATGCAATACACAAATCCTACGTATGCCGTGGCCTTTCTTTACAGTTTTGATTTCCTGCCCCCCAAATAGTACCATTCTTCAAGGCAGTTTCTATCGAACTAGAAATTTTATTTTTCTATTGATACAGCTGCCTGACAACCATTCATTCGCCCACACTCAATGACTGCCAGAGTTCAACGCTACATTGACCACTCTTTTGTCACTAAAGAGGGCAAACTGTGATAGGTAGTATGCAATACAAAGCCGATTAAAAATTGGTCTAGCATCGCCAACCTTTTTCACCTAGGGATTTGAATGATCACCGTGTAGTATAACAGTCCAGTATTACATAATGAACTGCATCACACTACATGCCTCACATGTTTGAACACTTAAGTAACCTAAGTAAACATGCGCTGCTGTAACTTAGTTAATAAACACAAGTATTTCTCTGCCTTGACCAGCAAGAAACGTACGTCAATGGGCTCATTTTCTCACCTACAATCTTGAGGACTGCATGCGAGTGCTGGATTTTGAATAAGAATCAGGAGTGTGCTGCTCACAGACAAGAATGTTACGTATTTTTGGAGACAACAAATTGGAGCCTGCAATCACCAAGGGAAGGAGTACCACTTTCAGTATCAGCCTTCTGCATGCCTCAACAAAAAAAGTATGGGTCTTATACAGGTGCAGGCAGATCACACATTGTGAGTGCAAACCATAAACCAAATAATTGTGATATATCTGTCATTTTACAATACAACCTACGTACTAACAGGTCAAGCTCAATATAGCTGCTTGGGTAGGGTCTAAAATCACTTGACTAATGAATATTAGAAGATAGATCTCAGTTTGCGACCCCACCCCCCCACCACCGTTGAAAAGCTATGAATACAGGGTAGCCTGAAAGGTACATCAGCATTTCCTTTCCCAAACTTGAAATATTTGTTGTATTTTTTTTTTTTAAGCACCCTGTACTCATTAAACGGACAAGGGCTGCTTATAATGTTTTGCTGTTTGAGAAGACATTGGAGGTCCCCATTGACTACGACCACGCTGGAAGCTGTCCTAAATGTTCCACAAACCGAATACTGTCTCACAGTGACAGCTTTCCCTTTCCGAAAGAGATACCATTCTCTTTTCGGAATGAGCATCTGATCACTGGCTTGAGCTCTTATTTGCAATTTTACGAGTTACATAGACTTTTCTAACTTATAAAAGGGCATTGATACATTGTACAAAGGTGTTTTTGCGAATAACAGTTTGCAACTGCAAAATAAACTTGTACCAGAGGCCCCTAATTCTCCTGCATCTTGGTCACCAACAGAATCACAATCAACAAGAAAGTAATTGTGGTACTCGCATCTTTCAATTCTATGCTGTCAGAAACCCTTTGAAAGGGCCATGTGGCATGAATGGGCTACTGGGCCAAACCATTGGGCTTCAGGCCTCTTACTTCCGATGTCCTAGGGGCCAGACCTACTATTGATCCTCAACAACTCAACCAAGTGCCCCGTCTGCACTAGACTCTCACAATAGTGTGGTCCGAGAAGTCCAAGACTCCATTGGGGAAGAGGCGGATACAGGATAGTGAACACAAGCCCACAACTCAAAAGGCATACAGCAGCAGCAATACATCAATGTCCAGTCAAATACTCACTTTCATGAGAAAAGAAAAGTATTTTATTTCTACTGCTATCCACACAAAGGAAAAAGATGACATCCTCAAATAATTACACACTTCTCCCCTGAGGTTGGGGCTCTAGTTTTTCTTTGGCGGTTCCCGGTCCCACTCACTCCTCATGTTAGCGATTGTGGTTATTCTCCATTCACTATTGGTAACATCCAGGTTACATGCCCCACTAGTAGTCTGAGTAGAAAGAGTACAGCACAACTCTGATTTTAAGCCAGTACTGTTCCAGTGCTATTGTGCAAAATTAGCAGAAAGTTTCACAGCATCCAACAGGCCCGAAACCAGTGTTACCGGCACCATGAACCCCGTCCGCGGGTGCTTACAAAGCCTGCATGTGAGTTGAATGCACACAGCACCAGGTTCTGCACTCAACGGGTGCCAAGCCTCTCTTGTGGTCACGCTCCTTAAGCGACTGGAGGCTTTTGTGGCTTCTGCTTAATAATAAGTGTTCGCTCTTCAGATGGGGGAGGTAGCTACGACAATGCTGTCTTGAGTCCATTCTCTGGGTGATAGTGTGCAGGTGCTCCCACTGCGTCCTTACATCTCCGGCGGAGGGAATAGAAGAAGTCACAGCCTGTGATGCTCCCAGTGACACCATCTGATATACAGGAGTCTTGCAACTTACTTTCCATGGGCTCTGACCCGATCAGCATGGTGAAATTCTCCGCAGTGGCCCCTCCCGGCATACCACACACAGGCTCCAGCCTGATCGGCTCACGAGACATGACTAAATTCACAGCGGCCCTCTCTCGGATTATCAGGATCGACGGGTAATGACCTGATCGATGCAGCAGCCATTTCCTCACTACTCATATGGAGAGACCACTTGACAGAGCTCCCCACTGGATCTTGTTCCCTTCGATGCTCTCCACTCCCTCACAGGGCACATTGGTCTCGGCAAGCAGTCAGGCACTGGTGCTCCAGGCTCCAGGGCTGGTAGTCCTAGATTCCCTAGGTGATGTCCCTTCACCCAGCAGGAAGACCAGCAGGTTTTGATTCCCAGTTCTAGGGACTGGCAGATGTCTTCCAGAGCTTTCCCTCCTTACACAGCCTGTCAGGCTGCTTGGCAGATGACAATTTGTGGGGTCTCAAATTCCCTTTCTTTTTGCTCCATTTCTAGACACAAAATGTGATTTAGGGACGGAGTCTTTGATGTTTTATGTTAGGGTTCTGCTTCTTTTGAAGTGTCCACTCCTTTGCTCGCTCTTCCTCTTGAAAAGCAGTCTGTCACAACAGGAGTGTCTCCAAAGCAGATAGTCCCACAAAACAGGTCATGGGAGTGACTAGAGTTCCCACTGGATGTCAGCCACAGTGATTTGTGCATTAAAAGGTTAGCCCAGGGGCCCAGCTCTACTCTTTATAATTCTCTTATGAGCCCTCTCAATGAACAAAAGAGAACCATGCATTCTTAATTCATATGCTGCCCAGTATTGCATTACCCTTGTATTGTATCCTTCCCAGGTACACATACACCCAGCACTGATACACCACCTCTGTGCAGCACTTCACACTGAAACGATATAGGGCAAGGTTGAGTTAAGCACACAGCAGAAGTGTGAGCAAGCTTGTAGGTCTTACTCCAGTGACATGTTAAAAAGGACTTGTTCATGCTTACTGATCACTACACGGTATGCTGCTACCACTGCGCTTGTGCTGCTCAAACTCCTGGTGAAGGCAGCAGCCTTCTGCCATTATGAGGGTACCGCTTTGGGTACCCCTCCTGGTTCAACAAGACCGTAATCCATGGGACAAGCCTATGTAATGGCACACACACATGATCAGTGTTTGCCTGTGACAACAAAAATCAGCATTAGGGATCCAGACAACAGTACAGTTGGGTACTCAGGGTAGGGTTGCACGTCCATTACCATGGAGAGGAATTTTCCGCCCCTACACCTGCATCATATCTGCCAACAATCGTCTCAAATTTTCAAACTCTCCAGAGTGTTATGATAATGTCTGCCACTGCACTGGCGCGCTCAAAACAACCAGACTCCTTTTGTGGAATTACAACCCTGTAACTGGGACCATAAATCATCAATTTAACAACTTGCAGGGCAGATACACTAGTGTTGCTTTAATATCACTAAGAATATTGCAACTAGAATGCTCTCTGCACTAGTCAGAAATGTTGTTGGTTTGCAACATAGATGCTTTTAAATCATCTTTCCATTTTCAGGAAAGTCAGCTTTGTGCAATGCCGCACCAACTGTTATGCTTTGGTTAAAGCCAGTCTAGTATAGTTATTTCATCTTCTCCTTGTAGGTTTCATGTTGGTTACAAAAGGAGTCCCACATTTGCACCTTTGAGTTCAGCAAGGCCAAAGCCAACAGATTTTAGTTGGAGTTTGCATACAAAGCTCAAACAGAATGAATGATTACCAGGCAGGTGAAGCTAAACCCTTTATTCCGAATGCATCTTCATCTTTATCCATTAACAATATGAAAAAACGTTATTGGATTATTTTCCCTGATGAAATCTCCTATGCCAAAGAGACAACACTTTTTGCATGCCTCACTTACCAAAATACTACTGACAAGTGCCACTTCAAAGAGGGTTGGGCCCAAGTTGAACACCAAAGCACTGAGGACAAAGCTGATGCCTCGTGTTCCCCGGTCAATTGCCTTGGAGAGTGCCCCAGTCTGCCTTGTGAGGTGAAATCCCAAATCTAGATTATGGAGATGAAGGAAGACATTCTTAGCTATCCGACGAATAGAATTCTGTGCTACTTTTCCAAACACTGCATTCCTCATTTCATTGAATAACGCAGATCCAGCCCTTGAGATTCCATCTAAAAAAAGAAAAGAAAAGAAAAATAAACATCATAAATTAAGATTTATTACATTTGCTCTGGATTTTTTTTAATGTTAAACTCACCAAATACCTATCGGTCTTAAATTCTTTCCTAGTTAAAAGACATTTTCAATCAATTCTGGTAGGTCAGCAGTTTTGACCATCCACGTGGAAAATAATCAGTTACTTACCTTTGGTAATACCATTTCTGGTGGATACTTTTTTGCCTAGAAGTAGATGCCTGGTGCATGTAGATGGCACCATGCAACTCTGGTTGCAGCTCCACTCGCCACAAAAGTGAAAACACAAGCCAGTATACAGAGTGATCTGGGGTACCAGCGTCTGTTCCTTCACTTTTTCCACACCCAACTGACATTTAAAGAGAGGAACCAAACAAGATAAATTACAGCAGAATATGTTCCACCAGAATGGAGAAAGATATCATGAAAATATATTTCTCAAAAGGGGAAGGTGGAGGCTGGTGGAGAATCTACATAAAGTTATAGTACACATCAGAGATAGCGTTACAGAATATGAGTTGTTCTTCTGACTGACACATCTTTCCACAGATTTCTAATTTTATGAATGAATCCCAAAGCAGCACACACTGGGAGCCGGAACTGAATAGTGCTGATTAAACATGAAAATCATGCCTGACCGATCTAGTGAAGTAACCATTATTCCTCACCAGAAGAGTCAGACAATACTACTTGGCACAAATTTGCAGATGAAGGCCAAGTGTCCACTCTGTAAATGTCAACCACTGGAAAGCTCCTTGCCAGAGCTAAAAGTTTCATCAGAACTGGCTCTGAATAATAATAAGAAGATGATGAGGATTAGAGATTTACGCAAAATTCAAATAATTCTAAGCAATGACGGTAGGCTGGTTTCTTACCACAACCTTGTTCCTGGGAGAATATAGCTGGATTTCAAATGGAATGGTCACTAAAAAACAAAGCACTGAACTGTAACTTTTGATAACTATGGCAAACTTTTGAAAGCAGTATACTGTTACGTCTGCTGGATCTTTCTGGTTGCTGAGATATATAGGGCTTGTAATGTTCTCCAATAACCCAAGTTACCCATTGCCAATAACTGTGCTGCACCTTGCAATGGTTTTTCATTGTGTACCAGGTATACAGCACTTCATTTGGTAAAACACCAAGTGTCAAAAATAGGTATCAAGGAAACCTATGTATTTCCGAAATGGGCACAAGATATGGAGTTTAGAAGCTGTGGTTATTTACATATATCTGAATTTGGGGGTACCCATACTAGTATGTGAATTAGACGGCATTTCTAAAAATTACTTTTTTCTTACACAATCTTACATTCGGAAAGCGCAAATACAAAGAAAGACAATTGGTAATAACACTTGTTCTACTATTCTGTGTTCCCACAAGTCTCTTGATAAAAATGGTATCTCACTTGTGTGGCTAGGCCTAGTGACCTTGACAGAAAACGGACCAAAACGCAACATGGATACAGCACGTTTTTCCACTCTAAACTGCCCCTTTTTTTTAAATGTGTCTGGCTGTGGATTTTGGGCTCTAGCTCAGCCAGCACCTACGGAACCCTAGCAAAGTTGTACATTTTTTAAAACTAGACACCTAGGAGAATACAGGGTGGGGTGACTTGTGTGGCTCTCACCGGGTTCTGTTACCCAGGATCCCTTGCAAACCTCACAATTTGCCTGACAAAACACATTCTCCTCACATTTCTGTGATGGAAAGTTCTGGAATCTGAGGGAAGCCACAAATGTCCTTCCACCTATGTCTCCCGATAGAAATGGTACCTCACTTGTGTGGGTAGGCCTAGTGGCAGCAGCATGAAAAGGCCGAAAACGCAACATGGACACATCACATTTTTCCAACTAAAACTGACCCTTTTTTGCAATTTGTCTTGCTATGGATTTTGGGACCTAGCTCAGTCAGCACCTACGGAACCCTAGCAAAGTTGTACATTTTTTAAAACTAGACACCTAGGGGAATACAGGGTGGGGTGACTTGTGTGGCTCTCACCGGGTTCTGTTACCCAGGATCCCTTGCAAACCTCACAATTTGCCTGACAAAACACATTCTCCTCACATTTCTGTGATGGAAAGTTCTGGAATCTGAGGGAAGCCACAAATGTCCTTCCACCTATGTCTCCCGATAGAAATGGTACCTCACTTGTGTGGGTAGGCCTAGTGGCAGCAGCATGAAAAGGCCGAAAACGCAACATGGACACATCACATTTTTCCACCTAAAACTGACCCTTTTTTGCAATTTGTCTTGCTATGGATTTTGGGCCCTAGCTCAGTCAGCACCTACGGATACCAGGCAAATCTGTACATTTCTGAAAACTAGATACCCAGGGGAATCCAGGATGGGGTGACTTGTGTGGCTCTCACCAGATTTTGATACAAGAATCCCTTGGAAACCTCAAAATAGTCTACAAAAACCCATCTTCCTCACATTTCCGTCATGGAAAGTCCTGGAATCTGAGGGGATCCAAAAACGTCCTTCCACCCAGCATTCCCTCAAGTATCCCGATAAAACCAGTACCTAACTTGTGGTGATATGAGTATTGCCCGCGACAGGGAAGACCTGTTTTTTGCAAGTCGGGGCTCCTGCATTTTCAGTCCCAGGCTCGGCAGCCATCTAGGAAAACCTATCAAGCAGGTATCCGAAAAAGTCCAGGGAGGTGTGCCTTGCATCGATTCCCAGGAGTTTTCTTACCCAAAATCCCCTGCAAATCTAAAATTTAGCTAAAAAGGAAAAATCACATTTTCCTCACATTTCTGTGTGGGATCACTGCACCGGCACAAATTTCCTACCACCCAGCGCTTCTCATAGCTTCCCGTTAAACACAATGCCTCACATGTGTAGAGGCGCCAAGTGCCTGTGACAGGGATGGGCCAAAAACATGTAGAAATTAAGGGGGGAACCAAAGCGGGTCTAAAAGGGAAGGTTTTTTTCCATACGTTTATAGGCTGACTCTGCTTTGGGCACGCATACAAGTTGGGTAGAACTTTTATTGGTGCAGATGTAGCAATGATGGGTGGTAGAAATTATGTGGCTTCTGAGGATTCCGGAAGTTTCCACTGCATAAATGTAGAGAAAGTGAGTGATTTCAGGCAAAGTTAGAGGTTTGCAGAGCATTGTGGGTAAGAAGATGATGTGGGGTGCATGTGAAGCACACCACCCTGGACTCACCCAGATGTTTAGTTTAGTGTCTGGGTCTGGTAGGTTTTTCCAGGTGGCAGCGTAACCAAGTCCAAAAAGTGCAGTCACTCAACATTGCTTGTGGGACGATATTAGGAGTTAACCAAGCTCCTTTGGTCCAGATGTAAATTCAAAACATAAAAGTCAAATGTCCTTTTGCTTGCCATTAGTGTATGATGATTTAGTCCACAGGAGGGGCTGTTACCCTCCTGGTTTTGCGTCTCACCCCAAATGACCAACTGAAGAGGTCAGCCCCCACCCCTCTTATTTAATTTCCTGGGATCTAGTAGGCTGTCTGTGAGTGGGAGGGCTAATTATAGGAGCCAACAGGAATGCAGCCAGGGCACCCTGGACCGCCTTATGTCAAAAAATGCCTTTTCTACATACATCAAATAATTTTCCTTTGACGGTTGTAAACCTTCTTTTTTGTTCTCATAAAGAACAGGTCCCTGGCTTACATTAGTCTTCAACGCCAAACCTCTGGTGTATATTTTCTTGAAGTCAAGAGGTGAGTAAAATTAAAATTACCTTGTTGAGGATAAAAGAGACACCTCACCGAAGCAGCCCAGAGTCACAATGATCAACTCATTCAGTGCCCCAGGCTGGTCATCATAGAATGAGGGGGGAGGCTACAGTAATCTTCCTGGTTTGAGAAACAATTTGTTTCTGAGTTAGTTATGTTGGGCTCTAATAATCTGTAACTTAGTCAGTTCTATGTGCCATCGTCATCCCTTTCACTGTAGTGGTAGTCTAATATTAAATACATCAATTAGGTTAAAAAAAAGTTTTCAAGTGTGTTTGAGATGACATGAAATGATTTTTATTTGGTTGTGTCACATAGTACATTGTTAAAAACAATATATAACGTTTTGACCTGATAGCCTGACTGTCAGCATCTTTCACTGTCATTAAATTTTTGGTAATTTCATAAGAATCTGAGGCCCAACAATTTACTTAGTGTTGTGAAGAAACATACGTTTGGGCTGGACATGGAAGTAATCTCTGATGGCTTTAACAAACAGGCCTAACACAAGAGAAACCAATAAACAGTGCTGAATCTTACTGGTATGCAATCTTCACAGTGACCTTATGGTTTTCACCTAAACTCTACTTACATCGATCTCCTAATGCTGAAAAGGAGATTTAACAATAAAATTTACTTATGCAGTTAATTACATCCGCGTATAAAAATGAAGCATCACATTGATGGAAACAAAAAGGCAAGCTTCTGGCTAACTATCTTAAAGCAAAGAGAGAAAAAATTAAAATAATCACCATCAAGAACAACGAAGGCTTACCAAGATTAAAAAACAATGAAACAGAAGAACTATTAATTATTTTCTGACACAGAAAAGCTAAATCAGTTCTTTTCAACTACACGGATGCTTCACCAACTACAAAATCCTACTTAATTTATTGTGACTAATGGGAAGATCGATTTATAAGAAATCAAAAACAATATCCGCGATCTCAAAAGAAATAAAGCACCAGGACCAGATGGCTTCCTGACAGAACTCAATCAAGCATGCATTGAAATTCTACTTGTGGGACTCCAAATACTGTTTGAGCACTTCCACAACATCATCTCCCCACCTTTTTGTAATTTCATTAAAAAAATAATTAAGCTAATTCTTTAAAAAAGAGAAAGATCTGCAAAACACAAAAAAAACTACTGCCCTATATCAATTATAAACTCAGACTGCAACATATTCACAAAGATGCTAGCCTCACACCAAAACTCCTTTATCGCCTCCACGGTACACCTTGATCAAAACAGTTTAGTAGAGACCAGAATTTCAACATTAAATGCTAGATTCTTTGCAAATATCATCTCACAAGCTACAATTGTTGAACAAAACACCTGGTGTGCAATTCATTTGGAAACAGAGAAGGCCTTTGGTCGCGTTGAATAGGCCTACCTGCGCAAAGCCACAGAATGGGATAACAGTTATAAAATAGGATGCAGCATTTATATGAAACTGCGAGCATCAATATTAGTCAATGGTATGATCTCAGGAAAGTTTTGGTTACCAAGAGAAGCTTGGAATGAGTGTCCCCTCTCTCCCCTCCTCTTTATTTTTGTTCTCAAACCATTATTGATAAAAGTTAGACTAAACCCAAAAAAATCAAAAGTATCAGAGTGCTGATTCAAAAAGCATGCTATGTACTTTGTAAAGCGCACTACTCATCCTTTAGTTTGTGTGCTCTGTAAACAAGTCTCTTTAATGAAGTACAAGTGCCTGGTATTTTTGTTAAAACAACATGCACTGGTGAGCAATCAATTAAAGGCTATCCACGTTTCCTGCTGGAATTTCTGGGATTTTTATATGCACAATGGTTGCTAACTAATTACACACACTGCACAATTAAATACATCTGTTTCCCTATGCCCTGGTTTCCTGCTGGGGTGGCTGGTATTTTGTTTGTACTGCAACTTCTAATCAAGTGCCTCTGTTTCCTGCCAGAGACTGTCTTCTTGTCTTCTGATTGGCAGGGAGCACTCTCCACAGCTATAAATAATAAGTTCAAAGTGTGCCACCATCTACTTTGCTTCATCAATCCATCTGACGAGAGAGCTGTCTCACCTGTCATCAACACCCATGGATTCTATGACAAAAGCCACAAGACACTATTGCCTGGAGGCCTGCAACCTCTCTTGGCATCTCAACCTTGAACTCTGGAGCCTGGTCATTCAGCCTATACCACAGTGTCTCCCTTGCCTTGACTACGGCCATCATTCTTTCACCTCTGATCAATGCTACAGCTAATCTGACCCATTACAAGGAACTCATGTACCAGCTGGACTACTCTAATTTTTAATTTTCTCCTATCTTCAAAGACATCCTTACAGTTTTGAATTTAAATGAGGAAGTTTTAGCAGAAGAAAAAGAAAAACGAGTACAAATTGTGAGGGTTATGTGAAGTAAGACAACGTAAAAGGCAGTTAATAAAATTGTTTTCAATAAAGAAACTAAAAATATGAGCTTAGGGTGTATCACAAGATCTGTGTTCTAAGGACCCCCCAAGTGGACTTGGATTTCTTTCAGTAATTTTGGTTTGATATTTTCTCCAGGGCTCTCACCCAAAAAAATCTCTCTAAATGAATTTGTTTGGAAAAAGAGCAATTTTCCACCTAAGTCTAATTTTACCTTACAGATAGTAGGAGAGTAACCTCGATGGTGATCTTGGCAATTGGGTTGAGGGATTGCAGAGGTAAATACAAAGGGGGCAGGGCAAAAAAAGCATGCTCATACAGACTGTAAAGCATACATGTATCTTTGCCTAGAGCCATTGTATTCTTTTGTCACAGAGTACCTCTTGTGGCAGTAGTGAGTCATACCACTAGGACATAAAGGGTCTTGCTCGAAACGATCAACATAAACCAGTAATTCTTTCCACAGGAGCTCTAGATACACCAGAACCATTCACTGCTCTCTCTCCAACCCTTCATGCCCCCCCATTCTCAGTTGTCTCTTCTGATACTAAGGATTAACCCAAGGGGGACATCATAGAAGATCTTCACTTCCGCAGAAGTCATGAGAATTCAGGTGAGTGGCCCACAGTGTAACATTATAACTCTGGATAAAAACTCAATTAGGACAAAACTGAAATTCTCCCTTTGTGTACACAATGGCTCAAAAACCTTTTCACCAATTGTAATTTCAATTAGCGTCCTTTCAGGATAACCTTTTTTTGTCATAGCATTGTCAAACAGATTACATCTCTGCCTAACCATTATATCAAATCAAAGTGGCAGAAGAAATTAAAGCTAAAATCTCTTTACTGGACCCCCTCAACTATTAACATACAGCAATGAAAAGACAGAGCAGATCCTTTCACACTTGTCCTTATGAGACAGAAACTCATGAAATGAATAGGCTTACAGACATTCCAAAAGCTCAATTATATTTATCCATTGCTACATTGGATATACTTCATTGGATATACTTCAGAGGTCCTCTTGTGACAAACACCAATGTTCCACAGGAATCACAACCCCAACTACATTTATTGATGTGTTTCTATGACTGACATAGGAAGGCTTCCTTAGGGCTAAGCGGACCTACTGCAGTTAATAACGGTGGCATTAAAACTCATCAAAACACCAATGAAAGAATAAATAAATTACCACAGTTGAAAGGGGGGGGGGAGGAGAATATAAAGCAATCTAAACACATAAAAATGGCAAATTAGGCAACGCATTCATAATGCACAGCAATGAAAAGCTACTCACGATGCAATACTATATTCCATACAAATATATAGGCATGTCATTCAATTAAGGTATGATCAAACTGTGCTGGATAGGCTAATTCTTGGCTTGCCCAAAAGGAAAGGGGACTAACACTTAGTGATCTTGTACAAACCCTCAGTAAGTAAGTGAAAACCCTGATGCAAGGAAGTAGGCATAATTAATGTTGAAGACTGGCTGTGAGAACCAGGCAGATCAATGTGAAGGTACAATCTCCAGTTTTCAATAAAGTGTAAATTAATTGTGATTGACTGAAGTTAATTCTATGTAACATGGCAACTATAAAATACCAGAGTACATATCTAGTGCATGCATTTTAGAGAGACAAACATGAGTCATGTAAAATTGATATCTCTTAATGTGCCAGCAACTGCTTGAAGAAACAGCAAACTTGGGATTGAATTCCAGCTTATGCTCACAACAGTGAAATCAACTCATCATACGCCAAGCTGGCAAATACAGAAGAGAAGGTAGAAGGGAGGGGCTTGGCCTCAATCTGCTTTAGACAGCCAGCCTTTCCAGCACGCCTATGCCATGGCATAAACATGGCTCTTGTGGGAGCTCTGATTAAATCCTACTGCTTCTTTTGCATGACGTATGCAGATGTCATACAGATAATATTTTTATAATTGGCAATCTGGAGGAAACCCAGAACTGTTTCTCTGCTTGCATGCTGGCCATCCTGGAATTGATGAATTTTAGTTTCCTAAAACTCAATGCAGAAAATAAAAAAAGACTTGCTTTTTTGGCAGTGGTAACTCTACGTGGTGCCGCAACAGGAAGCCAGAAGCACTTGGACCTATATCCTCTTGAGCATCTGTGACGAAAATTTAAGGGTGCTCTTGGCTCTGGTCTGTTGTTTGCTACCCATAGCACCTCAGTAGACCCTAAATGTTTCATGGTGTCACAAGCAATCCAGATTACCTGCCCATTTCAGGCAGAGAAACTATTGTCTTGGATCTGATATCCTCATTCAAAGATTATGCTAATACCCAATATTTAGGACCGGCTACATTTCTTCTAGATAGATTCTAGAGTTTTCAGAACGCTGCTGCCTCTGTTATTTTAAATATTTCCCATAGAATTTCTATCAAATCTTAACTGCCTACTCTCCATCGGCTGTCATTTCTCAGAAGTCCCTTCAAGGCTCCCTGCAGTACACACTCTTCACTCAGCTGGAGCTAGACTTCTGAAGGTCCCTAGATCCAAACACAGATGCAGGGGAGTGCCAAGTTATGCAACCCCGTACCTTTGACTTTGGGACTATCATTCCAGAAAGTACCTCAAAACATGTTTATCACAAAAGCTGCAAAGTGCCTTTCCAACCTAATTAATTAGCCCTAGTGTCAGGACACCACTTTAAGGGGGGAGCATGGTGCTTTAAAAATGTTATTCATTCATCCATTCATGAAGCACTGGTCACTGAGCAGTCTAGTGTATGGGGTCCTTTACTTTCCTTGTCGGAAATCCATAGGGAAATGTTTTTGTTCAGAACCGCATTCGCCACCTTTTGAATAGATACCAAAGCAGTACCTCCCAGGAGGAGGGTCTGTAAACTTGCCTCGTGAACATATGGAGCGATGCCCACGCACCAGCCTGATAAATGTCAGGAACAGGAACCCCTCTCCCCCCCTCACAAGCTAATGCAGTGGTAGTGGTCTGGGATCTGGTAAAGTGAGCCAGCAAGTCTCCAGGAGGTTGCTTTTCCCCGGCTCATAGCAATCTTAAGGTGAAATACAAACAAGTGAGAGATGATCCTTTTCTGCACAGCTTTTCTTTGCTTCAGTGAGCCCACTTAAGCAGTGGTCCCAACCTGTGGTCCATGGACCCATGGGAGTCCACGAGGCCTCCTCAGAGGACCCGTGACTGCTGAGAAAATTAAATAATATTAACAGATTAGGTTCCCAGCTTTCAGTAGTGACTCAGTGAGGGTCCCCGGATTCCAATAATGATTCAGTGGGGGTCCCTGGGTTCCAGTATTGATAAAGTTGGGGTCCACAGAAGTCAAAAGGCTGAGAACCACTGCAATAAAGATCTGATCGTTATCATGTTGTTCTCTTGTACAATTAATATAGAAACTGACAGATGTCTTTGGATCCAGCCAGTGGAGTCTCTCCTCTCCATAGAGGGGGAAGCTGTGCAAAGAATGCCGGAAGGGTGATGTTCTGACCACCATGAAAGGGAGTCAATACCTTTGGAAGAAAAGTGGCTTGAGTCCACAGGACCAGCTTGTCTGGGTAGAAAGTAGTTTTTGGGGGGTTGACAACAGCACCAATGTTATTGCGACAACAAAGGTAGTCTTGAGGGTAAGGAGTCTGAGAGAGCAACTGTGTAAAGGTACACACGTAAGAAAGGTGAGAACTAGATTTAGGTCCCGCTGGGGCATAGCAAATGGAGATGGTGAAACATGCTGAAACCCCTTAAGGAGTCGCATTACAACCAGTTTCCGAAAGAAAGAGGGCTGATCTGGCAAACATAAAAAGGCTGAAAGAGCCGACAGGTACCTGCCCAATACAAGGACTTGCCGGGTAAGAGATGATACAAACAATAAAACTTCAGGGAGCTCAGAATGGAATGAGTTCATCTGTTTCGAAGTGCACCAGGCTAAAAACATCTAGCAACAGCAGGAGTATACTGATTAGGTGAGAGATGCCTGACTGCCAAGAGGACATCAATGACCTCAGGAGGACAGTCAAAAGAACTCAGCTGCTTCTGCTCAATCTCTAAAAATGTAGGTGTGGGTTGGGCAGGTCTGAATGCAGAATACTGCCCTGCTGCTGCAATAGGAGGTCCTCTCAAGGGGCAGCTGGATCAGAGGACAGATGCTCATGCCCAAGAAGGAAAATGTCACTTACCGAGTGTACATCTGTTCGTGGCATGTTGCGCTGCAGATTCACATGCTGTGCCCTGTTCCTGCCATCTAGTGTTGGGCTCGGAGTGTTACAAGTTGTTTTTCTTCAAAGAAGTCTTTTCGAGTCACAGGACCGAGTGACTCCTCCCTTTCGGCTCCAATGCGCATGGGCGTCGACTCCATCTTAGATGGTTTTCCCCGCAGAGGGTGAGGTAGGATTTGTTAAAGTAAGGATACTAGAGGTGCCCATGCAATGGAGTAGATGTGTATGTACATAGTGTGTAGTAAAGTAAAAATTATTTACATATTTACAATTTTTATGCAACTAAAACGGCTACAGGCTCCCGGGGAGGTGGGAAGGCGCATGTGAATCTGCAGCGCAACATGCCACGAACAGATGTACACTGGGTAAGTGATATTTTCCGTTCAATGGCATATGTAGCTGCAGATACGTATGCTGTGCATAGACTACAAAACAGTGATCTCCCCAAAAGCGGTGGTTAGCCTGTAGGAGTTGAAGTTGTCTGAAATAATGTTCTTAGTACAGCCTGTCCTACTGTGGCTTGTTGTGTTGCCAACACATCTACACAGTAATGCTTAGTAAATGTATGGGGCGTAGACCAGGTGGCTGCTTTACAAATTTCTGTCATTGGTATATTACCAAGAAAAGCCATTGTGGCGCCTTTCTTTCTAGTGGAGTGTGCCCTTGGAGTAATGGGTAATTCTCTTTTAGCTTTAAGGTAGCAAGTCTGAATGCATTTAACTATCCATCTGGCAATGCCTTGTTTGGATATAGGGTTACCTGCATGTGGTTTTTGGAAAGCTACAAACAATTGTTTTGTTTTACGAAATTGTTTTGTTCTGTCAATGTAATACATTAGTGCTCTTTTTATGTCTAATGTATACAATGCCCTTTCTGCTACTGAGTCTGGCTGTGGAAAAAAGACTGGGAGTTCCACCGTTTGGTTTAGATGAAACAGTGATATGACTTTTGGTAAGAATTGTGGATTTGTCCTGAGAACCACTTTATGTTTATGTATTTGTATAAATGGTTCTTGAATAGTAAACGCCTGTATTTCGCTAACTCTTCGAAGTGAAGTGATAGCTATTAGAAAAGCTACTTTCCAAGTTAAAAATTGTATTAGACAAGAATGAATGGGTTCAAATGGTGGGCCCATGACTCGTGTTAATACAATATTAAGATTCCACGAAGGTACTGGTGGTGTCCTTGGGGGTATGATTCTTTTGAGTCCTTCCATAAAGGCTTTAATAACTGGGATTCTAAAAAGTGATTTTGAATGTTTAATCTGCAGATAAGCAGGTATTGCAGTGAGATGTATTTTAATGGAAGAGAAGGCCAGATTGGACTTTTGTAAGTGTATTAAATAACTTACAATGTTTTGTGTTGAGGCGTTTAATGGCATAATTTGATTAGCCTGGCAATAGCAGACAAACCCTTTCCATTTGTTAGCGTAACAATGTCTTGTTGTGGGTTTTCTTGCTTGTTTAATGACCTCCAAACACTCTTTGGAAAGGTTTAGGTATCCAAATTCTAAGACTTCAGGAGACAGATTGCTAGGTTGTGCGATGCTGGATTCGGGTGTCTGACCTGTTGGTTGTGTTGAGTTAACAGATCTGGTCTGTTTGGTAGTTTGATGTGGGGTACCACAGATAGGTCCAACAGTGTTGTGTACCAGGGTTGGCGTGTCTAAGTTGGTGCTATAAGTATTAGTTTGAGTTTGTTTTGACTCAGTTTGTTGACCAGATAAGGAATGAGCGGGAGAGGGGGGAAAAGCGTAAGCAAATATCCCTGACCAGCTGATCCATAGAGCATTGCCCTTGGACTGGGGGTGTGGGTATCTGGACGTGAAGTTTTGGCATTTTGCGTTTTCTTTTATTGCAGACAGATCTATGTTTGGTGTCCCCCAGTGGTGGAAGTGATGTTGTAGGATCTGGGGATGTATTTCCCACTCGTGAGTTTGTTGGTGATCTCAACTGAGATTGTCGGCTAACTGATTGTGAATGCCTGGTATATATTGTGCTATTAGGCGAATGTTGTTGTGAATTGCCCAATGCCAAATATTTTGTGCTAAGAGAAACAGCTGTGACGAGTGTCCCCCCCCTGTTTGTTTAGATAATATATAGTTGTCATATTGTTTGTTTTGACAAGAATGTGTTTGTGGGCTAGAAGGGGTTGAAAAGCTTTTATTGCTAGAAAAACTGCTAACAATTATAAGTGATTTATGTGGAGTTGTTTTTGCTGATTGTCCCACTGACCTTGTATGCTGTGATTGTTGAGGTGTGCTCCCCACCCAATCACGAATGTGTCTTTTGTGAGAATGGCGTGAGGCACTGGGTCTTGGAAAGGCTGCCCTTTGTTTATATTTTCCTGGTTCCACCATTAAAGCGAGTGTGTTTGGCGGTCTATCAACACTAGATCTTGAAGTTGACCCTGTGCTTACGTCCATTGTTTTGCTAGGCACTGTTGTAAGGGCCGCATGTGTAGCCTTGCATTTGGGACAATAGCTATGCATGAGGACATCATGCCTAATAGTTTCATCACAAACCTGACCGTGTATTGTTGGTTTGGTTGCATGCTTGATTTTATATTTTGAAAGGACTGCACCCTTTGTGGACTTGGAGTGGCAGTTGCTTTTTGTGTGTTGAGTGTTGCTCCCAAATATTGTTGTATTTGGGATGGCTGTAAACGAGATTTTTGGTAATTGACCGAAAACCCTAGTTTGTGTAGAGTATCTATTACGTATTGCGTGTGAACGTGACATTGTTGTTGAGTGTTAGCTTTTATTAGCCAATCGTCCAGATATGGGAATACGTGCATGTGATGTCTTCTTATATGAGCTGCTACTACAGCTAGGCATTTTGTAAATACCCTGGGGGTTGTTGTTATTCCGAAAGGCAACACTTTGAATTGGTAATGTTTGCCTTGTATTACAAACCTGAGGTATTTCCTGTGAGATGGATGGATGGGTATGTGAAAATACACATCCTTGTGATCCAGTGTTGTCATGTATTCCCCTTGTTTTAGTAAAGGAACTACGTCCTGAAGTGTTACTATGTGGAAATGATCTGATTTGATGAAGAGATTCAGTGTTCTGAGGTCTAAGATAGGCCTTACCTTTTTGTCTTTTTTTTGGAGTTAAGGAAATACAGGGAGTAAACGCCTGTCCCTTTCTGGTGATAGGGTACTAGCTCTATGGCTTGTTTTTGTAGCAGTGCTTGGACCTCTATTTGTAATTGGTCTAAGTGTTGTGGAGACAATTTGTGCGGTTTTGGTGGAACATCTGGAGGGAATGTTGCGAATTTTATGCAATAACCATGTTGGATAATTGATAGGACCCAAGTGTCTATGGTAATGTGTCCAATTGTGTTTGTATTTGGTTAGCCTCCCCCTCACCGGTGATAAGTGTTGGGGAAGTGTGACATTGAAGTCACTGTTTGCTAGGGCTTGGCTTGGAGGGCTGGAATTTCCCTTTTCCTCTTGGGAATTGTCCTCTGTAGGAACCACAAAACCCCCCTCTCTAGTACTGAGATTGGTAGGTGGGGTTTTGTTTGGGAGGTGGATGGTTCTGATGGCTGTTGTCTAAACCACCCCCTAAACTGTGGTTTCCTAAATATTCCTCTGTATTATGAGGAGCAGAGCGCGCCCATGGCTTTGGCCGTGTCTTTTTTCATTTTCTCAATTGCAGTATCCACTTCCGGCCCAAATAGCTGATGTTGATTAAACGGCATATTCAATACCGCCTGTTGTATTTCTGGCTTAAATCCAGAACTTCGCTGCCATGCATGCCTTCGGATAGTTACTGCTGTGTTGACAGTCCGTGCTGCTGTATCAGCAGAGTCTAGAGCACACCGGATTTGGTTATTTGATATGGCCTGTCCTTCTTCGACCACTTGTTGGGCACGTTGTTGGTGTTCTTTGGGCAAATGCTGGATGAGGTCTTGCATTTAGTCCCAGTGCGCCCTGTCGTAGCGGGCAAGTAGGGCCTGTGAGTTGGCAATTCGCCACTGATTGGCTGCTTATGATGCCACTCTTTTCCCCGCTGTGTCGAATTTTCAGCTCTCCTTATTAGGGGGTGGCGCATCCCCGGATGATTGTGAATTTGCCCTTTTTCTTGCAGCCCCCACAACCACTGAGTCCGGAGGGAGCTGTTGAGTAATAAACACTGGGTCTGACGGGGCGGTTTATATTTCTTTTCGACCCTTGGCGTGATGGCTCTCCCTGTTACAGGTTCTTGGAAGACCTGTAGTGCGTGTTTAAGCATGCCCGGTAACATTGGTAAACCTTGGTAGGATGCATGCGTGGATGCCAGCGTGTTGAACAGGAAGTCATCCTCCAACGGTTCCGAGTGCATTGTTACGTTGTGGAACGTAGCTGCTCTGGCCAGTACTTGCGTGTATGTTGTACTGTCCTCTGGTGGTGAAGGCTTGGTTGGATAACACTCTGGGCTGTTGTCCGATATAGGTGGGTCGTATAGATCCCAGGGATCCGCATCATCTTGAGTCATCCCAGTATGTGTGGGTAACTGCGCCATCGGTGTACCCACTGGTGACAATTGTGGTGATTGCAGTGAGGATGTTTGTGGTGAGTAATGTGGTGCATCTCAGTCTCTTGAAAAGCCAGTTTTCTTTTTGACTTGAGTGGAGGGATGGTTTGTATCTTCCCTGTGTCCATCTGGATTTGTAACCTTTGCTGTGTTTGGTCATGTTCTTCTAAATCCAGTTCCTGCTCAAATCTGTGCCTTTCTTTGAGCTGCAGAGAAAGCCCTTGCTCTTCAGTGTAGGAAGAACGTTTCGGCTCCGAAGCCGTTTTTTTCCGGTACCGAAATTCCCATCGAAATTGTCTTTTTCGGTTCCGATAAGCTCTTTCGAGGCTTGCCCGACTCGATTACTCGATGCCAACTTTTTTTGGTGCCGGATTCTCAACCGGAGTCGGAAGTCTTCGGCAAATCTTTGGCCTTTTTCGGTGCCGATGTTACTTGGTCACCTTCTTTTCTGTGGGTTGAGCCATGACCTTCTGGCAGTGGTGTCCCCGTGGCCGTTAGTTTTTTGGTGTGACCCTGGGTGTGGGATGGGGCAGGTGTACTCACTGTTTGCCGCGCCGTCGAAGGTCGATCACCGTCGGATTCGTCCGAGTCCAATTCTTGGATGGAAATTCTCATCTCTTCTTCCTCGACGTTGGGATGTTGTTTCGGCGCCATCTGTAGTCTTGTGCGTCGATCTCTTAAGGTCTTCTTGGATCGAAACGCTCGGCAAGCTTCACAAGTATCCTCTCTGTGTTTGGGCGACAAACACAGGTTACAGACCTGGTGCTGGTCTGTATAAGGATACTTGGCATGACACTTAGGACAGAAACGGAACGGGGTCCGGTCCATTAGTGTTCGATGATGGGTGTGGTCGGGCCGACCAGGCCTTGGTAAAGATCAGAAGCCCCGAAGGGCTGCCGAAGCTTACTCACAAAAAATAGCAGGAAAGGGACAAATTCAATAATTATTGCAAGAAACCAATATTAACTCTTGGTTCCAAGAGGAAAAGCGGTTTCCCCTTATTTATTCCATTTAATAATAGACAACAGCATCAGAATCAAAGGAAAGCTACCTATCTATAAATCTATGACACGCAGGTGAAAATATATACACTTCTATATACATATACATTTATCACAGGCATGTGTAACAAACAATACATACAATGTCTTAAAGCATGTGCCCCACTCCAACACTTTATAAGATAGTCACTAAAACACAATACACATAGTGATCAAAAGACACATGGTGACCAAGGGTCTTGCACCCAGCTGTATGCTACCTCTAATTTTTTGATAAGGTAGTAAGTAGTGCTAAACAAATTTTGTCAATCAATTCATTATTTTTCCAGACCCCTTGGACCCATTAGAAATATGTCGACGCGTTTCGGCCTAAAACCTCAAGGCCTCATCAGGACTGTCGGAGGGCACTGGCACCACTTTCTATCTAATTATAGAAAGTGTCCGAGCTTGCTCAATCCGTTCCCGAGTGCTATCTGCTCGCGCCACTCGGATTAAATAACAGCGTCTCAATGCTAATTCGTCGTGTTTTCCTCAATTAAGCCAATCCGAAAATGTTAACGGTACCTGTGTAACCGGCCAAACATGGGACGTCGCTTCTACTCTTCCGTGAGTCGCGAAAGCTCCGGCTCATCAATGGAGGACTTTAAAGTTATACGGCGGGCTGAAACCGGTCTTGATGTCGGTGCTGATACGATAAAACTGAACCGGTACCGAACGTAAACAATACAGACGAATTTTCGATTCTTTTCTAAGTTTCCCGATTTGAAATACGGAGCGAAGAGGAACACGTCCGAACCCGATGGCGGAAAGTAAACAATCTAAGATGGAGTCGATGCCCATGCACAATGGAGCCGAAAGGGAGGAGTCACTCGGTCCCTTGACTCGAAAAGACTTCTTCGAAGAAAAACAACTTGTAACACTCCGAGCCCAACACTAGATGGCAGGAACAGTGCACAGCATATGTATCTGCAGCTACACATGCCATCGAACTTAAGGATACCATACTGTGTGTGTCCAATCAGGGGCCACTAGGATGATTTGAGTCCAGTCACTCCTTCAGAAGTCAGGGCAGAAGAGGTATCTGCAAGAAGCAGTACAGGAGTCCCGCGTTCCACTCTACACGGAATAAATCTCTAAGCGAGAGACACCATGGAAACTTCAACGCACAAAAGAGTGAAATTACGTACTCTTGCCAGGAGGAGCTCGATCCAGGGTTCTTCCCATTGAAGAAAGACCTTGTGCTACCTCTGGATGCAGTTGCCTTTTATGATCCGCAAGGCGTCGATGGCTCAGTTCATTCACTTTGGTGTTCAAGGATCCTGCCAGGTGATGCGTTACCAGAAAAGAATCCTGACGGTCCAGCCTTGTCTAGAGATGCAAATCCTCCTGCACAGGGTCCACGACTCCACCACACCCTGCTTGTGGTAATACCACATAGCTGTGGTGTCCGTGAGCACTTGCACCAGCTTCCCTCCAATGGATGGCAAGACGGCTCTCAGATCCGTAAGGGGTTGATATGGAGCCAGACCTCCATTGGAGACCCAATACCTCTGATAAATGCCTGCCCCAGATGCCATCCCCAACCAAGAAACAACGCACCAGTCACTACGGTCAGCTCTGGGTGTGGTAAATAGAGGAGTCTCCTGCTGGTCCAGCCACCATTGTAAGTCTTTGCAGTGACCTCTGAGATCTGGTCCAGATCGGATAGATACCCCTGGTGCTATGCCCAGTGGAACGTCAGATGCCATCAGGTGCTCGACTAGCAGGATGCAGGAGGGCATCGGTCCCAGCAGCCTCAGAGTCAGTAACTACTAGTGATACCCTTCCATATGCTGACATCTTTCAAGTATATCTACGAGAAGACTGGATCTCACCTGACCAAACAATCTAGTTACTATAGAGGATATATATATTGAACAGAGAGAATCTGTTAAAAAAAAAAAAAAAAAAAATCCAACGGGCTATAAGTCCAACAACTGAATAAGTAGAGCACAGAGAGGAAATAGCGACAGTTGCTCCAATGTAGCAGAAGACGCATGCACTATGCCATACTAAAGCGTGTTGCATGCAACCAAACAAATTTCAAAAACATTGAAAACCGCTAAGGAAAACAAAAACGATAGCTAAATAGGTAAACTGTGCAACTGTTCCACTACTAAAGGCAAAGGGGGTGATTCTAACCCTGGCGGTCGGTGTTAAAGCGGCGGCCAACCGCCAACAGGCTGGCGGTAAAAAATATGGGATTCTGACCCTGGCGGGAACCGCCAACACAGACAGCCACTTTAACACTCCGACCGCCACGGCGGTACAAACAAACAGCGCAGCGGTCACCGCCAACAGCCAGGCGGCAGCCAATGTACCGCCCACACTATCACAACTCACCAATCTGCCACCTTTTCCGGGGCGGGAGCACTGCCGATAAAAACACGGCGGAAACAGACTACGGACGCGAAAACGCTCACCACTACGCACTCCAGGAGGAAGGAGGACAGCATGGAACCCGAATTAAACATCCTACCTGCTCTCGTCTACCTTCTCATCTACCACGAGTACGAAGTCCGGCGCAGACGACAACGGTGAGTACTGCACCTACGACACACGGGAGGGGTGAGGACGAAAGGTTACGGGGACACACATATGCGACCCCCACCCCCCCCCCCCCCCCCCAACTATGTACACACCAATGCAGAGCAACAAGTCACAGTGACACCACCCAAACACCCCTGAAAAATGCTAGGACATAATCAAATTTGGAATAAATATTTATGTACCAAAAAGCTCCTGAAAATTATCGTACAACCATGAAAGATATTCACAACAAAACTAATGACATACACATCAGTGTATAACTGAAGTGACAAGTCCTGCACATCCTACGAATTCTTCATGTCCGTGGGCCAAAGTTTTGAGAAACAAGGGCAAAGCCCACACAGGAGACCTGAGTCCTTTGGAGAGAACACTGCAGGGGCATCAGATGTAAAAACTACAGGTACCTCTGGGGGAAGGGAAGGGGAGGGCACCACAGCCACATGAGTCCACGACGCCAGATCCACGAGGAGCCACCATGCCCACTGGGGAGTGCAAAGCCACAGTCTCTCAATGTCTCTACAGTGGGTGGGCTGCCCACTGGACCATCCTGGGGAGTGCAAAGCCACAGTCTCTCAATGTCTCTACAGTGGGTGGGCTGCCCACTGGACCATCCTGGGGAGTGCAACGCCACAGTCTCTCAATGTCTCTACAGTGGGTGGGCTGCCCACTGGACCATCCTGGGAAGTGCAAAGCCACAGTCTCTCAATGTCTCTACAGTGGGTGGGCTGCCCACTGGACCATCCTGGGGAGTGCAAAGCCACAGTCCATCAGGTGGATGACAGTCTCCACTGGTCAAGGAGGAGGCATGGTGGGCACAGTGAACCATAAACAGTGATTGAGACAGCGGTGCCCAGCGGAGCGGTGCTTGAGATGAAGGGCCCAGCGGAGCGGTGCTTGAGATGAAGGGCCCAGCGGAGCGGTGCTTGAGAAGAAGGGCCCAGCGGAGAGGTGGAGAGACAGCGGTGCCCAGCGGAGCGGTGCTCGAGATGAAGGGCCCAGCGGAGCGGTGCTTGAGAAGAAGGGCCCAGCGGAGAGGTGGAGAGACAGCGGTGCCCAGCGGAGCGGTGCTCGAGATGAAGGGCCCAGCGGAGCGGTGCTTGAGAAGAAGGGCCCAGCGGAGAGGTGGAGAGACAGCGGTGCCCAGCGGAGCGGTGCTCGAGATGAAGGGCCCAGCGGAGCGGTGCTTGAGAAGAAGGGGCCAGCGGAGAGGTGGAGAGACAGCGGTGCCCAGCGGAGCGGTGCTCGAGATGAAGGGCCCAGCGGAGCGGTGCTTGAGAAGAAGGGCCCAGCGGAGCGGTGCTTGAGAAGAAGGGCCCAGCGGTGCCCAGCGGAGCGGTGCTTGAGATGAAGGGCCCAGCGGAGCGGTGCTTGAGATGAAGGGCCCAGCGGAGCGGTGCTTGAGAAGAAGGGCCCAGCGGAGCGGTGCTTGAGAAGAAGGGCCCAGCGGAGCGGTGGCGAGACAGCGGTGCCCAGCGGAGCGGTGCTCGAGATGAAGGGCCCAGCGGAGCAGTGCTTGAGAAGAAGGGCCCAGCGGAGAGGTGGAGAGACAGCGGTGCCCAGCGGAGCGGTGCTTGAGATGAAGGGCCCAGCGGAGCGGTGCTTGAGATGAAGGGCCCAGCGGAGAGGTGGAGAGACAGCAGTGCCCAGCGGAGCGGTGCTCGAGATGAAGGGCCCAGCGGAGAGGTGGAGAGACAGCGGTGCCCAGCGGAGCGGTGCTTGAGATGAAGGGCCCAGCGGAGCGGTGCTTGACAGGAAGGGCCCAGCGGAGCGGTGCTTGAGAAGAAGGGCCCAGCGGAGAGGTGGAGAGACAGCGGTGCCCAGCGGAGCGGTGCTTGAGATGAAGGGCCCAGCGGAGCGGTGCTTGACAGGAAGGGCCCAGCGGAGAGGTGGCGAGACAGCGGTGCCCAGCGGAAAGGTGGCGAGACAGCGGTGCCCAGCGGAGCGGTGCTTGAGACGGCGGGGCCCTGTTCAGCGGTGCTCTTCTGCACCGCGGGCCCTGTTCAGCGGTGCCTATCTCCACGGCGGGCCCTGTTCAGCGGTGCTCTTCTGCACCGCGGGCCCTGTTCAGCGATACCTATCTCCACGCCGGGGCCCTGTTCAGCGGTGTTCTTCTGCACCGCGGGCCCTGTTCAGCTGTGCCTATCTCCATGGCGGGGCCCTGTTCAGCGGTGCCTATCTCCACGGCGGGGCCCTGTTCAGCGGTGCCTATCTCCACGGCGGGGCCCTGTTCAGCGGTGCCTATCTCCACGGCGGGCCCTGTTCAGCGGTGCCTATCTCCACGGCGGGGCCCTGTTCAGCGGTGCCTATCTCCACGGCGGGGCCCTGTTCAGCGGTGCTCTTCTGCACCGCGGGCCCTGTTCAGCGGTGCCTATCTCCACGGCGGGGCCCTGTTCAGCGGTGTTCTTCTGCACCGCGGGCCCTGTTCAGCGGTGCCTATCTCCACGGCGGGGCCCTGTTCAGCAGTGTTCTCAGCAGCCTCAGAGTCAGTAACTACTAGTGATACCCTTCCATATGCTGACATCTTTCAAGTATATCTACGAGAAGACTGGATCTCACCTGACCAAACAATCTAGTTACTATAGAGGATATATATATTGAACAGAGAGAATCTGTTAAAAAAAAAAAACAAAAAAAATCCAACGGGCTATAAGTCCAACAACTGAATAAGTAGAGCACAGAGAGGAAATAGCGACAGTTGCTCCAATGTAGCAGAAGACGCATGCACTATGCCATACTAAAGCGTGTTGCATGCAACCAAACAAATTTCAAAAACATTGAAAACCGCTAAGGAAAACAAAAACGATAGCTAAATAGGTAAACTGTGCAACTGTTCCACTACTAAAGGCAAAGGGGGTGATTCTAACCCTGGTGGTCGGTGTTAAAGCGGCGGCCAACCGCCAACAGGCTGGCGGTAAAAAATATGGGATTCTGACCCTGGCGGGAACCGCCAACACAGACAGCCACTTTAACACTCCGACCGCCACGGCGGTACAAACAAACAGCGCAGCGGTCACCGCCAACAGCCAGGCGGCAGCCAATGTACCGCCCACACTATCACAACTCACCAATCTGCCACCTTTTCCGGGGCGGGAGCACTGCCGATAAAAACACGGCGGAAACAGACTACGGACGCGAAAACGCTCACCACTACGCACTCCAGGAGGAAGGAGGACAGCATGGAACCCGAATTAAACATCCTACCTGCTCTCGTCTACCTTCTCATCTACCACGAGTACGAAGTCCGGCGCAGACGACAACGGTGAGTACTGCACCTACGACACACGGGAGGGGTGAGGACGAAAGGTTACGGGGACACACATATGCGACCCCCACCCCCCCCCCCCCCAACTATGTACACACCAATGCAGAGCAACAAGTCACAGTGACACCACCCAAACACCCCTGAAAAATGCTAGGACATAATCAAATTTGGAATAAATATTTATGTACCAAAAAGCTCCTGAAAATTATCGTACAACCATGAAAGATATTCACAACAAAACTAATGACATACACATCAGTGTATAACTGAAGTGACAAGTCCTGCACATCCTACGAATTCTTCATGTCCGTGGGCCAAAGTTTTGAGAAACAAGGGCAAAGCCCACACAGGAGACCTGAGTCCTTTGGAGAGAACACTGCAGGGGCATCAGATGTAAAAACTACAGGTACCTCTGGGGGAAGGGAAGGGGAGGGCACCACAGCCACATGAGTCCACGACGCCAGATCCACGAGGAGCCACCATGCCCACTGGGGAGTGCAAAGCCACAGTCTCTCAATGTCTCTACAGTGGGTGGGCTGCCCACTGGACCATCCTGGGGAGTGCAAAGCCACAGTCTCTCAATGTCTCTACAGTGGGTGGGCTGCCCACTGGACCATCCTGGGGAGTGCAACGCCACAGTCTCTCAATGTCTCTACAGTGGGTGGGCTGCCCACTGGACCATCCTGGGAAGTGCAAAGCCACAGTCTCTCAATGTCTCTACAGTGGGTGGGCTGCCCACTGGACCATCCTGGGGAGTGCAAAGCCACAGTCCATCAGGTGGATGACAGTCTCCACTGGTCAAGGAGGAGGCATGGTGGGCACAGTGAACCATAAACAGTGATTGAGACAGCGGTGCCCAGCGGAGCGGTGCTTGAGATGAAGGGCCCAGCGGAGCGGTGCTTGAGATGAAGGGCCCAGCGGAGCGGTGCTTGAGAAGAAGGGCCCAGCGGAGAGGTGGAGAGACAGCGGTGCCCAGCGGAGCGGTGCTCGAGATGAAGGGCCCAGCGGAGCGGTGCTTGAGAAGAAGGGCCCAGCGGAGAGGTGGAGAGACAGCGGTGCCCAGCGGAGCGGTGCTCGAGATGAAGGGCCCAGCGGAGCGGTGCTTGAGAAGAAGGGCCCAGCGGAGAGGTGGAGAGACAGCGGTGCCCAGCGGAGCGGTGCTCGAGATGAAGGGCCCAGCGGAGCGGTGCTTGAGAAGAAGGGGCCAGCGGAGAGGTGGAGAGACAGCGGTGCCCAGCGGAGCGGTGCTCGAGATGAAGGGCCCAGCGGAGCGGTGCTTGAGAAGAAGGGCCCAGCGGAGAGGTGGAGAGACAGCGGTGCCCAGCGGAGCGGTGCTTGAGATGAAGGGCCCAGCGGAGCGGTGCTTGAGATGAAGGGCCCAGCGGAGCGGTGCTTGAGAAGAAGGGCCCAGCGGAGCGGTGGCGAGACAGCGGTGCCCAGCGGAGCGGTGCTCGAGATGAAGGGCCCAGCGGAGCAGTGCTTGAGAAGAAGGGCCCAGCGGAGAGGTGGAGAGACAGCGGTGCCCAGCGGAGCGGTGCTTGAGATGAAGGGCCCAGCGGAGCGGTGCTTGAGATGAAGGGCCCAGCGGAGAGGTGGAGAGACAGCAGTGCCCAGCGGAGCGGTGCTCGAGATGAAGGGCCCAGCGGAGAGGTGGAGAGACAGCGGTGCCCAGCGGAGCGGTGCTTGAGATGAAGGGCCCAGCGGAGCGGTGCTTGACAGGAAGGGCCCAGCGGAGCGGTGCTTGAGAAGAAGGGCCCAGCGGAGAGGTGGAGAGACAGCGGTGCCCAGCGGAGCGGTGCTTGAGATGAAGGGCCCAGCGGAGCGGTGCTTGACAGGAAGGGCCCAGCGGAGAGGTGGCGAGACAGCGGTGCCCAGCGGAAAGGTGGCGAGACAGCGGTGCCCAGCGGAGCGGTGCTTGAGACGGCGGGGCCCTGTTCAGCGGTGCTCTTCTGCACCGCGGGCCCTGTTCAGCGGTGCCTATCTCCACGGCGGGGCCCTGTTCAGCGGTGCTCTTCTGCACCGCGGGCCCTGTTCAGCGATACCTATCTCCACGCCGGGGCCCTGTTCAGCGGTGTTCTTCTGCACCGCGGGCCCTGTTGAGCGGTGCCTATCTCCACGGCGGGGCCCTGTTCAGCGGTGCTCTTCTGCACCGCGGGCCCTGTTCAGCAGTGCCTATCTCCACGGCCGGGCCCTGTTCAGCGGTGTTCTTCTGCACCGCGGGCCCTGTTCAGCGGTGCCTATCTCCACGGCGGGGCCCTGTTCAGCGGTGTTCTTCTGCACCGCGGGCCCTGTTCAGCGGTGCCTATCTCCACGGCGGGGCCCTGTTCAGCGGTGCTCTTCTGCACCGCGGGCCCTGTTCAGCGGTGCCTAGCTCCACGGCGGGGCCCTGTTCAGCGGTGCTCTTCTGCACCGCGGGCCCTGTTCAGCGGTGCCTAGCTCCACGGCGGGGCCCTGTTCAGCGGTGCTCTTCTGCACCGCGGGCCCTGTTCAGCGGTGCCTATCTCCACGGCGGGGCCCTGTTCAGCGGTGCCTATCTCCACGGCGGGGCCCTGTTCAGCGGTGCTCTTCTCCACGGCGGGCCCTGTTCAGCGGTGCCTATCTCCACGGCGGGGCCCTGTTCAGCGGTGCTCTTCTCCACGGCGGGCCCTGTTCAGCGGTGCTCTTCTGCACCGCGGGCCCTGTTCAGCGGTGCCTATCTCCACGGCGGGGCCCTGTTCAGCGGTGCTCTTCTCCACGGCGGGGCCCTGTTCAGCGGTGCTCTTCTCCACGGCGGGGCCCTGTTCAGCGGTGCTCTTCTCCACGGCGGGGCCCTGTTCAGCGGTGCTCTTCTGCACCGCGGGCCCTGTTCAGCGGTGCTCTTCTCCACAGCGGGCCTTGTTCAGCGGTGCTCTTCTGCCCCGCGGGCCCTGTTCAGCGGTGCTCTTCTCCACGGCGGGCCCTGTTCAGCGGTGCCTATCTCCACGGCGGGGCCCTGTTCAGCGGTGCTCTTCTGCACCGCGGGCCCTGTTCAGCGGTGTCTATCTCCACGGCGGGGCCCTGTTCAGCGGTGCTCTTCTGCACCGCGGGCCCTGTTCAGCGGTGCCTATCTCCATGGCGGGGCCCTGTTCAGCGGTGCCTATCTCCACGGCGGGGCCCTGTTCAGCGGTGCTCTTCTCCACGGCGGGCCCTGTTCAGCGGTGCCTATCTCCACGGCGGGGCCCTGTTCAGCGGTGTCTATCTCCACGGCGGGGCCCTGTTCAGCGGTGCTCTTCTGCACCGCGGGCCCTGTTCAGCTGTGCCTATCTCCATGGCGGGGCCCTGTTCAGCGGTGCCTATCTCCACGGCGGGGCCCTGTTCAGCGGTGCCTATCTCCACGGCGGGGCCCTGTTCAGCGGTGCCTATCTCCACGGCGGGGCCCTGTTCAGCGGTGCCTATCTCCACGGCGGGGCCCTGTTCAGCGGTGCCTATCTCCACGGCGGGGCCCTGTTCAGCGGTGCCTATCTCCACGGCGGGGCCCTGTTCAGCGGTGTTCTTCTGCACCGCGGGCCCTGTTCAGCGGTGCCTATCTCCACGGCGGGGCCCTGTTCAGCAGTGTTCTTCTGCACCGCGGGCCCTGTTCAGTGGTGCCTATCTCCACGGCGGGGCCCTGTTCAGCGGTGCTCTTCTGCACCGTGGGCCCTGTTCAGCGGTGCCTATCTCCACGGCGGGGCCCTGTTCAGCGGTGCCTATCTCCACGGCGGGGCCCTGTTCAGCGCTGCTCTTCTCCACGGCGGGCCCTGTTCAGCAGTGCTCTTCTGCACCGCGGGCCCTGTTCAGCAGTGCTCTGCCCCGCGGGCGCTGTTCAGCGGTGCCTATCTCCACGGCTGGGCCCTGTTCAGCGGTGCCTATCTCCACGGCGGGCCCTGTTCAGCGGTGCTCTTCTCCACGGCGGGCCCTGTTCAGCGGTGCCTATCTCCACGGCGGGGCCCTGTTCAGCGGTGCTCTTCTCCACGGCGGGGCCCTGTTCAGCGGTGCTCTTCTCCACGGCGGGGCCCTGTTCAGCGGTGCTCTTCTGCACCGCGGGCCCTGTTCAGCGGTGCTCTTCTGCACCGCGGGCCCTGTTCAGCGGTGCTCTTCACGGCGGGCCCTGTTCAGCGGTGCTCTTCTGCCCCGCGGGCCCTGTTCAGCGGTGCTCTTCTGCACCGCGGGCCCTGTTCAGCTGTGCCTATCTCCACGGCGGGGCCCTGTTCAGCGGTGCTCTTCTCCACGGCGGGGCCCTGTTCAGCGGTGCTCTTCTGCACCGCGGGCCCTGTTCAGCGGTGCTCTTCTCCACGGCGGGGCCCTGTTCAGCGGTGCTCTTCTGCCCGGCGGGCCCTGTTCAGCGGTGCTCTTCTGCCCCGCGGGCCCTGTTCAGCGGTGCTCTTCTGCACCGCGGGCCCTGTTCAGCGGTGCTCTTCTGCACCGCGGGCCCTGTTCAGCGGTGCTCTTCTGCCCCGCGGGCCCTGTTCAGCGGTGCTCTTCTGGACCGCAGGCCCTGTTCAGCGGTGCCTATCTCCACGGCGGGGCCCTGTTCAGCGGTGCTCTTCTCCACGGCGGGCCCTGTTCAGCGGTGCTCTTCTGCACCGCGGGCCCTGTTCAGCGGTGCTCTTCTGCACCGCGGGCCCTGTTCAGCTGTGCTCTTCTGCACCGCGGGCCCTGTTCAGCGGTGCTCTTCTGCACCGCGGGCCCTGTTCAGCTATGCCTATCTCCACGGCGGGGCCCTGTTCAGCGGTGCTCTTCTCCACGGCGGGCCCTGTTCAGCGGTGCTCTTCTGCACCGCGGGCCCTGTTCCGCGGTGCTCTTCTGCCCCGCGGGCCCTGTTCAGCGGTGCTCATCCAGCAGGTCAAGGGAGCCAGACCTGGCCTGGACTCCCGGCTCAGTCGCCCTCGGACCGTGACGTTTCTGGACCCTTCGGGGACGGACTCCTGGCCTCCTTAGTGTCCTCCTTCCCAGCTGGGATGTGGCATGTGGGGTCCACCTTCTCCGCGCTCCTGCTGCCCTTCCGCTCCTTTGATGGGGCTCTCAGGCCCTTGCCTCCCCTAGATGGTGTGGGTGGTGAAGTGGCCGCACATTGCTCCTTGGGGGCAGCCCTGTCGGTCCTCGCACGGCGGCCCTTGTTTTTGCGGGTCCTCTTGCCGGGGGGGGGGCTGGACGTGTCCTTGCTGCTGATCGATGTGTCACTGCTGGCAAAGGGTGGGCTCCAGAACCCATGCACAACAGTGACACCCGAAGCTGGGCTGGTGGTGGCTGCGGTGCTCTTGGGACTCTTTGAAGATGGATGGGGGAGCTCATCGGGGGGAAAGAGGTCAAGGTTAGCCATGAAAAGTTTTTTAGGGCCAAGGTAAAGGGTAGGAGAAGTGGAGATGGAAGTGGAGGTAGAGGAGGTGGTTGTAGGAGAGTCAGGTGTGCGGTCATTGGGTGAAGGTGCTGGTGCTGTAGGCTGTCGTGAGGTGGCTGTCTGTTGGGTGGGTGGCTGCCTGCGTTTGTGTGTCTTGGAAGAGGGGGGTGACAGAAACAGTGGGAGAGGACACAGGAGACGTGTAAATGGCAGTGGGGGTGGTGACTGCACGAGTGTGGACTGTACTGGAGGGTGAGGTGGTGATGGAAGCACTGGCTGATGTTGGGGTGCATGCAGGTGTGAGCGTAGACGTCACAGGGAGGGAGGAGGGAGACGAGGAGGAGGGGGACACAGGGGTGGCAGTGGCTGTTGGCATGTCTGCATCTGGGTGTTGCTTGGGTGAGTGTTTGTGGGATCTGTGGTGCTTGTGTTTGGATGAGCTGCTCTTGGATGTTGAGGTGTGTGCAGGCTGGTCTGATGGTGTGGATGGGATAGGCTGAGGAACAGGAGACAGAGAAAGGCTGGAGGCAGTAAGAAGAGGGAGGCTGGAAACAGGGACAATGGCTGCCGTCAGTGCTGAGGCCAGAGCAGTGAACGCTCGTTGATGGGCAGCCTGACCCGAATGAATGCCCTCCAGGTACGCATTGCTCTGTTGCACCTCCCTTTGCACACCCTGGATGGCATTCAAAAGGGTCGTCTGCCCAACAATGAGCGTCCTTACCAGGTCAATGAGCTCCGCACTGAGGGCAGCAGGGGCAGCAGGGGCAACAGGGGCAGGGCCTGAGGTGCCTGGGGCGAAGGAGACGCGCGCCTTCCTGGGCGAACCGGCACGGAGCGAAGACTGAGGGGCTGCTGGGAGGGCGGGACTGGTGCGCTGGGTGGCGGCTGTACCTGTAGAGGCGGGGGGCACGGATGTTGCCGCCACCGCTAGGGAGCTCCCATCCGAGGACGTGTCGCTTTCGCTGCTCTCACCAGCGGTCCCCGTCGTGGTGCTCCCCTCACCCTCCGGATCACTGGTGCCCTCGGTGTCTGTTCCTGGGCCCACCGGGGCCTTGTGTCCTGCAGCTCCCTCGTGCTCCGATGCCAAATCTCCTCCGCCTGATGATGCTAATGCACACATGCACAAGAAGATGAAGAGAAAGGGTGGGGGGAGAAAAAAGAAGACCAGGTTGAGTGCATTCAATGTCAACACCGTTGGCGGAGAGGACAGACACAGGAGCCTAATGCACTAAGCCGCGCATTTGGGGTACACTACTCAGTACTACTGACTAGGACAACAGGCCAAGAGACGTCAAACGCGCACATGGGAGATGCTGGACCTTCAATGGCTGTACTTGTCACCCTACCGAGGTGGGGGCCGGGGGCACAGGGCCATGCCGAAGGGAGAGGACTACACTACAGAAAGCGCCCTGGCCTAATGTCACCCACAGCCCTCCTCCCCCACCCAGACGCCTCCACTGCGCAGAAAGATAGGAGAATGTGCTGATACTCACCCCCTTGTGTCTGCTGTGATGTCTTAAAGCGCCCATCCAATTCTGGGTAGGCCACCGCCAGGATCCGGGACATCAGGGGGGGTCATGGTGCGACTGGCACCCCTCCTAGGTTGGGAGGCCATCCCCAGCAGTGTTTCTGCGGTCTTCCTTGTTCCGCGGCGGATGTCCTCCCACCTCTTGCGGCAGTGGGTACCCCGTCTGTTGTGGACCCCCAAGTTCCGGACTTCCTTGGCGATGGCACGCCAAATCTCGATCTTCTGATGGGCGCTGACCTATTTGACATGTACAGGGTGGAAAGGAGGAAATCATCAATGACCTGCATGTTAGATGTGATTGGCCCCCCCCACCAACTTTGCCATATGGCACATGCTCTCATCTGTCGGGCGTTGCACTCCTCATTCGCCCCCCACCCCACCAACTTACATCCACCCCAATCCACACAGGCATAGCCCATTCCATGTGCACCCGGTGTACTCACTTGTTGGTCTGGAGGACCGTAGAGTAGCGCATACTGGGGGAGGACCCCATCCACGAGCTTCTCCAACTGTTCAGACGTGAAGACAGGGGCCCTTTCCCCAGTCGCAGCAGCCATTGTATCTTCCAGACCGAGGTCACAGCAGCACTTGCAGTATAGGTCCTCTCCTGTGGATGATCAGGTCTCGAGTGATTAAGCAGATAGAAAATGGTGGTCACGCCCGCGGCGGTGCGTACCGCGACCGCCGGCGCACTTCGTCATTGGCTCCTGAAACCCATAGGCTTCAATGTTAACCAATGCGGCTTTGCGCCGCGGTCTTCGACCGCCTACCACCACGGTGTGCCCCGCCAGCGCATTGACCTCACATCCCATTGTCCCACTTCACAGGTCAGGCAGCCGCCATTTCAAGGGCCTACATGGCTTAATTTTGACTGCGACACACAGGCCTAGGCCTTGCATTGCCACACATACACGCCTTTCAACCCATTGCCATTCTTTAACTGTGCAAGCTGTCTGTACGTACCCGTGGTTTGGCTGACTCTGTGCTCCATGTTGTCCTTCCTAGGCACCGTCCGCTGGGACTTGGGATGAGAAGGAGGAATCCTCGCGTGTACCGACCGCTGGTGGACCTGTCGACAATGGAAGAACGCCATATAATACTTCGATACAGACTTGACCGTGCCACTATCCATGAACTGTGTGCCCAGCTGGAGCCAGCCATGATGTCCCCCATCCGCCAACCCACAGGGATTCCCCCTCTGGTGCAGGTTTTGTCAGTCCTCCATTTTTTGGCAAGTGGGTCATTCCAGACCACAGTGGCCATGTCATCTGGAATGTCTCAGCCTATGTTTTCAAAGATTTTGAGTAGTGTTGTCTGCCCTGATGAAACTCATGCGGAGCTACATAATTTTCCCAGAGGAGGGTGACTTGCCTACAGTGAAGGGTGATTTCTATGCCCTTGGACATATCCCCAACATCATTGGTGCCATTGATGGGACCCATGTGGCTTTGGTACCCCCAAAAGACGATGAGCAGGTGTACCGAAACAGAAAAAGTTATCATTCGATGAATGTCCAGGTGGTCTGTTTGGCTGACCAGTACATCTCCCATGTAAATGCCAAGTTCCCAGGGTCAGTGCATGACGCGTATGTGATGCGAAATAGCAGCATCCCCTATGTGATGGAGCAGCTACAGAGACAACGTGTGTGGCTAATAGGTGACTCTGGTTACCCCAACCTGCCTTGGCTACTGACCCCAGTAAGGAATCCCCGGACCAGGGCAGAGGAACGGTACAATGAGGACCATGGGCGAACTAGGAGGATCATCGAAAGGACCTTTGGCCTCCTGAAGGCCAGGTTTAGGTGCCTGCATATGACTGGGGGATCCCTGATGTACTCACCAAAGAAGGTGTGCCAAATCATCGTGGCCTGCTGTATGCTTCACAATCTGGCATTGCGACGTCAGGTTCCTTTCCTGCAGGAGGATGGTGCAGATGGTGGTGTTGAAGTAGCTGTGGAGCCTGCGGAGAGTGAAGAGGAGGAAGACTCAGAGGACGACACAGACAACAGGGACAGAGTAATAGCACAGTATTTCCAGTAGCACACAGGTAATGATCACCCATGCCATTTTACATTTCCTGAAAGCCTCCTGCATCTCAACTTTGTCGGTTTCCCCCCAGACCTATGAACATGATGTTTGATTTTCCCTTCCCTTTTCTGTGCTGTATGAGCCACTGCGTGACCTCGGCTTGGTTGGCCCATGGACTAATGCTAAGTTACCTCGGTATGTGTAATTCACAATGTTCACAATACGTAATTGATATGTAATGTGTCATACATTTGTAAATAAGACAGGCTGAGTCCTGATTGATTTCAGTGCAATGTGTGATTTATTATTAGTACATAGATATTGGTACATGATAGTGAAACAGTGATGGGTGGGGGTGGAGTAATGTCCATGGCGGAGTCCAGTTCTCAGTCTCACAGGTGCATTGTCCATATGCCTGTGGCAGGATGGAGCAGGGGCAGTTCAAGGTTTGACAGGGTGGCAATGTGGGACAGTGGGAGGACTTCAGGGGGTATGTGATGCTGGCGGGGGACTTGACATCCTACTCTGTCGGTTTTTTGGATCTCAGGCTCCTTTTGCGGGGCGGTTGTTCTTCAGCAGGAGGTGGGGTTCTGGTGGGCTGTCGTTGTGGTGGGGCCTCCTGTCCACTAGCGCCGGCGGAGGTGGTAGGCTGTTCCTGTTCCTGGCTAGTGACAGGGGCCCTGTGTGATGCCACATGGTCCCGAAACGTGTCCTCTATGCGGTTCAGGGCCTGGACTATGCTCCCCATAGCGGTTGAGATGTTGCTGAGTTGGTCGCTGAACCCCATGTAGCGTTGCTCCTGCTGTGCCTGGATCTCCTGGAACCTGGCCAGTACCGTCGCCATCGTCTCTTGTGAGTGGTGGTAGGCAGCCATGATGGTGGTGAGGGCCTCTTGGAGAGTGGGTTCCCTGGGCCTCGCCTCTCCTCCCCCCCCTGTCGCACAGCAGCCCTCCGAGTTGCCCTGTTTCCCTGGGCCTCTGTCCCCTGGACGGTGTGCCCACTCCCACTGCCCCCAGGTCCCTGTTGTTGTTGGGTTGGTGGGTTACCCTGGGGGCCCTGTAGTGGTAGACACACCGCTGCTTGACCTGTCCTAGAGCCAGAGGCATGGGCCCGCTGGGTGGGAGCTGTGCGGTTGTTCCCAGAGGGGGTTGGGTCTGCAGTGGCCTGTGTCTGGGTGAGGGGAACCGACTGCCCAGAGGTCCCCGATGGTCCGGGCTGGTCGTCAGGTTCCAGGTCGACAGAGCTGCTGTCATCACTGGTGGCCTGTTCCGGGGGTGGGATGGACATTTCTGGTCCCTCCTGACCGGTGTGTTGTCGTTCGGGTCCTGCATGGGGTAAGAGGGTATGGTTATTGTTTCTGTGTGTGCATTAGCTTGCGTTTTATGGGTGCCCTTGTCCCCCAGTGCTGGCATTCCCTTGGGGGAGGTGTTGTGAGGGGGTTTTGTGGGGGGGGGGGTGATGGGTATGTGCAGTGGTCATGCTTAGGTGATGGGTGTCCATAGTTTGGGGGTGGCATGCAGGGGTTGGTGTTGGGTGGGTTGTGCTGGGGAGACATTCTCAGGGAGGATGTGTGCTGGGGGGTTGAGGGTGAGGGTGGGGGTTAGCATGCTGGGGGGGGGGTGAAGTGGTTGGCCTTGTACTTACCAGAGTCCATCCCTCCGTGTACTCCAGCGAGGCCATCAGGATGCAGGATGTTGAGTACCTCTTGCTCCCATGTTGTGAATTCGGGTGGAGTGGGTGGGGGTCGAGACCATCGAGCGCACCTTCCCCCGTAGGTCGTTCCATCGTTTGCGGATGTCCTCTCTATTTCTGGGATGCTGTCCCACCGCGTTGACCCTGTCCACGATCCGCTGCCAGAGCTCCGCCTTCCTTGCTATGGTGGTGTGCTGGACCTGTGAGCCGAAGAGCTGGGGTTCCACTCTTATGATCTCCTCCACCATGACCCTGAGTTCTTGGTCCGAAAAGCGTGGGTGCCTTTGTGGTGCCATGGGGTGGTGTGTATGAGGTGTGGGGTGGTGTATGTGATGATGTGTGTGTTGGTGTGTGGTGCTTTGTGCTTCTATGTGGTGTGTGTGATGTTGTGGTGTGCCTCTGTGTGTCTGGCTATCTATTCTCTGATGTGTCTCTCTCTCTCCTTCGTCTCTGGTTTTTGTTGGTAGGGGTTTGTGGGTGATGTGGGTGTGTGTTTTATATGGTATTGGATGTGTGGGAGTGGTGTGTGTATGTGTTTCAGGTGTGTGCCTTTCAAATTGTCCAATGTGGTAGGGGTTTGTAAAGGTGTGTGTATTTTGACCGCGGCGGGGTCTACCGCCAATGGAATACCGCGGTTGAATGACCGCCGCGTCGATTTGCGGGTCATAATGGGATGGGCGTATTTCTGTTGGCGTGGCGGTGGAGGTTTGGTCTTCTCCAGTTTACCGCTGGCCGCTGATGTGGCGGACTGCAGTGGAGGGTGGATTTTCGGAGGTTTTGCAGTTGTGGGTCAGAATGTCCGTGGCGGCTGGCCGCGGCGGTATTGTGGCGGCCTTCTGACCGGCGGTAAGCGGCTTTACCGCCGAGGTCAGAATGACCCCCAAAGTGTTTTGCTGCAGTGAAAAGCATGCCAACAAAGATGATCATGTGATAATGAGTGTCTGTCATTTGGTATACCAAGCTGAAGTAGTCATCATGAGATGAGACCAGAGTAAATCAGTTTAATGACAATATTGTACGTCACCAAATACATGCCCGACAATGGTGCGGCCCATGTGTACACAACAAAGCATTGTGGGTAATCCTGAATCTCATGGGGTTGATACGTCCAAGCTCACTATCAGAGGAGAAATTCACACAGGTATTGGAAATAATACCAAACTCCTATCACTATCCCACGTAAACAGAAGAACATTCAAGCCTTTCGTACCTGTGGCGTACCTGTATGTAGCTTCTGACAACACATGGACTGCCTGAGACATAAACCCCAAAATAAATAACCACGAAAATGGAAGTCCTGCTTCAATGCATCAAAAAACTAGAATGTGGGTGTGGCAAAAGTCAAGACCAAGTGTGTGCTAGAATGAAAGAGAGCATCATGTTAACAGACGTGTAGCCTGTGTTCAAACAAAGAATAGCACGCAACTAAGGAATAGGAGAATACATTTTTTTTTAAAACAATTAATAAGCCTAAGAGCAAACAGAGGCAAAACATGGCACAAAACTAGCAACCACAGGCAAAAGCTGGAATATAAAAATATTCAATCTATAAAAGAGGAAACTCTCCAGTACCAAAGGTCATAATTCCAGAAAGATTGATCTTGCTTTATTCAATACCCTTAAAAACAGATGATCATCCTCGACTGAGTAACAAGTGTATGTCTGTACAATTACTTAAGAATAAACCATACTATTCTAGAGGACAATTAACTGATCATATGAGAAATTAACTGGCCCCATTAATCCTGAATGTTCAATCCATATCGTATGGATTGCAGTTGTTCTATCTATCCATCTGCATTCAAATTCCAAGAGTCTGTTGATGGAATTTCCACCTCGAAGATCACATCTCAGCACCTTCACCACCTGCCATATCTGATGTCCTCCATTGTATGGCCATGTTGTTCGATATACTCTAGTAGAGGTGTTCCTAATGTCTTGTAGCTGACTCTGCTGTGATGTTGAAGAATCGGGCTTTCACTTTCTGCATTGTTTGACCAATATATATTTTGAAGCATGGGCACCAAACAGCATAAATCACATTGGAGTTACAACTGGAAAAGGACCATAATTCACAGATCTCATTTTCATGCACGAACAACTTAGTTTCAAGACAATATTTACATGCTAAGCATCTACTACAATTATAATGGCCCTTAATAGATGGAGGACCTCAGTGAGATTGTATTGTGGAGGGAATTGGGGTTAGTAAAGCAGCCCTCACTTGTTTGTCTCATATATTGGACCACTTTTGAAAGAACATAGTGGTAAATCATGTTTAATAATGTCCCTGATTAAATGCCAATATTTGTAAATGATGCTCCTAAAGGCATTGCTATCCGTCCGGAATGTACTCGCAAATATAATATAATTACCATTTTCCTAAGATATCATCTAATAACCTGTGATGTACACCAACATTGGCAAATCAGTAAAAAACCATGATGGGCACATTAAATGCAACACAATAAAAATATATAAGAGGGCCCAAAAAGACAGTTACAGAAGTGCACTGGCTGTTTTGTGGGGCAAATTTATGTCTTTAGGAATTCACAGAAGTAGGCCTGGAAATCATACTTCTAAGAAACTTATGTGAATTCTGTTTTCATAGGAGCAAATGTACGGAAACATGCAGTGCAAGCCACATTCACTTGTTTAACTTGTGTTCCCCAGACAAACAGAGATATTCTATTCCCTATGCCCCTGACATTTTTTTTTTTGGAGATTGCCCTTTCCCAATGTGGAAAACATTTTACTCATTCTCAAACTTTTCCAGTGTCGGCCTAGTTTGGAGGGGAATTGGTGAATGTCATTAAACATGTAAGTTTGATAGACTGTGACTCCAGAGCTCCAAACTACACAGTACTGCAAGAAAGGAGGGGGCCTTTCACAACCACGAATGGACTGGTACTCGATGGCCCACCAAAACTTGCACATTCAGTCTACATGAGGAGGACGCATAGGGGAATACTAGCCTAGGTTAACAGAGAGACATATAGTAAGAACATCAGGTGAACATGTGATATATTAAACTCACTGGTTTTCCTGGACAACCTCTTAATACAATCAACCGAATACGCCTGGGAGAGGGCCCACAGAATAAAAACAAATCCCAGACTTCTTACACTCTAAAATCCCACTCTGTTGTAACGCAGAATACCGAACTGAGAGGGGGCAGGAAAAATCAGTTGGTCCCTATGGCAAAGACGCAATATAAGACATGGGGAGACTGACTTGGGTATGCTATGCACCAACTGAAAACCAAATAAAAAGACTGAACAAAACAAAAAGATATGGGGACGACTTATTTAAAGATAACTCATTAAAATCAGTTGTCAATTTACAACAAGACTATAATATCCTGAAGATGCAATAATTACTGATTTGCCCAACTGTCACAGGCCCTGATGTGTAGACTGGGAAACTCTAACATCCCCTTGGTACAAGCTCCAACCCTTTACTATATTGATATAAGGAAAGACTTCCGGGGGGCTATCTCTGTCCCCCTACTGGGTCTCGGTCCTTATTTGTGTATCTTTTCTCTGACAAATTCCAGTGCCCTGGGAGACACTCTCACAGACCCATTTCTGTGGCAAAAAGTGGGTTACCCTATTGGAGGAGCATGACAAGAATTTTAGAGAGCATATTGGAGCTTTATACACAGCCCACAGCATGCGTCCGCATTGGTCACTACACATTGGACCCAATCTTGGGATACAAGGGCACTTGACAGGGCTGTCCCCTCTCCCCACTCTGTGCTATTGGGCAGACAAATGTGTTATTCCCCTGGAAGACAGAACACGTGTGGTCTCCCTATATTCAGACCACATGCTTTAATATATCTACAGGACCTAACAGCTGACTGTCATGACACAAAGTTGGCTATCAGCAAATTCCCATGAGTGTCCAGTTTGCGCGTCAACTGGCAGAAGTCCTGCTTGCTTCCCCTTTGTACTTCGGCCCCCAAAGTACAGCTGAATATAAGACAGGCCACTCTATGTTGGCAGCCCAACACCTTCAGATATTTAGCCATGAGTGTATGCTATTCTGTCCAAGACACACTTGATGGGAATGTAACACGTACAGTTACTGTTCTTAGCGGACAAGTAGCATTTTGGAGAACCCTATGTTTATCAGTAATAGACAGGGTAGCCCTATCGAAAATGATCATGCTTCCCTGCTTACTTTACTGTTCTGCTAACCCTACCTCTCCACTGCCACTGACATTTTGCTAGGCGAGCTTATTTGGAGTAACGGCCAGTGAAGCGTGCCACTGGCAAAACTCCGACGTCTGTCTGATCTGGGCAGCCTTGATGACCCAACTTCAATTATTATTACACTGTCTCCCAAATTCAACTGCTTTGTAGATGGCTCACGTGTATCTGCCCCTCCAACACGGCCATTGCCGGTGAGCTATGAGCTACAAAAGAGGTGCTGAGGTGCTTCCGCCTGTGGGCAATCTTTCTCGACCCTTTCCCCAACTCTTGCGGGTCGGTCACCCATTCTATTGTACAGCCTTGCATGTCACAGCGCGGGTCCTACTTTACTCCCCAGCTATCTGGTTACTGAGCTTGCTCACGCTGGTAACAAAAATGTCTTCACTAATCTCCAATTGTAGCACACGTCTGCCATTGAGAATTTGGGAGATCTGTTTGGTGCTTCCTTTCGAGAATTCCAGAGAGTTTCATGGGGTTAGTCAGGGGAACTTTTTGACCTATAATGTGCTAACACATATGCTTCGCCATAACTGTCAGAGAGTGTCAGATGAACCGTCTATACATACGGTCCTGCAGTTGCTTCATAACATGGGCAATGGGCGATATCTTTGGATTGCCAAAGCGTTGCTTTCACACACTCAGACCCCTCCTTGGGGTGCTGCACGCTAAATGGAAAGTGGACTTTAGCAAAGAGCTTCACAATGCAAAATGGGAATGCGCCCTCACACATTTATGTTACTGAGTAATGCCTGACTAAAACCCATATAATTCTACGGCCTACACAGGGCTTATCTGACCACAGAGAAGAGCAATGAATTCTTTACTGGCGTGGATGGCTTCTGTTCTCCATGCTGGTTGAGTGCTGATATGCAGCCAAAAGTTTTAGCTATGCTCAGGGCTCACGAGCTTCTGTAGGTTATTGGTCAGCTATAAAAATGTTCTAGGTGTGATAGTTTGTGCATGTGGGAGGTATGCGCAAAGGGGCTTTTTGAAAAAGCTTGGTCTTTCCTTGATTTGGTGATTGTCCATGCAATTCGATCAGTTATGTGCCTCAGGAAAGCTACAGCAATACCCTCGGTGACCGCGTGGGAACGTGGGGCTGTTATATGGGCAGAGGCTAAGAGCAACTTGTTCCATCTGGAAGAGGCCCAGGGTCTCCGCTTTCCCTGGGATGGGATGAGCTCCTCAAAACTTTCTACACTCATAAAGATAATGTTGTTCCTACATAGATCCAAATGGTGAGACCCACTCCTGAAGTGTCAGGGTGTTTGGAATCACCACTGCTTTGTGGTGATTCGCGCAACACTGTCCTGATTTCCAGGGTGGCAATGCAATAGTGGATTTTCAACTGCTCCATTCAATACCACATATGTATCAATTTGCACAAAAAGTCATGCTGGACTCATTCGGATCCTGAGTACTCAACATAGGTATGAGGGCTCTGTAATACACTTAATCTTATTCAATTAAAACTTACTTCTATCAGGGCATTACTGTAAAAATTATAAATAATGTGGTGGACAAAGTGAGAATTTCCACCACACATGTATTGCTCTGTCGTTCCACTCCTACTTCTACTTCTAAGATAATGTCATGGCATGCAGTCCTGTCTACTAAACGCAACAAACAACAAGTATTGGCACAACCAATGGGTCTTGCATTTTGGATGTGAATGCACTATTTTTGCGTTTCTATTGTGTTATTGTATAGCATCTTGCATTGCCACTACAAGCGAAAAAACACCCCCAGACATGTGCGTGACGGCATACTCACACGCATCGAAAATATTAAAGGATGGCTGGTAACTGTGTTCAGAGCATTAGCCAGCACCTTATTTTAGGAACCGATATGCTTTGTGAATGACATACAACCGCCTGCTGTGTCGGAATCAATCAGCACTGGTGGTGGACAGATAGGAGAGGGGAAGAGAGAGATGTAGAGGGGTAGCAGTATAGGGGTAGAGAGAGAGGTAGTTGTGTGTAGGTAGAGAGGGGTAGAAGTGTAGAGAGGATGAGGTGTAAAGTAAAGGTGTAGAGGTAGAGAGAAAGGTACAGAGAGAGAGGGGCAGAGATTGCGGGGCAGAGGTACAGAGAGAGGTAGAGAGACATAGAGGTGTAGAGAGGTAGAGGTGTAGAGAGAGGTAGATGGAGAGAGGTGTAGAGGTAGAGAGAGCGGAAGAAAGCAGTAGAGAAGTAGAGGTGTAGAAATTGAGAGGTAGAGGTGTAGAGATAAAGAGGTATAGGTAGCGGTGTAGAGAGGTAGAGGTAGACAGAGGTAAGGTGGTAGAGGGAGGTAGAGAGGTTGCTACAGACAGGTAGAAATAGAGAGAGAGAAGTACAGAGAGAGGGGTAGAAAGAGGTAGAGAGAGATAAAGAACAAAGAGCCCTCACCATGCTTGAAGTGGAGAGAGAGATAGAGATAGAGAGATCCAAGGACAAAGCGCCATTAACCATGCTCGAAGTGGAGGGTGAAAGACAAATACAAGAAAAAAGTGCCGTCACAAACAAAACCTTTGGTGTGTTTTCACTGGTGTGGGTGACCACATTGCTATGGACAATCAAAAAAGAACTCTAGGGCTGCAGTGCTCCACGGAAGGAGGGGCCATGACACGCTGTAACAGGAGGAAGCGTGAACGGAGTGTCATGGTCAACAAAAATTTTCTCTTAGTGAAATCGACTGGGAGGGGTCTACACACACAAAGGAGGGACATTTAGAAAAAAGCATCAAGAAAAAGGAAGCATTTAAGACAAGCACAACAAAGAACAAATGGCAAAAGTGGGCGTGGTTAAAGCCCATGGACTGAATACAGCATGTCTTGCAGACAGTGCATGCGCACAGCCTAGGCTCCAATGAAAAACATCACAGCAGTACAATGCACGAATATCATTGCCGCTTAAGAAGTAGCCTTTATAATACCTAGTCATTCTCGAGGCCTCAAACCGGATGCACAGCTTGTTTTACACTATGAAAGTGAGGACATCTACTGAGACATTACCTGACCACAACAGAGCTGTCAAGGCAAATGCCCGCAAATCAGAAGGTTTATTATTTTTACTCTATGATCAGATAAACCTATCCCATGCATACTAGCACTGGACTTGGAGTGCGCTCACCAGTGTCTTTTTGGCACAACTTAATAGGCTGTAAATGTCTTGCGCTACTGAACACAGATGTGATATGACTTCATCAGACTTCATTAATGATTTTATATTGTGTAACCTCCAGGGGGCTACTTTTCAAGATGAATGTCTTCTGTGGGAAATAGCTGGTGGTTTGTTCACAAAAGGTCCTACATTACATGAGATCTCTGCTTTGTAATAAGAAAAGGGACTGCTTCCCTTGTGGTGCATGTAATAAGAAAAGGAACTGCTTTCCTTGTGGTGTATGAACGGTGAAGTGTCCATTCAGTGCACTGGACAGCACGCTGATCCAGTGTGTGCAAGGTAAGTGATACTTGCAGAAGAGTAGAATGGATGGAACTTGCAACCCACCATCAGCCCTAATGCCCTTCTTTCTGCCATGCAGTGTCCTGCTCACCAATCCTATATCCTTATTGTACGCGCATGTATCCTATGTGGGTTTGCCACAAGCCCCTTATCTGTCTAGTACTCAAACGCCCTGCCAAACTGGCATGTCTCTTGTTCAGCACTCCCAAAGGTCTCCATCAACTTAGACTTGTCCCCTCCGCTCTCCAAAATATCCCTTGTCCCGTCTGCTTGCGGCCGGTTTGGCACTTGGATCAGTACCACTACCCTCCAACCACATCCTAATTAGCTATCTCCAGATCCATCTGACATCTGACTACCTGTGTCCATTCCAGCACTTTCATAAGCCTTTAACGCCCTGCCTACGTCCCATTCATCACCACGATGCTGCACTCTGGTGTGCCGTTCATCTCCGGGATGCTGCACTCCTGTGTCCGATTCAACACCACAATGCTGCACTCGTGTTCCATTCATCACCATGATGCTGCACTCCTGTGCCCCATTCATCGTCACAATGCTGCGCTCCTGTGTCCCATTCATCATCACAATGCGGCGCTCCTGTGTCCCAATTCATCACCACGCTGCTGCACTACTGTCCCATTCTTCACCACGATGCTGAACTACTGTGTCCCATTCTTCACCACGATGCTGCACTCCTGTGTCCCATTCTTCGCCACGATGCTGCACTCCTGTGTCCCATTCTTCACCACGATGCTGCACTCCTGTGTCCCCCATTCGCCACAATGCTGCACTCCTGTGTCCCCCATTCGCCACAATGCTGCACTCCTGCGTCCCCCATTCGCCACAATGCTGCACACCTGCGTCCCCCATTCGCCACAATGCTGCACACCTGCGTCCCCCATTCGCCACAATGCTGCACTCCTGCGTCCCCCATTCGCCACAATGCTGCACTCCTGCGTCCCCCATTCGCCACAATGCTGCACTCCTGCGTCCCCCATTCGCCACAATGCTGCACTCCTGCGTCCCCCATTCGCCACAATGCTGCACTTCTGCGTCCCCATTTGCCACAATGCTACACTCCTGCGTCCCATTCATCGTCACAATGATGCACTCCTGTGTCCCATTTATCGCCACGATGATGCACTCCTGTGTCCCATTCATCACCACGATGATGCACTCCTGTGTCCCATTCATCACCACGATGATGCACTCCTGTGTCCCAGTCATCGTCACGATGCTGCACTCCTGTGTCCCATTCATCAGTACCACTACCCTCCAACCGCGTCATAGTTAGCGATCTCCAAATCCATCCCACGTCTGACTACCTGTGTCCATTTCAGCACTTCATAAGCCTCTAACGCCTTGCCTGTCTATGTCCTATTCATCACCAAGATGCTACACTCTGGTGTGCCATTCATCTCCATGATGCTGCACTCTTGTGTCCCATTCAACACTACAATGCTGCACTCCTGCGTCCCATTCATCATCACAATGCTGCGCTCCTGTGTCCCAATTCATGCTGCACTCCTGCGTCCCATTCATCGCCACGATGCTGCACTCCTGCGTCCCATTCATCGCCACAATGCTGCACTCCTGCGTCCCATTCATCGCCACAATGCTGCACTCCTGCGTCCCTTTCATCGCCACGATACTGCACTCCTGCGTCCCTTTCATCGCCACAATGCTGCACTCCTGTGTCCCATTCATCGCCACAATGCTGCACTCCTGCGTCCCATTCATTATAGCAATGCTGCACTCCTGCGTCCCATTCATCGCCACAATGCTGCACTCCTGCGTCCCATTCATTGTAACAATGCTGCACTCCTGTGTCCCAATTCGTCACAATGCTGCACTCCTGTGTCCCAATTCATCACCACGGTGCTGCAGTCCTGTGCCCCATTCATCACCACAACGCTGCACTCCTGTGCCCCATTCATCACTACAACGCTGCAGTCCTGTGCCCCATTCATCACCACAACGCTGCAGTCCTGTGCCCCATTCATCACCACAACGCTGCAGTCCTGTGCCCCATTCATCACCACAACGCTGCACTCCTATGCCCCATTCATCGTCACGATGCTGCACTCGTGTCCCATTCTTCACCACAATGATGCACTTCTGTGTCCCATCCATCGCCACAATGCTGCACTCCTGCATCCCATTCATCGCCACAATGCTGCACTCCTGTGTCCCATTCGCCACAATGCTGCACTCCTGTGTCCCATTTGCCACAATGCTGCACTCCTGCGTCCCATTCGCCACAATGCTGCACTCCTGCGTCCCATTCATCGCCACAATGCTGCACTCCTGCGTCCCATTCATCGCCACAATGCTGCACTCCTGCGTCCCATTCATCGCCACAAAGCTGCACTCCTGCGTCCCATTCATCGCCACAAAGCTGCACTCCTGCGTCCCATTCATCGCCACAATGCTGCACTCCTGCGTCCCATTCATCGCCACGATGCTGCACTCCTGCGTCCCATTCATCGCCACGATGCTGCACTCCTGCGTCCCATTCATCGCCACGATGCTGCACTCCTGTGTCCCATTCATCGCCATGAAGCTGCACTCCTGTGTCCCATTCATCACCACAATGCTGCACTCCTGTGTCCCATTCATTGTCACAATGCTGCACCTCTATATCCCAATTCATCACCACGATGCTGCACTACTGTCCCATTCTTCACCACGATGCTGCACTCCTGTGTCCCATTCATCCCCACGATGCTTCACTGTGTCCCATTCATCCTCACGATGCTGCACTCCTGCGTCCCATTCATCGTCACGATGCTGCACTCCTGCGTCCCACTCATCACCACGAGGCTGCAGTCGTGTGTCACACTTGGCTGCTGCACTTCCTCGAAAAAGAGGTCAGTTTTCTTTAGCAAAATGTGATGTGTCAACTTTGTGTTTTGGGGCATTTCCCGTTGTGGGCACTAGGTCTCACCACACAAGTGAGGTACCATTTTTATCGGGAGACTTAAGGGAACGCTGAGTGGAAGGAAATTTGTGGCTCCTCTTAGATTCCAGAACTTTCCATCATCTAAGTGTTTTTGTTGCCAAATTTGAGGTTTGCAAAGGATTCTGGGTACCAGAACCTGGTGAGAGCCCCACAAGTCACCCTATTCTGAATTCCCCTAGGCGTTCCCCTAGGCGACTAGTTTTTAGAAATGTCCAGGTTTCGTAGGTTTTCATAGGTGCCGGCTGAGCTAGAGGCCAAAGTCCACCGCTAGGCACTTTGCAAAAAACAGGTCAGTTTTCTTTGGGAAAATGTGACGTGTGCATGTTGCATTTCCTGTCGTGGGAATTAGGCCTAACCACACAAGTGAGGTACCATTTTTTATCAGGAGACTTAGGGGAACACAGAATAGCAGAACAAGTGTTATTGCTCCTTGTCCTTCTCTACATTTTTTCCTTCCAAATGTAAAACAGTGTGTAAAAAAGACGTGTTTGAGAAATGCCCTGGCAGGGAAGGGGTTAACTGCCAAAGAAGGAAAGGCATACAGGTGTCGCTGCATCTAAAAATGCAATCTTGCACAGGTGCACTCAAGGCTAATAAGGCTGGGGCACAGACAGGGTGGGCGGTGTTTCAGGTGAGACAGTTATATAGTTCTGGATTTCCCTGGAGACCATCGCATCTGTGAATGTTATGTTTATATCTGTAAAGATTTTTGGAAAGGAAAGTGTGACATACATTCTCTCTCTCGAGGAGCAGGGCAGAGCAATACAGATTACCTTATAGAGGGGACAGAATGGACCCCGGTGGTGCTCCATAATTACTTGGCCAAGGGCTAGAAGTAACTGAGGCTAGTACTACCTTCTAGGTTTGAGAGGTTGGGTCCTGGATACCAGGACCACCAAGACCTGCTATCAGTGTCTGGTGGCACTTGGTGTCCAATGCCGCAGACAGGCTGCGGTCCAATGATAATGGCGGCCTAGGTGACGTTTAAGTTCATCTAACCCTACCACTACCTCTTGAATGCACTGGGTGGTACAGATCGTAGTGGGGTCACTACTGGAACAATCATGAAGCTGAAAGTTGCACAACGTATCAGTAAAGTCTTGCATTAAATGCCAACTCTTGATTATTTTGTTGATAGGAAGAGAGTGAAGGCAGATGGATGGGCCATTTGGTCACGGATAGATTAGTCGCTTGGTCAAGGACGGACGAGTGGAAGGGGTAGTGTGGCATATGGGTGGGAGCACTGGGCAACGCACTACAGTCAAAATGGCAAGTGACCGCGTGGAATGAACAAGGGAACTGGGAGGGGGAGGAATGAATGCAGGGTGATCAATTCATTGTAGGACGTGAAGGAGGGGACAGAGGAAAGCGGCTGAGAATTATGATGAAGCTCCGCAGACTGCAAATGAAGCCAATATACGTTAAATGACTTGCTTGTATTTCCACAGATGCGTTTTCAGTTCATCTGAAATGCGCAGTTCCTGTATGAAAAGGAACAGCAAATGGCACCGTCATATTGATGAATAAAGTATCACTATGGAGACATCTAGATGAAAAAGGCTCCTGGGAAATAGAACATTCAAATGATTAAAATATTAAACGCTCTACTGAGGACAATGGAGTAGCTGGGGGCCAATAATGGCTGGTAGAGGCCTTTTTCTCCAACATTTCAATGTTTGCCTTTCTGTTTCTCTCTTTTTAATTTAGAACATTCTACCCTCAGTGGGTGGAGTGTTCTAAAATTATAGCGTTTTCGCCTGATGCTATACCAATTGCTAAAGGCTCTTTCCCTCGTTATATGCCCGAGCTGGAGGTGCAGGCCTATAGCTTGGGACTGTAAAGCCCTCGGCAGAGGGCAATAATGCCATAATATTAAAATTAACTTCCCAGAACTAGTAAGGAGTTTTTATAAGTATCTGGAGCCTTGGCAGCCTCTCAAGAAAGAAAGGACCCATTTTTGCCTCCCAACTCTGGTTACATGACGTCTTACTAAAAGGAGTGATTTGATTGAAGGTGGTAGCCAAAAGAGACAAATCTCTGAAACATCCCTAAAGACTCAAAGTGATCTGCTTATGCACACATGCCCCCAATTCTTGTTTAAACAGATCTAATCCCTTCAGAGAATGTCTTACTCGACAGCTAGCATGCTGTAAACGCACTGGCTTGAGCTATACTAACAAATGGGATTTAGAGGACAGACATGAATCCTTTCCTGCAGGATCCAGGAAACTCTATAATGGGTCACTGGTTATTAATTGGAAACGGGCCCTTCGGATTCGTTGTCGTCCATGGACAGCATCCCAGACTCAGGTGACCTCAGCTAGGAGAACGTTTCCCTCACTAGGCCTGGGCGCAGCCAGGAACAAAGTCCTAGCCCGGAAGCACTCGCCACCTCTGGAGAGATGGAGGCTTGTCACACAATTTGACAGGTGATGTGTCAAGGGGCTCTGCACATAAATTACATATGATGAGATATCTACGTGTAACTGTATACATTGTTATGGTTTTAATTAACTGAAACAATAAAGAAAGAGGCATGCCCCACAGTTTGAAGACCACTGCTCTAGAGTTTCAGACAAAAGAAGAGCAGAACTTAATGAACAGAATGCAGAAACTGAAAGCTGACAGCTTGCTGATGTGCCAAGAACTCTCAAAGTAAAGCATTTGCAGATCCTGCCAGACAGTTACCCACGTCAGTACTGGGGGCTAATCACATAGTTACATGTACACATGAGTAAATATAGAAATGCAAATTGACGCCTATGCTTTATTGTATGTTTGCTAATTTTGGCTATCATCCTTTACAAGTGTAAATTTATTCGAACTTGTTGATCTGCGTGTCTCCACCCCCTGAAATGAGGGGTGGAGCCAAATTTGAGTGTAAAATGATAACTTGTAAATTTTCACAGGGGAGCAAGGATCTCCACCACCAAGGCGAAGAGCTCCCTGTGGAAATGTATAGGAAAATTGTAAAAAAAATAATAATAATAATTGGTTAAATATCTACGGATAAGATACTTTGATATTCAAAATCTGGGTCAATGCACAGTTTAGTTGCAGAAAAAGACGAGGAGGGACTCCATACAGGGCCAGTGGTTGGAAAGAGGTATACATGATGAGCATTCACTCGGAGCAAGTCCTCGGTGTTGAACCTACCCCTGCAAACGATTCCAAGACGCAGGTCCTGCTCTTGAGAACTATTCGATTTACTCTGTTGGCATTCACACTACCTAATGTACCTTTAAACAAGTTGGCGGATTTGTTTTCACTTTAATGCTATCTGGACCTAAATATGTGAGCTCTATGCGTTTTTTTATTTTGAATATTTCATAATATCAGTCTGTTTCTGCATGACTTAGGAAAATGTGAAATTAATAAGCTCGCTTTTGAAAAAAAAAACTCACACTGTAAGCTGTTCAAAGCAACTGCTCTCAGACAAAATCAGTGAGAAATACGTGTTTCAAATCTCGCAGTAACTCCGCAACAGCAAGACCTTCAATTTCTAAATCCGCTCTGTTTTTTACGGAAATTGAGCGTGATGGAGATTACTGTGGTTGTCAGATAATAAGGTGCTTCAGGTACAGTTTGACTCCGCTAGTCAAGCATCATTACTGACGGGTGGCAGGGGCTTTTTGTTTTAAACCTTCCTTTTCTGCAATTTTTTTTTTCATTTCCACTGCGAAATGCTTCCAGGCTCGTACAGCAGGTGACTCCTTGATGAAAGGAAAAAAAGGTATGACAGATGACTCACGTGGACATAAACAAATTAGCAGGGGAAATTACTGTGATTTAGATCACCCCACAAAAAGAATCAAACCTTGGGGTAATAAAACGTGAATGCCGTAAAGAGGAATAAATAAACCTTCAGAATGCTAAAGCGTTAGTCGTGGAAAGGTCAGCAGTCCTATAATATTCGGAAACCTTTTATGGAGAAAGTCAACACCTGCCGACAGATTAGAGAGTCGCACTTACAGCCAATCAGGACAGCGGTTGCCATGGTTGCCACGGTATTGGGCGCATCACTCAGGTTCAGCATGCTTCCAGACATCTGGTTGAGATTGTCGACAGCATATTTAAACATGAAGGGAACCACTATATTTGTGCCCTGCAAGAATGAACGCAGCAATTAGCGCACGGTGCATTAAATTGTTTATTTATAAATCACAAATCAATGTGGTATGTCTCGCCGCTATTCTAGTGAGGAGTACCTGGGTACATCTCATCAGCTCTCGGTTTAATGCTACATTTCCTGTTATGTGTGGCCCTCTGAAAGCACTCATTAATTCTAAAAGGTTTTCAATAAGCGCTAGCACAGCTGAGAGCAGTGGTGAATGGGCTGTCACACAGTCATGGCACACAAGCCCCCCTTCCCCCCCATATTAGCCCACTACAGGAAACTTGCTTCTCAGGACACAAGTAAAACGCAGGGTAAACAATTCAGAGTAATGCACACACAGAATCAGAGTAATGCACACACAGAATCAGAGTAATGCACACACAGAAACGGACACGTCTAATTATGGACATGGGCACTCTGCGAGACGTCTTAACTCTACATATGTGGAGCAGCAGGGACATTTTCATACAGCGGTAAATCTGTGAGGACATTTACTGAAATAAATGTGCAGGCCTGTATATAAAGGCTTAGACAGAAGGCATTACCCGTTTTTTATTTTTATGCAGTGTCACTTTTTCTGAATAACTCTTTTTATTAAGTTTTTTTTTTTATCAAACATGATAACACAAGAGATCCTCAGTGCAAACATTAAAACACCCATTCCAACTTTACGCCCCAACCACACACTTTCCCTCCGACGCAGGCTACAGAATGCCGCAGATGTGGTCCTTGTGATGGGGTATGAGCTGTGTCCCTCCAATTATAGCTCAAAATCCAACAAAGTGACCCTCAGACTCACCAAGACCTCGGAAAACAGTCATAGAAACCCTCAACCTAGGAGGTGAAAAGCAAAGATTCTCTATTGCGTTACATGCAGTCAATTAAAGGGCTCCAACATTTTTAAAACTTTTTCCCATTATGCATGAGGTCATTGTTCGTTTTATATTTGCTAGCGACTGAGTTTATGAAGCTAGAGAGCAGTACCCAGAAGATCCTTATTCCAGTCAAGGACTATCAACATCCTGGCTACTCCCGCCATTTGTCATCACAAAGCCCTGTGTGTTACACATACGTCCTTTAATGCTGGTACCTGACTCAGCACCCTACTTAGATCTTCAGAGATGGGAGTATCACACCGCACCCCTCTGATGTGACTTAAGGCCTCCTTCCAAAACCCCTCAATTGTACTGCAAGTCCAACCACCATAGGTGCAATGCCTTCCTGGGCCCACACCTCCAGCATGTATCTGGTGTTGTGACATATGTATGATGCAAACTCTATAGGTCATATACCAACGATGTAACAACCTAAACTCTGACTTTATATCAAATGCTTCAGTACGCCTTGGATATCCCCCATTAATTAAGGCTCCACTCATCATGTGTAATGTCCCTACCCAGAACTTTGATCCAGTTAGATTGAAAATCATGTCACGCCTTATGCATTTTTGCTTACTCTTCCATAGATGCCTCATAGCAGGCCCTTAGAACCTCTGATGTAGTAAACCTTTTTAGACCAGTCAGGTCTCTTGTAGATGCTTCCTTACTCTCCAGATGTAGTACCCAATGTCAAAGCTGTAGGTATTACATCGGCTAGATTGCGTTACTACAAATTCTCTCTTGGACTCCACAAATGTTTTAACTGATCCTTGCTTGAATATATCTGAGAGAGCCTTACACTCTGTCTTTAGCATGTAAAGTCATATCGTGAGAGGACCAGTGAAAAGTACGTATTAAAATGCAACAGTAGAGAGGGACCAATGGTAATCCACCCACCCGTGTTACCCTAACCAATACTATCAAGGCTGTCTTACCAGTTTTGCTGTATAAACATTTTTGGCCCGCTGGTGTTTCACTTACAATGGCAAATCCAACAAGGGATGGCTCACCATAGCAAGATACAACAGAGCCATATCTTTCTGGACTTCTTCGCTGTCCACTCAACCACCACCTGTAGATGGACTACCCTGTAATATTTCAATCTATCAGAACTCCCTACTTTCTTGGGGCCATGAGCAATCACTTGTTGATTGGTGCACTGCTTCCCAAACCATATAAAGGATGTCAGTTTGCCTTGTACAGCTTTTAGCTTCATGTCTGGCATTGGCACCGGAAACAACTGAAAAAGATAAAATAACTAAAGGTCTCTCCTGCACTGCTTAGGAATTCCGAATTAACAACATCCTACTGGAAGAATTTAATATGCCTTGGCCTGGGAACATAGTTTTCTTCTTAAGCCAATAGTTGAAATAATTTGCCAAAATATCTCTTGACTTTGCAGCGGGGTCCTTGGGCGATTTCCCCAATCTATGTGCTCTCACCACATCAAATGGCTAGTCCTCATCCCCTTTTATAATGTCCCTAGAGATGTTGATGAGGTATGCAAAAATATTTTCTCCTGCAGTTCCCTCCTAGTGATTACGGCCACAGATATTATACCTGCAGGATCTATTCTCTAAATCTTCACATTTATTCTTCAGCAATTGTGTCTGAAATTCCAGATGGTCACTTGAGGTGTGGATAAGATGTTCCAAAAATGCATTTGCCTCTCATTGTCTTTCCAAAGAATCCAGTCTTTGACTGAATGACTGAGTATTGGAGTTGATGTTGACGTGACCATGTCTCTGCCCAAGTGTGCTTGCAGTGTCCCCAGGCTTTCCACTAGTGTTATCTCAAGGCCCACATGAAGGTCTGCTAGGGAGAATTATAAGTCCTCCCATCTGAAAGTCCACATTTTCCAGATTGTAGAAAGTATTTCTCTATGATGCCTCTGGGTCTCTTTATTCGCTTTAGGCATGTGGAGCTGGGGGTCCCAGTCAGTCTGTTCCCAGAGAAATGGAATCACTAAACCCTTTTAAAGTCAGCCCCAGCTGCACATTTTCACTTCTGACAATCATCTAGTACCCCCTCTCCATTTTCTTCTAGTCCCCATACGAAATTTCATTCACTGAACCGGTCTGATCAAGTTGAAACAGCAAAGACACCCTTAAGTTAAGAGTGGAGGGTGGGAAGGGGTGTTGGGGGAAGGGTAAGGGGGACTAGAAACCACAAATATCTCAGAGGTCTAATACAACACAGTTCAGCAGATCTCCCTTTTCTGTCTTCAACTTCCAGCCATTCACACTGCCAGGTATTCAATGGCTGAGATGAGGCACACACCAACCTGCTGTCCTTGATGATCAGTCTCAAACTCTATCCAGGCAAGCAACAGTCATCCAGGGGCTCCCCTGCGCCCAGTCACTGAGGATCCACACTTTTTATACACTGAGTAACTCTAATCCGTGTATGTTTTTGATTTAGTAAAGTGTGTAAAGTTTGCTTGGAGAACCACTGCGCTGGTGTGATCATCAGTCTGTAATGTACCTTCACAATCTTCAGTGTGTATCTGTTAGAGTGGGCCTGGACATTTTGGAAGTTAGAAGAAAAGGTGAAAACAGAGGACATGAAGGGTTAGTGAGCTCTATGAGGTTCTCAGACTTTGAAGGTGGTGAGGCAGTACTTGTTTAAAGTCTTGCATGTGGACAGCCTCATGCTACTATATTGTGCACCAAACATGTTAATCAGTTGTACTTGGATTCAGGGAAATGATCAAGTAGAGAGGCACTCTTTGAAAAGGTGGAGGCACTGTGGTGAGACTGCTGGTCAGCAGAAAAGAATGAATGATAGTAACTGATGTTTCTTAACAGACATAGAAAAATACGGAGTATCTTCAAAGGTTTCAAGTGTAAGTCAAGCTAAAGGTACAAGTAATCTGAATTTAATAGGTAAAATCTTTCAAAGTGAGAAGGCTGTAAAAAAAAATCGAGCTCACCCTACATGAAACTCTTCATCCGTTCCTAAGGCGGAATAGGAATCATTACTGTAACTCTAAATGTAGAAATGTTCACAATAAAGAGAGACAAGCATAGAACGTTCCATGTGACTTCTAAGAAAGCACAGCTGGTTCTTTAAAGCCAAGCCAAATGCTTGTGGAATCATTGCTTCTAAAAGAGAACGGAAATAAATTATTGCCATAGTTGCTTGGAACAGATGAAGTACAATGATAAACACATCCCTTCCAGGTATCACACATCTTGTGTTAAAAACACATTACAGGAACTTCTTCACATCCCATGCATCTTATACTCATGCTAAGACTGAGCTCAGCTGATAGTGCTGTGTCACCCATGGCATGGCTGTGTCTTTCACCACTCCCTGCCTAAGACTTCACCATATTCCCCGCCTTTCATAGCGGCTGATAAGGAATGAAGTAAGAGGCAGGCTGATGACCAAGACCCTGAGCGAGTCCTAGAGACCCTGATTAGATGTCAAGCAGGATTGCATCCTTCCTATGTGCCATCTCATCTCTAGTTGGAACTACGGTTCATGTAGCAGATGGTACTGCCTGTAGCTGCCCAGCGACCAAGGCAATCAGGCTGACATAAGGGGGCAGGAGCAATGTGAGCCCCATCCCTCCCTCCGCTCTTCCCCAACAGCCAGAGACAGCCGTATCCACAGATTTTAAATTTAAAATGTAGAATATTATTCTATTCGCGACTACCAATGTATGCTGCCAAATAATATATTTTCAGTGGTTGGGTGGTATGGTAGTGCAGGCCCATCAGCTCCACCTGCACCTTTCCTCAAATGTATGGCTAATAAGCATGACGAGTAGATGACAGGTCTTGACTCCCAGGTGAGGATGAATGCTCAGTTCACTCACTGGAAGCCGGACCACTTCATTAACAAAGATGATCAATCAGATTGGAGTAAGATTTGTTTGTCCCACTGATTCTTATTTAGCCAGTAAGTGGGTAAACTCTTCAGCTGCAGAGAGCTGGAGACAGGTGACATGTCTCTTCTAGATCTGCTAGAGGGTGCACAATATCCTTTCTGTGGTGCTAAAACAATAGTTATTCGACTGAGCATTTGGGATGGCTTGTTAACTTGAATACTACATAGACTTTACTCTTGCAGGTCTGCCATGTGTACACCAGTGCTGCAAGTACCAGCTGTTACTAATACAAAATCTGTTACCTTTGGAAGGAAGAATACTAAGACTCTTGATGGTCGACCAGGCTGGAACCTGACAGACTACGCTCTGCACCTGAAGCAAGCAGTTACCCAGGGCCACCGATGTCATGGGCAGCAGTGTCCAGCTCGAGCACAGCACCAGCTTAGCACACATGTATGTCCACCAGAGATTGCAGCAGAAAAAGACACAGACTCTTATTTGTACGAGCTGTGCTCTCTCTTTTTCAAGTCCCCGCCAGATGGGTATTCCCATCCTCAACCCATTTCGGCCCTCATCTGCAGGCCGTAGGGAATTACTTGATTGTCCGTTTCCATATGCAGGTATGATTGTGCTCATAAATGAAGCATTTGTTTGTACACTTTCACCAGTAAAGAGATGATACACTGGACAGTAGAAGGCACATGCCTTTTCTAAAAGAGCCCATGAACATTCTCTTTATTTACAAGCCAAGTTAAAATATTAGTGTGAGTCAAGTTATTAGTACGCTAGTTAGGTCTGTCTACAGACAGCTTTAACCATCTGAGGGAGCTCATCTAATCAATGTAAAAAAAATTGCAATAGGAAGATGTATCCCTGTACAGAGTGAGAGAAAGTTTTGAGTCAGCCACGTTCAGCAATTGATGTTTATCTATTTTTCTTGCTTTTCCATTGCTTGGCAGGGCAGTACATCATGGCCAAAGCATTTTGAAGATGATTATCGTGTTCCATGCTTGTTCCAACTAGCTTTTGGTCTAGTTATAGATGGAATAGTTTCTTATCTGTAACTCCAGTTCTCTCGTAGGGGAATCTCCGTTGAAGTAATAAGCATCTGAATAGTTCCACCCATGCGTGGTATCCCGGACCACGTCTTTACATAGTCTCTTCTTAAGTGTAGACGTTTGCCTTACTTCAATAAGGCCTACAGGGACACTTAAGAAAGAACATAGGGGGTCATTCTGCCAACGACCGCGGAAGCACCGCCAACAGGCTGGCGGTGCTTCCATGGGCATTCTGACCGCGGCGGTACAGCCGCGGTCAGAAACGGGAAACCTACGGTGTCCCGCTGGTTTCCCGCTGGTTTCCCGCTGCCCCAGGGAATCCTCCACGGCGGCGCTGCTTGCAGCGCCGCCATGGGGATTCCGACCCCCTTACCGCCATCCTGTTCCTGTCGGTTTTCACCGCCAGGAACAGGATGGCGGTAACGGGTGTCGCGGGACCCCTGGGTGCCCCTGCAGTGCCCATGCCAGTGCCCGTGCCCATGCCTAACAGGGCCCCACATTGATTTTCAGTGTCTGCCAAGCAGACACTGAAAATCGCGACGGGTGCCACTGCACCCGTCGCACGCCTTCAACTCCGCCGGCTTCATTCGGAGCCGGCTTCCCTCGTTGAAGGCGCTTTCCTGCTGGGCCGGCGGGCGGCCTTCTGGCGGTCGCCCACCAGCCCAGCGGGAAAGCCAGAATGGCCGCTGCGGTCAGTTGACCGCGGTGCGGTCATTCGGCGGCTCCCGCCGGGCGTGCAGTTGCCGCCGCTGGCGGGGGTCGGAATGACCCCCATAATGTGCTGCCTAGGTAAACAGGCTTCAGTGGTGTAATTCTTCAGATTGTACTTGGGAAACAGGGTTAAAATACACTTAAAATGTATAATTCGAGGTAAATGTTTTACACCAGACCTCAAATCTCCTTCACAAACTGTTTTTCCTGACAAAGTAGAGATGAAGAAGAGGAAAGCAGTGTAGCCCCATAGGCTGCTATTATGCGAGTGGAACATGACTGTGCTTTTAAGGCTGCAAAGACCACCAGGATACCATCATGCTCAGCAGATGGCAGTTGCTTCAGTTCTTTTTTTCTGGTACCTGGTGACAGCCTTCTGGAGCACTGAACTCGGCCTTTTAGGCTTTTTTTCTACAAAATTCACTTGTGAATTTGGTTCACTCGACGCAGTATAGCCCCCATAGGCTGCTATTATGTGAGTGGAAAATAATGACTGTGCCTTTAAGGCTGCAGATACCACCAGTATTCCGTCATCCTCAGTAGATGGAAGTTGCTTGAGTTCTTTTTGATGATAAGCTCTAGAGATAGGTCTGTCTAACATTACTCTCTGTTCTGTCCACTGGGGAGGAGGGAGGATTGCCTATGACTTCAGAGATTCCCCTACGAGAGAACTGGAGTTACAGCTAAGAAACTATTCCTTCTCTCGTAGGGGATCTCTGTTGATAGTCATAAGCAATTGAATAGAAGAGCAACCTCATCCTCAATAATGCCGCGGAAAGAACAGAGGAGAGAAAAAACAGACTAGGCAAATAAATTCCTGAGGGAGGCTTGCCCTACTTGAGCATCTGGTTTAGCATTGGAGTCTAAACAGTAGTGTCTAGTGAAAGTGTGAACCGATCCCCATGTAGCTGGCTTACAAATTTCAGCAATAGGGACATTGCTCATCAAAGCAGTTGTAGCTGGTTTGCTTTTTGCAAAATGGGCCTTAGGTGTTGTCGATAAAGGCTTGTTGGCTTTTTGGTAAGAGAAATGTATGCAGGATACTATCCAGTGTGAGATGGACTGCTTGGAAGTGGCTAAATCTGTGGGGACTGGCCCGTAGTTCACAAAAAGCTGGTCCGATTTGTGCATGTCGCATGTCTTGTCTAGGTAAAATCTCAAGACCCTCCTTACATCCAACGAGTGAAGGGATCACTCTGCTGGAGTAGGAGGATTCTGAGAGGAAGTGGGTAGGGAAATTGTTTGATTTACGTGAAAATCAAAAACAACTTTGGGAAGGAACTTGAGATGAGTTCTGAGAACCACTTTGATAGAATGAAAAACTGTATAGGGTTCATTAGCACATAATGCCTGGATTTCACTAAACCTACACGCTGATGTAATAGCTACAAGGAAAGTTGCTTTCCAAGAGGGAAGCTGTAGGGATGACTTATGAATCTGTTCAAAAGATTCTTGCATTAGTCGTGAAAGGAATCTGTTAAGTTCCTAGGGAGGAAAAGGGTGTCTCATGGGAGGAAAAACCTTTTTTAAACCATCAAGGAAATCCTTGATTACTGGGATCTTGAAAAAAGAGATTTGTGAAGGACATTAGGGGTAGGCAGTAAGAGCTGCCAAATGTACTTTTATTAATGCAAATTGTAAGCCATATTTTGTCACACAGAGGAGATAGGGAAGGATGGCTTCCTCCTGGCAAGAAGTAGGGTCTCTGTTTTTGGAAGCGCACCAAACGCAGAACCTTTCCCACTTGAAGAAGTAAGCTGCGCGGGTTTATGGCTGTTTAGAATATTCATGCAGTCTTTCGGCGAACTCAGGTGACCATATTGCCCTGGCTCAAGAGCCATGCTGCCAAATTCAAAGAGGAGAGATTGGGATGGACCATCTGACCCCCAAACGTCATTAGTAGGTCTGGGCGGCATGGCAGTCCTCAGACACCTCATGTGTACGCCATGACCGGTGAAGAAGGTAAGTGAACCACCGATGTGGCCACTCCAGGGCTATCAGGATGAGTCTGGCTCTTGAGTCAGACAGCTTGAGGAGGACTGCCGGGATCAAAGGGATTGGAGGAAAGGCGTAGAGAAATTTGTCTGACCAGTCTATCGATAGAGCATTTCCCAGTGTCTCAGGTTGGAAGTACCTCGAGGCAAAGTCTTGGCATTTCTTGTTTTCTGCGGTGGTGAACAAGTCTGTGTTTCGAGAGCCCCACAGTTTGAAGATGTCATTGACGACGACGTCGTGAAGGACCCATTCATGGTTTTCTTATAAGGCCCTGCTTAGGGCATCTGCCTGCACATTTTGAGCACCTGGGAGGCGTGTTGCCGTAATCCGCAGGTTTCTTGCTATGAGCCATTTCCAAATTGATTGGGTTTTGTTGGATAAAGGTCTGGACCTCATCACTTCCAGATTGTTGAGGTAATACATGGTGTTTGTATTACCCATCTGAACAAGCAGGAATTGTGTCCTGAAGGATGGGTAAAACACTGAGCGCTACGTGCACTGCTCTGAGCTCAAGGAGATTGACATGGTATGACAATTCCATCAGAGACCATTTGCCTTGTATTTGGAGATGGTCCACGTGTGCTTCCCATCGCAGTAGTGATGCAACTGTTACTATGGTTTAGGAAGGTGGCTGCTGATACCTGCTAATCTTCTTCATGGTGCATACTCCATGAAGAAGATTGGACGCAGAGGTCCAATAGTCAGAGACTGTTTCACGTGTGGGGGAGATAGATCTTGTCCTCCCAGCTTCCTGACGCTTGATCCCATTTATCCTCGAGACACTCCTAAAGGGGACACATGTGAAGACGTGCATTCAGAGTGAGGAAGATACATGTGGCCACAGAGCTGAGGAAGAAGAAACTGATTTCACCATGGGATAAGAGGCTTTCATTAGAATGTGACATTTCCGACGGATCGTTGTAAGTCTTTCTTCCAAAGGAGACACTTTTGCCTCTATAACGTTGACAGTGGCTCCTAAGTATTGCAGAGTCTGCATTGGTTTGGAGATTAACTTGCTGTGGTTGATCTGTAGACCCAGCCGTTGAAGTACTTCGCAAGTCCAGTGGTACCGACATTGGGCTTCTTGTGAGGTCGAAGCTTGAACCAGCCAGTCGTCTAAGATAGGGATAGACAAAAACTCGATGCCTCCTGAGATGCGCAGCCACCACCGCCATGCATTTGGAGAATGCTCTGGGGGCTGATTTGAGACCAAATGGAAGGATGTTGTACTGGTAGTGGTCCTGACCCACTACAAACCTCAGGAACTTACAGTGTTTCTTTGCGATGGGTATATGAAAATACGAGTCTTGGAGCCAATCTCCCTGACGTAGTTGAGGGTAAATATGATGTAATGCCAACATCGAGAACATTTGCCTCCGAATCCATTTGTTGGCTATTTTTAAGTCCAAAATGCGAGCCATTTCTTCATCCATGTGGCTTCCGAATAAGGTTGAACCTGAGAATGTAAGGTTTAAGATCCGTTGTTGGGATTCAGATTTTAATGAAGCGAGTCTTAGCCAAGAGTGACGTCTCAAAGTAATCCCATTATAGTACTGATAACCTGCCAACAAAGAGGAATCTGCTGCTGCACTAATTGTCTGGTTGGACACCATGAGACCTTCATTGACTATATCTAGAAAGTCCTCTCTCCTATCCATGGGGGGTCATCTGCAAATTGTTGAATAGAGTCCCAGAGCACTCTATCGTACTTATAGAGAAGAGCGGTGGCACTAGCGGCTTTCATGATTGTCGATTGTTACACACCTTGCGTCCAACAGAATCCAATTTCCTACTCTCCTTATCAGGAGGGACGGGCGCAGCAGGAGCCGTGGCATGAAATTTCTTTGCAGCCAGGATAACAACTGAGTGAGGAGGTGGGTCTGCTCTTAGGAACAGAGTATCTTGTTCTGGAGGCCTATATTTCTTATGTAGCCTCGAAGGAGCCAGCTTGGTAGTTGCTGGTGTGAGGAAGAGCTCCATTGCAGGTTCCAGCACTCCTGGCACTAGTGGAAGCAGTTGTCTTGAGGCCACTCTTTAGTGGAGCATCTCAAATATGACGGAACTCGTAGGTGTGGGAACTGACAACTGTATATTTTGTTTTGCTGCTCCCCTCACTAATACCTCCTGGAAAGTGGATATGTCCTCCACTGGAGAGACACAAGGATTTGGTGAGTCAATGAGAGTCGGTGAGTAGCGACCTGTTGACGAAGATGAGGACGTGGTGTATCATGACCAATGCCTTGAGGTTGTTACTGTACGAGAACGATGACTATGGTGTCGAGATCTGGAAGAAGGAGAACGCCTGGAGCAATGTCTATGTCGATGTGACCTATGGTGAGACATGGAGTGTGATCTAGGTTGTGCCAGAGTCACAGGCACAGGAGCAGGTGGAACAGGAGTCACCAGAGGTGTTGGAGGCGGCGGCAAAGGTTGTTTTTGATGAAGTGGCGAATCCAGCAGCACTACTGACAAAGCTGGAAAGTAAGGCCTTTAATACTCTAAACCGGGTGACGAGTATATACACCACCTTTTTCTCGTTGTTATTGAGATGGACCATGAGGTCGACCTCCCCAACGTTGTACGGCTGCCTGGTGTTGACGGGTCCTGTCGCCTCGACATCTACCTCACTGTATGCATCGATGGCATGTACGTTCTACCTTGTCTCGACGTCGATCAACAGTGTTTACTCCGGTCCTCGACGGCTAGCAAGTCTGTGCAGTACTTGGTCTCGACGTTGTATCCCTCGACAGGCAAAGGTGGAACTTCCTGTGGCATTCTCTTTGTGGACCTTCCACGTTCCTCAGAGGCCGATGCAAGAGCCCTGGTAGAGAAATTACCCTCTCCTCACTCCGAGGACCCACCTTGAGCTTGTCTTCACTCATCTTCCGGGCCATGGAGGCGAATCTTCTTCCTCTCTCTCAAAGTACGATGTGAAAACTTCTTGCAGTGAGGACACTCATCTGGATGATGACTTTATGGGAGACACAGGATACAGCTGCTGTGGGGATCTGTTTTTGCCTTTTTTTCTCCCACATGAAGAACACCTGTCAAATACGGAGGGCATTATAAATGCTGAAAATGCCCCAAAATTCTGTCACAAAAAGAGCTGAAATGCAAGAGACTAATGAAAAACGTCAAGTGAACCAAATTCACGAGTGAATTTTCAAGAAAAAAAGCCTAAAAGGCTGAGTTCAGTGCTCCAGAATCCTGTCACCAGGTACCAGAAAAAAGAACTGAAGCAACTGCCATCTGCTGAGCATGATGGGATCCTGGTGGTCTTTGCAGCCTTAAAGGCACAGTCATGTTCCACTCGCATAATAGCAGCCTATGGGGCATTCTTCATCTCTACTTTGTCAGGAAAAACAGTTTGTGAAGGAGATTTGAGATTTGGTGTAAAACATCTACCTCAAATTATACATTTTAAGGGTATTTTAACCCTGTTTTCCAAGTACAATCTGAAGAATTACACCACTGTAGCCTGTTTACCTAGGCAGCACATTATGTTCTTTCTTAAGTGTCCCTGTAGGCCTTATTGAAGTAAGGCGAACGTTTACACTCAAGAAGAGACTATGTAAAGAAGTGCTCCAGGATGCTGCACATGGGCGGAACTATTCAAATGGTTATAACTATCAACGGAGAAATAACAGTTTTAACTGCAGATTCCTCACCCTACAATATCCCTAGGTGCCATAAAGGATTTGGAGAATTTTGTAGGAATGCTTCCTGCATGCTGCTAGGTGGCAACATTAGGCTACATGCAGACTCCATACTGTCCCAGAAGTGACAGGGTAGAGACGCATATAAGCTGTACGCCAACCCGCTGATGTCAGTACCTTTCTTCACGCGCCAGCATGTGTTGGTTTTCTATCAACCCCAACACATTTACATATTCGAGAATGGAAGGTGACATTTTATGTCACCAAATCTAAGAAGCAACTGCAGTCTTTGCGCAGATCCCGCTGCAAGCCAAAGGGCTGGTGGCACACCTACTCCAGTCAAAGTCCTCCAATAAGTGGAAATTCAAGTCGAAGTCCAAGTGCAAAAGAAAACGGAGTAGGACTCAACCCCACCCGACCACTATGACTCCAAAGACAAGTCGCAAAGTTATCAAGATATAAGCCACAGAACAGAATCCTCAGTTGGATTAAATTTTCTCGGGCCATCGTCAACCTTGCTGAAAATAGAGACCATGCTGCAAATTTTCAGTACACTTCCAGCTCCCTTTTAAACAACTTCGAGCCCACTGATCTGCTGAGGCATCCAGTGCAGTTACCACACACAGGTCCCCCGGGGTGCAGTCTGTTCCCTCTAGACTAGTTACTGAGCCTGTTCCAACTTCAGTACAGACTTCTACTCCGGCCCCCAATATTCACAGAGGTTTGAGCTATCCAGATGCAAGTGCCGGTGCCACTGACAAATGATCTTTTCAGATGCCCATGTGAGAACCCAAACTGACGTTGGCTCAAGCTCGACAAACAGTAAGCTATGAAATTTCAAAAGTGCTAACCGTGTGCCTCCAATGTCTTCTTGCTTTGGACTCTGGTTCTGTTCCAGTGCAGGGTCCCACCCTAGGATATCGATGATTGCAAAGCTGATGGCTTGCTCCCCTCTGTCTGTCTGCCTGTCTGTCGGGCCAATACACACATGCCCTTTTGACACTGCCAACAAGAACTTGCAGCAGTACCAGAGGATCTTGGGATCTCTCTGGCTCGGGTGACATGGCCAAGTATATTATCGAAGCCGGGTTGGATAGCAAGGACAATATGGGCAGGGGAGTTGAAACTAGTGCTATCCTTTGTAGACAACCGGATTCTTTCGCAATGTGCAGGCTTCGCTAATGGAAATGTGCCTTTGATGGGTCTCCCCTCTTCAGAGAGAAGGCAGACTCCACTATGGAATTATTTGAGGACAGCAGAGCTTTTGTGTGTTTCTTGGGGCTGCTGACCCCTGAGAAACTATTTCCTTACCGGCACTGCAAATGTAGGGACTACTGTTGAGGTCTGCCATAGAGGCAAACACAGCTTTCTCAGGCAGTGAGGGAGTAGATAGCCCAGTCCCTTTGGGCTGTAGATGGGGGACCAGCACACCTCATGCAGGCCTAGCAGGGGCAACAGTCCTCTAAAAAGTCTTACCCTGATACAATGCTATCATACCGCTTCAGTTTGCCCTCAGCAGCGCATGCCCAACTGGTGGGAGGCAGGATTCAGAACTTCCTACTCATAAGGCAATCCATCATACCTGACAGATGAGTCTTGCAAACTGTTCAAAAAGGCTGTGCCATGCCCTTTTAATCCTTCCTGCCAGATATTCCTTCCATTCCATAATTAGTTTCAGAGAAGCATCTGTCCATCCTGCTTTAAAAGGTACACCTATTGTTTCCCCGATGGTGGCATAGAAAAGTTATCAGAATCAGAGAAAGGCAGGGGATGTTATTTCTGCAACTTCTTTATCCCAAAAACGAACAGAGGTCTCAGGCCTATTTTGACCACCAAACTTCAAATGTCTTAATGTGAAGGGACAAATTAAAAATTCTCACATAGGTCCAGATCCTTTATACTTTCGACTTGGGAGATTGGGGGGTATCCTTGGCCTTGCAAGACAAGTATTTACCCTATACCCATCCTGCGGTCCCACAGGCATTGCCTATGATTAAATGTGGGCCAGGAACATTTCCAGTTTGCTGTGCTCCCATTCAGCCTCGTTAGCATCCCTATGGTGTCCAGAAAAGGGACTGTAGTGGTCTTTGCTCATCAGGAGTTTCCGTATTCCAGTACCTTGATGACTGGTTGCTTAGGGGAGGCTTGCTGCAGTCAGTTATGGACTGTCTCGGTATAATGACGGCACACCAGATATAGCTGGGTTCACTGTAAACAAGCTGAAGACCCACCGGAATTCGTAACATAGGCTTTTGTTCATTGGAATGATTCTGGGCATGAAGTTCAAAGCTTTTCCTCCAACACAAAGATAGCAGGAAGACATTTGGTCGGACTACGATCCCGATGTTTCAGGCTTATTCTGGGACCCAAGTGAGGGTTGCTCTGACATTTCTTGGCCTCATGCATACTCGTTTTTAACTACGCAAGGGGGCAAATGCAAGCCCTACAGTGGCACTTAAATTCCTAGTGGGCCAAGCATAAAGGTATCCTTTCCAATAGTATCCAGGTATTGGAGGAGTCACGCTACGGTCTACAGAGATGGCTAACCGGTCACAATCTGTCCTGCAGCTGGCCACTCTCCCCTCCTCATGCAAAGCTGAGAGGTGAAGAAATCGCTTCTGAGATTTAAGGGTCATCTAGGAGAGGTTGCTATCTGATGTTTCTGTTCTCCAGTGGAGGGTTGGCTTCACATCAACCTTCAGGAGCTACGGACCACTGTTCTGGCCTTAAAGACCTCCTACCATCTATAAAGGGGAGGCTAGTGAAGGTTCTTACAGACACCACCACTGTCATCTGAAACTTGTAAGACCTGCCAGTCTTAGGGTAGCCTTCTCCCAAACCTTTTGACTTTTTCCCTTCTGTTTTGCTGAATTCGTTTTTGTTAGCTTTAAGACTCAATTGGCATAAGACCTCAGTAAAGTGGTATACATTATAATCAGGGCTGGTAAATTAAATGCTACTAGTAGGCCTGGAGCTCTTATTGTGCCACCCACTTAAGCCCCTTAAAACATGTCTCAGGCCTTCCGTTGCAGTTTTAAACGGACAATTTGAATGAATCACTTGCCAGGCTAAAACTGTTCCTTTAATACATACAAGTCACCATCGAGGTGTGACCTTAACAACCCAAAGGACAGAGTGCATTGCATTTAAAAGGTTGGACATGTACTGTTATGTTTTACATGTCTTGGTAGTGAAAAACTCAAAATTTGTTTTTCACTACTGTGAGGCCTCCCTCTCCCACAGGATAACACCGGGGTACCTTATTACACTCAAGTGCCAACTTTTGTTTGGGATCAGGTAGAAATGCCATTTTTGGTGTCCAGGGAATTCTAATTGAAAATCTTCTTTAATGGTGAAGTCTGATTTAAAGTCACAATTCTGGAAACCAACTTTAAGAAAGCTGACATTTTCTTGCCCTATTTGGTGCCTGCAGCCTGTTTACTGGGTCACATGACTAGGTGTAGTTGGCCTTTGTTTATTCCTCCTAGACAGACAGACAATATAGGGCACTGATTGTTGGCAGGATGGGCCAACCTAGCGGATGGGGGAAGTGCCTGTGCACAGCCCCAACTGCACTTCAAACACACTGCCTCAGCTCGCACACAAAGAAATTTACATCAGCCTACTGTGACTGCAGACAGACTGGAACACGGGCAGGGAGATAGGAAATTTCAGACACCTCTGTGGGGGTGAAACGCCAGGCATTTCTTCCACTTTAATGCTGCCACCCATTATAAAATTATGACCCTCAGACCCAGTTTTCAGTTCACTTCTGGACCTGCTGAGGTATTCTCAGAGGACTGCCCTGCTGCCTGTGGCCTGATGTGTACTTCAGAGGACTTCCCTGCTGCACCAAGAGGATTGCCCTGATGCCTCAATACTGACCTGTGCCCTTCAGAAGATACCCCGCTGCTTGAGACCTGCTTTCCTGCTTGCACCAAAGGGACTTATAGAGGGAATCCAAGGGCTAGTTGGCTTACCTCCTGATCAGTGCCTCAGGGACAGAAAAGGCTCCAACCATCCTGAAAGCACCTGGTCCTAACCTGAGCGAGCCCTGATCCTCCAAGTGGTGCCGTCCAGACCCAGCCCCTTGGAAGTAGTGCTAAAGTGGTCCCAGATAGCCCAAATCAAAAACTTTGGTTCTTTCTTTTTCCACCAAAAGGTGCTCTGAAATCCGAGAGGAGACTGGGAACCTACATGCCCAAGATGCATCACTGGACTGCCTACCTACCTTCATGGTAGCTCCCGCTTCGTTTATCTCCACAGCAGCAAATCTTGTTCAGCAGTTCCTCCAAGAAAGCGTATCCAACCTTATGGAGCCCTCATCAGATACGGCCTGCAGCTTCACCTCACAACAAATTTTCAACTTCCATAAAAAAAGACTAAGTCCGAATGTAGAAATCTTCACAGTAACCTGTTCCTCGAACACTGTCGGCTGCCATGCCCCGCTGAACTTTACCTTCTCAGACATTTTTCTTCAAAAATGTTTTTAAGCCTGAAGGTAAGCTGAGACAGGGCCCAATCCATTTCTTGTATCTGATCTGTGCTCCATCCCAATTGACCATAAACTTCGACTTCGCCCTCGTCTTGCACGACTGGATGCCTACAAGTTGGTGCTTTGATCTTTTAGGCACTATTTTTCTTTTTAAAAATTCATAACTCCAGTTCGACTGATTGGATTTTTTTCATTTTGGTGTCAAATAATTTATTATAAATGGGTGTGGGATTTTTCTTGTGTTGTGTTTTCACTCTGTTACTGTTTAAGTGCTATATAAATATTTTACACATTGCCTCTAAGTTAAGCTGGCTACGTTTGCCCCAAACTACTAGACGGTTAAGCAAAGATTAATTTAGTATTGTTTTGCGGCTCACCTTAAGAAGGACTGTGGATGTTCTTTGAGTGGAGAATCACCCCCCAACCAACAACCAATTTCACAGCAAACGGTTCAGGGTGGGGTCCTAGATTGTGAACCAAGGACCTTGCTTCTCTGTAGGTGGCTAGGGTACCAGGACATCTTCCTGCACACCATCAATCTGGGGGGGGGGGAGGGTTAGGGGGGTCCTTGATGGCCACAACAGGCAAACTGAGTAAAGGTCTGATGGGCCATGAGTGGCATCTACATCCAGCGTAAAGTGTCTTTCATCAGTGGGGAAAAGTCCGAGTTAGATCTCTTCTTCACAGTCTAGAAGGCACTGTCAGGAATTGTGCTTTTTATGCATTGCCTCTAGACTGGAAAAAAGAACACCTGTACTCCTCCCTGCCACTACCTCTCCTGCATCAAGTTGTGAATAGGATAAAGAACGACCAGGTCCAATTCATCTGAGTTGCTCTGTTTTGGGCCAGAAGAGCGTGGTACCCAGATTTCCACAGCATGAGCATCCATCCTCCAATGAGGTTATCTCTTTGGGAAGACCTATCAGCTCAGCAGAAGGGCAGCGATCTTCACCAAATCTATTCAATCAACATCTCCATGTATTAAAAATGAGCGGCAGCAATGAACTATTTTAATTACTTTCAGATGCCGCTCCACAAAATCCATTTGTGGCAGGTGCTGCAACAAATTTGTAGCCTGGAGAGGGGCATGGGACGCTTATCCCAATACCGGCAAAGCTGCCAGAAATATTTGTATTTGTTCTATCCTTAGCCCGAGAAGGCCTTGGCGTAGGCAATGTAAAAGATATTTGTCAGCCGTTCTGGCTTTTCTACATTTGTCAGATCCTAGTGTAAATCACCTGCTTTGGGGAGATGTATTTAAGGTTTGATACAAATTTCCTCCCTTAACTTGATTTTGACATTCCTCATGTGTACATCTTTTGAGCCTTTGTACAGCTGCTCGATGCATCTCTTGATCGTAAAGACTGTTGCCCTCATTGCTATTATATCAGCTCTTCGCATGAATGGCAGGCATTTTCAGTGCAACCACTCTACATCACATTTTGTGCAAACAAATGGGTAGGGCAGACTCTAGTGGCTTTGTTACCTAGAACTATGACATTCTTCTACACAGGGTAGTCCATCACTCTACCGGCATTCCTTGCTCTTCCTACCCACTCAAAAGGGGAGGATGGACTCGATCAGCTGGACCTTAAAGAGGCCTAGAGTTTTTACACTGATTGTACCAAGGACCACTGAACAGACAATCAACATATTGTAGGGTTCTTACTAAGGACCACTGAACAGACAATCAACTTTTTGCAGGGTTCTCTGCAGAAAAGAAAAGGGACGCTGCGCAGAAGAAAACGTTGCCAAGCTGCACATTACTCTGCATTAAGATCTGCTCCTACGCACTGGCTAAAAAGCTGCCCTGGAAGGTCTAACAGTCCATCCCACCAGAATCAAGGAAGCTAACACTGGTAGTGCAAGAGATACCTGTACTTGACACCTGCCAGGGTGCAATGTGGGCATCAATGCATATGTTCATTAAGCACTACTGCCTTGAAAGTCAAGTCCTGAAAGAAGGACATTTCATCAGCTCTGGTGAAAGGGAGGATTAGAATGTTGGTTACCCTGCATTTTGAGCATACATACTATCCAGTAGTACTTCCTTGCCATTTAGTTTACCTTCTACAAAAACATAGCTACCATTAATATGAACAATCTGGTTAAAGATCTCAAATAGGATCAATAGGTTCACCTTATGTAAAATGAAATTCCAGATTGCTCAGGTGAGTTTCCTGACTCATAGGCAGGTGTATCCCTCTGTGATGTAAATAAATATGAATACAGTTTATAGCATTTACGTACTGTGGACATCCCTGGATTAGTGCATGTTAAAATCTTAACCGTGTTTAGCCCAATTCCATGTTGTAGGGAAGACTAGGGGATTCCGTGAGGAGCCTCCATCTGAAGCAGGAACCCGTAAATTAACCTAATGAACACCACTCCTCGGAGGGCCACCTGCCCACACCTGACATTCCCTACCCAGAAATAAGGTAAATGAACTGAGAACTGAACATTTAATGGGACTGAATGTGTCTCCTGCACATTTCTTGCGGCCAGTAGAAAAACTGTGCTGTGGTCTGTGAGGGTGATGGTGAGGCAGCTATGGCTGGCACAGATCAGCAGAAAAGCACCTGTGGGATGTGAGGGGAGCATCAGGACTCCCTAGCTAGCCAGCTAGTGTATTCTGAAAGTGTTGGTTAGGCACTCTGGAGATTGCCTTGATTTATAAGGCCTAAAGGAGATTAGGAAAAGAAAAAATGACCAATGAACCAGTGGGCCCTCATACACTGCCCAATCGGGGACAAAAGATATCTTGAGCTGATTATCAACTAGGTTAATTTTAAAGTGGATGGAGTGCAGGTTAGTGGAGCTGCAGCCCCTACCGCAATGGACCAGGCATTAAAATAAAAAAATGTTTAAAGTAGTTCACCAGTTGTCTGTGGAGTGGAAGAAGCAATGTTTCTACACCTAACCTGGTACTGCCCGGCTTGCCTAGAATATTGGCACAAGGTAGACAAGGTAGCGTAGGGGGCAAAGGGGGCAGTGGGGATCCCATTGTCTCTGCAACCTTGTCAATTGTTACTGGGCCTTGTAGAACAACTGAACAGGGAGAAAATTGAGTACCATTTTTGCAGCTGGCCCTACTACTGTCAAAACACATAACTGCCACTGGATGTCTGGGAATGTGCCGTCCCAGCGCTGAGCTATGGCTAGAGACATGCTGTAATTGTGCCTCACAGAAAAAATACACATAACAAGCATTTGCAATGCAATAGGTCTCACATTTCCTTAAGTTGGAGCTATTGGCATTGTAAATTCATAACTGGACTTTTCTTGCCACATAAAATGGTCAACCCTGCCTCATAATATTGTCTTTTCCTGCCATATAATTCCAGTTGCACTGCATATAACTAAAACACTTTCATCCATTTACCTTCTTCCTCTATCTGCAGAAAAAAATGAAAATGTTGCCATTTAGCATCTTAATTTAAAACTGACATGCTTATTTCCAATAGAATACCACTTTCACCACTGCACCATCAGAGTTGCTGTCTGGCTAACACAATTCCCCAAAAATATACACACGACAACCATGGAGGAGTAACAAGAGAAATAAACTAGAAGGGTCAAAGCACTATGGGATGAGTTTCATGAATGCAGTGAATACTGCAGTGTTGGCTCTCCCGCTGTGCCGGGAGAGCCGCTTTTGCTTTGAGGATTTCTGTTTTAATAAAGTTTTCACCAACTTCAAGTGTTTTAAGGGGAGAGCCACAAGAAATTACTCTGCTTAGATAACTGTGAACAATATGACCAGCGCTCTAATCCGCCGATCAAGTTCACTCTGTTGTGCCTGTTTACGCTGTGAGCCCCATGGCTGCCATGCAGCACAAACGGAAGAGACAAAAGAAATAGTTCTCTCATGCTGACGTAGATCGGCAATCGTGCAATAATCTGCAAGGAGTGGCAAAAACAGCCTCAAGGTGGGACAAACGTAAATCAATTACCAATGACATCAAGTGATTTTTGAAAGGCAAACCCATGAATGAGTTAAAGTGATGGGTCTCAGGTGGGCGTGGTTAAAAGTCCACAGTACTTATAACAGGTCAAAGCGCTTGCACGCTCAACCTAAAAATTATCTGAAGGGATGAATAGTTGCAGGAGGACTTGCAAGTTTGAGGGGGCATTATGCAGAATTTTCCGGAGAGAGGGGGAGGCTGAAGGAAAAAGGGATACTCAAGGCACAAACTAAACACACCCTCTGGCTGGTGATCATGGGATGTGCTTATAAAAAATCTGCATCTGCTGAGAGACAAAATTGCTGCAATGTGTGCACTGCTGATGAATGCTGATAGCTGTCGTTGTGCATACACTGTGAGCTCGAATGATGAGGGACGGTAGGACCAGTGCTTAATTTGTGCTTGTTGTTTCCGGTGCTGAGCACCGGCACTTATTTTTTAGGGCCGTCGCTTATTCTTCTGCCTCAAGCATTTACTGCAAGCAAAAAACACATATAGGAAAGACGGAGGAAGACAAAAACTAAAAAAGGGAGACAGCAGAAAGCTGAAGGGGCAGGGAGTGGCTTTAAATGCATTGAAGAGGCCCGAGATGGCTTCAGGATTACGCTGCCTCAGTAGTCCGTGCTCGCACATTTAATTGCAGCAGCTGCGCGTTTAAGAGGAGGGCTTTGACCACCGGCATGTTTTTATTTACAAATTAAGCACTGGGTAGGAGGGACAAGGGTGGGGGGATGGGAGGAGGTTACTCATGGGATACATTATGTTATTTGCATATAAAACAAGAATGCATAGTAAGAAAATGTCAAACTGTGCAACAGGTTTGTTCTTGGTTGTACTAGAATTTGAATAAAGAAGTTACAGAAAAAAACATGAACCAGGCCAAAAGCTCCTGGGGGCCCCAGTCTCGGATAACCAAGACTATGTAATGAGTAGGGCTGGCACCCTCAGAGCCCTTAGGCAGGCCAATGATTCAGGCATAGTTCCGTCTGGTCCTTCCTTCAATATTTTCTGCTCTCCCTTCCAAGAATGGCACTGGCGCGGTACAGTCTTGCACCAGTTTAGGTTGATCGAATGTTCGAGGCTGGAGCTCCCGGTGTGTACACTCTGCGTCCATATCCTATAGGTTAATTCACAAAGATATTCTCCCAGGAAACCAAGATCTATAGCCAGGATATCCAATTTAATTTCTAAAGTTCTCTTAGTTTCAATTATAGCTTTCAGGATTTTGTCAAGGGCTACCTGTAATGAGCCAGTTGCCTCTGATGAAACAAGTCAGTCAGACAGCTGGGAGAGTGCTGTTGATTCCAGCAGGAACTGCTAGTCGTGCGAGTACTTTGGAACTTCCCATCATTGCAGAAGATGCCAGCCCACCTCACCCAGTTACTAGCAGATGAAAAGGACTGCATTTCAGCCAGAGCTATCCTGGGGGTATGAGCAGCTGGGGTGGATTGTGGCCGGCACGCAGATTCTAGGACTTCTACCCTATCTTTCTATCAGCCTGGCAGAGTAACCAGTGGTGCACCAACAACATGCTGGGGCTGCCAGTGGGTGACAAAGATATCCATAACTGTGGTCCAGAAAAGTGTGACAATGCCTGTATTGGCTCTGGTTAGAGGAGTGGGGGAGAAGATGGGAATTGCTTGGGACACAACCCTCGCGCCATCCAGGGCTCTTGTCAGATCCCAATTCAAGGCAGTTTTGCTGGCCAACCACACATCTCTATGGCTAGCAATGAGGTAAGAAGAAGTGCACATTACTGGCGTTTTCAAGCCTCCCAAAAATCTCCATTGAATATCCCTGACACTCAAACCAAGTGCAGTCTCAACTCCAAAATGCTTTCAGGGATCACATTGCTAATCACTGTCTTCCCTGTGGAAGGGGCTTGAGGGGGGGAAAGTGGTGTTCAGTCCTTCAAGTAAACCCGGGCCTTTGGAATCAGTGCTGGAGAATCCTGTGGCGGTCGCTGATGATAAGAAGAGTCGCCACTTAGCTAAGAGAGTCCATTTGTTACACAGGGTGCTGGGTCTGCCCCACGCAGCACCAAGAAAGGCTCCACCTGAGGTGTCCCTCCGGTTCGTGGAACCCAACCTGGCTTGCTTAGAAGGGTCTTTGGGACAGGGGTGAGGTTGACGGGCAGACAGTGACACACTTTTATGTCAAGGGCACCATCAATGAAGGAGGACTGTAGATGGTCTTCACTGGTGATGCATTCAACCACCAGAGCCAGAGAGGCACCCTGGGAGTGAGGGGGGGCCGCCATCTACTACTTACCGCAAAGGCAGCACAGGGTATCACAGGGGTGCTAGAAGGGCCAGGTGCACAGGGCTGTGGTTCGGATTGCACCTGGGAGTCGTGCTTCAGCCTCAAGCCGGATCCCTGTACACTGTGGTGGTATGACTGAGAAGGGGGAAGAATGTAGATTATCCCATTAAGCATCGACTGGCAGCGCTTGCACATATAACTCCTCCTGAAGAGCCACAACTGTAGAGGCTGCTCAGCATCGAGGTGTCGGGAAACCCAGATAATCTTACCCAGCTGGTCTGTGCCCTTCTGCTGGACCATAGGCCCAAAAAATGTTTGCCTCCTTGTCGCCCCCAAGCTGCCAATTTGAATGCACAGCCTAGACCCATGGGAACTGCAGGCCATCAGGGAAAGACACTGCTGGCTTGAAACTCTTCTCTTTCCCTGCCTCACAACAGTCCAGAAGCTAGCGCAAAGACATTATGTAGGTTGTTGGTGAACTCCAGGGCGGTACGCAGTGGTTCAATGTCAATGTCAAAGATGGCTGGGCCGATGCAGGAGTCTAACAAGGCGCATCCGCAATGTTCCATGGTCAAGCCACACCACCCCATGACAACCCCAATTATAATAACCGATTTAAATACTACTTTTTTTCAGGGTGAAAAAAACTCCCCCAACCACATCCAGATGCCATCGGGCTCAAATCATGGCCACTTTGTATCTCATTTTCTTTCATTTTCTTTTTTTGGTACACTTTGCTTAATGTTGTCTATTGGTTCATATTACTAAATGAAGTGTTGAGGAGAGCCCCGTCCTTGGCTGCAAAAAGATACTCTAATGCCATTCTATTTTTAATCAGTATTTTGGCATGGACATCTAGCAGTTTGTTCAAGGACCCTAAACCTAATGCGGTAGATATACTTTTTCTAAAATTTCTACATTTCTTCTTTTCTCATCCAAAGCAACAGTGTAAGGAATTGGGTTATTAACTGGGGTGGATGAGTACCTACCTCAAAGAATAATCACAACCCTTTACAGGGAGAACACTCAAATTCACTAAATGAGCCTGAACTCAATGATGAGCTCCCCACCCTAGAGTGGAAGCATCCGATATCACTGTGGCCACAGGAGGTGGTAGTGAAAACGGTTTTCCTTGGGAAAGGTTGCCGTCCACTGTCCACCAATGAAGATCCGCTACAGCGTCCTTGGAGATCTTTATTGAATCTCGGAGATCCCCTTTGTGCTGGAACCACTGCCTGCGGAGGCAGCACTGAAGAGCCCTCATATGCCAGCGAGCGTGAGTGACCAACAGACTTAGCAGGCGTAAGACCTTGAGGACTGGAACTGCCGCTCCAACCTGAAACAATGGAATCAGCGCCTGAATGTCCCGAACCCGCTGAGGCGGGGGGGAGGCCCGAAACATTGTAGTGTCCAGTACTGCCCCTATGAACAGGAGGCATTGAGAGGGCTCCAGGTGAGATTTGGGTACATTTACTGAAAAGCCCAGATCGAACAACAACTGTGTTGTCATTCGCAGATGAGACAACACAAGCTCTGGAGACTTGGCTTTGATCAACCAATCGTCCAGGTAGGGAAAAACCGCTACTTCCCTCTTTCTGAGATGTGCTGCAACAACTGCCATCACCTTTGTGAAAACCCGAGGTGCTGAAGTAAGTCCAAACGGAAGGACCGCAAACTGGTAATGTTGCGTTCCGACCACAAACCGGAGATACTTCCTGTGTGACTTGATTATCGGGACATGAAAGTACGCGTCTTGCAAGTCGACAGACACCATCCAGTCTCTTTCGTTCAATGGCAAAAGAACCTGCGCTAGGGTCAGCATTTTGAATTTTTCCTGTTTGAAGAATACATTCAAAATCCTCAAGTCTAGGATCGGCCGTAAACGACCGTCCACTTTGGGAATCAGGAAACATCTTGAATAACACTCCTGACCCCTTTCCTGCAACGGCACCAACTCTAAAGCACCTTTTGCCAACATGGTGACAACCTCCTGTTGTAACAACAGAAGATGGTCTTCTGAACAAAAGGAAGGACGGGGGGGGAAAGGGAGGAGGGAACTCCTGAAAGGGGAGAGCATAGCCCTTTTCTACAATTCCTAGCACCCACAAGTCTGTTGTAATCGACTTCCATTTCTGCAGAAAAAGACTTAGGGGGTCATTCTGACTCCCGCCGGGAGCGGTCACCGCGCGCCCGGCGGGAGCCGCCAAAATACCGTACCGCGGTCGGAAGACCGCGGCGGGTATTTTGAGTTTTCCCCTGGGCTGGCGGGCGGCCTCCAAAAGGCCGCCCGCCAGCCCAGGGGAAAACGACCTTCCCACCATGAAGCCGGCTCGTAATCGAGCCGGCGGAGTGGGAAGGTGCGACGGGTGCTACTGCACCCGTCGCGTATTTCACTGTCTGCTATGCAGACAGTGAAATACAAGCGGGGCCCTCTTACGGGGGCCCCTGCAGTGCCCATGCCATTGGCATGGGCACTGCAGGGGCCCCCAGGGGCCCCGCGACACCCCCTACCGCCATCCTGTTCCTGGCGGGCGAACCGCCAGGAACAGGATGGCGGTAGGGGGTGTCAGAATCCCCAAGGCGGCGCAGCATGCTGCGCCGCCTTGGAGGATTCTGACGGGCAGCGGAAAACCGGCGGGAGACCGCCGGTTTTCTTGCACTGACGCCGCGGTCAGAATGCCCTGCGGGGCACCGCCGGTCTGTCGGCGGTGCTCCCGCCGACCCTGGCCCCGGCGGTCTGAGACCGCCGGGGTCAGAATGACCCCCTTAATCTTCCCCCTACAGGAGAAGAATGGTTGATAAAGTGGGGAAAACTAGGGCTGCTTCTGCTGTTGCCCACCAGAGAAGGATGAAGAAGATGACAACTGCTGGGCTGGACCTCTAGCTCTACCCCTACCCCGCCCTTTAAAGGCATGATAGGGCGGAATGGCAGGTTGCTGGGCGTAGGACTGTGACCTCCGAAAGACAGAGCCTCGAGTGAACCCCCGAAACCTACGAAAAGGTCTATAAGGCGTTGCTGCCGAGGTCTGTAAGCCCAAGGACTTAGCTGTCGCCCGACAGTCCTTAAACCGTTCAAAGGCAGAGTCCGCCTTGTCCCCAAACAACTTCTCTCCATCGAATGGCAGATCCATTAAGGTGCATTGAATATCTGAAGAAAAACCAGAGGACCTTAACCATGCATGCCTCCTAGTAGCCACAGATGTTCCCATGGCCCTGGCTATGGAATCTGAAGTGTCCAGGCCAGATTGTATTATTTGCTGAGCAGCAGCCTGCGCATCCTTAAAAAGGGAACCAAACGATTTCTGCATCTCTTGTGGCAGTTCTTTCGCCATCTCTTTAGCGGAGTCCATAAGGGCGTGGACGTATCTGCCCAGTACACAGGTAGAATTAGTGGCCTTAAGCGCCATACTACAAGATGAAAAGATGTTTTTTGAAGACTGCTCCATCCTTTTGGACTCCCGATCAGTTGGGACTCCAGGGAAAGTCCCAGGAGCAGACCTTGCAGAACAGGACACTTGTACCACTAAACTTTCTGGAGTTGGATGTCGTGATAGAAAAAACGGATCTCCTGGTGCGCCCCTATGTCTTCTCACCACTGCTCTGTTCACAGCCGGAGTTGTTACTGGCTTATTCCACAAGTCCAGAATAGGCTCAGTTAAAGCCTCATTTAAAGGCAACAAAGGGTCAGCACTGGACGACGAGGGATGTAATACCTCTGTGAGCAGGTTAGTTTTTACCTCTGCTACAGACAAAGGTAAACCCAGGTACTCCGCTGCCTTCTTCACCACTGAATGGAAAGAAGCGGCCTCTTCAGTAAACTCCCCCGGAGAAGCAATATCCCACTCCGGAGAAGTATCCAGACCACTTGCAGTGACAAGACCTTGAAACTCATCCGAAGGCTCAATCTCGCCTTCCTCCAACTGTCTATATTCTTCCTCCGAGATCGAAGATGGGTCTCTAAGGCCGGCGTCGACAAAGAATCCATCGACACCGACGACTTTGAATCCCGAAAGTGCCCAGGAAGAGATGGACGACTCCTAGACTCACCCGACGCCGGAGCCGACACGGAGTCAACCGATGACCTTCTCAGAGTCGGTTGGCAGGAAGGTGATGGAGCCGCCCTGGTGGGGACATCGACGACGTCGGATGACGCAGAGAAGGAGTCGGCTGACGTGAAGAAGGATCCACCGTCACCAGAGGAGGACTCCTGCCAGGGAATACCCTCGGCACCGAACCGCCAGTCTCTGAAGGGCAGAACAGCATGAATGGAGCAGCCTTGTACGGCGCCAGAGAACCCAAATTAAATGCCAATGGCCCAGTGGGACCAGCCGGTGCACCAGCAGGAGCCATGGATTGGAACACAGCATACATCGCATTCAGAAATGCAGCCGGATCCGTCCCTGGAGCCGGGAAAGCCGGGTACTGTTGAACCGAGGTCTGCTGTACATCAGGCTCCCTCGACGCCGGCGAAAACTGAGGGCTACCCTGAACGACCCCAAAGACAGATGGCGCCGGCGACAACTCCGGACTCTCTGGTTGAGGCGTGATAGTAGGGCTCATCTCCCATGTCTTCTAACGTCGAGAAGATCGAGACCTCGACCGGCTCCGCTCCGAACGGCGCTGAGAGTCATGAAGGCGCCGAGAGTCATGATGACGCCGCTTCTTATGCCTTTTGGGAGAAGCATGGGAGGAATCCTTCTTATGGCCCTTCTTCTTCGCTTTTGCTAAGAAGAGTTTCGCCTCACGCTCCTTCAGAGCTTTCGGATTCATACTCTGGCACGAGGAGCATCCTTCTACATCATGCTCCGAGCTAAGGCACCAAATACAATCTGAATGGGGGTCGGTCACTGACATCCGACCCCCGCATTCCCTACACGGCTTGAAACCGGACTTTTTTGGAGGCGACACTGTAACCACCAAAAAGCGCTACAGTTAACAACGAGCCAGGAAGAAAAACCGTTGGCGTCGAAGGCACGGAAAAAAGGAAAACTGACGTCAGTACGCCGACGAGGACCTCTTATTGGCACGTTGACATCAGACGGAGTCACGTGGAGCCGTGCCATTATGACGTCCTCGTCGACGTGAACAGCTAGGAAGAAGACTTTCCGTTGGATGCTGACGCAAGGACGAATTCATAAGGTGAGAAATCCACAGGTAGTTGTATCCATCAGAATATTCAGATTCACAAACATTGGGGAATTGTTTCCTGATACTCATTAAATCAAAAGGGGTCCAATGGACATGGACCAAAACTCCACCCGTGGCTGCAAAGTAGTCCCCAAAGAGAAGAACATCGGAAGATAACGGGCTCTTACTTCTGTGTCACATGGATGGGGACAGTCGTTCTGCAAGCTTTCTAAGGGAATTATGGGGCTTTGTTGTTGTCAGTCTCTACATCCCAGAGACTAAAGTGTGAGTACTTTTTTCCAATCCACAGTAGTGGAATTCGATTCCTACATGCTTGTGGTACTGTCAGTCAACTGCATTGCCACAGTCACTTGACCATTACCTCCTTGTGCTCCAGCTACCCGCAGTCCTGCAGCTGTTTCTCCATATCAGGGCTTATTATCAGCTGCACCCTACTTCATGGTCAGCATGGGAACATGTCCAACATATTCTCCTTCCTTGTGTCATTGCTCTCTTTCTTCTCTTGTGGTTCAGTGATATGTAGGAGGCAGAGGAGTTGGAGCACAAATCCCGACTCTGTCCTTAAGGTACCATGATCAGGAAAGGACTTTTTCCTGTCCTCATTAGCGAGTCCCACCCACTCTCGTAAATATTTGCACATGCTTTTACCATATTGCTGGTTATGTACCAGCAATATGGTAAAAGCATGTGCAAATATGGACACGGGTCCCTTTCGGTGGGGGCTCGATATGTTTAAAGTGTCCACCCTACATCACTGTTGCAGACAGTTTACTCACACTTAGATAAAGAGGTACGGTCCACGGGCCTTATGCCCACAGCTCACCCCATGGAAGGAGGTAGAGAATAAAACTGAAAACAGGTCAGAACTTGCTTCAGTTATACTTTTTAATGATATATCTAGTGGAGAAAGAGAGACAGCATCACACACTCACACTTAACGATCTTCTTGTTTGATGAAACTTCAGTAAACAGCATGAGGGGCGTCGTGAAGGGGCGGGAGCAGCTAGATCAGATAGTCTCTTCCACACACACATTCATTCTTCAGGGGTCTGTGCTCCTGGTGCAGGCAGTCCTGCCTATCAAACCCTTTCCCACACTACTTCTAGAGCCACTCTCTAGATACCTTCACATTCATACTAATTTATTTTCTCTGGAAGCCTCCAGTACTAGCTACCCAACCACTTTACTTTTTATATTTCTCTGTTGTCTCCATCCCAGACATTTGTGCACACCTTTTTGAACAACTGATGAGCTACTAACAGTATAACCCATGCAAGCAAGCAACAAGTGCAACTTAATTGCAGTTACAGTTTAACTAAGGTGGTGGTTTGATTCATGCTCATACTTTTAGCCAGTTCATTATGTTAAGCACTGGGCTTTTCTCCACCCCAGTTCCCGTGGAGAAAACCTCTCCCTTATCTGTCCTGTCTTCTTTCTGTTGAGACGGTTACCAAAGCCATCTGAACTGTCTGTTAAAAATAAAATGCAATACTGTGGGAAAACTGAAGACCAACTACAGTTTAACGCAAAATAGCAAGCAGCAAAATAATTAAAGACAGTTGTGATATCAGCTGACCGGGCTCTTGCTAGACAGTGGTCAGTAGGAGTGGAATACTAAAAAAAAAAAAAAAAAATAGGCCAGTATATAGCTATGCATTCTATCAATACAAGTCTGTGGAACCCATCTACACAACAGAAACGTGTGACTTTCAGGAAAAACATATCTAATGAGCAGGTGGAAGTAAATTCTCCCCTAGGAAGCACAAGATGTTCTTGAGAAAAATATGTCATTCTTAAATACAATAGTGGGCTAATTATTCTCCTAAATTCCTGGTTCCATTTGCCATGTTTGTAAATTAGGTTGAACATCTTGGAAATCTGTCAATGTGCAACCTTAAATAACACGGTATATAGGCCCAATTGAATCCTGAAAATTTGCAAGCATACTCAAAAATATCAATACAATCTTAGTCCTGTTAATAAAAATATGTACTGCATGGAAATAAAAGAGTATGACACAATTAGGAATGCATGATAAGGGTTTCTCACAAGTTTGGGTATATTTGAGATTTACAATATGACATTTTCTTTACAACATGATCACCATGAGTGTTAACTTCATAAAGGATCCTTGACCATGTTCGGGCCATACAAAATAATTGTATGATTATACGACTGCTTCACATTACCAAAAAGAGCAGCAAGGCAACTCCTTATCTCTTACATTCCGGGGTACTGACTTGGCAGAAAAATCAATTCAAGGAGGAGACAGAGAAAATAAATAAATAAATAAATAAAGACAGTTGTAGCCTAAATACATTTTTATATTGGAGTAGAAATTTCCAAATGGTCATAATTAGGATGAGGAGTTACATGTGAACCTGTAGGATGTTCATAGTTTAAAATTGTTTCTGCTCAGTGTTTGAATCTATTAGGAGTACCATCTTTGCAGCCCACTAGACAGCATGAATTAAGTACAGCATGTTCAATATAGATATTATTATCATTATTATTATAAAGGTTTTAGAAAGCGCACAGCTACCAACACAGTTTCCCAGTGTTGGCATAAAATACAGAATAACAGCACTCAGCCAACAAGAAAGGATTATTTAAGATCCTATCGGAAAGTAGGAGCCCTGAGGCACACTGGAGGTGAGAGATTGTAATTTTGACCTATGTTAATTAGAGTGAACCTGAAAGGAGCGTTTGTCTAGAAAAGATTTAATCCATGTCAAAGCGGAATCCTGAATTCCCAATTCCTCAAGTCTTTGAAGGAGTGTGTTATGGTTGACAGTGTCAAAAGCTGCACTGAGGTCAAATAAAAGTAGTGCAGCTGCCCCGCCATCATCCAATTGATGTCCCAAGTATTCCTTGACCCCTAAAGTGCCAATTCCGAACTATAACCTGCCCGAAATCCGGAATGGGAATGATTGAGTAAATCATTTTGTTCTACATACCTTGTAAGTTGCACGTTCACATGTTTTTCCAACACTTTAGAAAAGATGGGTAGAAGGGATATCAGTCTATAATTGGACCACATGAGGGGTCTTCATTTTTCAACAATGGAGTTACTAACAACTATTTGAAACTACCCCTTCTGCCAGTGACTAATTAAGTAGGTGGCCGATCTGCTCCAAATTTTGCTGACAAAGCTTACACATAATATCTGGAGAGCAAAGATTCAGTGGGGAACCTGACTTGGACAAAACAGTGGCCTTTAAAGACGCTATGTCCAGGGACTGAAAATTCATCAGAGTAGTATTAACTTTGGGAGAACTTGAGTGGAAACTAACCTCAGCTGTGTTGGAAAAGATGACATTAATGTCCTCCACTTTTTTAATTAAAAAAGTCAGAAATTTCCTCACACTGTGTATGGGAAGTCGAAAAATTTGGTGCCAGCTTTGTGTGATCTGACAGCAATTTCACTACTCCAAAAGAGTCTTAGAGCAATTGTGCGTTGAAGAATTTTGTTTGTAAAGGCCTTGGCCTCACAACAAGCTCTCTAATAAGACTTTAAGGCATTCTTATAAGCTATCTTGTCCACATCACTATAGGTTTTCCGCCATCCTCTCTCTAATTGTTTGCATACTTTTTTATCCTTATAGATAGAATCATTGCACCATGGCGCTGGAAGAAGAGATCTATGTCTCTAAGTGGTGATCGGTACTCCAAGGAACATCTTCGCCAATTATCTATCACTGACGAATCCCGTACCACTGAATTACTTGATAGAGGAGGATTTTCCTCCAAAAATAGCATCCCATTTAGGAATATCAAGTTTTGCTCAGCTTCTGCTAGAAAAGAACAGGTTGCTTATCCCTACAGTATAACTGAAGATCTACTGAGAAGATGAGAAGATGCAGATACTGCCAAATGGTCAGACAATGTCAGAAGTAAAGCCATATCGGCCTGAGTAGTTTCCACATTAATAAACATAGGATCCAGTAAATGCAATGTGAGTGGGAGACTAATTTGTTAATTTCATATCTAAGGCCACAAAGTCTTCCATTAAGGATGTAGGCTTGGTGTTAGATTTGTCCTCAAAATGCATTGTCAAATCACTGATAACTGTGAAATTTGCGTATCTGAGAATGGCTGGGACTAACACTTCAATAAGATCCTGGCACCAATTACCAACAGTACCCAGAGAGTGGTAAATTAATGCTCCTACTATAGTGAATTTCTTTGTGAAAGCAATTGAACATCATCTCCTCGCAGTTCAGGATATTGTGTTTCTCAATTTTACAGGTAAACGTTCTTAAATATGATGGCATTACCAACCCCTTTCCTGTCAGTACGATCAATAAAAGTGATACAATAGCAAGCCAGTAAGGCTGCCCACCATGTCAGGGCCAGAGGTCTCATTTAACCATGTTTTCGGAAAAAACAAGGCATCTGGGTTCTGGTCAAGTAGAAAACCAAAAAGATCTGGTTCATGTTTCACTAAAGAGGTGACCATTTAAGCTAAAAAATTACAAAACCCAGCGTGTTTACTTCTTTCTTTGTACCCTCAGGCTTATATGAGGCCCTGATAGTATCTTCACTATGATCTCCCAGTTTATTTATCACAGTTGAAAGTTTGAAACAGGAGGAGAAGAGCTGAAAGGAACAATGTGGACATTTAGTCTTCCCTCCTAAAATATCAAGCGAATGACTGCAACCTTCTAGTGAGAGGGGGCGTAGGGCAAGTAACACAGAAGCAGAATAAAATCTGTCTACCAGCCAAATGAGGGGCTGCATCTTTGGCCCCTGGGCTCATATGCCTTTGGCGCGCCAGCAGCGAGCTTCCACGCCACAGCTGCTCTTAAATAGGCAGTTCAAAGAATGTGAAATACACAGAGAGATGCTGGCGCGCTAACAGCTCTTAAAAACACAAGATGACCGCCATAAACATTAGTTTCAATTCGGATTCAAGTCCCAGTGCCCACCTTCATCCAAGAATTCTCACAACAGTTTAAAACAAACCCAACTTCTGGATGTCAATGATTAAAACATGTCATCCATCAGTTAAAACATGTCACCATCAAATATAAAAACATTAATTGCAGAGTGAAACTAAAAATGTATGCCAAGGCTCAAAAGTACCGTATTCACAGCCGGTCCCGCCCATGCCATGGCTGTGCTTAAATAGGCAGTTAAAAGACTGCAAAATACATACAGAGATGCTGGAGTGCTAACTGCTCTTAAAAACACAAGATGGCTACCATAAACATTAGTTTCAATTCGGATTCAATTCCCAGTGCCCGCCTTCACCCAAGAATTTCCACAACAGTTTAAAACGAGCCCAACTTCCGGATGTCAATAATTAAAACATGTGCCTATCAGTTAAAACAGGTTATACCATCAAATACAGAAACATTAAATGCAGACTGCAACTAGAAAAGTATGCAAAGGCTCAAAAGTACTGTACATCTTGATCGGTCGACTTATGCCCAATCCTAGAGAGTAGGACTACTCATGGTCTATACTAAAGATATATCATTTAACATCATGTAGTATTAGTAAGTCTTACTGTGAAACTATCTTTAGGCCCACATCCACTTGAGGGCAGGATTTTAAAAACTGGACACAGTTCGACAGTAAGATTGCATTATGTGATTAAACTTAGGTCGATCCATGAATTTGAACTGACTACAATAACCTGCTATTTGAAGAACGAAGTGAATTTATTGCACTATTTTGCATTCGGACACTATGATTTCGGGTAAAGAATTAGTTCAATCAATCAAATAGGATTTGTAAAGCACAACTAATCACCCTCGAAGAGATCCAGGAGCTTGCAGGACTCAACCGCTTATTCGAATAGCCAATTCTTTAGGGTTCTAAAGAATTCCGGATGAGAGCGGATGGTCTGGCAATGCCTGGGGAGGCTGTTACAGGTTTTTGCTGCTATGTCCAATGTGAATGACGCCTGATGAACAACCAATTACACTTCACAGTCACTTAATGAAAGAGTGTATATAATTAAAGCAAAATAGATGAGACTTAAAAAATGACCAAAACGCAGTGGATTATCAATCTGCTGCAGTTTTATTATTAAAATACGGAGATATTACCTTATTTTCAATTTTAGTCACAAATACTATGATGCCAAGAGTTATCAAGCAGGTAACGTTGCTTTGAAAAAGAAATAAATTATATATATATATATATATATATATACACATATACACGAAAAAGGCAGTAGCTAAAATGAATGGTGAGCAAAAGAATGATGGATTTAACCCAAATGTGTAACTGGGAGTGAGTGTTTGAAAAGTCTATCATCCTTTTGTGTTTCTAAAGTAGCCAAAACGCATCCAGCAGTGGTGGAATAAAAATGATCTTGGAATGCTGGCATTTCTTCCTAGGAGGGGTTGGGAGGTATGTAGTTTTGTGGTGACTTGTGTGTCGGGCCTACCACCCTTAGCTCAAGCATCGGCACCGCAGATGGATGCGCTGTGCAGCCGCAGTGTAAAGAACTCTTTAGCAATTTATAGTTATAGAAGAGTTTGTGCTGTGGCTTCATTCACCTGCAGTGAGCTATGGGTGCAATGAGTTGCATGCAGGTGCTGGCTGGAGGCGAGGCCCTGCGACCAGCCAAGAGCAGAGGTAGTCGGCCACCTGCAGAGGATTAGTACGGCCAACCCTGCTGAGCACTACTGTGTGTATATATATTTTTTCACTGAAAAAAACCAAAGGATAAAGTAACGCTATAGGTAGGTGAAATGTTCAGTAACAACTTAACATTTAAAAAAAAAAAATTAATTACCAATCGTAGTTATCTGAAGTAACTATAAGTTCTGCCCTAAGATAACTATAACTCACGCCCCCGTCATGCACAGTTTCCTCATCAATAATTTAGATGCAACTGTGGCAGTGATACTATCAATGAGTCCACAGAAGATGTCATGAGTGATGTAATATGTGGGGTAAATAGCAGTGCATGGCAAGGGTGCAAGTTGTAGTTACCTTAGGGCATGAGCTACAGTTACTTGGGATAACTATAACTTGTGAATTTCGGTGTTTTTTTATTAGTTTAAAACATTACGTTGCTCAGATGATAAAGACACGAGACAGCAATTTGAAACAGTTAAAAGAAGATTCGACAAAAAAAGGTTACCATGGAGCATACATTGAAAGAGGTGCAGAAAGAGCTAAATCCAAAACACGCACACAGACTTTGATGAATAACAAAACAATTGGGCAACCAGAAGGAAAGGAAGACGTCATTAGGCTACTCCTCACATACAGTAAGGAGAGCCAAGATATTGTCAGGGTCTTAAATAAACATTGGAATCTTCTAAATAATGATGCAGATATCTCTAAAAGAAAATTGGCCCAGACCACAGGTCACTTATAGAAAAGCACTATCGCTGAAGGATAGATGGGTCAAAAGTCATTTTGAAGATGTTAAACCCCAAACCTGGCCTGGCACTGAGAACAAGGGCTTTGTAAAATATAGCAGCTGCAAGTCCTACAGGATTGGGAAAAAATTTAAAACCATTTGTGACTTCAAAGGAAGAACAATTACCATAAACCAAAAGATTACTTGTAACACACAATTCACAGTATATATCACTGAATGCAAATGTGGTTTGAAGTACATAGGACGTACTACATGATCCCTCAAAAAGAGAATACTAGAACATATTAGGTCAGTACAACACCAAGACACAAGCTATGTGATCGTAAAACACTACATCCAAACACACGTGAACAATTGGAAAACAATTAAATATTATGGAATTGCCCATGTTCCGAAGGATGAAAGACGACAGAGACAGCGATCGAACTCTTAGGCTACGCCGCCTTGAATCTAGGTACATAATGAAACTGCAAACTAAAGTCTCCTTTGGGTTGAAAGCAGACGAGGAACTATACGTACATTTATAAAAACAAAAACAGAAGTGAGTGACTTAAGCAACATGTTTTTTTGGCAATGTTTTGGTTGGTATGTGCAGGGTTTGCCCGATTGGAGTGTTGCACACACGGGAACTCAACCACTGATGCCGAAAGAATATTGACATCAAACAGACCTGACATAGGGCATTGATCAACATCAAGTTGCCTGTACAGTAAACCATTGTGTTGGTGGTTGAGTAAATTCATTCAGTTGGGAACACGGTCATTCTATGTGGTCACAGTACTGTATTGGATATAGCTTTGTTGATTACTAAGTGCCTGATTTAGATGTCAGTGGATGGGTTACTCCGTCACAACAGTGACGGACAGCCCGCCCGTCAAAATATAAATCCCATACGAAACAATGGGATTTAATATTTCGGCAGATGGAGTAACCAGTCCTCGGACATCTAAATCACAGCCTAAGTGTGTAATTGGTAATAATAGGCAATTCGCCATTATTGGACATATGATTGTTTACCCGCCAGATACACAGAAATAACTGCTATATGGTTCAATCACACAATTCCCTATATTTTTCGATTTATGTTGCAGAAACACAATGTCTTTCATAAATTAACAGAGAAAGGACTCACTAACTCTGATTAAGACTAGGTGGAGTCGAAAAGCGTTGGCGTTTGCCGTACTAGTCTTGAAATAAACTTGATTTTTTTTTTTTTTAGAGATCCTGGAGTGCAGTGATCCTTTTGGTATGCATTATCTTAAGAAGGTCGGATGCTCACTCATGACCCATTGGACATCAATATATAGATAAATATATAAACACACACACACACACACACACACACACACACACACACACGGTGTAAAGCTTTGCTTGACGAAAAGTCCTCTCTCTCAAGGAAAGAGGAGCCGATATTATGTATGTATGTATTGAGTATTTATAAAGCGCATTCCGGCCCGAGGGCATCGAAGCGCTAACTGGGTGAGGGAGGGTCTACTAACAGGAGGCCCCAAGACTTATTGCGGGAAGAGCCAAGTCTTGACCAGTCTCCTAAATGTTAGATAGTTGTGTTCTTGCCTTAGATCCAATGGGAGTGAGTTCCAGATTTTAGCAGCCGCAATGGTAAACGCTCTATCTCCCCACTTCGCCTTCTTGGTGCGGGAAGTTTGGATTCGATAGGCAGAGGCAGATCGCAACAGCCTATTCGGCCTATACCATTGCAGTTTGGAGGTTAGAGCCTTAGGCCCAATCCCAGGGACAGCCTTGTGAGTGATACAGAGAGCCTTGAAAGAGAGCCGCTGGGCTACCGGAAGCCAGTGTAGATTTCTAAGGCACCTCTTGGCAGAGGCCCCGCGGGGCAGTTTCAGTAAGAGCCTAGCAGCAGTGTTCTGCATCACCTGTAGCTTAGTCAGCGATTCTGTATCCAAGTTGAGCAGAAGCGCATTCCCGTAATCCAATCTGGAAATGACTAGAGCTAGAGTAGCAGTAGTTCTGCAGGATTGTGGAATAAAAGGAAATACTTTCTTTAATTTCTTCAGAGTCCACATACAGGTCTTGATTATCTGATTGACCTGAGGTTTGAATGACAATTGATCGTCAAACAGTAATCCTAAATTTCTCGAGGTAGACCCTGGTATAGGGAGAGTGCCACACTCTTCAGGCCACCAGATGGAAGACCAGTGTTCCCTCTTAATCCCAAAGCACAGAATCTCAGTTTTTTCACAATTAAGTTTTAGCCAATTGGCCTTCATCCAGTTATTCACTGCTGTCATGCCAGCGTTGAAGCGGATGGCCACTTCCTCCATATCTTTTTTAATAGGGATGATAATCTGAGTGTCGTCTGCATAAGAAGTTGGAATAAAGCCGAAAGAGCGAATTAGCTCTGCCAGCGGTGCCACATACACATTAAATAGCGTAGGGCTGAGGGAAGAGCCCTGAGGGACCCCACACGGCAAGAGGTAGGCTGGGGATCTAAAATCACCGCTGCTAACTGTGGCCCACCTATCTGATAAAAAGGATTCGATCAGCTTGAGAGCCTGATCTCTGATGCCTACCTGATGTAAACGGTCTAGCAGAATGTGGGGGGCAATGGTGTCAAATGCTGCCGACAGGTCCAGTAGAACCAGAAAGACCCCCTGCCCCTCATCAACCAATCTGCGCATGGTATCGGATGATGCAATGAGAGCTGATTCAGTGCTATGGGATTTCCAAAAACCATGTTGCGAGCTGTCTAGGCCCTTTGAGGCTGACAGGAAATCAACCAATTCTTTATTAAGATGTTTTTCCAGAATTTTGGCTGCATAGGGAAGAAGGGCTATTGGGCGTAGATTAATCAGATCATCGGGTTTGCCAGTTTCCTTCTTTTTTAAGGGAATAATAGTAGTTTCTTTCCATGCCTTAGGATACAAACCCGTTATAAGGACTTCCTGAAAAATAGGGGCCAGCATAGATGCCGCTAGCTCTGGTACTAATTGAAGGATGGCAGGGGGGCAGGGATCCATAGGGGAACCTGATTTACATTCCAGAAGTAGCTTACATATGACCTTTTGAGATGGCACTTTAAACCTAGAAAGTAGAAATGGTTTATCTGGCGACCCATTGGGTGTCAGCACAGGGCGCAGAGGCTCAACTAACCAGGGAGGGGAGGTTCTTTGTTCCTTGTCCGATATAAAGCGAGAGTAGATGTTAAGAATTTTACATTCGAAGAATTTCGCTACTTTGTTGCAAAAGTCTTGGGAGTTTTCTAATTTAGAAGTGCCTAAGGGAGTGGTGAGAACGTTAATGGTTCTAAATAGCTCTCTAGAAGAGTTGGCTGCCTCGCTAATTTTAAGTGTGAAATAGTCCGATTTGGCTACCAGACAGGCTTCTTTGTAGGTGTTTAGGGCTAATTTTAGCTCCGCCCTCTCATCTTCCCTGGGTATAAGTTTCCAACAGCGCTCCTTCTGCCGGTATTTCCTCTGTAGTATTTTGAGGTCTTGAGAGAACCATGGTTGGTTGGGTTTTTTTCTGATGCGGGGGACAAAGACCCTCGCCGGAGCTAGCGAGTCCACTGCCTGCGTAATGCCCTGATTGAATCTGGCAAGCGGTGACAGAGTGGACGCCTTCAGATCATTCCAATTATGTATTAATGCTATTTCCAACGGTTCTGCTTTAATGTTTTTCCAGGGTCTTAGCAGTTTTCCCTGGGGAATGGGTATCAAAGGCTGCTGCCTGACCAGAAATTTAAATGTCAGGAGAGCGTGATCCGTCCACTCTAACGGGGTCGTTAAGAGATTAAGTTCTTCCTCAGGGTGGGTAAAAATCCCATCTAGGGTATGGCCTGCTCTATGAGTGGCCTGCCCATCCTTTAGGACCCAGTCCAGAGCCGCCATAAGATTGAGAAATTCCACGACCAGCAGATCACTCGTATTATCAAAGTGAATGTTAAAGTCTCCTAAGATAATTGCTTTAGGGGCCATGATTAGAGGTTCCAATAGTGAGGTCCATATCAAGAGGAACTTAGGGATGAGGCCGGGGGGGCCGGTAAATTAGCAGGCCTTCAAAGACCAGGGATTTACCAAGAAAAAGTTTAAAGGCCATAGTTTCACAGACCTCTGGCATATGGCTAGCGCTATTCCAAATGCAGGTAAACTCAGATCTGCAAATAATAGCCAGGCCTCCTCCTCTGCCTGTATTCCTGTCTACCCTATAAAAGGAGAAGCCGGTGGGGGCTGCCTCAATAAAATCAGGGTCCGAATCTGGCCTCGCCCACGTTTCTGTTAGGAAGAGACAATCTATGTTAAGGGTGGAAATAAGTTCATTAATTTCAAATTTGTGTTTGGGGAGAGATCTGGCATTAATAAGGGCAAAAGAGCCCACAGCTCTAAAGTCCCCTATACCCCCACCCGAAGAGTATTCTGAATTGTTGCCTCCTACTCTCCGAACTTCCTGAATTTCCTGCTTTCCCACCATTGATGGTATAGGTGCCATCCAGTTACACTGCGCACACCTCCAGGCATGAGTAATGTCAGGGATAAGTATGTGTGTGCACCGGGGGCCCGCCAAGTTCTTCAATTCCGCTATGGTGTACCTGTTCTTTTTAGTGCAGGGTGCGAGGTCCCTGGCCCTCAGGCCCGTTCTGGCGCGGACGGGCGCAGACGGGCTTGCCTTTGGCACGCCAGCGGCGCGCCCGCTGCGCGCGTCCGCTGCGTGGCCGTGTTTCTGCCCACATTTATCCCCCTAGATGAAAGGCAGATTGACTAGACCGCAAACCGCGGTCCCTGCCGAGAAACAGGAAGTGGGCTCTAACAGGCCCGAACTTCCTGCACAGAATGGGTCCAAAACCTCAAAGGACCACCGGCGAAAATATACACCCCCCAACCGCCCTCAGAAGAGTGTCACCAAGGTAAGGAAGGTGCTTTCCCAAGCTAAAAGTTAAGGCATGTTAAAAAAGTAAAATATCTTCTAAAATCGGCCCTGCAATGTTCCTTCTTTTTTTAAAAATAAGTGGACACAGATTCAAATTCATACACAACAATGATTCTAGTTATCAGAAATGCGGCAAATAATAGAAATCGTTAAATTAAATTATTAAAAAATCGGCAGTAAACACGGAAAGTGTTGCAAAATAACAAACTTGTGCAAAATAATTCATTAAAAAATAAAGCGTGCTGACACATTTTGACTTCCAATACACTCCTATGTACTACTGACTTCTGTTTCACAACTATAGGAATGTAATTATTGCTAAAAGTGTGGCACTGTTTGGTGAATCTTCACAAATATTAGCACAGTTGCACATCCCTAGCGAAACTGGTAACAGTGTGGCAAGCTAAATTTAGTGCTGATCAATGCAGAAGAAAAAAATGTTATAAGAGTTGGGGTGGAGGTTGTAAAACAAAGAAGCATTTCACAGGTTAGTTCACAGGAAATCTTGTTCTCTACTACAAAAAAAAAAAATGCAGAACTGACTTACAGCAAACTTGGTATAATATTAGAACTTTTCTCAGAAAAATGTGCTTTTATTATTTGGTATAAATTTGTTTAGTAGTTTTTAATACATTAGCGTATGAAAAATGTATTGGCCGGACACTGAAGGGTTAAAAATAGAGCAGGTAAACTCACAAAATTGAAACTTTGTCAGTGACATTTAAATTAAAATAAAAGATTTGATCTGCTGATCAAAGAGTTATAGTTTTTCCACCATCTTGAAATCCGTGAATTCTGCCTGATGGAAATAAAAACCTTAGAAAAAAGATGGGGATGATGACTGGTTCTAAGCAACAGAAGACGGTGCCATACGACCACAGATGATCGGGAAAACAACCTGAAAAACAGTCAAAAAATGCATTTAGCATAAATATTGTGAGTACACAAACAATTTTTGGGGGTGAGTCATGGTTTTTAAGTTAGGTTTGAGTAGTTAAGTATAACTCATGAATTTCAGTGGTTTTGTAGGCTTTGATGTTGAGCCATACCTTCACTTTAAATGTGTTTTTTTCAGTATACTTGCATATTTAATTTTCACAGAAATAATACTGTTCAATAGAATTTAAAGTTTCACCTGCTCATAACACCATTTCATGTGTTTTAATTTTAACTGTAAAAGTCCATTAAAATAGAGTTGAACTGTAGTAATGATTACAACATAAAACCTAAAAATCCCTAACACTGGAAAGGTATTGCTAGTCACTCAAGCCCCAACTTGCACCCCCACCTGCAAAGAAGGCAGGAAAAGGAATGTCCTCCTGATTTGCTCCTGCAGATGCGGGTTATTTGTGCAAGGAGAAGTGAGACTCAACACAGACGCCTAGTGGGTTGGTGGAAGGTATGGCAGTGGTTCAGGTAGGCAGGTCCGATGTTGTGGGGAGCTTTGTGTGAGTGGGTGACCAGTCTGATTTGCCATTGCTTCTAGATTGGTAACTAGTGTAGAACTCAGAGGTATGGCATGATGTGTGCGTTGCTGGTGATGTTGAGGTTGAGTCTGGCGGCGGTGTTCTGGGTGGTCTAGAATATTTGTAAGAATTGATTTGTGATGCCACAGTAGAGTATGTTGCTGTAGTCCAGTCTTCTAGGATGAGGGCCAGGTGACCATGCGTCTGGTGTCGGAGGGGAGCGAATGGAATATTTTGCGGAGCATGCATAGGATTAAAACCAGGAGGAGGTGATGCGTTCACTTGTTTGGCTATTGTACGTTTCATCCACAATGTTACCAAGACTTTTGGTGTGGTCAGTGGTGTGGATGCAGGTCTCATGTTTGTTGGTCGCCAGGAGTCCCATGGTAAGATTTGAGCCGAAGATCAGGACGTTTCATCTGTGTTGAACTTTAGGTAGTTCTGTTTCATCCAGTTAGCTATGCTGGGCAAGCAGGTATTAAAGTTGGTCATGGTGTTGTTGTTGCCTGTGAGGGAGAGAATGAGCTGGGTTTCATCTGTGTAGGATACAATGTTAAGTCTGTGCGATCTGATGATATTGGCGAGTGGTGCTATATAGACATTGAAGAGGGTAGGGTTCAATGATAATCCTTGGGGGGACTCTGTTGATGTGGTTCTTGCGTTTGGAAGTGTAGGCAGGGAGCCTGATTCTCTGGGTTCGGTCGGAGAGGAAGGAGTCCAGCCAGCTCAGGGCAGGCCATCTATTCTGGAGTTTTAGTCTTGTGATAAGCGTGCTGTGGGAGACAGTGTTGAAGGCTGCGGAGAAGTCGAGTAATAGGAGTTTCACGGTTTCACCCTGGTCCTTAATGGTCCAATTGCTGCAATGAGTGGGTTCTGTGCTGTGGCAATTGCAGACTACGAGATGTGTAGTAGGTGGTGTTGTTCGAGATGGTTGGAAAGCTATTTGTTCGATCATTGCTGAGATCCTTTGGGTCATCCGTGGGTTTCATGAAAGCTGTGATTACTGTGTGGTTCCAGTTGTTTGTGAAGGTTCTACTTTGGGGTGAGGTGTTGATCATGGTGGTGAGGTGGTAGCTGATCAGAGCTCCTCCAAGGTTGAAGATATGGTGAGGGCAGGGGTTGGTAGGGGCCACGGTGTGGATTGTTCTCATGATTTCAGTGGTGTCTTCTCAGTGAAGGGTTTCCAGTTTGGATCTGGTTGTCCGATTTGGTGGTGGTGGGCAGCTCGATGAGGAGTTCTTTTGTCAAGTTAACTAATTTATAGTGACAAATTACAGAACATTTAAAACAATTCTGATGAGCTCAGAGATGCTTAGTTCTAGGTTAGTGCTTCTCATTTTATGACACAGAATATACTGTCTTATTCTTAGTATCATATTTGAAGGGTCCTCTGGAATTAGACCAGATCTGGTGGTTCTAGCCTGTTAAAACAATAAATAAATAAAAAAACTGCAATAGCATATTCTGTCCTACCACTTACCCTATATTCCTTTAGTCCAGACAGCAGCTGGCTGGGAAAAATACCTCTTGATCTAAGTTACAACTGAAGTGATATTATGAAGGAAAACTTCTGTACATTAATGCAAACTGTTTTGTAAGTGTGGCTTGCTGATTGTCTGTGCCAAGAGACTGTGGAAACGTTCTGTACAACCCAAGGAAACAAGAGACGAGGGGAAAAGGCTGAGTCAGGACACAGAAGATGTGTAGAAACCTAATTCCAAACCCACAGCTGTCAGCCTGGATGAAGTTTCTATCGCGGGCTTAAAATCTTTGAAAGCAGCCACTTGGCATAGAGCATGTGAAGCCTTCCCAGCACCATTCTACATGATGACTTCTGCAGACTTCAGTGTATCCCTGCAAGGCTCATAAACAAATGAAGTAGCTTTGGGGAACGATGGGCGCAAGAAGCCAGGGGGAGGCCATCGAGTTTGGTAAGCTTAGGAACCACCAAAAGTTGAGAGTATGACTAGTGCGCTGCAGGTACAGAGCGCACTCTTGCTTTTTTCTACGTCCCTTGGTCCTTGCAAAATAAACCTAATTATGTTACGTTACAAAACTTCCTCTAAAGGTAGAGTAATGTGTCATTCAGAGATAAGGTGGAAGAAGGTACCTTCAGTAGAAATTCTTCTAATCAAAACACCAAAGGCTAAAACAAAAGCCTAAGATCTGGGGCTTATGATAAGAGAAAATAAGAGATAAGCTGTGATACAAATCAATACTGGAACCAATCTAGTCAATGAATAAAAGCTCCCCTCCACCCAGTCTTTTGTCGGAGCCAGCAATTTCTGCACAATGCTCCCCCCAATAGAACAAATTGGGACAAAGCCTTGCAACAGATCAGGAAGATGCTGGTTGTAAAGGCAGTAAAGGACCCTAATCAATGAGCATAGCAGCGCCATACTTTAAGAGTCCTGAACCCAAAGCACACACACCTTGGAGGATGCTTTGCAATAAAACTCTGGTCTCAAAAGGGAAAATCAACACAGGAATGTTCAGTTCAGTGATCCGGAATGTTAAGCTGTCAGAATTACAAGTGTTGTTAACAGCTGCAGAGCAAGGGAGAAACCATGATGCCAAGCCTCAGAAAATGTCATTTATTTGCCCGAATTGAACCGTCAATCCTTTCTGCCCCTTCCTAAGTGGTGTCTTCAGTAGTGAAGAACCCTCCTAACACTATTCTTTTTGATCTGGCTAGTATTAGCCCGTCCTCTTTTTTAACCTTAATTGAGATTTTTTTCAATAATGTGTATTGCAAGTTGTGTAGCTGAGGCGGCTGAAATGCGTTTTAACGTAAGAAATATTGCATCTTCCTACAGTCAGATCATTTCAAGAACGCAGAGGTGTTCAGTGAAACGACACCAGCAGTCTGCCTCCTTTTCAAGATCTGCACAGCTCTCTATGGTCTTGCACCTCAACATTCAGAAGACAACACTAGAAATGCGTAGCTCTTGCCATAGTTTCGCACTAAATTAAAGTGCGACCCAAAGCTTCCATCAGTTAACTCGGTGAATGGAACTTGGGACATTCAACTATAATTGGAATCCCGAGACTGCCGAGCTTTAGACAGCTTAATGAAATGCAGGTTTAATTACATTTTCTGCTTCTTGAGCGCGGAGTGGCGGGGAAGCACAATTATCCCAGATCAGTGAGGCTTTAGAGATCACAAAGTATGCAAATGATCCCTCGGAACATCTCATACTTTGTTTAGTTTACAGATCTTCAGATTTCCGAGGTGTGGGTACAGTGGCCAATCGATACATGGTCGATGAACAGCTCCTGATCTTTACAACAAAGCATGGTATGGGTTACTACTGGAAGCCATACAACCATTGTTACCTACAATTATATAGGAGGACCACCTCCACACTGGTAATGAGAAATGAATGAAAGTTGAGTGTGACTCTATTTATTTTTAAAACGTTTACTAATGTTTTCGGGTGAAACTCATTACCGAAGGAGTTCGCCATGCAATAAAATCTGACCGTGCTTAAAGGATGTCAACCTTTTCACAACTATCACTTTAAATCATTTAACATGGGAGGTTGGATTACCTTGTGGCTCCATTCCCTGTGTTTGAACCTGGAAGCATTAGTTCTAAACTCTGTTTCATCACTTGACAAATACCCAATGTGACCGAGTAAATGCACTCACTCTCCATGCACCTCAATCTGAAAACACTTGTAATGTAAATGCATGAAATCCAACAGCACAGTGTAGTAACTAGAAGTGTCCCTATCCTGGGTACTGACATCCATTATCAAACCAACTAGTTTTTTTGTACAGCAACTTATGTTCGAGATGCTCCTTGCACAATAAATATGTTCTCTGTAAAGCACTTTGATGCTGCTTGGATCAGGGGTCACGGCAATATCAAATATGCGTTTAAAGATGCAATTGCCCAAGGTTAAACATTTTTAATTATCTCATTTCCTGGCAGTTTTGAAGCCTTGAGCCAGGATACCTTGGCCAGAGAAATGGACACACATTGCAGTGCACATGGACAGAGATGCACTCTGAAGTTCCAAAACTTCAACTAAAACTGACCCAGACGGCAAAAATAGTTTCCGGATGTCCACTAAGTGCCGCTGCAGTAGATTGATCCACTAAATGAAGTGAGATACCATAGGTGTGGAAAGACTTCCAGGGAGTAGGCCTAATCACACCCACCTCCCCTCCTTCATGCTCTGCTTCTGAGGCATCTTCTCTTTCTGTGTTTGAACTTGGTGCATCTGTGCCTTCTGGCTCATTGCATTTTGCGCTCCGGTCTCTTGTGAAAAGGGATAGAATTACTTTTTTAAGTCATTTTATTGACTTTTCCATAACTACATCATCACAAACCTGGAATGAAATAACTAGTGCATGCAGATTCATAATAGTTACTGATAATGTTGGTTTACACAAAAAAAAGGATTAAGAGGCAATTAGTACACAAATTATTATGGTCAACGATACTAAAAGTATGAACAAATCAGCAGTGTAAACAAATAATATTTACTATGCATTCTTCACCAGAATGTATTTATCCTGGGGCATTAAGACAGTGAGTGACAATATGCGGCAGGTTCCCATACTGCATCTGAGACAAGTGGAATCTGAATAGTTTGTCTTACGATAATGAGCTGACACGCAAATGTATTGCAAATATGAGGTATTATAAAACCGTGTCCCAATCTTCATCTTCCAATTGCCCCAGATCAGTAGCCCATCTATTTCCCTCATTACCACAATGTTGGTAAATTATGAATGATGGCCTCATATCTCAGAAACTGCCCCTTTCTCAAGTTCAGCCATTAATATTTTCGTTTCTTTTGGGGAGAAGTCTGGGGCTGTGTCCCAGTGAATCCCTTTGCCCAGAGCCTGAACTTCACCAGAGAGTAGTGTAGGAATTTAGATGTAGTTAACTCGCATTCAAACTGCAATTCCAGAAAAGGTTGGCGGCCTGCATTGCCACTAATATGCTAACTCCCAATGAGATCCCATGCCCTGAGGTCTTTAGCAATCGTTGCTGCCTTGAGAGAGACACCACACCATGGAGGAGTTTCTTGCGTAATTGTCCCTGCTCAATTAATAGGTTGTAATGCCATTTTCTAGGCCATGACACATTAGCTACAAACCCCAATTAGTTTCATCATGTATAGTTCCTCTAAATATTAGATGAAGGTATGACTTGGAGCCCATATCCATTCTCACCATCCTTACTTGGGTTCACCTGCCACCGCAAACAACAGTTACTCATGACCACAGACTGAGATGCCCAATAATGGCCTGTGAGATATGGTACAGTGTTCCCCCATCAAAATGTGGTGCACTGTACCTTAGATACTGCAATAGCAGGTGTGCCACTGACCCATAGCAGGTTTTTGAGAATTTCATCTGCCTGCAGAAATAAAGATTCAGAGGATGCAGAGTGGTGCGTTCTGCATAAGATATAGGAACTCTTGTAGCGAGAACATATTGAAGAGTTGTGCCCTGCCCAGTAGGAAGAGTTGCAATGTGCTCTCTTGGGTCGCATAGCTCGCAAACCGCTTTATTAGACTGAGGATACAATCATAAAAAAAAACTCTCCATCTGCAATCACTTTAATCCACAGAGATTAAGAGCTTTGATAATGGACTGCCATGGAAGTATCAAGGTGATTTATGTGTTCCCAGAAATGTAATAGGAAGACTATAGGTTTAACCTAGCTAATTGAGAAGCTGGGGCATGCAGCCTAGATTTTAAAATTTTCCAGTATTCTATGATTAATGGAGTCAGTTTGCAGGGAAGGACATTACCTGCCACTTTGTCAGGATTATTGTCCACTGTTTTAGCGATCGCATCGGGGCAATGCTTTAATGCTATCTGTATTTAACTACTGGGTCCATCTTGACCACTGACTCCATTTTGTGCTTAGCTTATCTTCAAACACCGTCACATTGGTGGTGCAGGTATTTTTCTGTGCACAGCTTGTTAAACATGTTTTTCACTTCTTCTCAACAATAACAGGCACATAACATGGGGGAGTAGGAATGATTAGATGTACCAGGCTGAGAATGTTTATGGTAAAGCAGGGAACAGCTCGGTCTTGGAAAAACACAGTGAGATTTGGCCAGTCTCTAACGTGTTCTTTTCAACACTGACCTGGTATGGCCAGAGTTTGAACAACAACTTACTCAATGGGAGGGGAGGTTTCTAGAATTCTCCTCTCCGGTTTGTTTAAAGTATATAAGGGGAGGAAGCTTGACAACCGCGACTGGAATGGATTCCTCTGGGAAGGGACACCTTGCTCAGAAAATTCTCCCATTGAGGGCATTCTCCCTCTTTTCGGTTGTCCGGGTTCCACGACCTGAAGTTGGCAGGGAAGGGATGATGTTGGTGTCAATCCCCATGGTGTTACATTTTTAATTTTTATTTTTAGCCTTGCGGTGCGCATGCATGAATACATAGTCACTATATAGATGTAATATTCATTGTTGAAGTATTGCATTCTCTTTGTTTTTGTGATCATAACTATTCTACTGCTGTAATTATTTGTAAGAGTGTTGCTGCATTTGAAATAAAAGCTCATGTTATTCTCTCCGTGTAGGAAACTTGGGAAGAGTTTTAATAAATTAATTATTCAGACTGAGTGCTGCGTTCTCTTTCAGTCTGAAGGAAAGCAAAATAAATGCTCAGACTAACCTGACAGAGGGTTTGGTCTCATTTGAAAATTGCTCCTTTTCTTTGTGGGTCATGGCATCTTGCTGCCTACAAAATTGGAAAAGAAACAACCATTCCAGCTCACTGCCTTTAGTGACACCTAATGGCCATAAATATTGAATCTATCCCAAAGTCACTTATGAAGGCTTGCAATGGATTCTATATGAAAGATGCCTCTACAGCACGTCTGAGTCACAGAGCAAAGTGTTAACAAGGAACACTATTTAAAGCAAGTAATGTTTACAATTCCCTTTTGTCGCAATGCTCGGGAATACTGCGTCTTTCAAGTGCTCAAAACCTGCTGCATGCTAAGCTCTTATTTCTTCTTGTGTTCATAACTCAGATGCATAGATTGAGCTTAGTCAACCTATGAGGCATAAAACTACATTGATATGGTTGTATGAGGTAAAGCAGCAGGGGAGTAAGCATTTCATAAGGATTTTCGCTAGGATTTTGGTCTCACCATTGTAGGTCTATACAAGGAACATTTATTATTTGGTTTATCTTTTTTGTGTATTAGAATGATCATGGCATAACATGTATTGGGACAAGTCACTCACTCCCTTACAGCAATGAATAAGTGCAACAGGGGTGTGGCCAAGCCAGCCAACATGGTGGATTGAGATCAGATCCCGCTATGTCCTCTGCATACTGTGCTTCAATTTGACTGCATATGCCACTAAAGTCCACAGGGAAGGGGACAAAGCTGGGCGCTTAATCGCCTGGCTTGTCAAGCAGGATGTGAATAGTAGCCCTATGATGGAAAGTCAGACCCGTTCAGGAGCAGTGGTCCGTACTCAAAAGGCGATCTTGCAGAAGTTTTACTCCTATTACTCAGAGGTTTATCAGATTCCACTGAATGTTTCTCTTCCAGCCTTACAGACCTTTCTGTCCGACGTAACACTCCCTTTCATCCCTGCTGTCACCAGAGAGACTCTAGACTCCCCAATTATGTCGCACAAGGTAAAACAAGCTCTAAGAGGCTTGGCCCGCAATAAGACCTAAGGCCTTGATGGCCTCCACCTAGAATACTACTCTACATTTGCTGTGAGGTTAGCGCCTCGTCTATCATCGATGTACGAAGCTGCTCTTCACTCTGGGACACTTCCTCAATCCCGGCGGGAGTCAGTACTGGTCCCAATCCCCAAGCCTGGCTGCAATCCTACGCTATTAGGATCCTATCGGCGCATTGGCATATTAGACACAGACTTTAAATCCTGGATAAATATTTAAGGACAGCACTTCTGCCTTGCTGATGATAGATAGTATTGTCCATCATTATTCACAAATCCTTCTCAGCGTCTTTATGGAACAATAAAAAACTGCAAACTCTTATTCAGCAACCATTGCTCCGATATGGGCCTCAAAAGGTATCTTAACTATGTCAAGTCTGTATATGAACTCCAAACCACTCTCATTTGCCCAATCATAAAAATAAGTAAGACTTCTCAAAAACTAATTTTTATGAATTCCTCCAAATTAAAGCAAAAATTTCAAAATTGGAAACTTTGCACAACCCACCTCTATTTCAGAAACTGCAAATGATATTATTGGGTGGTCATGTTGCCTCTAAATTATATAAGCTACTCTTTTCTTCTATGGCTCCCCCCCTCCCCCCCCACGACCTCACAATTTATCTTCTTTTTTTTCTCTCCAAACAACTAACTAGTGAAGAAACCTGGTCCAAAAATAGACTTACATTTGATTCAGAACAAACTAATATGTTCACTAACCCAAACTAGATTCTTCGGTGCTCACTCCCTCCATTGAACCCCCCTCTATACTGTTCAAGTTAAAGCTCAAAGATTCTGATGCATGTTGAACCTGCGAATCGCCACCTAGTAATGAAGAACATATGTTCTTCTCTTGCCCACACCTATCTTCCTACTGGCAGGATATCTCTGCCCAATTACACAAAATCTTCAAGACCCTCAATACACTAAATTATCCACTTGCTATCCTAGACCAACATGTAGCAGTCCCTCCTATTGATCTCCCTGATTCGGACCTCACTTTACTTGACCTTCTACTCACCACTGCCCTCAAAGTAATCTTGATCAATTGGAAATCCAACAATAACGTTTAATTTCATACTTGGTGTGTGTGGGTCACTTATCTGAGCAGCACACATGCAACCCAGTCCCTCACTAGAGGCTATCCTATAATCTTGCAGCGCATATGGAGAACACTAGACCTCTTCATCCACAATCAACCCTCATAATGGGAAACCTACCGACCCCTAACATTTGTGCACAACCCTTGTTCACTGCTCTCTTAAACATAATAATTTGTCTATTTAGCACATGACTCTCCCTCCCCCCCCCGCATCCCACCCCTTACTCCTTTTCTGTTCTGTTATTGGATTTACATTTACTATGACATATACTTCACATATACTCTACTTAAAGACATGTCACCATAACCATTTGTCATCTTTAGCTCCACATTTGCAACAATAATTTCTGACACTTTTAAATGATTACTTCTTATTCCATCATTGTGGACTTAGCCACAAAATTGTCTCATCGCACTGATTTTTTGAACCTCTATGCTTTTTGTTTCTCTAAAACAAGCTACAATTGTTAATTTTGTATTTGGTTAATTGACACTGTTACCTGAGAACTATGTCCCTTATATATTTGTTACCTACTTTTACTTGTGTATGTCTTGATATTTAATACTAAATTGTGTTTCTTTTTGTCTGTGCAATTCCCCTTTATCAAAAATGCTTACAACACAATAAGAAAAAAATATATATATATGTATATATATATATATATATTCACAGGTTGTTCCAGCGCTTATCTACACAGATCAGAACAGGTTCGTTCCTGGCTACAACACCTCACAGAGCATCCAACGCCTTTTCCACATACAGGACTAGATCCAACACAACTTTTCAACTGCAGCATGCCTTATTGTAGACCTAGGGAAAGCGTTTGATACGCTCTCATGGGACTATCTTTTCCAAGTGCTTGCGCAAATGGGAGTCGGGAAACACCTTCTCGCATCCACCTGACTACTCTATACAGATCCTTCGTCCTGTATCCGGTAGGGCCCCCTTGTCCCGCACCCTTTTCCAGTAGGCTGCGGCACTCGACGGGGGTGCCCACTCTCCCCTTTACTCCTCACCCTACCAATGAAACCATTAGCAATTTGGCTCCACGAAAAAGGCCGCTTATGGGGCATCCCCCTGAAAAAAATTGCATACATGCGGTCTAACTATATGCAGATGACCTGATTTTATATCTTCGGGATGTGATGATGACCTACGCTCCATGACACCTTGTTTGCTTTTACAAATGCCTCAGGCCTATGGGTGAATTGGTCTAAGTCAGCAATTTACCCACTTTTCCCCGAACAGTCACCAAGCAACATATCTCAGGGAGGCACACATCCAGTGGAGCCCTAAGGGGATTCGCTAATTAGGGGTCAGAATGTATCATGCCCCCCTTGATCTCTATGAGGGGAACCTCTGCAAGGCTTTGATAGGCATCCAATCACAAGTTACCTTTTGGCAATCCCTCCCTCTCACCTCCCTTGGCAGGACTGCCATAGCAAATATGATTATTTCATCTAGATTACTTTATTGTTTTGCCAATCTCCCTCTCATCCCCTTACGTTAATTTTACAAGGGACTGAACTTTCTCCTATGCATGCTTCAATGGAGCAACTAAACGTTGGTGCATCACCCTCAAGAAACTTCAGCTACTGGTGGATCGAGGAGGACTTTCGAAGCAAATTTTGTAGCTGCACAGCTGCAATGCCTCTCATAATGGACCCCGGGTCGGCATACGGGTGAGACCACTGATTCCCGGGGAACCCTCCCACAAGTAACGCTACATAACCTACTCCTTCCTGGGCTACTGCCACCCCGCCTTGGCCCTTACAAGTAAGAGTGACGCGCGTGTGTATGCTTCAAATATATTGCCTATCCAATGGCAAACCACCATACGCCCCTAGCATCCCCCTGGTGGGCCTCCCACATTTCTCAGGCTTCTTCACCTCAACAGACTTGTCAGCGTGGACATTATGCTCCCTACACACAGTTGGGAATCTATACTCTGAGGGTCACCTCCTTTCCTTCGGCCAATTATCCACAAATTATGCTCTTTCTGCGGTACAGTTCCTCACATAGACAACTCCACAATACTTACTGAACTTTAACACCCCAGATACTGAACAGATTCCCCACCATTCTTACAATTGCCGCAGGTCAGCATCTCATTACCTAGCTCTACAAGGCCATCCACGAACTTCTAGACACTCCCCTCACATTACTGAGACATAAATATGAGAATGCTATTGGGAGGGTCCCGCACAACAAGAAGTGGGACATGGCGTTAATGCACCCGCAACGAGTCTCTCGAAATTCCCACTTCGGGAACATCCAATTTCACATCCTACACAGGGCATACCTTACCCGTGCACTGCTCAATCACTATTACCCAGATGCACATATTAATTGTCCGCGCAGGCCATCTCCTGATGCAGACCTCAAACATATTCTCTGGACATGTCCAGAGCTACAAGGCTTTTGGCACTTTGTAACCACCTGGAGGGTGGTGTGTACTGAGTTAGTAGATCTATGCACATAGGAGGTGTGTGCCTTAGGCAATATCAAATGTAAAAAAAAAAAAAAACACAGAGTAAGCACCCGTTTTACAGCTACGGCACTCCTCCTGCCCATCAGTACGCTCACACTACACTGGCACTCTTCGACTCTGCCACCGGTGGAGGCCTGGCAGACGGCTCTCCACAAATGAGGCGCAGCCAATCAGGAAGTGCTCCACAATGAGGAAGCCTGTGGTCTTCTGCAGACGCCCCATCTCCCCCCAATGGGTCACCCTGCTCACATAATTCCAGCAGAAAACACCTGATACTGCGCCCCCCTAAGCTCATCTGTGTTTACAATGCTATCCTCGCTGATTTTATTTTCTCCACCAGTGACGAAAGCCCTGATATTTTGCTCAATCTAGCGGCCACCTACTCCCCCCGCGTCCACTTACTTTCCTACCTTACACCCTGTCTTCAATTGTCCTGCTGACACTTCCCCATGTATCTATTGTTCAACCCTACATTACTGCTACCCAGCTTAATTGAGAGAATCCATACCCCATATCACGCACATTGTACAGCTCTGCCTGCAGCCCCCCCACCTATACAAAACTGCAGCTCTCCCATACCTAGTCAGTTGTTTTGTTCTTCAACAGTTTATGTACAAACACAGTAACCATACACTCATTTGAATTAGTATAAAATGTTTTGTATTCTGACGCACAGATATCCGATCTTCCTTGCTAAACCCTCCACAAAGCTTATTGCTCATAAATGCTCAATCCACTTATGCCTTTCTTTTTTTTATTTAACTGCTGCATATTCCATGTCCATTGCTATTCCTGTCTGTAGCTCACGTTAAAACCCAATAAAAAGATGTTTAAAAAAATAAAAGTGTAACACCCATAGAATAGTGTGCTTGAAAGCTGCCTGCTTGTAAATATCGACCATTTGTGCCAAGGCCTTGCCAGACTGTAGCTGGACAAGCATTGTCTCTCTTCAGTTGTCTGGTCTTTTCTGCATAGTAATTTTTCACCTTCTGTCAGACATGCATATGTTGTGTCTCCAAGAAGCTATCCACCTCGTCTCCTCGTCTAAATCCTACCTATGCTGTGCACAAACATCAGGGGTTTTGCAGACATTCAGTGTTATTACACTGTAAAGGTACATAAGAATAATAGGTATATTCCCTTCCTTATGTTTGTTAGTGAGGGATCTAGGGGCACTGCCTTCAATATTCTGTATGGTATGATGACATAGAGATGGCCACTGTAGGTGCATGACCCTGGATCCATGTGTGAATTTCTGGCAATTCACATAACTGGAACAAACCGGCAGTGAATCAAAATGGAACTAGTGGAAGAGGGCGGCCCAAAAAAAGTGGGGTCAAAATAGTGATTTTTATTTTTATTACTGCATCTCTTGCAGGATTCATTGGTCCTTAATACGGAAAAATTAGCTGAACAGAATTAAACCAAACTTGCCAAGAAAGTAGAACTTTACTCAAAGAAGTGTCTTTGCTTGGTTTGATCTAAATCCATTTTGCAGTTTTCAAGAAATCATTTGAGAATTGGTTTGGTCTGGTCATGAATAGGCTATATTGTAGAGACAGTGTGAAGAACTAATTCACCACTAACCTGCATTAGCAGGTGCGACAATTCCTGACTCACCCCTGTGCTAAAACACTGCTGACTGGAAGGTATCACAGGCAGCTGTGAAAGAAAACAAGGGGCAAGGGGTTGCAATGAGGGAGAAAAGGAAGACTGGGATTCTCTTGTGTTGGTAATGGCCTCTTCATTCAACAGGGTGTCATGTGTCGAAGTGGTCCAAAATCAGCTTCCTTTGTAGTAGTCTAACTGCATGGAGATGAAAGAATACAATATTCAGCCTGTGACTCAGTTTCAAAACACTAGACCTCCTACTTGCCTCGTCCCTAACATTGAACTGCTAACTGAGGCCTAATACCCCATTACACTCTTGCACCGAAAGCGCTTAGGACTTAAGATTCCTTCTTACAAATTCATATTCTCAAATTTCCTCTGCAATACAATATATGGCTAAATCAACAACACAAGTCAAGCAAATAACTTCTATAAACAATTATGCAACTTCACTCTTGTGGGTGATTCTTCCTTATAAAGACCACTAGAGTTTTCTAAGAAGCTTTCAATGCTCTGAATGTCAACTGCTGTCTTCAAAGTTTACGAGTGACTCAAAGATTCCTCTCGTCCTTTGCGCTTTTTCCTTTCTCAGGTTTGGCGTGCTCTATCTAAAGGTTGTACCTTGATAAAAATGGCTACTTTAACACCCTGAGTAACATTAACAGTTTTTTCAGTGACTTTCTTAGAACTCCTAAGGATTTCTTAAACATACATTAAGATTGTAGAACCAATACTTACCATAACGTCACTTTAACCCTTGTCTTTGTCATATATCTTTGTCACGTTTTAGGAGGAACGACAGACGGGTTTTTAGCCATGTAATACAAATGTATTTATTGTCCACTGAAAAAATCAATTCTCCAAAATGTATTTCAAATTGGAGCTGGAACTTATTTCACTTTATCACACCAACTGGTCCTTAATTTCAGCTAACTAACTTTGAGATGCATTACAGGGCGAGGACGTAAAATGAGCAACAAGTTAAATACACGCAGCTTCACGAATCTCAAGTTGAGGGAAAAAAAAAAGAAAAAACATTTGGGTACCCTTGAGATGAAAATGGGAGAGTCGGCATGTGTTACTCATTTTATCAACTAGAGCAGTGGTTCCCAACCTGTGGTCCGGGGACCCCTGGGGGTCTGTGAAGCCTTCTCAGGAGGTCAGTGACTGCTCAGAAAAGTAAAAAATATTAACAGATTAGGTCCAAAACTTTCACTAATGACTCAATGGGGGGGGGGGTGGATAGGGGGGTCCCCGGATTCCAATAATGATTCAGTGGGGGTTCCCGGGTTCCAGTCATGATAAAATGGGGATCCACAGAAGTCAAAAGGTTGGTAACCACGGAACTAGAGAATGATGAGAGATTTTGTGGGACACCTGGAACTTAAACAGGATCTACAGGTTATATATAGATATCAACAGCAAGCACATTATCAGTGTAAACTATCCTAACTGTGACTGAATACTGCACTACTGGGAAGCTTAAGGGTGCATTGTAAGACCTCTGTGGCTATTTCACGATTGTGATAACAGTACATAGTGCATATCAGGATACAGGTGCATTGAGAGATATGTGCAAGAATATTGTAAACACTTAGGTGCTTGTGAACGCCACAGGAGGGACAAAGGTGCACTGTGACTGCTCTGTGGATGTCTCAATACTGGTATGTCACTGCATGTTAGAGGTTAAAGATAGAGGTTACTGTGGTAGATCAGTGTAGCAGTGCACTGTGAGCTCTCTGGATGTTTTAGTACTGAGATCTCAGATATCAGTGCATGCTACAGAGAAGGACAGTTCCCTGTGGATAAATCACTACTGTGATAATGGTACATATCAGGATGAAGGTGCATTCTGGCAGCTCTGTAGATGTAGGAGTAGGAGTACTATGACATCACTGCACGCTAGCGGGAATGTAGATACACTGAAAGAGCACTATGGATGACTCTGCTGTAATAGGGCAGATCAGGATAGATGTGTACTGAGACTAGAGGTATACAGTGAGATGTATGCATATCTCACTACTGTGAGAAGGGAGCATGGTCCAGATCCGGATAGAGTTGCATTTTCGGCAGCTCTGTGAACATGCATACTGATAAATCAGTGCATGCTCCAGGAAAGAGTAGAGGTACACAGTATAACATTTCTATGGATAGCTCACTTCTGTAACAATGCATGGTGCCCATCAGGACAGAGATGCACTGTGAGCATGTGTGCCAATACTCCGGATTTAAGTGAGACTCCTAATTGCCAATAATGGAAGCATGTTAGCTGTTTTCTGAACAAACATCCTCCACTTCTATGCAAGCTAACAGAGAAATTAAATTACCCTGGTTATTTTTTCTCAGACTCTTACATGTCCCTACATAATGGTATGCTCCGAGAGCTTTTTGGATGTCTCAATTAATATCAGTGCATCCATTGAATATCTCGCAATGGCCTTTAACTGTGGCAACAAGATCAGTAAACAGGTGAGGGATAGGCCAGTGCTACATATGGAACTTGCTGGGTAACCCACAGCAGTTGACTAAAGTAAGCTGCAAGCACTGTCAACACTCACTTCTTCCCCACCACCACCATTCTAAGTACTGCAACTCAAGCCAGGATAAGAGCATCACTCTGGTCACTCATGCACAACATCAAAACAGTTCACAAATGGACCATGTTGCAAATGCAACATCCTTCTGACCAAGCACTGCCCCACAGTATACTGTGCTACCCTCCCTATAATGTACTTCGGCGCCTCTCAAGGGATATAAATCACTATACAATTACTGAGCGAAACCACGCCCATTGCCTTTGAAGAGAATCCATAGAAGAGGCCTTAGGCAGTGATTAAAAATAGTTTTAAAGGGGACTTCTTTTATTCTGATAATAAAAAGTTATACACTACGTTTCTTCTCTATGTTTCTTCTATTATTTCTAAACCGAGGGTCTCACCTGCAGGAAATGGACTCCCGTAAAACGTTGGCACTGAACTGGCTTATGTTTCTTGATGAGAAATAGTATTAAAAGGATTCCTGTGGTTAATGATCAAGCCGTCACCACTATTTTTTGGTGTTTTCACGTCAGGGTGAATGGCGTTGTGCCCTTTTTTAAACGTTCGATTGGTTTTTGTGCATTGTAAAAGGTATTGAAAGACTGGAGGCACTGCTAACTGACCACTCACTGCACAATGCATGCGTGACTGGTAGACCAGCACTTAGGATAACTACCTGATCAAGAATGTTAAAGAGCTGCCGACAATCGGACATTTAGCATCAGTGCAGGTCCCAGGAGTAAAGAAAGACTTGTCAGAAATAAAAAAAAATCAACTTGAAAAGATATACAATACCAAACCCAAAAAAATATTAAACAGTGCTTCCTCGTCCTCCAAGACGGACGTATTTTGATTTAATTTGTTTACAGGTAGTCCAGAAAACACAAATGCTGCATTTAACAATACATTTTCAGAAAATGATGTGTTTCATGGTTCTTTGAGTAATAAAACAGGCAGGCAAATACAAAACATCCTACAATGTGTGGGTTAACACAACTCTACTAGTTGGGTGTAAATTCGTGTTTACTCTCCTTACCTTGGCAGCTGCTAACAGACCTAAGGATAATGCAACTCTCGCACGCAGATCTGGTCGGTCTTTAGGCCAAACATAAGTTAGCATCGCTTTCAAAATCTTCCTGGAATCTATATCTTTTAACTATGGATCAAAGGAGGGGGATAAAAAAAAAATAAAAATTACTAGAGATAAAAAGCAACGAAAGCAAATGATATTTTGAAAGTATGCTATGAGGATACATTGAAGAAGCACTCTCAAATTACGTTCAAACTACTGTGTATGTTTTCTTTCCTAATCTTTAGCCCCTGTTCACCCAATTCATCAATTAAATACTGATGTTCTGTGGATGTCTCTTTGGAATGCGTGAAATACATGAACCTTTACTGTCTCTTCAATATGTTTCCAAACTAGTTCAGAATAGTGTTAGTGGAAAGCAAGTCAGTGGGTGTGGCTTCATTTCACATCTCCATCCACAACATTGATTTACATTACGAATTTTCACAAATTAGTATTTATTTTACTATTGTAAGCATAAGATCCAGTTCTTTGTGTTCACTGGTCACTGCTTTTTATCGCTGTTATGTTTTGAAAGTGGACTTGCAGCCGTCTTATACATGTCTGACATTGAGGCAATCTTTATAAGAGACATTTCGCTTTTGTTGGTCATCTTGACTTCTTTTCATACTATTAAAAATTCGTTCCAATGATTTTGTGTAAATCACTATTAGCACAGACCACGTAACTTATTCACCTGCTGCTGTTCTATTCAGAATGTATATTTGTTAAAATGTGTTTTTACTTCTGATACCTTGCATTGTGGTTATTATCGATTCTCAGCCTACATGTGTGGATTTAAAGCATGCGGTTGCAATTAATGCATTAATACATTGCGTGTTCTTATAAGTACTGAATTCCAGAAACCACAGTTTCTTGTTACTTTAACTTCTCAGTTTCCTGGTCCAACTTTTGGGTACACCCTTGTGCCATAATACACTACAAACGCAGCTCAATGTAGATATACAGTCAACAGAAAATGCCGCCCCATTTGCTAACATGAATTACAAGTTCAGGTCCCGATGGAGATTTAGCTTTCCATCTTTCCAAGACTCATAAACAAGCATTAGCAATGCCAATAGGTCTGACTCATGAATGATAGTGCCTTTTGTGTTCCTGATGGGTTTAGTCAAGTAAGTGATCATACATGCACTCGGTCACTCATCTTTGCACTTATGCATTCATTCATCCACCCACAGACTCATTCTCGCTTTTTCCTCTGACACAACTACAACAAAGCACAAGCAAATATTGTTTTAAAGCTCTAACATGGCCACCACATTTAGAATCGGTGTGCTGACCATCTTGGAATGGTAAAATAATGATGCATCTTTGACAACAGCATTACATAATGGGCTCTTGGTTTAGAGAAAATGGCCAAGTGGGATGTGGCGCACTGCACTGAATGAGCGGCAACCAAGTGAGCCCTTAGCACTGCCTTGAGAGCTGTAGTATTCTCTTGGGAAACATTAATGTTTTAAGAACAGAAGTAAAGAAATGAAAGAGACTCCAAAGAAGAGGAACATGGAAAAAACTAAAGAACTGACCAACCAGCCTTGATACTGAAGCGTACTTGTTTCTAGGTTGATGTGACTTGATCAGAAAATGCAGTAATTCACATGGCAGAAGAGCCAATCACTGATGTCGACTGAACCATTTACCCATGCAGGACGGTCTCATGGATGGAAGCAGAGTTTAAATACCACTCAGACCAACCAACAGCAGAACAGAGTAGACCCACATGCCCTCCCTGTATCTGTATAGATATATATTTATTTAACAATATATGGATATACATTTATATAACAAAATACCTATCTGTAGACTTTAACATAGAAAAAACGAATCCACCCTTAAGTGTCGATTGACTAACATATTCTTTTCACAATTAGTCAGTTCTACTGTATTTCATAGCTTTTCATAATAAACAGATAAGACCTATGGCTTCACAAATATTTTTTTCCTAGGGAACTAATGAGGCCTCTCCCGGTTATCATTGGCTTGTCACCATAACAGACTGAGACTTCCTGTATTGATCTTAAACTTTCCCACAAGGCAACATCAGGCATACAGTCAAACTTACATAGTACACTAATTAGAATTAGGAAAGCAAAATACTCTCTCCTAAGAGGGCCTCACAAGGATGCTGACAGTGAAAAGCTATACCTATGGTTTGTCAGAGGAAGTTATCAGCACCAAAACCCTTGCCTACTACAGTAATTAGCGAGATTCCACGTAACAAAATACCGATCTGTAGGCTTTAATACAAAGTAATAACAATCTACCCTTATAGGTATGTTGACTTTAATACATGCTTTTCATAATCATTATGTCAGGTCTACTGTCTTTTATAGTAATACTTCATTATAAACAATTAGGCCTATGACCTTTGTTGTTGGCTTGTCACCTCAACCAGCTTCAACCTATTGTGTTGGGCATACATACTCCCACTAGGCAACTACCACCTATACCAGAATAAAATTACAAATTTGTACAAATTACAGTTATCAAAACAATATAAAATCCATACTAACTGAGGCTAACAAGGATTACTACAGTGCAAATAATCTATCTCCATTGCTTGTTCGGGTGGATCACCAACAGCAAAACCCTTGCATACTACATAAACTATAAAATTCAATGTAAGAAAATACCTTCCTATAAACTTTAGCAGTGTCATTACAATCCCACCCTTAAAAGTCTAGTGTCTTAAACACATACTTTTACAATAAACAAGTGAAGGCCTACTAGCTTTGTCACGCCGTTTCATAATGAACAGATCAAGCCTATGAAATATGCCATGACTTTTCCATTGGTTTTACACCTTTCCCAGCAACGGCCTATTCAAGTATACATACACTGGCAATACAAGCACAGAATTATAAAATTACAAATAAACAGAAAAATACAGTTTGCAAACGAGCATGAAACCCCTTTCAACAGGGCCTAACAAGAATCATCACAGTGAAAACCCCTAGGGATTGTCTGAGCAGGTGGCTAATACTCCAGTTGTTGCATGCTACAGTAATCCGACAGATTACCTGTAACAAAATACCTGTCTATTGCCTGTAACACAACGTGATAACCACCAACTTTTAAAGGCCTACTGGCTTTAACAAATGCATTTCACATTTATTAGGCTAGACCAATTGCCTCGGTCATAGCGTTTCATAATAAGCAGATCAGGCATCAGACATAATTTCCCAGCACACCAATCAGGCCTATAACTTGTTAGTATACCAAACTCAGGCCTACAGTTTTGAGCATAAGCTTTTCCACAAACCAACTATCAGACACACAGTCATAAAATTTGAAAGATTTGTAAAATTACAGTTGACTAAGCAGACTACTATCGATCCTAAGAAGGCCTAACCAGAATTCTCACAGAGCAAGGCAATATCAACACCAAAACTACTGCCTACTATTGTTGTCTGTGAGAATCCTTTAAACAAAATACCTATAAAATATCTGTGGGATTTAAAATAGAGTAATGCCAATCCACATTTAAATGTGGACTGACTAACACATGCTTTTTACAGTAAATATGTCAGCACTAATGTCTTTATCATGACATTTCATAATAAATATATAAGGGTTATAGGCATGGCCGTTGGCTGGCCATCATAACTAACACACTCCTGCTCTACCAGGTACAAGATTTACCAGAAGCCAAAACAGGTAAATACAAGTAGTGTTTTTAGTGAAAGAACACAAATTTGCCTCAATCAAAACCAGCACCTTGCAGAACCTAAGCCTATGTTTCAGCTGTACTCTCAAAGTTCTGTTTTGTTGATCACAAAGTAAGCAGCTGTTGCACTGCAAACCCAGACCTCAAAATCCAGGTTGATTAATATGGTCCCTGACAACCCATACTCCTTTCAAACCCAAAACTGCACTCAGAAGTCTAAAGTTAATGATGGAAGGAGAGGGTGCTAGGACTGCACTTCATTCCTTATGACTGCCCTCCTTCCCAGCTGTGCTGCTGCCAGAGAACATTATCTAGTTATCTAAGACACTAACAGCATTACAATGTCACACATATGCCCTTGAAATTTCAAGCTCAGACAGCCATATTGCTGCTGGTTCAAGCAAATGGATAAATAAAAGAATCACAGCTGGGTGGAGGGGGGTACTTTTTTCTGTGGAAGTACACAACTTCCAGCTAATCAAAACATGTACTCCTAGCTACCAACATGTGGGCGGAGCCGAAGCCTTCTCTTGAAAGCTCTTTTTTAGGTTGATCATATCAATTCTGGCGACAGCTGTGCTGGCAAGCGAGACCTAACCAATTACCAAAACCGACCACAGCCATGGAGTTAAAGTACAATGCACAACAGTAAATTAAATAAAGGGAATATCAAAAAATGCAAAAACTATGTTTTAAGTTATATGAAAACTTTTGTAATCATCTGCTTCCGAACCTGTTTGCCTAAAGACAAAGATTCAAAATCTGATGCCAGTGGGGGTAGAAATGCATCTCCAGGCTTGCATAGCAATAGTTGAACGAAAAAAATCTGCAATTTGAACCAGCCTTTGTCCATGACATGCATCGATGTGCTGAATTTAGATTTCTATGAAATTCTTTCACAAGCAAACTAACCCCTGGGGTCCCAAGAGAGAACAGCAAGATAAATCCATTCAATCAATATAACACTTATTTCCAGCAGCTCTCAAGAAAACAAGGGCCTCTCCTGAGAAGAGCGCAGCGCAACCTAACCCATCAACAACAAATCACAGCAGCGCCAACTGTGTGATTAGCATGTAACCTGGCTGTGCATCTTGGCTCACCTAAGTGCTTTTTATCATACTTTGAAGCAAATCTCCCAAGTACTTCTCTCAATAGATAGGTACTCGAACATGAAGGATGCCGGTGGCCACCTGGGTGCGTGGGGCCCAGAAGCCACGCTCATGACGGAGTCAAAAAGCCTATGGTAAAAGTAAAGGAGTGTTTAGCATTGTCGACTCCTTTAGATTTAGCTCGATTTTCAGCCCACTAAAAACGTTCATTACGATATCTACGTCATAGTCGTAGTAGGTTTGTACCACCAGGAAACAGTGTTTGATGCAACAACAATTATTATATCAATCTCTGCATACAACAGCTTGTTTTTCAAAGTGATTTTCTGGTCACACATTTTCTTACCTTTTTGCCTTTTCTCATCTCCCATCATCCTACCTGTATCCAGTGCTTTACATTGGCAGGTACTGTCCGTTACTGAGTACCTGCAGTCCTTTAATTGTAAGGGGAGAGTACCTGCGCTTCTCAGAACTGCTGCAATACATTTAATAGGAGAGTACCTGCACTTCTCAGGAGCAAACAGGTACTCTCAGTAGTGAGTACCTGCACTTCTATACTTCCACTTAAAGCACTGCTGTTTTCTATTCGACTGACCGACACAGGCGGGACATTAGCCTGACAGTTTTACGGGGCTCAGCCAGGATGGTGGCGTGGTGGGACGCACTGTGAGCTCCTCCGGCGGCCAGCTTGCCGGCAGCGACAGTCTGCGGAGCCACAAGGCCCCCTCAGTGTCTTCCTCTCAGCTTGAGTGTGGTAGCATCCAACCAGCCATACTTTTGCTGCCCGGCACACAATGGAAGACCTGGGGCAGGCAGAGAAGTCAGGGGCCGGAGAGGGGCTGCGGTAAAGGCATCTGTGGAACGGTGACCAGAGTCGGCGCACTTCCTACAGGGCCTGGAGCGCCTCTGGTGCAGCCCAAGCTGTCAGGGCCCTGTGCCTCCCAGATGGGGACTTGCTGGCCTGGGGCGTAACAGTTAGGGTGACCACCTGGCACTGAGACAAATTCTGGACAGTACTATAAAAAAAATCAGGACAAAAGGTCAAAATTCAGGACAAACGTCACTTTTACAGACACACTCAAGAGAGGCCATGCCTCACTATGTTGTCAGTGCATTTATTTACTTTTTTTTTTTTTTTTTTTTTTTTTAAACATAGCACTCTTTATTCACTGTGGTCTTTTTGTGATTGCCTCCTGGTATGCCATATTCAGGTGTTACATTACGTCCTTGTTCAGTAGTAAATTAATGCCCTTCAGCACTGTGTCAAGGCCATCACCCCTACCCAAATCTACCCAATCTTTCTTGAAGAGAAAGAAACAGCAACATTTTGATTATGTTTCTGAACATTTTAAAACCCCTGGCAAACAGTTTGGGAAACAATAAGGTAATTAACCTTATTCTAGTTTAAACAAATTTAACAAAAATATCTGGCTCACCCCAACCACCCATGGACTTTCAATCTAAAAAATAAAAAATAAATAATAATAATTTAATGAGTCAGGGCAAATAGTGTGAGCGGCAGTCTCACACCTAATGTCAGGATGTGAGGTACCCACAACTTGTCTGTAGTCTCACAGCACTAGAGTGTATGTCTGGGACTCTACATTTATCTCAGAAATGGGAGCCCAGACTACCAATCAAAGATAAAAGAAGAGGATGAAAGTGAGGACAAATGGGAGATCCATGACAATGATTCAAAGAGTTGTTGCTAAGAAATGGGTAAATAAGGAAGTAAAGAACAAGGTAGGACAATTCCTAAAATCAGACAAGATTTGTCCACCAAGGCTATCGGAAGAAATTGGGTACCTGGGGAGTTGTCTCTGCACACAGGAGAGAAACAGAAGAGGCACTGTCAAGTGGTTGAACGAGCAACACCCATCCACCTTGGATAACTCTTCTGGTGCAATGGTCCGCTGTTCGTGCTTGTGAAGGGTGAGCAGGGGCCAGACCCCTTGCAAGGTTGTGCAAGGCAATTGCCCGCTTTGTCCACGTCTTTAAATGGTTTTGAAATTAAGCAAAAGCCAAACTAGTGATCTGGGTTATCCCCAAGTGTCAAGTACATATAGAAGCTTCAAAATATTTGGGATGTAAATTGCACAAACAAAAAGTAAAAATGTTAAAATGTAATCAGTGTTTCTTTAACATATGGCACTGTTTTCCCCTTTATATACAATTAGATCTCAGATTGAACTGGGAACCAGTTACCTTTTGATACCTAGTGATTAATATCTACCATTCTCTCACTGATTTGCAGGATGGAAATCTCGGCAGAGCATCACAGTCCCTCCAGACCCAGTTTGCTTTTTGGTCTTCTCTTCTACTCTCTGTAGTGGCCCATGTGGTACTAGTGAAGATGGAATGCTACCCCGATGATAGTATTACTTTGCAAACCTTCTCCTGCTGATCCTTAATTCCTTCTTCAGACATGCCTCACATCTTATTTGGTCACTGCGGCGCCGTCTGGTATCTCTTTCCGCTGTAAAGCTACCCATGACTGTAGATGGATTAGGTCTTCTGGACTTAGAATGCTCTTATTCAGCTCCACAGCTACAATGGGTGGCTCGCTAGCTTTCTGGCCACCTCCCTGCATGAGATGGGGTTTATGAGTAAAGACTTAAGAAAGGGTTAATGCACTGCTCATTGTTTCCTACTGACCATTCTACTGATCTCCAGCCGAGATTATTATGCACAGCCTTCTCGTGCCTTGCTAGAACCTGTAAACTCACTGACACGAAGAAACCCTGTGCTCCTGCACTACCTTTGCTAAGCCTTCCCACTAGCACAGGACGGATGTGTTCAGAGCAACTCCATCAGTGACATGCTGCAGGTGTCTTAAAATTGGAGGGTTTGTTTCTGGACAGCGAGCTACTAAATTTCCAAACCCTTGTGGCAGACGACCATCTTCACCCCGGTCAACTCCTTACTTACCACCACCTTAAATAATCATTAAATGCCCCATTTCATGTCTGCCACTTAGCACTAACCCTACAAGAGGTGTGCCAGAAGCTCAACACCATAGGAACTGGTGGCAAACTGATAGAATGGGTGTACAGACCGACCTTTCCTGCAACATGGAAACCACTCCAGGTCTTCTCCTCATACTACCTGGGTGTTTGATGTGGCCAAACCTCTACAAGATACAGACTGGACTAAAATACTGGACTTTCCCCACAAAGTATCCCACGGCTGTCAATTTTAGTACATTCATAGGGCTTCCTTGGGAATACATTCCGACCGTTGCTTGCAATTGGCCTTGTGGTTTTTAACTCTCATTTTGTTGCTTTCAATTTGCTGGCTTTATTTGTTTTAGGCTATGCAGCTTCAGTTCGTCCCTTCCCTAAACCTTATTTACAGTATACTTCCGAGTGCTCCCTTTCTGTAAACAGGCCTGTACATCTTGTTCTTTTCTCATCACATTTGCTGTGCATTCAAAGAGCAAAGTAAAGTGTTAGGCTCTGTCATCTGTGGGAACTTAGTGTTTACTTTTATTTCTCTAACTTCAAAGTGAGAGGACTTATGCAACAATCTTGCTGGATACTGGGGTTAGGAAAGAGTTTTTTTTTTCCATCACATGACAACATTTAAATAAACTTCAGAATATATCAGAAGTAGGAGTACAAATGAAGCACATTTTTGTTAATTCTGAACTATGCTTGAAACAAATACCTTTACATTATTAAAAAAAGATAATTGCATTAGGTGATGTAATTTCCACACCATTGTCTGTGCACAGTATAGTTTGATTTGAAAAACTGTATGTCTGTGCAAATGTAATGGTCATTTCAATCTATGTCACTCTATGACACTGCACCACTCTTCATTACTGCACTCTCTGCCTCTATTATATGCCACTCTACTCCCCTGCACTCTATGCTACCCTACCCCATGCCACGGCACTCTGCGCCAATGCACTCTAAACAATTGCACTGTATGCCACTGTCCTCTACTCTGCACCACTGTACTCTACGCTACTGCTCTCTGTGCCACTCTACATTACTGCACTGACACTCTACTTGGCAACACTGCACTCTGTTCCACTGTACTGTACACCAATCTACTCTGTACCACTCCACTCTACGCCACTGCACCACTCTGCCACTCTGTTGTATGCCACTCTATTCTACTGCACGCTATGCCACTCTACTCTGCCCCACGCCACTGCCCTCTAAACCACAGCATTCGACGCCAATGCACTCTAAACAACTGCACTGTACCCCACTGCACTGTACACTGCACCACTACACCACTGCTCCTATGCCACTCTACTCCTCACCAAATGCCTTCCGTTAAGCCTTTCATCACGGCGAAATTACGGACAGTCCGTGAAATTTACGGACGGGTGGTCACCCTAGTAACAGTCTGCACGCCCCAGGCAGGTTGGCGTGGCCCTCTTACAGACGTTAGGCCTTGGTGCCTACTGCACATGGTGCGACGGGGGACCCGCCTTTGATCGGCGCACCTCGCCTGGAGCTTTTGCTGGTGCGCCGCCCCCCTCCCCTCGCCACCACAAATGTAGTTGGGAAGGGAGCCAGCCCAGGTGAAACATACGCTGCACTGGGCGGGAGGTGGCAAATTCACAGCCCTCTGCTCAGGGGCTGCTTCCCATGGGGTCACTGTGAGCTGGACCTTGCGACCGCCATTGTGAGGGGCATTACCGCACGAGAAAATAAGGTAGCTGGGACCTGAGATGTAGGGGAGACTGTCCACTCGTCACGAGAACCCCTGGTTTGATGGGATCTGAATCTTATGCTCGGAGGCTTACTCTCCTGTTGGATTTCATCAGTGGATGGCGAACTATTGATGGAGCGGCGGATCTGGCCCTGCCCGCACTGCTTATTCACCACCAGGAGTGCAGAGAAACATTTGCTTTAATGGCGGGTGTGGGGGCTGAATGATTGCAGGCACCTTTTTGGGGGAGAAAGCCATCGCCCCTGCTTACGTCACCCCTAGTGCCTTGAATTTGCTGGTCTTCCCCCTACTCTTGAAAGCAGTCTCAGCATTTGTCATCTCCACAGCAGCTAAGGGGCCCGGCACCGTCTTTATGCCAAGAACCTGCTCCAGTAACAGAAGTTTTTTCGCCTCTCTGCTTGACTCCCTCTAGGTGAACACACAGTACTTCAAGCGGACCTGCCCCAGGACTTGAGGGAAGTAACACAGGGCCCTAGTTCCATGGATGACAGAGTGTCAGCACTGGAGGGCAATGAACAAGCAAAGGGAGGGAAGGTGGAAATGCTGCCCAGGAGGTTCTCCATCTTCAGAAACACCCAGCTGCCCTCTAGGCTCATGTAGCGGACTTGAAAAATACATCCTGGTGCTTTTCCAAGATATCTCAGCGCTCACCCTTCAGCTACACAGAGACTTTAAACCGGTCCCTGTCTTTCTGCGCTCTAAAGAGATCTCGCACAGCTGAGGACACCCTTTAGGCTGGTCTTCCACTGGAAGGGCCAGCTTCACCAGATCGAAATGCTGCAGAGGCTCGTCGTCTCTTGGGCTTGTGGGGTGAGTTCCCCTCTCGTTCTAACCTGGGATCCCCCCTCTGGGAATCCCCCCCCCCAATCCAACGTTCCTATTGGCAGAAAATGTCCAACACGATGAAGCAATCTCGTTCTGCCCCAAAAGAGCATGCCCAGGAGCGCCAGGTCATGCAGGATAAAGTGTTATCCTAAACAAGCAAAGGCACTACATGACTCTGCCTAGCTGCCTGTACTCTTCTCAACTGGTTCAGTTACAGGAAGGTCCTCCCTCCAACGATTTAGATTGTGGCGGCGGAGGGGTGTCTTCACTCTCTAGTTTCAAGGATGCTCCTCATAGTTTCCCGGTTTGGTTCACACGCATACTACTTTTTACCATTGTTGATGGACTACTGTTTCTCCTTTAATGTTTGTTTTTCTCTTTGGGGTATCTGTGTTACTCACTCCTCTACATTACAAACCTGCATTTCACTGCACCTACTTGCCATGCTTCATTGACGCCACTCCCCAGCTCTTCTCATTCCCCAATCTGGGTGGGTTTCTGTCTGGGTCGTTCAAAGTGCTCCTTTGATTGAATCAAGGCTTTGACAGTTAAATTTACCTGCCTCAATGTGAGGGACATAAATAACCAAATCAAGCACTCTACAGTCCTGTCCTTCCTGAAACATAGTGGCAACGATACCTGCCTTCAAGAGACTCACTTTCTGCCCAGGGATGAGCACAGGATGTGATCCGGCTGGTATCCTCTGCAATATTGGTCCTCAGGCACACAAAAAAGGATGGAATGGTGATACTGATTTGGACTGCCTTGTGGGCTGAGGTGGTGTGTAAACGGGCAGAGTTTCCGGTTCAGATGCTGGCTTATTGGCTACAGCTGGGGGCCTCTTCCCTTGACAGTTGCCTCCTTCTATGCTTCCAACAAACAGGAACAATTCACTAAGGGAGCCCTGTCCAATATCTTGCACTTTCCAAACGTGGCCATATTTGTAGGGGTGGGTGTATCTAAACCTTATTATGCATAACAATCTGGACAGGTCGGCCGAACATTTTGGCACAGAGGTGCCTTTTCTGCTGAGGGGTTGAGGTGGCTAGAGGATTGTGGACTGACTGGTGTATGGAGACAACTCCACCCCATGGTTAAAGGCGACGCATTCTATTCAGCAGACCACAAAACATACGTCCATATTGATTACTACGTTGCCATTCCAACACTTTAAGTTCTTACTAAAGAAGTGAGCATTGCTTCCATATCCCTATCAGACCTTGCCCCATACTCCTTCAGGTGGGTGGTACGGGCATCCGTCCCGGTCGTTGGCGGCTGCGTAGTAGCATCCCCCAGAAAGAATCCCATGTCATAACCCTGCATAAAACCATGGAGGAATCGGATACCTGCAAGTCTGGCATTGGGTAATGCACCCCTCAATTAAACCACATGCCACACAGTCCTTGACACCTTTTGAGGGGTGGCTATTTCTTAAGCGCCTCATTACAGATTCTATGCCCTGCTCGGGCAAGCACCCGTACATGACACAACTGCAGAACAGAGGAGGTGGGAGGCGGAGCTAGGCCAGGCACTCACTATCAAAGATTGGGAGGAAATCTATTATAGGGTGAAATAATGCACACACATGGCCAGTACATAGTGGCCTACTAGATACTCCCGTACTGGTATCTCACATCCACTCGCATCCAGAAGTGGAGCTCGGGAAGGTCAGGGGACTGACGGAGAGGTTGTGGAGATCTGGTATGTTACTGCATCTTCTATGGCATTGCCTTAAGTTGGTCAGGCACTGGGGAAGGGTGATTGATGACACTGGCACAGTCTTTAATACACAGCTCCCGAGGTCTCCTATATACACCATACTGTGGCTCTCTAACTCTCTGAAGTTGATGAGAGGACGACAGATGGCCCTGGCGCTGAGCCCTGCCAGCCAGGCAATACTTTTTTTATGGGGATCCGATGAACCTCCTGAGCATACCTCTTGGCTGCTTAAGTTGCGGTACATTTTGGGAATAGAGAAGCTGTCCCTAGCAATAGAGTCTACCCAAGATACCTACCAAGAGCAATAGGCCCCTTTCAGGATTCACTCTACAGAATTTTATGAGTTGACCTAGTCGAAATACCTTAGGCTGCTACACCTGATTCCACCTCTGCCTTTACCTACTAAATCTTCTACCGCTGCCCTGGAGTAGAGCACAGGGCTCAAGACTCACTCTGCTAACAGCCCTGGACGAGTTGTGTATTCTCTTCTGCAGCAGTGAAGGGGGCAGAAGTCTGTTCTGGTTTAATTTGGGTTATGCGGTCTACCTGCCTTTTCCATTACACAGCCAGCCTGGTGGTTGTAGGTGAAAGCTGTGCATGTTTACTGCCTTTCTAGGTGGTTTACCCTAATAAATAGAGTTGATCCATAAAACAGTCATACTGTTCTCGAAAAGAGTCAAAATCTTTCACAGAGTGATCAAGCCCTGGGCTCAACATAAGCAGAAAATGAAAACATGTCATTCAGAGTTGCTCATGTTTCTAGTTTCCATGAACACATCAAACTAGGGTAGTGTTTAGGTTTCCTCCAATGTCCTTTCACGTCATGTATTCGGTCTAGAAAGGCACACAGGAGTTCAGGTACTAGTTGGGACATCCCATAAACATAGAAGTAGATAGAGGTAGGTAGGGCTGCAATTTTGCATGGACCGTGCGGTAGGGAACAACTTAACTGATCTTGTTTGCTAAAACAGAAAACACAGACAATGAAGCAGTAAGGCATAATTAACTGTGACCTTTACGCACAGAATCATCAGTGTTAATTTAACTGGTTTCTGACAAAGGTTGCTAACTAGATTGGAAAACATGAAACTTGCTTCTCTCTGTGATCAGTAAACCCTCTATGAAAACTGAGATGTGCTAAATTTACGTATATCTGCGGGGACGTATGGCAAAAAAACGAGTTCTCCCCAAATTCAGGACACCTAGTCACCCAACATGTGAACAGAACAACAACGGGTTCGGAAAGAAACTAACAATGCTGAAAAAAATAAGGCAATGGACAAAGAGGCAGAAAGGTGGGGGTTGAGGGAAAGAATCCACAGGGCAGAAGAGAAGATTCACACTAGTAAGTTAACATAGCTAAAGATAACAAAAACTGTAATTCCTAAAATATCAAAACAAGTGCCTAAGAAAAGAAATTGTGATGGCTTGGATATAGCTCACTTACACTAGTTGCTACTGTGATCCAGGCTCCACAGAGTTTTCTGTGGGTTCACCAAAGTCTTGCCACACCACCCAGGGCTTCGCTCATCTCCTTGAGGACAGTTATCACCCAGTGATCACAAGTGGGCTCTCCACAGTGAAAGTGCCGGGCTTCTCAGCTTTTGGATCATGCATGGATTGGATCTCCTATTCAGTCACATGCCCCCTGAAAAGAGTTTTGCTAGGTGCTGCTGCAGCTGCCGGCTGAACCATTCAGCAGTTGATGCTCCAAACACCTGAACGGGTCAAGTGTCAGCTGGTTGAAGTCCTCTCTTAGTACCTTCACCACATACTGATCCAGAAAGCCTCGCCTTCTCCAACTTTGTTACCCCTACTGACAGCGTACAAACTGCCCTGCATCCACCTGCCGGCGGCGCGGCTCTACTTAACCTGAGGGCGCCGCCTGCTCCTCCATTCGCCCGGGTCAGCCCCTGTTCTTGTTCCCAGCATGAATCACAAACACAATTAAAGGGGGAGAAGGACTTGTGTGGAAATAGTGCTGGGAATCATGGCCGCCATGCTAGACGCCATGAGGCAACCTTGCTGCCTAAGATCCCAGCATTCTGCAACCAGCCGGGCCGGCAAGCAGCAAAGAACAGGATAACGCAACAAAAGGATATTTTTGTATGAGTTGCTGCCCTGGGCACGCGACTGAAGCAAGAAAAATGCACAAATCAGTCAGAGAAGTACAGCTCACTGCTTTATAAATGCATTCTTATCCCTTGGTGGCAGAGCACCTTTTGGTCCTGAGAATTCAAGGGTAGTAACCAATCCTAACCATAACCAGGAGGACAACGCAGGTTTCTCAGGAGATTAGCGTTTAACTCTGAACACAGAAACACTTTATTTTACTCTTCTAGGATCTTGTCACCCCCCAAAAAAAAGACTACAACCTTTATATTCTGTGCTTCAAATAATTTACCGAAGGGACACCTGCGGTTAATGCACATGATCCGCGTAACACAAGTATTGTTTTTGCGGATGGACTGCGATGCTAAATGTACTCAAATTATGAGCAGCACATGTAATCAGTTCCTGATTTTCAGCAACACGCGTTGTGTAAATTGTGGCACCAAAAGAACAATATTTCTGCTGTGGCATTTTATTTCTGATTTCTATTTATACAGCATACAAACCTACCCAAGAGAGGCGACGTTAACATGAAGCTCTTTCGGTACAACGAGAATGCGGCTTGACTTCATTAAAGCAACTGTCACAACGTGTCTAGTCCCAACTTTAACCAAATGTTATTTCAGCTAAGATCTCACTGCTCAAACAAGTTACCCTGGAGTAATCAAGGAGGGCTGGCTAGTGAATTTCACAGAATTACATTTTTAGAGCAAAAGGTGGTTTGGACGTATCTTGCATATATTTTCATGTGAGTTGTAAAACATTACAACACATGCCTTTACCATGAATCCTTTACTATACAACGCCTTTATCACACATGCCTTTACAACGAAATGGTAAGTGAAACCCGCGTGTGTGTGTGTGCATGTGTCTGTGAGTCTGTGTGTGTGTGTGTGTGTGTATATACACACACACACACATACACTCACCTGATATATACTTACCATTTCTTTGTAAAGGCATGCGTGGTAAAGGAATATGTGTGGCAAAGGCATGCGTGGTAAAGGAATATGTGTGGCAAAGGCATGCATGGTAAAGGCATATGTGTGGCAAAGGCATGCGTGGCAATGGGATATGGCTGGTAAAGGCATTGCGTGTTAAAGCAACGGGGTGGTAAATGCTGTTTTCCGCAAGCGTTAACTTTGAATAAAAAACTCTCATAATCTAACAGCGGGGGAATGACTAGCAGAAAATGTCTCTTTGCAAGACATTTTCTGAATAAACACGAATTTTGCGTGCAAAAAGTCATACAAAAATCGCAACATTTTGAGAAATAACACCTATTTTGCTGTCATAGCTAACACTTCAGCCATGCCTAGTTCTGAGCCCTTGTGGATGCTGATAATTCAAAGACGCTACGGGAAAACAGGCCCCGCCAGGTAATGCTGATGCACCCGAAGACATCGGAGATCCACTCGCTCATTAAAAGTCGTTCTGGGAGAAAGCTTTTAAAGGTTAACATCACGCTCCAACAAACTGCTTTTATTTAAAAGTGTGTACTAAAGGCCATTCAAACTGTTTCCTGGTTACCTGGCTGTGCTACAGGTTGAACATTTAGTTCCATTAAGTGCTGGAGCGTGGCATTAAAAATATTCACAGCTACTTTAATCCGACTCCCAGTAGTGTCACCTTGACTCTGCGGCTTGTTTCGGTACTTAAAGATATGTAAGAAAGAATGCCTTGGGGTCCTTTCCCAGAACCGCTTCGATGATAACACTGGCTATGAAAGCAAACTGAGAGAAACCTGAAGAGGCAAAGGAGACTGAAAGCAGAAATAAAAAAGCATACAAGTGTAAACATGCAAAGTAAAAGCAAGCTTCTCTGACATGTAAATGCACACAACTAATGTGAAAAGCAGATAAGCAGAGAGTAAGGGGGAAAAAAACTAGCAGGCAGGCAGAATATTGAACGAGAGGGGAGAGAAAAATATTAAAATGTGGTATCAAAAGAGCCTATAAATGAATATTACTGGATAAGATAAACATAAATCAGTCAGGCCCAGATTACGATTGGGCTGTTGAATTTCGATCCCTGCGCTAACTCTATTTTTTCAAGGGGTCGCCATTTAGAGCGCGGCGGTAATAACTGCACCCCAAAGATTTTCATCTAGTGAATTTCGGTCGGTGAAACCACAAAAACGTACTAGGAGAAAACAATACTGTATATTTTGATACATGCAGAGTTAGGTGCATATTGTACCAACTTTCATAAGTAATTCCTCATTTTGTAGAGGAAAACTGAATATAACCAGGTTACCACATTCACTAAATACTAAACCCCATCATTTCAGTATTTCGTGGGTTCAATAAATACCTAACCGCTTCTGGCCCACCTTGCGTCAAGGTCTTCATTAAGTATGTTGTGGCAAAACACCAATTAATGCAGCATTAAGTGTATGGAGACAAATGCCCCAATTAGACGATTTGGTGCATTCTGCATTATCACGGATCTTGAAAGCAAGTATATACAAACAACAACTGGACAGAAAAACAGGACTATAGACAAAAGACTGAGCCCTTCTTACGACTGGGATTAAAATGTGGGTATTTAAATTGTAAATGCCGTCAATGCACAGTAAAGGCTATATAAAAAAAAATCACAATAAATAAATATAACAAAAGGAGAATGTAGGAAAGTACCCTCTTTCTTGGCATGGTTACCCCCATTTCCTGCCTGTTGTCAGGGGGTTTGACTGCGTTCACTGGGATCCTACTAACCAGGACCCCAATGATTATGCTCTCCCCCTTCTAACTTGATAACCTGTACCATTTTACACCCCACATTTGGCATACTGGTGCCCCCATGTAAGTCCCTCCTACATGGTACCCAGGGCATTGGGGTGCCAGGGGATCACCATTGGCTGCAGCATGTATTATGCCACCCATGGGGATCTCATGCAAAGTGTTCTGCAGGCCTGCCATTGCCAGGTCACTATAAGTCGACCCTATGGCAGGCCCTTCTAGCCCACAGGGCAGGGTGCATGTGCCTGTGTGTGAGGGCACCCCTGCACTAGCACAGGTGCCCCCACGAACTCCTGTGCCATTTTCATGGACTTCGTGAGTGCAGGAACACCATTTTAACGTGAACTGGACACAGATCACTGCTGTCTATGTCCAGCTACATAATAGAAACTCCGAACCTAGGCATGTTTGGTATCAAACATGTCAGAATCATACCCCAATACTGTTGCCAGTATTGGAAGTAAGATTCCATGCACTCTGGTGGCTCCTTAGAGGACCCCCAGGATTGCTCCTACCAGTCTTCCAGGGGTTTTCAGGCAGCTGCCACCCCTCATACAGGTTTCTGCCATTCTGCTGCTTTAACAGCTCAAGCCCAGAATGGCAGAACAAACGATTGCCTTTGGGAGAGGGAGGTAACACCCTCTCCCTTTAGAAATAGGTGTTACATGGCTTGGGAGGGGTAGCCTCCCCATGCCACTGGTATGCCTTGAAGTACACATTTAGTACCCTCCGTGCACAAACCAGTATACACTGGTTCAGGGACCTCCAGTCCCTGCTCTGGTGCAAAACAGGACAATGGAAAGGGAAGTGACCACTCCCCTGTCCATAACCACCCCATGGGTGGTGCCTAGAGCTCCTCCAGAGGGTCCCTGGGTTCTGCCATCTTGAATCCAAGGTTGGCAGGGACCTCTGGCAGCATCTGAGTGACCAGTTGACATCAGAGCCCCCTCCTGATAGGTGGTCACCTTTTTAGGTGACCAATCCCCCTTTCAGGGCTATTTAGGGTCTCTCTCTTGGGTGGATCCTCAGATTTGGCTTGCAAGGTTCCAGCAGGACTCCTCTGCAACCTCCACTTTGACTTCTAGCCACTGGAACAGCGATTGGACCCTCCAGGAAACGACAATCTGCATTCACGAAGAAGACCCTTCTTGCAATATTGTTTCCACGGCTCCTTCCACCTTCTGCAACTATTTCCCAGCTGTGTATCCTCTGAGGGCGGAAAGTCTTCAATCTGCACTATCAGGATGAAGGAATCTCCCTTGGAGTGAAGGAGTCACTCCACTCCATGTGCAGGCGCCTACTACAACAACGACAAGCTGCGTGGATCCCCTCTCATCCTGAGCTGCGTAGATCCTGCATCAAGGGTGGTGGTCCGGAGAAGTCCTCTTGGTCCTCTCTACTGTACAACTTTGGTGGAGTTAAGCCCTTGCTTTCCCACGCAGGACAGAGCCCCCATGCACCACGTCTCTTGCAGCTGCCAAGCCTTGTTTGCATCTCCTCCAAGGGAATTTTAGGCTGTGTGCAGCTCAGCACTCCTTCCTGCGACGCTCAGCCCTCTGAGTGGTACTCCTGCGGCATGGGATCCCTTTCTGTGGTGCTGCGTGGACTCCTTCTGCAACTTCTGTGTCCCCGTCCTGTGGGAGGTGCTTTTGCTCCTGTGGGCTCGCTGTGTCGCTGAGGGTACCCTCTGACTCTCCCTCCTGGGTCCCCACAGCGACGCCTGCAGAGAGAATCCAGAGGCTCCCCCGACTGCGACTGCCTGTAACAAGGGACCCGATGCCTGGACCAAGCACTGCACCGGCAGCCCCCAGGACCAGAAGGAACCGAACCTCAGTGCAGGAGTGACCCCCAGGTGACCCTCTGCCTAGCCCAGGTGGTGGCTGGCCCGAGAAGCTCCCCTGTGCCCTGAGAGTGACCCCGGGGTCCCTCCATTGAAACCAATACAACACCGGACACCTGCTTTGCACACTGCACTCGGCTGCCCCTGTGCCGCTGAGGGTGTGTTTTGTGTGCTTACTTGTGCGCCCCCCGTGCTCTCCAAAAACCCCTGGTCTGTCCCCCGAGGACGCGGGTACTTACCTGATGGCAGACTGGAACCGGAGCACCCCTGTTCTCCATAGGTGCCTATGTGTTTTGGGCACCTCTTTGACCTCTGTAACTTTGGGGTTGCCTTGAACCCCCAACGGTGGGCTGCCTATGCCCAGGAACTGAAACTTGTAACTGTCTTACTTACCTCACAATCTAACCAATACTTACCTCCCCCAGGAACTGTTGATTTTTGCATTGTCTACTTTTAAAATAGCTTATTGCCATTTTAACAAAAATTGTATATGTTATTGCTCTAATTCAAAGTTCCTAACTTACCTGTGTGGGGTACCTTGCATTTTATGTATTTACTTCAAAACTTGAACTTGTGGTTCTTAAAATAAACTAAGAAAATATATTTTTCTATATAAAAACCTATTGGCCTGGAGTCAAGTCTTTGTGTCTTCTCATTTATTGCCTGTGTGTGTACAACAAATGCTTAACACTACCCTCTGATAAGCCTCGACCACACTACCACAAAATAGGGCATTATCTAATTTTGCCACTAAGGGGAACCCTTGCACACTATCTCTTACCTTGAGATAGTATATACAGAGCCAACTTCCTACAATTGTTTTTTGGTGACTACTTCAGAACCCCCACCCATATGCAAATCCGCTTCAAGGCTTCCTTTTCCAACAGAACAGGCCATCCCAAAGTGAGAGACCAGTTCCCCTCTGAACAGGCGCACCAGCAACCCAAGACTAGTTTCAGCCAGTTCAGGCCTCATCAGTGTAGAGCGAGTCTTGTGCCACTACATGCACAGGACCCATGTCAGGAAAAAACAGCTTTACTTAGGGTGCTGATCTGTGGAAAGCACATATGTAATGGGTGGCTTGCTTACGTATGCTTGAGCAACTGGCAATAACTCAGGACGCATTCCAGTCCAGTTTTTTACCACTAGCGAGTAGTCGTATGCAAATCACCTTTGCTCCAGCTCCAATAGGAATTATTTTCACGCTGTACATTTAGAAGCTAAAATGCTGGATTACTTTGATGTCCCTTTCCACACCTGAACAGCACCAAAGAGGCTACAATTACAATTCAGGAAGAAACGGAAACATCAGCTCTTCAGCCAGGATGACTACTCACCCCTTTCATTAGCACTATCTCCATCCTCTACCCTTTCCCCCACAGATCACCACAGGGGTTTGCTACCTGTACAGCTCTCTGTTGCTAGTCAGCTAGCTTTTGCTTTAGAAATACCAAAACATACTTACATTGTCCTTTAAATCCACAAGAGTCCGCAATCAAACACAAGTTTTTTATGGACCAATTAATCATAAAAATCACAACATAAAAGGCTGAGTTCAATGATGACAACTTTGGAAACCACAATCTACACAGGTATTCAGGTTCCCCAATTAAAGTTTTCCACATTCCTCAATAACAAGGGTCTAAAGCAACATTGCAATAATCCAACCAGTCCAAAAAGAGGGGGCAAATCTTATCACCTCATCCAGTTTTCGTCAGCTTCCTCCAGATCAAGGATCCAGGGTGTTTTTTGATGTTTTACATAGAACAGAACAGAGCAGACCAGACCTGACAGGACAGAAGAAAACGCCACATAATTAAAGCAAACCCAGAAAATGTATAAAATAGGGATTGGGAGCGAATACAGGAAATTTTCTTGAAATTCTCCATGGGTTCTGGATGTGTCACCGAATCATAGGGTTCCCACCAGAGACTCCTATTCCATCTGGGTGAGCTTTGACGTCAAGAGTTACATCAGAGCGTTTTTTGTTTTTGTTTTTGTTTTTCAGGGATCAGGAAAGTAAAATTAACTTAAGGTATCCCATCACTGAAGGCGATTTTTAATTCTGGGAACCTTAGGTAAGGTTAAAAACACAGATGTGAAATGAGAGTATTATGGTCTCCACATACCAGGTCAGGTCTACATGTTTCAGCCATCATCCTAAATGCCCATAAGGGTCAAATGGCTTTCTTCAGGACCAAAAGATCCCTCATATCATATGCTTTTTACTATTTTGGTAGAAACATGCGCACTCTAACACATGATTACGTGCAAGATTTTCCGTAACTTAAATCTCTGTTACAATTCTGTATATATATTTTGAATGAGGTAGTCCTGTCTCAGAGGTGGGCGGACCCTATAGTCACAAATTTGTCAATGTGTCTTGCCTGCATACTACCTAGTCAGTTTCCTCCAAGATCTGCATGTTGCACACGATACAAGGGATCTTTTGATCCTAAAAAAAAGTCATTTGGCCCTAATTTGCCCTGCAGAATTAAATGCAGTACTGCATTTGACGATCAAGCAGAAGAAGGTGTAGACAGACTGTGGGATATCAAGAATACAAGAAGGATTGAGAGAGACAAAACATAAGCTGGGGGAGAAAATAAGCTGTGAGAGAGAGACAGGGGAGCTCAAATAGTATTGTTGGCTGTCCGTGAGGTAGCAGGCGGTCTAGCAAGCATATGTGTGAGTATATTGAGCATTTCCATTTACAGGAGAGATGCAAAATGAGAGTTAAATATTTCCAGGTTGACAACCAAAGCTTGGATCATAATTTGCTATTATTGTACAAGGAGATGAAAAACTCAGTTCTGAAATAGAAATTATCTGTCCACAATGTATTTTAGATTTGAGGGAGACTGGTAAGGTACTCAAGGTGACTTCTAATCAGTGAGTGAATTAATCTAAAAAGAAAACAAGGTCAGTATTTTGTCAGCATCTTCTGGACCAACAGTAGTGTTCTGAGATGAGTTTTAGGGTAGCCTTTATGTGGACAGTGTTTATAGTTCTATGTCAGGACTGGAGGCGAGGATTACCCTTTCACTTTCTTCGCTTTATTTAACAGCAGCCAAGCAAAAACAGTCAAAAACTTCATTTCCCATAAGCACTTGGAAAAATGTTAACAGTTAAGTAAATGTTATTAGCCAATCTGCAGTCTCTTGTTCCATTACAGTCCGTCTTTTCTGTTGCCCCTTCCTCTTTCTTCGCTTCTTTTGGAGCTGAGCTAAGTATCTCTGGCCTCAGGGCTCTTATTTTGTGTGCCTTGTGTGTATATTGCCATGGATAATTACTGGATTGTGCCTGCTATTTGCTGCGCGGCTACGAGAATGCTTGTCGCTCCCCTGCAACAGCTCCCTTGACATTTCACGCCTCAGCGCGTTTAGGGCCATTGTGGTGGGATTCTCCAACCTGTAGAGGGTTCCGTTCACTCAGTTCAACTTTGTACTTTCTCTGATCAGACCCCGGCCGGCGCGCAATATGAAAGTGCAGATCATCATAGAGCAACGTGGTCGACCGGGCCCCCCCGATTCTGTTCGCTTTGCCCCAGCACAGCTGGGGCGAAATGCCCCTTACATGGGGTCTGTACTTCTTCCCCCAAGTTGTGCTTGTGCTACTGCTGGACACCGGCCCAGGCAGTGAACTGCCCCTTTGACTTGGGCAGGCGTGCGTGTGGTGTCGCAGGTAATTCCCCCGTTTAAAAGCCTGCGAGCTGCCTGAATCTTTAGTTGGGGGCCCCCCACCTGCTCTACCTCCATCTTTATTTACCTTGTACACCCAGGTTCAATCTTGGTTCACTGGTACTCCCCGGTAAGTACTGTCTTTCAGATTGTGTGATCAATGTACTCAACTCTTGCATTATGAGAGACGCAGAAGAGACCTATACTGAGGAGGAACAGGCGACTTACCTCCCTATTAAACCATGACTTCTGCAGACTCATGGATGCCTCTAATTGGTCTGCGGTTAGGCAGATGGTGGCTCCCATGGAGCAGCAGCTCCCCCACCCCAGGCAGGAAAACAATCTATGGCTTGCGCCCTCACTACCTCCGGCCTCGGCCACCTTCCCTGCACAGCCCTCCCCTACAAGTAGGAGGGTCCCTGATCAAGGCGTCAACATGGACGTTTTAAATAGGCTCAAGCAGGCCTTCATGGCTCGAGCTCCTCTGATGGAACCGGACACCCAGCTACCTGGCGTTTCGGGGACTCAGCCCTCTCAAACACCAACCCCTCCGGGTCCAGACTCCTCTGCTGCCCCTCCACCCCCCTGATAGAGATCCTCCATCATCTGATGGCGATCCTCCATCATCTGATGGCGACCAAGAGATGGGGCCCTGCCCTTTGCGCCCACCCCCCCAGGCTCACAACTCCGAGCCTCCCGCCGAAGAACCCTCTCAGGGGACTTCTGATATGCTTGACCCAGAGCTCCTGTTACACACCCTTTCAGCTGAGTGGACCCCAGCAGACAAGGTTGAGACTTATGTCACTGGGCGGCTCAGCAAGCCGCTGGACAAGGAGGTTCACAACCATCTACAGCCTGAGCATCCCTGACCACACCCGGACTATAGGGTGACTATGACCCCTGAGACAGATGAGTGCATGGCCACTTTCTTGGGCAAATTTATGCCAGACCCCAAAAAGGGAATAGATAGCTCCTGTCAGGCTTGCAAGGACAAACTTTTGGATGCTTCGGGTACTCTTACCCGCATCCTAAATATGGCAGAAGACGCCAAAGCGTCTGGCACTCTTATTTCTCCCGACATCCTATCAGGCTGGGAGCAGAGAGTGCTTATCTTCCTGGGGAACGCAAACTGCACCATTTCAACAGAAAGGTGATGGCTGCTCCTCATAAAGCTCGACCCCAAGTTGGAGGGTCTTGCCACATTGGAAGTGGGCCCCCTTGCCTAAGGAGGGATGTTTGGTGATCCCTTTGTCCGAGAGCTGGGCAAGTTTTGCAGACCTTTACTTTGCTCGATAAGGCGCAAACCTCCGTTAAGTGTATCTTCATGCCCCGGGTTTTGCCTGGGCTAGCCGAGGCAGGGGGCGCTCAGTCGGCTGCTCACAAACCCAAGCTCCTGGCTGAGTTTACACCCCAAAGAGAGGACAGTGCTAGGACGTGTCCAGATATGGCTCCTTCTACCCTAGTAGAACCTACCCCAGGCACAGGGGATCACGAGGCAACAGCCGGGAAAGCAGCACCCACCAGTCCTCGTAAGGTGAGTCTCCAATTATCCATCCACCACAAGTTGGGGGGGGCAGGTTACGGATGTTTCTTCCTAACTGGTAGTCTCTTATCTCAGACGCATGGGTGCTCCAAACAGTACAGGGGTTTAGTGTAGAGTTTTTTGGCTCACATATCCAAAGGAAGCCTCCCTCCTCCAATCTTTTCAGCCATGGACAGGGCACTAATGGATTCTGAGGTTTTAGAATTAGTGCGCAAAGGAGAGACTGTGGAGACCTTTCCCCACCCAGTGGGTTTTCTCAGCAATATTTTCCTGGTGGACAAACAAGACAACGGCCAACGGATGGTGATCAATTTGAAGGAGTTCAACGTGTGGTTGATCTATCGCCACTTCAAGATGGAAACGATCCATCTTCTGCAAGACCTACTCTGCTCAACGACTGAATAGTACGTCTCAATCTCAAGGATGCCTACTTAACTGTCCCGATCTTGGCTCCCTACCATTGTTTCCTCCAATTCCAGTGGTGGGGTGGACGTTCAAATTCACAACCCTTCCGTTCGGCCTCTACTCTGCCCCCTGGTGATTTACCAAAGTGATGCGTTGGGTGGTAGAATTTCTCAGAGCTCATGGTGTCTGTCGCATTGTCTGCCTGAACGATCTCCTTCTCATGGGCCAGTGCCCTCAGGTTCTGTTGTCACATCTTCAGGTGGCCATCTCCCTCCTGGAATCTCTGGGATTCATCATCAACTGTCAGAAATCTGTCCTTACCCCCACCCAGAATCTGGTGTTATTAGGCTTTGTGGTGGATTCGGTTCAGGACACTCTCAGCATGCCCTCACGTAAGGTCACCAAAATCAGACACGAACTGCGGAGGATGGCGGCCAAGCCATCAACTTCCCGCCTCCAAGTCACCAGGGTGGTAGGCCTGCTTTCATCCTCCATCTGGGCTATATTCCCGGGCCCTCTCCACTACCAGGCCCTTCTACCCCTCAAAGCTGTTCACATATGGTAGGGAGTCACTTCCAGGTGGTTCCCCTATCACTGGAAAAGAGATTCAATGGTGGCACACCCACATGGAGGCCTGGAATGGACAGGTAATATTTGGCTCCTCCCTGGATCTAGTTATAGAATATGATGCCAGCAGCTCGGGCTGGGGGCTACCTGTGGGACCTTCTCGAGAGGAGGACAACGGCCATCTCAAGAAAAGTCTATGCACATAAATTGCCTCGAGCTCCGGGCAGGCTCGTTTGTGGTCAAGTGTTGGGCAAAAACCCAAGCAAAATGCTGCGTCCTGCTAAAAATGGACAATGTTGCGGCGATGCAGTTTATATAACATCTATAAGGCACTACCCCAAGACCCTGTCTGATCTTGCCAGGTTCTTCTGAGAGTACTGTCTTCCGAACCAAATATCAGTGACAGCGGAACACCTCCCAGACAAATCCAACCACGTCTTCGACTGGCACTCCAGACACTTGAGGGACAGAAGTCTCTGGCAACTGCACCCGATCCTCTTCCACGCTCTTCAAACCCTGTAGGGCCCGTTCTTGGTAGATCTCTTTGCACCGTGGCTGGACCATCAACTTCTCCAATACTTTAGTTGGAGGCCGGAACCCGAGGCGGCTGACACAGATGCGTTTCTACAGGATTGGCATCTGGAACAGGGATATTCATTCCACCATTCACCATGATAACACACGTCTCGGCCCAGGTGCGGAGGCAGGTGGCAGACCTGGTACTGATAACCTTGATCTGGAAATCACAAGTCTGATATTAATTTCTACTGAAACTTTCTTGTGATTTTCCAATCCCTCTACCCCTCCGTCCAGATCTCCCCCGTGATCCTGAAGGGAATCTCCCTCCTCTAGTGCTGTTGGGATCTCTATCACTTATGGCCTGGATGATTGTAGGAAATGTTGTAAAGTCCCAGGAATTTTGGTGCAGGCTGCATCGCTCCTATTCAAGACTTGGTCAGACAGCATTATTAAACGCTATTGGTCAACATGGTCTCGATGTTTGGGCTGGTGTCACCAGAGACACCTGGATCTGGTGGGGCCTGACGTTGTCCATATCTTGAATTTTCTGTCCTCCCTGGTCTCTGAAGGCCTGGTTTATAGGTCAATAATTACCTTCAGATCTGCAATCTCGGCAGGACACACCCCAATCAGTGATCATCCAGTAGGAGAAGACCCCCTGATGAGGAAACTCATGCGTGGCATTCATTTATCTCTTCCTCCAGAACCCAGGTACTGTGCATTGTGGGACGTTAATAGGGTTCTCAATCTCTTCCTGTCATGGCAGGCAAATAGGTATCTTTCTCGGAAAGAACTCAGCCAAACTGGCCACCCTACTGTGTCTGGTGTCTTGCAGGAGGATGTCGGATGTCCTGGCTCTGCATATTACAGGTAGAGTATTTACCTCAGAAGGGGTAACTTTGCATATCACTTGAAGAACAAAATGCAATTCCTTTGTGGTCTCTTACCCTTCCTTTCTAGGTACCTCAAAGTTATGCGTGGTCAGGTGTACCAAGAGTTATGAGGCTATGACAGCAGATATCCACCCCCGTGGGCAGAGACAACTGTTGAGTGCCTTTAGGAAGCCTTTTCACGCTGTTTCTTCCCCAACCATCACTAGATGGGTGTGATGGATAATGCAGGAGGCTGGCATTGACACCACAATTCCTAATATGGCGTTGCTCATGGTGGGGAAGCTTTAAACTAGCGTAATCCTCACCTCCAGTCCCAACATGGAATGAAAAATGTCCTACCTATCGTAGTGGAAAGTTTCAATTCTACTAAGGACACGGAGGAGAGGATTAATCTGCCCTCTACGATACGCCTTGTCTCTTTTCAGGTGTTCTTCACCACCATAAAGGTGGGCATCTTGGTACTCTTTTTAGAAAATGTCTTCTGCATATTAACTTAATGTTTCGGTGTTGGCAATTGCATTAAAGTTCATGTGTCATGCTCCGTAGGTGATGGTACACCGAGTCATTGGCTTGTGTTTGTTTTTGTTAGGAGCAGAGGGGCCAAACAGGATTGAGGCAGTGAGTAGTCCATTTCGGTCGCAGGAAGAAAGAGGAAGAGGCAACAGAGAAGACAGACTGTAATGGAACGAGAGACTGCTGATTGGCTAATAACGTTTACTTAACTTATCATTTTCCCAAGTGCTTATGGGAAATTAAGTTTTTGACTGTTTTTGCTTGGCTGCTGTTAAATAAAGCGAAGAAAGTGAAAGTGTAATCCTCGCCTCCATGTCCTTAATACAATTGAAACTTTCTGTTAAAATGGCTAAGAAATGTTTCATTCTTAGCAGCAAGCCAATAATATCTGGGTAAGAATATTAAAAGCCTACACCTTAATAGGTTAATTAACATGGTGCTCTTGGACATAAACTTCCTTTGCTTGAATGCCCTGAACCCACAGTAAATGCAGTGCCCGACTGACTCCTGCATATCAGTAGATGGTCCTGGGACAGTTGGACACTGACCAAATGGATGCCTAAAGCATTATATATTCTGGGTGAAGTGTTTTACACGCGGTGGTCTTGGGGTGGACAGTGCTGTTGATAATGGGTCTTTGATTTTGCAAACTAGGGGATGGGTCATCTTGGGAGGGATCAGTAGTAACTATGGTAATGCTTTTCTTGTCTCCCAATGTGGTTCTCTGTATGCTTGATCCGTGCACGGATTTGCCTAGGTGGTTTAAGTATCTGGGTTTGTGAAAACTAATACAAAATTCATATAATGAAAAATGAATCCTTTGCTTTCTCCTATAACAACATGATGTCCATCATCATCATCATTTATGATATGGTGCCATTTTTTCATTTAAGAAAATCACTCTGTAAAACTATAAAAATTAAAGAAAAAAGCTCTTTTAGCCTCACATATAGAACAGCAAAGAGAGACTCATCCCAGGTATTTTTAACAAACTATGAGCTACCCGAAAAGCATCCAATTTAATTAGACAATTGATGTACATGGTTGTTGGATTCCTATTATCCAAAGCTCAGGACATATTGATGGGTTCAAGGACAACAAGGTTTCATGTTTATTTTGTCCACTGGACATGTAGGCACAATAACCTGCAGCACAAACCCTTTGGCTGCCACTTAACAGCACCACAGTGTGACTCTGAAAATGAATGGTCTGCCATTAAGACAAGGTTTTCATGCATATGTATAAGTTGTTCAAACCTGCCTATATAATCCATTAATGCAAAGTATTTACTACTAAGACACACACTGAGCTCAACTTCCATTACTGACAGTATTTACAGTACAAAAACAAGCATTGGCAAAGCAAATAGGTCTATCCTATGTAGCAAGAGCTATGTGCTATGCCAATGTCTTTTAGCCATGTTGTACACCAGCGTGGCTGCAGCACGGCAAAAAGTTGGTGGCGTAGAGGAGAGTGGTGTGGAGTCTAAGAGTGGAATGGTGAAAAGTTGTGTATAGTGTTGTAGAGTGGAGTGACACATTGTCATGTACTGGAGTGGCATAGAGTGAAGTTGCGTAAAGTAGAGTGGCGTAGACTGGACTGGTGCAGAATGCATTGATGTAGAATGTTGCAGAGTATAGTACTATAGTGTGCAGCAGCATAGAATTCATCGGCGTACAATGCAGCATCGTAGAATGCAGTGGCATAGATTAAAGTGTTTCAGAGTAGAATGCAGTGGTGCAGACTGGGGTGGTGCAGAGTAGAGTGGCTGAGAGTACAGTGGTGCAGAGTAGAGCAGCATACAGTGCAGTGGCGTAGAGTGGTGCAGAGTAGAATATAGTGCACAGAGTCTACTGGTGTAAAGTGCACTGGCACAGAATGCAGTACTGCAGAGTAAAGTGGCGTAGAGAACAGATTAGAGTGGCATACATTTCAGTGGAATAAAGTGCATTAGCATAGAATGCAGTAGCAGGGAGGCGTGTTGAGTAGAGTGCAGTGGTGATGAATACAGTGGTGCAGAGTCAAGTGCAGTGATGTAGAGTACAGTGATAGAGAAGAGTGGCATAGAGTGGAGTAGAGTGGTGTGGAGCATAGTGGTGTAGAGTGAAGTGGCACAGAGTGTATTGTTGCAGAGTGGAGTGGCCTAGATTGGACTGGTGTGGAGTGCAGTGATGTAGAGTAGAGTGCATTGGCACAGAATAGAGTGGTGCAGAGTACAGAGGGGTATAGTTAAGTGGTGAAGAATGGTGCAGAGTAGAGTGCAGTGGCGTGGAATGGGGCAGAGTGGAGTGGTGTAGACCAGAGTATGCATGGTGTGGGAGAGCACTGATATTACAGACACCACATTTTCAATTGAAATTACCATTACATTTGCATAGATGTACAGTTTTACTAATAAAACTATACAGAGTACAAGCACCTTTGTGTGGAAATGGCATCACCTAATGTATTGATTTATTTTACTCATAATAAAGTATTTGTTTCCAACATACTTCAGAATTAACAAAAAATGTGGCTTCATTTGTGCCTTCCCAATTCTGATATAGTCTGAAATACTTGCAAAGTTACTCTAAATGATGCTGTGTGCTAGAAAATAAATACCCTTTCCCACCCCCGATATTCAGCAAGATTGTTGCATAAATCCTCTCACTGTAAAATCAGAGAAAGAAGAATACACACCAAATTTCCTTGGAAGACAGAGCCCAACATTTGACCTCTGTCTTTGAATGTGCAACTAATGAGACAAGATAAGAAATAGATTTAAATAACTTTTTACAGAAAGGAGCACTCACAGACTAACACAAACAAAGGTAGCGTGGAATGGCTTTCTCCTTGAGAGGAACGAACTTACACTGGACAGACTAAAACAAATAACGCCACCAAATAGAAAGCCAGAAAATGTGAGTTACAAACCACAAATCCAATGGTAAGCAATGGGCAGAATGCATTCCCAAGGAAGCTTTCTAAATGACCCCAAGACGTTTTTAGCAAATCAAACAGCTGTGCTGTCTTGTAGGCTTCGGCATAATGAAACACGTACTCTGGTTTGTAACAATTTGCAGCTACTCATATTGCACACAGAAAGTTCCCTGGCAATGTGCAAAAACATGCAGAAGCCTGAAAGCAAGATTGGCATTTGCCTGCTTTTAAAATAAAATGTCCACACAAAGAATTAAAAAAGAATGCTAAGCTACTGTGCAAAATGTAATCGTATTTTTCTGCAACATCATTCAGTTGAAAGTGTTGCATCCAAGAGAACATTAAAGGAAAAGACAGATTAATAATGGAGAATCATTGTAAAACTATTATGGGCGACATTACGGGCTACATGAAAATAAATAAGAGCCCAATTCTTAAAGAAAGTCACAAAGTGTATGTGCGGGTGTACGTCCTTGATATGATGCACATTTGAGGTTTTCAGGACTTCAAAAAAGCTCACAAATGTGGGCCTGAAAACCATATTCTTACCAAACGTTTGTGAAACCTATTTTCACAAATACATGTGTCATGTTGAGAAGTTGCAAATTCACTTTTCCTACACCCTATGGTTCCACACCCTGAAAATCGTTTTAATCCCGCTTTTGTCTGGAGTAAATTGCCAACCTTTTCCAGTACAAGTGGAATGTAAAGTAGATTGAAGAGGAGTTTAATGAACATCCTTTAACATGCAAGTATGTGTATAGATATGTTGAGAATCAACATACTTACTCGGCTGCATAGTGCATATGTGTTCAAGCGTTCTTTAGGGTGTACAAGCACCACCTATGTAATGCCTGTTCCTAGGGCGGTATTTTGTACAATCGGGCCACACTTAACCAGGATAATCATGTGATTCTGAATAGATAGTTTGAGACCAAAATGCTTATTCATCTGCAATCATACTAGCTATTTACAAGGTGTCACAGGCTTCATGGTATGAATACAAGATGAGACTGTCGTGTTGAAAAGGTTTTATTAGTAACAAATTGTAGGATATTTAATATTTTTTTATTCTTCAAATGTTTTCACTGTACAACTAACCAACATGTGTTTCCTCCCTTAGCACTATCTGACTAGGGCTTTATCAAGGCTGTAGAAAAGCTTAATGGTTCTGCCCTCTACTGTGAGATGTCCATTTTGGTAGGCTGCATTAAGCCTCCGGTATGGTTTTCTTCTACTGTGAATGTGCATGAGGTCTGTGTTGCAGCACCTATGGTGGTGTAGGGAAAGAAGCATTAATTCTCCACATAGTGTCCACCGAAGCAACAAGTTAGTGTGGGGGCATATTTAGTCCTATGTGTAATGCCAGAATCTGGTCTCCTTGGAGGTCTGTCCTCATAATCTACACGGAGTACCAATAAACCTTTTCGAAAGGGCCCAGGAACCTCATCTTGAATTCATACCATGAATCCTGCAATCCTCATAAATAACTATTATGACTGCAGATGAATAGGTAATTTTGGTCTTCAACCTATTTATACACAATTACATTAATATTAGGGTGTATGGTTGCTCGATTGGAAAACATGTGCCCTAGGAACAGGCATTACAAAGGTGGAACTTGGACATTCAAATAAACCCTTGAAAAAATATACATTCTGGGGGGTGGTGGTGTGTATATATATATATATATATATATATATATATATACACACACATACACACACACGGACAACACTCACACAGACCTGCAGTGTCTACTTTTGGCCACTGTATGGTGGTTTGCAGAATGGTGGCAATATCAGAGCCTTACTAGAATCCAAACCCTGATAGAATGATCAGAGGTGCAATCACCAGAGCCCTGATAAAATAGTAACACTTTCATACTGTATGGCAAAAAAAAGGGGAAGGTTTTTCCCACAAAAGTAGAATGCCATCTCTTAGATACGTACATATTTAGAAAATTCCACACCACTGGATCTATCAAGATAAACCCCACTGGACTGAAAATTTACAAACGTATGGAGAGAAATGCCACAAGATAACGCAAGAAGCATTTTCTCGTACAACCATAAATCTCCTGCATGACAAACGCTATGGTTGCTGCAAAGTGGCAACACTTCACTCCACTTTCTATGGAGTCCCACAAATCTGGTCAGATTTAGCAATGAGCCAATTCCACCTCTTCTGGTGAAGTCCTACTTACAGTAGCTAGACACACAAACTCAAGTTTACTAACACTTCCATGGAAAATGGGGAATTTGTCAATGCCTTGAGACTGGCTAGGTTATTCCTCTTTTGATTGTTTAAGAAAAGTGTCTCCAGAACCATTGTTGTTTGTTTTTGCTCTTTACCCTGGTTCGGTTATTGGCAATAAGGGTTAGGTCCTGTGTATTGCTATGTTTAGGTTATTCCGCTTGCAGGACTGGAAGTTCACCACATTAACTAAAACTATGATAATACCTTGGTAGATGCTCACCAGTCAGGCATCAGCCCAGTCTGAAGCAGTGAAATGGCTACAATTCAAGTTACAAATCATGTTTGACAAATTCTGGACAAAGGTGAGAACTTTCTGCTTATCATACTAGAGGCTACAACAGAAATCAAAACATTGGACCAAGAGAATATCTATGTATTACAACTTCAAAGGTGGTCTTTTTCTAAGGTCGAGCTTAGGCAGTGAAAACTGAAAACAGACCGTTAAAACTGGTTCCTGTAGCATATCATGTCATTCAAGGTTCAATGCTCCCAACTCTCCTGTTTAACTTTTAGATGAGTCCCTCACAACTATCGGTAAGCACCAAAAAGGTAAAGAGAGGCAAACTATATATCAGGGTACCACAAAAGAAGACTTTGTTCTCCTTCTCAAGTATGTTGCCAAGCATGGATAAGGCAGTCTGAAAGGAGAACAGAATGTTTCATTACCTGGATCACCAGACACCCAACTCCGTAGCCTCACACATTGGTGGAAATTACAAGGAGATAGGACAGTAACACTGTCACACATCTGGGTATCACCCCAACCTCTGCAGGAGATAAAAGCTGCAGGACACAATGTACAGGTAACCAGCGGTAGGCGTTACCGTCGCTGATTCCAAAGTGTTTAGAAGAAGTACCTTCTAAATACAGAACTAAAGGAATCCATATTAACCGGTTGCTCGTACTTGGAGTCACGGTCATGAAAATTATTCTAGAGGGTGACACGGTCGACAACAGGCATTATTTTCGGCAGAAAGTAGGCTAGTGATCTACCTACCAATGCAAGTCTCTTTCCAAATCTGCTCCGACTGGGCGTGCTCAGTGCCTCCAGACTGAGCATGGTCAGCACCTCTTACTCACAGTGCTGATTGTATCATGAAATGTATACTATTTGAACGAGTGTAGGTTTTATGCTATTATTAATCAGATTGGTAAATCACATGGCTACCCAATGAAGGCTTTCCCAGCGCTACGCCACAGTGCAGGTACCCAGGGACATATAATGCGCTGCTCCTGATAGCAGAGATTAAAACAAGCAGGTTTTAAGCCTTTTGCGGAAGATTGAGAGCGAGCTACAGGCTCTCAGATCGGGGGGAGGAGGGCTCCACAGCTCTGGGGCTAAGACGTAAAAGGCTCGGCCTCCTTGCCTGGACCGCCTAACTCTGGGATCTACAGCGAGACTCCAATCACTAGAACGCAGGGACCGGTTGGGTGTGCATCAGGCCCGGTTCTAGCGGGTGGGCCAGGCCCACCCAATTACCTTTGGCCCTCCAAGTGATAGCAAAAGAGGCCAGAGAAAGCACTTGTTAAGTGCTTCCTCCATGTCGGCAAATTAGATTTTTTCCCCCGCTTTTGTCTACTTTAATTATCAGTCAGGGGTCAACGAGAAATCTCTAGAATACATTTTACAGTGCACGGTTTTACTTGTGTACTGATAGGGGGAAAATACCACCTTCGGATGATTTTCGCCATTTTTCTACTGTCTGAGACAAAACTCTTGGCATGGCCGTGAAAAAAAAAACAGCTGGCGTGCTGAGCTCATGTCTGAGGCAAGCTGCAGTGGGGAGGTGTGTGTTGGGGAAGAGGAGATAGCTGCCAATAGTACAGCAGGTGCAGCGGCACCAGAGCCCAGGTTGTAGGCTCCCTCCAGAATTGGCGAAAATTGGGCATACATTGGCCCACTCAGACGCACCCTTGGCCCATCCAGAATCCAGATATAAATTCCTGGAACCGGGCCTGGTGTGTGATGTCACTAGTGATCTTAAGTAGGAGGGGCCAGAGCTTGGGACATTTGTGCACATAGCATAACGCCTGGAATTGAACTCGACGCTCAATTGGGAGCCAGTGCAGATAGACGTACATCGCATCTTTGGATGGCAACCCCCAGAACTCCTCCATGAGGTTAAAGGTTCATTTCCATGGGAGCAGCACGTGGACACCTGCAGGCTTCTCAGCGTTACTGCTCCTTGTTTGAGGATTAGGAAACAAACTCATCAGAGGAGGACGGAATTTGAAGTGCCGGTGACAATCCATACTCGCCCTCGGAGGGACGGGGGCAGTGGGGGGGGGGGCTCTGTAAACACAGGCGTTTATCAGTCCTCTCCTGGGCACAAAGGGCACGAAGGGCCCGTACAAAGAGCTCGATTGTGTGGCGGGCACAGCTGGAAGCAGGTCTTTCTGCAGCGCCGGGAGCTGAAAGCAGGGCGGGGGCTGGCGTGGCATAAAGGCTGCTACTGAGCAGAGTGCTCGTAATTACAGACTGTTCCTGACCAGTCGCATTTACACAGGAGGGTTATTACACGGGAGAAAGGGGGACAAGCTGAAAGCTGCAGTTACGCTTCTGGAGGCATCTGAAAATACAAAAAAGCTAAATGGACAGGGGGAACACAGCTGCCATAAAGCACATGCAAGCGAGCTGTCAAAATGCTTTTTACGATCATGCGGTTTCCCGCTTCAATGAGAGAGAGTCGCTCGCAGGCCGGGGCTATCGGGTTTGGCCTCAGAACAGCCCGTTGCTGCCAGCAGCAACCTCGTTTCACTTTACTGAACAGTTTGTATTTTTGTTTTTCTTCGAGGGCGTTGATGTCGGGCAGACCCAGCGAGGAAGGAGTTGGAAGCCGATCGCGCCACAAAGAGCATTTTATTTGCGGCAGGACCATCTCATACATGGAAGAGTAGTGTGTGTTGGGCTGGGGATGTTTAATTAGGACACAGCTAGGCGGCACATTCTACTATTTTTATTTTCACGTCAGACGTTTACTTTACAAACCATTCCAGGTTAAGGCATTAATGGATAAGACAAAGTTACTTACCTTCGGTAATGACACTTCTAGTGGATGCTCTATACTTGCATTTTGCCCACTCTTGACTCCTATTCCAGATGCCAGAATGGTCTGGGAAAGTCTCCTACAGCTCTGTCGTGACAGTAGGGGGTCCCCAGCACCATTTGATGGGGGAAGTGATTGTCCTGTGAAGTCTTGGACTCCACAAGTGACCCCACTGTCGTGCCTTAGTCAGCTGCTCATCCATTTTTCCCGCACCGCCAAAGCAGCTGGGCAAGAATGACACTGGATCACTTTCTAGATCCTTTCTGGATGTGCTCCCAGCAAGTCAGAAAACTGGAGAGGTGGGAGGGATCAGTGAGAAGTCTGTCAGGCGCCCTGTTGTTCAGCGAGCATGCTAGATGATTCGCCACAAACCACATTCTGTGGCTGTTTGTCAAGGACCAAAGCCTCAGTGCTTAAAGGTGGAGAGACGGAGACCATACCTACCCCTTCCTTGCTTATTGACATATCACTTCACAATTTTATTGTCCGTCAACATCTTGTCTGACTGACCATAAAGGCAAGGGAGGAATGCCCTGATGGCTAGGCAAATCACCCTCAGTTTGAGCAGATTTATGAGGAATCTCTTGTCTTCCAGAAACCAAAGGCCTCCAATGTCCTACTTATCCCAGAGAGCATCCCACCCAAGAGTAGAAGCAAGCTTCACTACCATGGTCATGGATAGAGGGGATTAAAAGGATTTCTCTTTTGGCAGGTTCTCCTCAACCCTACAAGGCACCTCAGCTGAAGTTTCCTCCCTGGATACCACAATGGAGCCACAGAGTCTCCCCCATGCTGCAACCACCACCTGTGAAGGCACCACTGGAAAGCCCCCATGTGCCAGTGACCGTACATGACCAGGAGAATACAAGAAGCCAGCAGACCTAAGAGGTGACAAATAGATAGGGCAGTAATCCAGGCACCTTCTCAGAAACGTGGAAAGAGAGCATGAAGGACCTGCACTCTGGGTCTGGTGGGAAGGCTAGTCCCAAGGTGGTATCCAGTACTGCTCCTATGAATAGAAGGAGGTGAAAGAGCTTCAGGTGAGATCTGGGTATGTTGATATAAAAGCCTAAGCAGTGAAGCAGCAGGGATGTTGTTGGCTGGAGGTGTGACCACTATCTGTGGGGTCCTGGCTTTCAGAAGCCAGTCATCCAAGTAGGGAAACACCTGAATTTCTGAGCTCCTGAGATGGGCTGCACAACTGCCATCACCTTTGTGAAAACCCACGGTGCTAATGTTAGACCAAAAGAAAGGACCAAAAATTGTTATTGAGTCAAGCCCACCACCAACTGCAGGTACTCCGTGTTGCACTTCATGATTGATATATGGAAATGCATGTACTGTAAATCAAGTGACACCATCCAGGATTCATGTTTGAGAACCAAAAGAATCTATGCAAAAGGCAGCATCTTGAACGTCTCCTTATGAAGGAAAAGATTCAACAGCCTGAAGTCCATGATCAGGTGAAGTACACCGTCCTTCTTTGGAACAAGGAAGTATCTGGAATAACATCACTGGCCAATCTCCTGCTCTGACACCAACTCCAAAATCGCTTTGTGATGTAAAGCTCCCAAGTCTTGCTGAAGAAGGTTTTCATGTGAAAGATCCAAGCTGGGATGGGGGATCTAGGGAGACTGCTAGAAGGGCAGAGTATACTCTTTTTCCAGGGGCCGTTGGTATATGTGGGTGAAAGGAGCTGTGCCCTGCCACACAGGGAAGAATGAAACACCAAGCAGCTCAGTGAAAAGACTGGCTACTCCATCCCATCAGGCTCGAGGTGTGTGTGTTTTTATTTTGTTTCAAGGCATGGAAATCTGCCTGTGCCAAACAAGATTCTCACTCGCCCTCAAGGCACAAGTGAGAGTGCTTGCGTCAATGAAGAGGCATGTCCTTTTGTTAGTGCCAGTGGTTTCATAAACACTAGGGTGATTTGTCTGTGGCCCTGGGCGTGGCCACCTTGGTGTCATTGCTTTCAATGTTCTGGAGGCAGGACACATAAGCACAGTCAAGAGAGTAGTGCGTGGTACAGGCTCAGAGGAAATTCATGGGCTTCACCCTCTTTTTTGCTTTTTCCTCACTGTTGGTTGGGCTTTGTCAGGGGCTGGGGAGGAGTCCATCAAGGAGATTGACTCACCGACTCCTCCCCAGCCCTTCCTAACATCCAACCAGCAGTAAGTAGATTCTCGCCAAAAGCAAAACTTAGCAGTACTCGCTGCTTCTGGAGTGCCTCACATGTGAATTGCACTTAGTCTCATGCAGTGAGTGCTCCCATCTTGGCTGCAAGGCCTACTGCTATATGCCAATTCTTCCCACAAAGCTAGTAATGTCAGCAACATGTAGCGTGTGCTAGAGTTAAGCAGCTTTAAGAAGCCTCTGACTTGCCTTCTGACAGAAGATTCAGCTGGCGGCAGAAAGCAATGCCATCAGGCACTTCAGGCGGTCTCTCAGCAGTGCTTGTGCAATTCCAGTGTGATCATTTTAGACTGACCTGAATGCAGCACTGCAGCCTCTTCACCTTCCTTCATTCAGGTTAGTGTTTAGAGACAGGAGGGCTTGTTTATTTATCTTATGTGGTAGCAACTGTCCCAATCCCCTAAAAGTAAGTTGAGAATGTTAACTGCACACATGTAAAATTGTGGGCACCACTGCCTTTTTTCCACAATTTGAAGGACCCACTGGTCTGAATAGTCTTCGAAGTCTGTGGAGAAAGGGGAATTTATCCTCCCACTAGTCTCAAAAGAGTTGACAAGGGAGAACTAGAGACATCTTCAACAGCATCACTACTCCCCCAACAGATCTGCAACAACCTAACCAACTTCTTCTACAGCAATATTGCAAACATCTACAGCAACTTCGCACACCACCCTGACCAAAAACGTTCACCCAACCGCTTGACCAACCCTCACCAGAAACACAGCGGCAATCATGCGTGCCATCTACTCAGGGGCCCCAATGAACTCTTGTCCCAACCACATATACAACCTGAGAACATCACCAATCAGCACCACCTTGTCTCTTATTACTAACACCTCCATCATGTCCGCCACTTTCCCAGATGAGTGGAAACTTCTAGAAATCAAGGCCCTACTCAAAAAGCCTAGAGCCGACCCAAATCCACTTGGCAACTTTCATCCCATCTCCTTGCTACCCTATCCAGCCAAAGAGATTAGGAAGGCCATTAACAAGTGTTAGAAACGGGGTCTCTGGTTGGCAGTCAGTGTGCACTCTGTCCAAGCAGGGACCCTCAATCTAGTCAGGGCAATGGAGGTACACACTCAGATAACCTCTACTCACTCCCTTGGTAGCTTGGCACAAGCAGTCAGGCTTATCTCAAAGGTAATGTGTAAAGTATTTGTACCAGCACACACAGTAATACAGTGAAAGCACTACAAAATGGACACCACACCAGTTTAGAATTTTAGGCAATATTCATCTAAATCAAACAAGACCAAAATGACAAAAAATCAACATACACAAATCAAGATATGAATTTTCAAAAGAATAAGAGTCTTACTCCATAGAAAACAATGGAAATGTTGATTTTACACAAAGTACCTGGTTTGCGTAAAAAATAAAGCCACATGGGCGAGCGTGCACCGGAAAGGTCGGAGGTGCGTCAATTCCTTACTCGCAAGGGAGGCCGTGTGTCACTTCTTCACGGGTCGGGTAGGCGATACATCGTTTTTCTCCCTCGCAAGAGAGCGATGCGTAAATGTTTGGACAGGGCACCTCGGATCCGTGCAGGTTCACGATGACTGACGCCCAGCGACGATGCATGAGAAATCCGGTCGCACAGTGTTAAAAAAACAGCGATGCGTGGGGTTTGCGTCGTTATCAGCAGCCGCAAGCGGGTGTTGTGTCATTTCTCCAGCCGCGATGTATCGATCTCCCAGCCGCAATGCAGGTGGAGCGATTCTAGCCACAAAGTGGGTAGCGCAGTTTTTCAGCCGTGCAGGTGATGCATCGAAAATTTCCCCACAATGTGTTCTATGCGTGGATTTCAGCCCTTGTTCTGCCAATTTCACCTTTCAAGGGCCCAGGGATTTGATGAGGCACCACTTGGCGGGCAGGAGTCTCAGCAGAGAGTCCAGGTGCTGGCAGAAGAAGTCTTTGATGGCCCTGAGACTTCAGAACAGGAGGCAAGCTCAGTCCAAGCCCATGGAGATTCTTCTCAAGCAGGACTGAAAACAAAGTCCAGTCTTTGTCCCCTTTCACAGGCAGAAGCAGCAACTGCAGGATAGCCGAACAAAGTACAGTCACAGGCAGGGGCAGCACTTCTCCTCAGCTCTTCTTCTTCGCAGAGGTTCCTCTTGAATCCAGAAGTGATGTTGAAGAAATCTAAAGTCTGGGGTTTTGGGTCCACTACTTATACCCCTTTCTGCCTTTGAAGTAGGCAAACTTCAAAGGAAAGTCTCTGTTGTTCACAAGATCCTGCCTTACCCAGCCCAGGCCCCAGACACACCCGGGGGTTGGAGACTGCATTGTGTGAGGACAGGCACAGCCCATTTAGGTGTAAGTGACCACTCCTCCCTCCAGTCTAGCTCAGATGGCTCATCATGATTTGCAGGCTACAACTCAGCTCCCTATGTGTCACTGTCTAGAGGAGATTCACAAACAGCCCAACTGTCAGTCTGACCCCGACAGAGAATCCACAAACAGGCAGAGTCACAGAATGGTTAAAGCAAGAAAATGCCTACTTTCTAAAAGTGGCATTTTCAAACTAAATCTAAAAACCAACTTCACAAAAAGATGTAGTTTTAAATTGTGAGTTCAGAGACCCTAAACTCCATATCTCTATCCGCTCTCAAAGGGAAAATGCACTTTAAGAATATTTAAAGGCAGCGCCCATGTTAACCTATGGGAGAGATAAGCCTTGCAACAGTGAAAAACGAATTTGGCAGTATTTCACTGTTAGGGCATGTAAAACACATCAGTACATGTCCCACCTTTAATATACAGTGCACCCTGCCCACGGGGCTACCTAGGGCCTACCTTAGGGGTGCCTTACATGTAGTAAAAGGGAAGGTTTGGGCCTGGCAAGTGGGTACACTTGCCAGGTCGAATTAGCAGTTTAAAAACTGTACACACAGACACTGCAGTGGCAGGTCTGAGCCATGTTTACCGGGCTACTCATGTGGGTGGCGCAATCAGTGCTGCAGGCCCATTAATAGCATTTGATTTACAGGCCCTAGGCACCTATAGTGCACTTTATTAGGGACTTACTAATAAATCAAATATGCAAATCATGGATAAACCAATCAACAATACAATTTACACAGAGAACATTTGCACTTTAGCACTGGTTAACAGTGGTAAAGTGCCCAGAGTCCTAAAGCCAACAAAAACTGGTCAGGAAAAATAGGAGGAAGAAGGCAAACAATTTGGGGATGACCCTGTAAAAATTACCAGGTCCAACAACAAGCAACTCACAACCTACCTCATGCTGCACCAGGTTCTAGACAACACTCAATCAGGATTTAGAAAGAACCACAGCACTGAAACAGCAATAACCGCAGCCACCAATGACATTCAAACGATCCTTGACTGAGAAGACACAGCTGCCCTCACCCTGCTAGACCTCTTGGTGGCCTTTGACACGGTCTTCCACAACACCTTCATAAGAAGACTCCACAAGACATGCATACAAGGATCTGGACTCACGAGACCAAGAACCTGATATGCAGAGTTCCACAGGGATCGTTCCCCAGCCCCAAGATGACACCGCTCACCAATATAATTCGATAACAAGACTTCCCAGTCATCTCCGCTGATGAAACCCAACTCATCCTCTCCCTGATGGACATCACAACCAACACCAGAACCAAATTCAACAACTGCATGACCATGGTAACAGACTGGTCTTCGGCAACAAGACCTTCCCATGGAACTCCACCTGGTGGCTGTCTGAGCTAGGACCAACACTCACACCAACAGACCATACAAGACGCCTAGGGATCAAGCTCAACATGACTACACAAGTCAATGCAGTAAGCACCTACTGCTTTCACATCCTAGGCATGAGGCAAAAGATCTTCAAATGGCTGCCACAAAACGAGACGGACCATAATGCAAGAACTTATCACCAGTAGGTTGGACTATGACAACACTTGGACAAGACTGAAGTGCTGACCTTTGGTAACCAGGCCTCCCTCTTGAACGACACCTGATGGACTGTGCAGCTCGGACCCACACCACACCTAAAGACCACGCCCGCAATCTTGGCATCATCCTGGACAGCAAACTCACCATGAATCGACAGATCAACACAGTCTCCCCTACCTGCTTTCACACTCTCCGAAAAACAGTGAAGAATCTTCAAAAGGCTCCCCAAAGCACAAGAAAAACAGTCATGCAAGCCCTAATCATTAGCCGGCTGTAGTAAGGCAAAGCACTATACACAGGAACCACCATCAAACTCATGATAAGGCTCCAGGCGATACATAACTCAGCAACCAGATTGATCCTCAACCTGGCCAAAAGGACCCACATCACCCAGTAGCTGAGGAACCTCTACTGGCTCCCCATCCAGAAAAGATGCCAATTCAAACTACTGACACACACCTCCAAGACGCTCTATGACCAAGGACCAGCATACATGAAACACTGCCTGAACTTCCACCAGTCATCCAGAAACGTTCACTCCGCCTCCCTCACACACCACACATCTGCCGTAGCCACAGCAGAGGCCACTCCTTCACCCACCTCGCTACCAAGTCCTGGAACACTATCACTCTCGACCTCCGACCAGCACCCTCACTGACAGACTTCAGGAAGAGACTCAAGACCTGGCTCTTCGACTGAACCCAGCATCCCAGCCCCTGGATACCCACACAGGTGATAAGCTGCTCTATAAAAATACTGATTCATTGACTAACTCTTCACGCCGGAATCTTCAAACAACTCCTACACAGACTACAGACCAGACTACAGACTCTCCAGAACACCACCTCAAGACTCATACTCAACCTCCAATGCCACACACCCCTCACACCAAACCTCAAGAAGTTTCACTGGCTCCCCATCCACAAGTATAGCCAATTCAAACTTCTCACACACATACAAAGCCCTACACAACATATGACCAGAATTCCTGAACAGCGCATACACGTTCATCAACTCGCCAGACACCTATGCTCTGCCTGATTTTCAGTCGCTCACAAGCACTGCCTCTGCAAAAGCAGAACAGGAGGTTGTGCTTTATCCTGCATTGCGGCCAAAACATGGAATGAACTCCCTCAACACATCAAAGCCTCCTCCTCACTTCTTGAGTTCCGCAAGAAGCTGAAGACCTGGCTTTTTGATTAAACGCCATGGGGACCACACAACTGAACACCCACTGAAGGGCCTGGACACCCTCACTGGTGATTAGTGGGCTATACAAATCAACATCACATAATAAACATAACAAAACAGAGCTGCTTACCAGCAATGGCGGGGTGGTGAAGAAGGCAGTAGGCCAGAGGGTTGGAGGGCCTCACCCTTTCCACAACCTCGGTATTGATGCAGGATTGGGTTTTGGGCTTGCTGTAGTCTGAGAGCAGCTTTGCATTCGCAGAAGTTAAGGCCTCTCACAAAGCCATGAAAAGTCTGGAATCCCTGAAACAATTTCTTTCAGGCTGCACACCAAGGTAATGTGTTGCAGCTGAACTTGTCTTAAACTGTTTCAAAGATGAATCAGCCTTCTCTCTGAACAGATTTGTGAGTTATAAGGAGAAGTCCATGAGCATGAGAAGTCCAGGAGCATGATTGGACGTCGGACACAAATCCTTAAGTTCTTAACCAGGCATGTCATCTGACAGCAACGGATACCCCTATGAATCTGGTGAAACAATCAGCCATATCTGGACCTGATAGGATGACTTGGCTAGATGCTGCCTGCCCATCCCTGATAAGGTCTCGAAAGTAGGCCTAAAGTTCTTGAAAGCGATTAGGGATTAGCGTGCCAGCCATATCCCAGAGAAAGTGATAGCATTTAGTGACTTCAGTGCCAGGGTCCCTGCTGCAAAGATCTTTTTGGCCCAGGCTTCAATCTCTTTCGACTACCTATCCGAAAGAGAAGTAGGGAAATTCCCAGGAGTTGATCTAGATGAAGATGAAACTTGGTGAACAAAGTTCTCCAGGGATGGGTGCTCTGACAAAAATAAACAAATAAATAAATAATGGGGGTCACCAGGAGCAGGACAACATCTCCTGGCAATAGTGCAGTTTACTGAAGATTTTTTTAGTTAGCCCATGTTGACAACACTAGATCTTACAAAGCCTCATTAAATGGGAGACGTGGATTAGAGTAAAGAACCTCCATGAGGATCTAGCCTTAGCGTTCACAGAGGGTAAAGGAAGCCTAAAATGTCCTCTGCCTTGCAAACAATAGAGTAAGAAGATACAAGGGGAGGGAGAGGACCAGCGATGGATTGGCAAATTCCAGTTCTGGAGAAGTGTCTATACCACTAGCTTCCGCTACCCACTGTAATTACTCAGAGTCCATACCATACAGGCCATACATGGAAAACAGTTATTCTAGTAATTTTGTGCCTCTCTCCTGGAACCTATGAACTGGAGGCTGGGAGCCTGAGGATGGCTCTGGTGCTTACATTGTTAGTTCTACAATAGGAGTCAGCCCCGGAGCTGTGGCAGGCGCTGGAGTTGGTGGTGTTGGTGTGGAAGGTCTTGCTGAAAGTGGAATTAATGCCAGAGGCGATGCCATTTCTAGAGGCAAAAAGGGGGCAAAGGGAGCCGAAGGGAACCCATCAACATGAACCAATATTGCATGCCCAGAGGTCCCATGGGGCCTGAAGACACTCCAGAAGGGGCCACTGCATGATGAAACACCTTCAACATGGCTTTCAAATACAGAGTCTGATCCACTGCAGGTGCTGGGAAGGTCGGGTACAGCTGTAGGATTAGCTCTGGGGATCGCATAGCCTGTGCTGTCTCTCCAGTGGCAACTGCTCTTGAAGGGGGAGGGGGCTGAATTGGTGAAACACAGGAAGTAAGACTTCCAAGAGCTCAGAAGTGAATGGAATAGCTTAAACTGCCAAGGACGGGATCCTAAAGGGTCAATGGGTCACAATGGAGAGTCTAGCTTTATGCAGGTAGGCCCGGAGTAAGTCTCACTGTCCAAGGCATGCCAGTATAAGCCGAAGTTAGAGTGCCGCAACAGCCCAGCTCAGAGGGTCAGCTGGCCAATGAGCGAGAAAATGGTGGGTAATCAGAGAACTGTATTTTTTCACCAATGTGTCAACCTTACAACATTGTGCGCTAATGAGCACTCTGGTGGGAGGCAAGATATGTGAAGCAGTTTATTATTATCTGCGCTTGGGGGGGGGGGGGGGGGGGCACCTTCTCTTGTAATGCTACTCAAAGCTTTCGTAAGAGAGGGGAAAATGTCTCAAAATGCACGCACGAAAAAATAGAGCATTACTTTAGCAGGCACAGTATTTGAAATGTCAAAGTTGGAAAATGGAAAAGGCATTTAAAAAAAGAAAGATTTTAAATCTTTAAGCATACAGGGAGTGCAGAATTATTAGGCAAGTTGTATTTTTGAGGATTAATTTTATTATTGAACAACAACCATGTTCTCAATGAACCCAAAAAACTCATTAATATCAAAGCTGAATATTTTTGGAAGTAGTTTGTAGTTTGTTTTTAGTTTTAGCTATGTTAGGGGGATATCTGTGTGTGCAGGTGACTATTACTGTGCATAATTATTAGGCAACTTAACAAAAAACAAATATATACCCATTTCAATTCTTTATTATTACCAGTGAAACCAATATAACATCTCAACATTCACAAATATACATTTCTGACATTCAAAAACAAAACAAAAACAAATCAGTGACCAATATAGCCACCTTTCTTTGCAAGGACACTCAAAAGCCTGCCATCCATGGATTCTGTCAGTGTTTTGATCTGTTCACCATCAACATTGCGTGCAGCAGCAACCACAGCCTCCCAGACACTGTTCAGAGAGGTGTACTGTTTTCCCTCCTTGTAAATCTCACATTTGATGATGGACCACAGGTTCTCAATGGGGTTCAGATCAGGTGAACAAGGAGGCCATGTCATTAGATTTCCTTCTTTTATACCCTTTCTTGCCAGCCACACTGTGGAGTACTTGGACGCGTGTGATGGAGCATTGTCCTGCATGAAAATCATGTTTTTCTTGAAGGATGCAGACTTCTTCCTGTACCACTGCTTGAAGAAGGTGTCTTCCAGGAACTGGCAGTAGGACTGGGAGTTGAGCTTGACTCCATCCTCAACCCGAAAAGGCCCCACAAGCTCATCTTTGATGATACCAGCCCAAACCAGTACTCCACCTCCACCTTGCTGGCGTCTGAGTCGGACTGGAGCTCTCTGCCCTTTACCAATCCAGCCACGGGCCCATCCATCTGGCCCATCAAGACTCACTCTCATTTCATCAGTCCATAAAACCTTAGAAAAATCAGTCTTGAGATATTTCTTGGCCCAGTCTTGACGTTTCAGCTTGTGTGTCTTGTTCAGTGGTGGTCGTCTTTCAGCCTTTCTTACCTTGGCCATGTCTCTGAGTATTGCACACCTTGTGCTTTTGGGCACTCCAGTGATGTTGCAGCTCTGGAATATGGCCAAACTGGTGGCAAGTGGCATCGTGACAGCTGCACGCTTGACTTTTCTCAGTTCATGGGCAGTTATTTTGCGCCTTGGTTTTTCCACACGCTTCTTGCGACCCTGTTGACTATTTTGAATGAAACGCTTGATTGTTCGATGATCACGCTTCAGAAGCTTTGCAATTTTAAGAGTGCTGCATCCCTCTGCAAGATATCTCACTATTTTTGACTTTTCTGAGCCTGTCAAGTCCTTCTTTTGACCCATTTTGCCAAAGGAAAGGAAGTTGCCTAATAATTATGCACACCTGATATAGGGTGTTGATGTCATTAGACCACACCCCTTCTCATTACAGAGATGCACATCACCTAATATGCTTAATTGGTAGTAGGCTTTCAAGCCTATACAGCTTGGAGTAAGACAACATGCATAAAGAGGATGATGTGGTCAAAATACTCATTTGCCTAATAATTCTGCACTCCCTGTATGTACAGGATACAGTTGAAACAGTTTTTTTCTATACAAGAGAAAACAAATCTTGAAATGTTTATGCACACATACAATTTTGTTTATGCATTTATAACACGTGTTTATAAGACTTACCCCATTTTTGGGATCAGAGTGGAGGTTTGCACCTGCAGTGCCGTGCCAGCAGTTCCTTTTATCAATAAAGGGCCACCTCGGGAAAGTCTGTCAAAGAAAACACAGATGTATGAAATGAGCTGGGAAAAATTAACCTACAGAGACAGGTGACCACTGTGAAAAGACATGCTTGGAAAAACAGAACAGCTTAGAGTGATACATTACATTTTAAAATGAGAACAGAAAAGTGAAAAAGATCTATTTTTGATAACCCCACATGGCAAAGACCAGAGTTTGTTGCAAAGGGATGTCTGAAAGCTGTCAAAGTGATCCTTGCCACTATCAGTATCCTGGTGATCAGCTGTAGAAATGTATGCTATATAGCTGCATGACAGAACCTCAATTAGCAAAAGAGTTTACCATGTTAAGTTTTCTGTCTTTCCAGTTTTCTCAACTCAGGCTAAGATTTTGTGATAGAAACATGCCTTCTACTGATGAACCCACTGAATGTCAAGAAAAGAAGGGGTCAGCCAGGACTTCCCCTCACGTGCACTGGAGCTTCTGCGTAGATGTCCACAGCATAGCTCGGCACGATCAGTTGCACCGGGGCAGGGCAGAGGGTGCAATTAAGCTTTATGCTTACTTCAAGTCTGCAGGCTTTTTCCAATTATCACCTGTGGACCTCGTGGTATGACTGAAAGCTGCTTCAAAAGCTTAATTTTGAGCTCAACTCTACAATACTGTGCACTCAGTGTACTTTGTACTGAGCTTTCGTGCAGGATTTCCTGACAACTATCTGCCTGAACATCCAGAGGCGGTATTAGGGATGTAGTACGTAAAGTAGTACTACTTACTTACTACAAAATGCAATTCACAAATCTACAAGTGTAAATCTCTGCATCCTCTTATTTCATTGGGGAGAGTCTCACACATGTAAATGTACTACTTATTAGTAAATGTGGGACATTTTTAGTGTTTCCTTGCTGCTTTTCACAGTGCTATCATTTCCTTCCCCTGTAACCTTGCCAAGCCACTATATTCGGTGAGGCTACCAGGCTAATTGAGTGCTCTGGAGGTGGGACTTGGAACAAATATGTGCAGGCCTGCGGCACAGATGAGCGCAGCGGGCGTGCTACTGGCGAGGCCAAAGGCAAGTCAGTCTGTACCCATTCGCATCCGGTCTGCGGCCAGTGCCAACCCCACTGGTCATTTTTTACCAGGTATTTCGCTAACTGATGAATTTCTAAAAAGGTTAAATGATAAATGACCCCACTGTGGTCACAGTCATGACCCCAGCCGCTTAGAGGGGTTGGTGTCTTGTATATATATGTGAAAAGGCAAGTTTAGTCTAAGCTATTCCTATGAGCCGCCTTCTGTTAATACATTTCTTGCAAGAGGACTGATTAATCCAAGTTCCCTCCCCACACATGCTAAAGAAGTACACCATCTTGTAATCAACCTATACCTTGATTTCCTGTTTGTCAGAGTCCTGGCTCCGACTTTGTTATTGCTCTCCCCCCTCCCCCAGGGCTATACGATCCTCAGATGTGACAGGGCAGAGGGGCGTGAGGGATGCTTAGCCATTATTTTTCGCAACTCTTTTCAGTTTAGCTCTGTTGAGGTGGACACCTTGAAGGGGGGTGAAAGTCTAGGCTTTTGTTATAAAATTAAACAAAATTAAAATTAAACAGTCCTTTGCCGTGAGTTTAATTTATCGCCTGCTGAGTTCAGGTTCCGGCTTTCTTGGAGAGGCCCCATTGCCTTTTCTGCTTCAATTTTGCAAATTTCACCTTATTAGGGGATTTTAACTACCACTTCAATGATATCTGTAATTCTGATGCAATGTGCCTCAGAGAGACCAACAATCCTAGGCCTTCCCCAACTAGTGGTAATGCCTACCCATTCAGCTGAGCACACCTTAGATGGTATCTGTCCCAGCCGTCCTTTGCTGGACTCAAAGGTGCCGGTAATCCAATAATGGCATAATCATCGACTGGTTCCTTTCAGACATCCAGTCCTACCACAACCTCCTCTCCCCTTACTGGAAAGCTTTCAGATGATCTCAATATGTTCAAACAGTGGATCACGAATACTGCCAACAAACTAGCGCCCTTAGGCTGCCCTGGCAAACGCCACTCAAACACATCTGCACCCTGGTGCTCCTCTACTCTAGCTGAAGGAAAGCTCTGCTGTAAGCAGCTCAAGAGTAAATGGCACCAGGCATACAAATCCGAGGACCTGACCAGTTTTAGGCTGGCCCAGAAATCGTATCATAATCTAATTAGGGAGACCAAGGTAGCCTACTTCACAAGCCAAGTTGAGCAGGCTAATTTTGACCCAAATAAAATCTTCCAAATATCAGCCCAAAGCTGTATCAAGAGATATCTCCCCTAAAAGATAAGATCTTCGCCTTTTATGATGATATCAACCTTACACTGTGGCTTTATAACCCCCTGTCCTGAATTCAGCCAGCCACAAGGTAAGCCAGCAACACCACATTAGTCTCCTTCCAGGAGATCTTCTTATCCCAATTTCGTCAAGCCATCCTTTCATGAAAGTCAGGCTCTCCCCTCAAGACCCTTGCTCCCCGGCCATTTTACAAAAGGCCATCAACACAGTTAATCAACACAGTAAATCCAGTTATCAATCAGTTATCAATCAGATATTAAACACCTCCATTTCCATGGCTGAAGTTTCAAAACCTGGAAATTGACAGCCGTTAAGCCTCTCCTAAAAAGCCCCTAGAAAAGACGTCTTCAAACTATTCTTCAGCATCTTCAAAGGATTGGCATTTCCCACCAGGCACTGGCCTGGTTTAGATCTTTCCTGACAAACAGGAAACAACTTGTAGCCATTGGACAATTTTCTGTGGCGGAGAAGAGATCAATAGTGTTTGGCGTCTTACAAGGCTTGTCGCTCAGCCCTGTGTTATTTAATGTCTCTATGACTCCTTTGACATCTTTGATAGCCACCTTTGGAATTGCTGCCACATCATATGTGGATGACACACAATTGATCCCATCTCTTGACAAGAACTCCTTTGGGCCTGAGAGGAATTTCAAGAACTGGTTTGCAGTGTTATCTGTCGGATGAAAAAGAACCTTCTAAAATGTAATACGGATACAACAAAATTCTCTTGTTCGGAAAAACAAACCTGTTATCCCCAATGCAGTGGTGGTCTAACTCTGTCCCCCTGGTCACCTGCAACAGCTGAAGTGTCAAAACAAATCTGGGATTCAAATTCTATCCACCCAAATTTTCTTGCAGTGGCTGGCATGTGTTTCACATTGACCAAATCTCTAAAAAAATAATAATACTTTGACTTCCTTCCTCTAGCGCAAAGATAAAACAGTTGCTTTTGCCTTAACTTCCAGACTTGACTATTGCAACAGCCTTTATTGCAGGAAGTTCAAAGCAGTTGCTTCCCAAACTTCAGATGGTACAACATGCTGTTGCCAGACTGGTGCTTAAACTCCCCAAACAGAGTTCAGCATCTGAAGCACTTAGAAGACTGCACAGGCTACCTAGAGGAGGGACTTATTTAAGATCCTCGTTCTGGTGGTCAGAGCCTTTAATGCCACTTGCCAAAATACCTCACTGCCCGGTTCAGTTACCACAGGTCTGCCAGGATGCTCAAATCTTCTAACGCCAATCTTCTAAGATCTCCACCTTTCAAGATCCAAATCCTGGAGTGGGAAGTCTTTTATGGTTTTAGGTGCTAAAGCCTGGAACCAGCTTCAAGGTCCACTTTAATCTATAGACAATTAAGCCAGTTTTAAAAAGAGTTTGAAGAGTTTGCACCTGACAAACTGTTATTCATTAATCTAGTTGGGGCCTTGGGAAGTCTCCCTAGTTGTACAGAGTACAGGTTTGAGTCGGCATCCAAGTTAGCATCACGATGGTCGCTTGTGAGTGACAGTGCACTCCACTAATGCTATATTCATCATCATCATTATCACCACCATCAGGGAAGTGGTTGGAAAAAAGGAATACTTACTACCAAATGTGAGGTGTTTAAGAAAGGAGTAAGCCTATTACTATTTACAAACAGCACTCCTAAAGTTACTACAGCCAAATACGACCCACAACAGTAGTAAACATTCTGCAGCTCAGACCCCACAGAAAATAATGGAAGCAATGACTTAAAATGGAACCACATAGGCAATAGTGTTAAAATAAATGAATTTATTTTGACTTTATAAAAAAAAATATATATACACAAGTTTAATGTTAAAGATATAAATGTATGAATACAAAATAATTTATGATAAAATATGTTAATAGTTTTTGATTTAAAAAACAAATTACTTTTTTTATTCAATTATTTTATTTTATTCTATACATAACGTTTTGTAATTTCTAATGTATAATACGTAAATATAAACATTTTACTCTAGGTGGTATTGTTATTATGTTAAAAAAAAATATTTTGATATATTTAAATTACTAATTTACAATTAAGTTCATAGTGCTGACATATTTCGTACTACAGTTAAAGCAAATATATAAAATTAATCTACATTAATTTTTAACATAAAAATACATTTCCAATTTTTTTCTCCAAACTTTACCATCTGGAGTTTTCCACCTGAGAGGCAGAGAAATATGCTTACATGTGAATTTATTTACTAGCAGTAACTTCACACCAATACCCTAATTTCAAATAAATATTTAATTAATTTAAACATATTAAATTAAAATTAATATTTTGATATTCACCTAAAGTAAAATCTTTGAATTTACATAGTGTGTAAAAAACGACAAAGGAATGTATTGATTTGTTAAATTAGTTACATCTATTTTTAATAGTAATTGTATTTAAATATCATTATTGTAGTATTGCATACAAAGTGTCCATATTTTTAAAAAGTTGAATTAAATTAATTTATTTTAACATAGGGTTTGATTTTAAGTCCCTGCCTCCATTATCTTCTATGGGGGATACTGCAATACCAGTGGCTGGCCATGTGAGGCGCTGGACTTAATTCATGAACAGGGAACTATCAGAGATGTATTTAAGGTTTTAAGTAGGAGTGAGCCACAAAGAGATAATTGGCATGTCCATTAAAGTTCACCAGTGAAAAGCAGATAAAGGAGTAAAGGAGTAAAGGAGAATGCTTGGATGAATTAGGCAAGGAAATAGAAACCACTTAAGTAAAAAATCAAAATAAAAAAGGTGTTTCAGACTCATCAAGCCGAAGTTATGAAGGCAAACAAAGAACTAATGCACAGGGCTAATAAAAAAAGGTTAAATATGAAAGCAGCTTTAAAAACGCATATACATATAGGAAACAATGCTTGCAGTCAACAAGAAAAGCATCAAACTGTTTTTGAATTTGTGGAAATTTGTATTCATTAGTCTTTCAATCTGATTAACTTCTACTTTCTAACTTGATGCTTTTCTCAATCAGTGACAGTTGTAAAGTACGAGAGAAATGTGCAGCTCAACCTGTCTTAATATACTTTCATTTATAGAACAGATACAGAGCTCCACATGGGGCTTCGCTCCAAGAAATAATAGCTGCAACAACTTTAACTCATCAACCACCAAATTCATCAAGCCCAGCAAATTGTGTGAAGATCAGGTGGGCTTGGAAAGTGGTGGGCTTAGGTGCCAGTTACTGTTTTAGTTATTTTGCAGATGCTGGAGTTTGCCCATCCTTTTTTCCTTACATGCATAAACCCCCATCAGCCCCTTACACTTCCGTCTCCCGCAAAGGTAAAGTCTTTGGTAGATAACTTTTAGTTGTGGCTTAAGCATTTCCTCATGTGTGGAAGCTTCACTGAACAAAACTGGGCCAATAATATTCCTATGAATGTAAGGAAAACCCCTGAAGACATTCACGCTGTTGATAGCTCACCATTAACTTTAAGACCGATACAACAGGCCTCTTCTCCATTGCTAGTCCCATCTGGGACTAATACAGAAGTGTCATCTTCTGACCTTATCTCAGATAATTATGCTGTAACTTTAGAATTCCTTTGCTGCAGAGGCATGATATGTATGCCAATTGGTCTATTTGTACAATAGTTTTGTCAACACAGTTTTGTCACATATTGGTCACCAAATGATGAAACACAGAACTCTACAACCAATTTAATAGTGGACCACTGTAGTATCACTCCTTTTCTCTAGTTTTTGATAAGCCTAAAGTGTGTTCCCTTCAGCCTCACAGAAAATAGGCTAATGATATTTCAATCAAACCTGGTACTATTGTGTCTTTTATACGTATTTCTTCCTAAACTGAAAGAGGAGAGGCTACATGGTTATTAACAGAAGAATTTACCTAACAGTTTGATTGTACCATCTTCATCACCTGCTGTACCACATTTGTTTTTTAACTCAATAAAGACCAAGATCTTCAATCTTACATTGATTATAGGGGCTTACCTCAGATTACCATCGATTATAGATTTGCTTTTCCAGTTATAAAAGGCATTTTGCAGTCAGTCCATGGAACATGAGATTTTACAAAACTTGATCTATAATGTATTTATAACGTTTTGAGGAAAGGCATAAGCGGAAATCTGCTTTCAATGTACCACTTGGGCTTTGTGTAATGCCATATGGGTTTTGCAATGCTCCTGCCATTTTTTAACTTTTTATGGATTCAATATTCACAGATGTCTTAACTCAGTCATCTGTATTACTCTGCTTGGATTACATTCCAGTGTGCTCAACAACTCAGGAGGGATATCAAGAAAATGCAAGTTTGAAGTGTATACACACAGCAACTTTGTTTTTCTAACAAACCATATCAAACCAAAGTGTTAGTTTAAGAAGGAAGTAAAGTATTTAGGGTTTAGACTGAATGCTTATGGCCTTGCTATGCAGTCTCAGAAGGTATCCGCTATTGTTGATTGGCCATCACAAATTGATTTTAAGGAGAATTAAAGTTTCACTGGGTTCCCAAACATTTATTATTAGTTTATCAAGAATTTTGCTGAAATAACTAGTGATAGAGAAGGAGATTATAAAGAAAGGTTTCTAACAGTGGCAATCAAATTGAAAGGGATTTTAAAAACACTTAAATACTTACTGAAACATTAACATTGTATAACTGTGACCCTTTTAAGAAGATTACTGTGGAAACAGATTCCTTTCTTGCAGTTGGGGCAGTTATATTAAAGAAAGACGATTATGAACAAGCCATCCTTTTTTTTTATCCAAGGTTCTATAATATTCAAAACTTTAAAGTGAACCCTTAGCCATCAATATCTTGTACTGAGTGAAGACATCAGTTGATGGCTACTAAAGAACCAGTCTGCATTTGGACTGACCATCAGAATTTACAGTGTTTGCAAAATTTTCATTCTAGATCATCATCAAGCTACATGGCCATTTATCCTTCCCCTGTATGATTTATTTATCACCCATATTCCAGGCACAAACAATGTGTTGGTGAATGCCTTGTCCCACCATTATACTGAGTCATAATTTACTTATGATTAGCCTATAAGTGTGTCTCAATGCATGGTTGGTAAAGTTCACTCTCTCAGACAAAGCTGAGAAGGCTTCTGTACAGGTGGATGCAAAGGAACTGGAAAATCTTGTTTTGAAGATCCCTCTAGTTTGACAAAATGAACTGCATTTCAGCCAACAATCTATTTTTGTTCTGATTAAGGAAACACCTGGATGTTATGATAAGTGTTGCTACACAGCCAGTTGTGGTCATAGAAGAGTGAAAACAATTGTACACTATGAATAGGTTCTCATCTGTCCTTTCTGTGCCCCACATAAATCCTTACATTCCAAGCCTTTTGGGCAACTGAAGTGTTTACCAGTAGCACTTGATCCTTGGCATACAATTTTAAAGATTTTAGAACTAATTGTTTTTTAAACTAGCCCTCTGGCATAGTTTTACAAGGTCTGGATTCCGAACCCATGGGTGCAGAGCAGGAACATTGAGATCAGTGCACCAACGATTGGAAGACATGATTGTATGACAGAATCTTACACCATCAGAAGGATACTCTGTAGTAATCATCACTGAAGACATCTTGACCATTCTTCTCCTTTGTGGTGCAGCAGAAGAAATGACCCCATGTTTGAGTGATATTTTTCCTTATCATGGGTTGCCTCAAACTATAATTTCAAAAAGAGATATACAGCATCCGTCATGCTTTTGGAGAACTTAGGGCCTGATTTAGAATTTGGTAGATAGGTTACTCCGTCACGACTGTGACTGATATCCCATCTGCCTTATTACGATCTCCATAGGTTATAATGGGATCGTAATACATTGGACAAGATAAAAGACACGCTTGTGACAGAGTAACCCCCTCCGCCAAACTCTAAAATAGGCCGTTAGTGTAAGGCATTGCAAGTGGTACAAACTCTATATTCTGGTTATCATCCACAGCCAACTGGGCAAACTGTCCAAACAAATCAATGTTTGGAGTAATACATGTAGTGATAATGTAACCGAAGCTCAAGACAATCGATTTGTCTGATCGCAGAATTTTCCTATAGCAGTGCATCTCGTAGTGCCAAAGTCGTTTCACTTTACTTTTGTGTGCATGGTTTTCATCCCAGAGATTTTCCTTTTACTCCTTGTATTGATCCTTTGGTTTGCACAAAAATGGATTATTTAAATAAGTTATAAAAACACAGGCAACATGTTTGTGAAATCTTAAGGCGTTCTAAGGTCAAAACGAGGGGAAAGGCAAATAAATTCAGTTCAGTTCTTTTTGCTCATAAGAGGATGTTTTGACCGTCATCTCATTTTCTTCCTGTCCATACACTGTCACAATTTATTGGGCCGTATGCAATAACTCAACAAATTCATCTTATAGCCTTTCAGTTAAAACTGCCTTGTACTAAGAAGATTTATCCCAACCGCAGCCATGTTTTCCTGCTCCTCATCAGTGACTTTCACCTTAACCTCAGCAAGTTACGGTACAAGGGTAACCAGAATGAGATTCAAGAAACTGGATCTATTCTGAAATTTCAAGGTCATCCTCAACTTCTCATCCATTGGAAAGATTATCCTTCTAATAAACATTCTTGGAAAAACGCTTCTTCAGTTCATACACATTTGTTTGTTCATCAGTTGTTTAGACAGCATGATGATAAGCACTGAGCTTCAGGAGAGGGACACAAAAGAGGGAAGAAGCACACTTTGCACTGCTGGTCAGCTTATTTCAGAATGCCATGCTCAGCATATGGCTGACCATACTTGCCACAGGGGCAGCTCTGGCATCTTTTGTTTCGGCTCAAGGTTCATAGTGTGACAGTGGGACTCTGGGGCCTAGCACAAACTGAAGGATGTCAAAGTTGGGCTTCTTCCCCAATTACTAAGTTAATTCAATGACTTTCTAAAAGAAGGCATGGACACGTCTATATAAACGATCCTTTCTCAGATGGTAGTTTATCAATACGATGTTATAAACGGAAAGGGGGAAAATGAAATATGGTAATTTCCTGTGATGTCCATTCCTCTTTTTAAATGATATATATATGTAATGGAGGCTATCACAAGATTAAGATGCTTTGCAATGTATTTGCTTATTTTTTCATCATATTCTTCACCCCCTTGCTACCATTTTTGTCCCAGATTTTTGCTTATAAGAGTTTTATTTTCTGGATTACTCATCTGAAATTCTCTTGCTTGGCTCTTTTCTCCTCCCTGGTGGCAAAAGGGAGTTTAGTGCCTTGCTTATTTTTTGTCAGTAAATGTCAGTCACCAATCAAGAGCTATAAGGCTGTAAAGGAGACTTATTCCTACTATCTGGGACACTCTTAAGGAGACCGGTGACAGTCTACCAATACTCTTTTGTGCAGGGTAGCACAGTGGTTACTTAGAGGGCTTACCCTTTCCTTGGACAATCAAGAAGAGTTCTTAACAGACCTTCTTAGCATTCAGTCCTTGACAGTCACTTCATTGTGAATGTCTTGCGAGTTACTTCAGTTTGGAGATGGCCCCAGTGCTACTTGGTGTGAGAGCTATAATTATACACAGAAGAGAGCAGCCTGAAAAGGACATTTAAAAAATCGGTAAAGAAGTCCGAGACACTGGATCCACAGCCACTGTATAGAAAAAATATGCAAAAGTGGGAAGCAAAAGACCCCACTTTATTTCAGTTCCACGCCCTTCAAGACCTCGGGAGTTCTCAGCAGAGTACTCGAAAGACTGCTGTGTAACCACAGCTGGTGTCTGCCTGACAGCCAGTCACCCAGAGTTGAAGGGATTTCACCTTAAGTCTGCACTTTGTTGGAGGAGCTGAGGAGGTCTGCTGAGAGCCTAAAAGCCTGACTGGAGAGGGACAGAGAGAGAGAGGGAGGGAGAGAGAGACCCAAAGAGACAGAGAGAGACACAAAGAGACCGAGAGAGCGCGCAAAAGAGCAACCCAGATCCCCTTGTCCAAAAGACATCCAGACGGAGTGGAATACTGAGACTGAGCTAGAAGCAACCCATGATGAGTTCCCTTGATCTCTCATACCAGGTTCTCAGTGAGAAGGACTTTGTATAATCACCTGTCAGCCTTGATTGTTGCTGCAACTGCTGTACATCAACTTTAACTGGACCAGGGCTGCAACTGTCTAACTGGTCCAGTCAAGGCGGCCAATGCCATGTCACTATATTGGCTTGACCATGACTTCAACTATCTGCTTGGCTCAGGCGGAGAGCCCACTGCCATGTTACAATATCAGCCATCTCAAGGCTACCTCTTTGCTCCACATTCTTAGGGCCACTGCACTGCAAAGATAGGACTTGTATGCTCAAAGCCATGTCTGGCTCATGTGGCAGCCCACGAGGTGGCTCTCGTTCAAAACTGCAGCATACCCACTTGTCCAGTAGGGATAAAAAGCTTGAAAGCAGTCGACCAAGTGTGTATATGACTTGTGGGAACATTAGAGACTGACCCTGAGCCCAGTTCATGCCGCTGCCATCACTAGTATGCGGGCCAGCCATTAGGGGGCAACCCAGAGTGTATTTAGAGCATAAGAGGGAATCAGGGTGTAGTGCCAGAAGGGGAAGGAGATACCATGGCCAGTCACTTGTACCTTACATTGACTTGTGTAGCATTTAAGACTGCAGTATGATTAAAATATTTTTTTCTTGCAAGAAGCACTTGGATAAACAGTTAAGTCTGGTTGATTGGTACGTTCTGAGCTTGCCCACCTCCACACTACCCAGTGATATAAGGAAACTTGAGGTGCCCCCTCTGCAAAATATATGAAGGGGGCCCACCACGGAGGGCCGGCTTTAGCACTGGTGGTGCCTGGTGCAACACTCTTTTTTGGCAGACCCCCAAAGACTCCTTCTCCACGAATTCCCTCACTACCACTCTCCAACAGTGCCCCTTACCTCTACATAGCTCATCTCTGATATATCTGATGATTTCTTTTTCTGTTTTGAAACACTACTCATAGTTCCCTCACAGTTTTGTGATCTGCATGACCATTCAAACACTTACCCAGGTGCCTCTTCTGAGCCATTCTTCAGAGGTTCAATCACAATGGAAAAGAGTAGGGTGGGAATAGAGGGAAGCCATGCGCACCAGAAATGAGTGTTATAAATTCCCCTTAGCCCTCAAATCAACTTGGCACTGAGGTTTGTGCAGAGTAGGCAAGTGTATATGATAGATTTTGGCCTGAAATTCAGCCTCTCCATGACAAAAGGAGTCTCTCTGTCTCAGCCGTCGACACAGGAAAGCCGGTCTAGGCTTTGGCTATGTATATTCTGAGTGACTTGGTAGTGCATCTGCTGAGGCAGATGAGCTTCAAAGTCCCCTCGTCCATAGGCAAAGACTCCATACTGGCCAAAACGTTGCCTGGGTGTGCCATGTCCACCTAAGAGTCTCTGTGATGTGTCTTACGTGAAGCAGTACTCCTTTTCTGTCTGGATCAGATCCAGAGGTCCAGAATTCATTTTAGGATTCTTGGTTCACGCCTACAGTGGAGTTACCCACTCCCTGATGGTCTTTGAGTGGTTCTCACCCTGGGGGATCCTTCACCCATGACCAGGCTTGCTTTGGCGATTCAAAGGAGTAGGTTTTGCCCTGGAAAATGATGCTTGGCCAGGTATATCAACATATGCTTGAGACCCATTATTAGCAGCTTTGCCTTAACCTGCTCAAATGTCTTCCTTTGCTTCTTGACCCTTCTAAAGTAGTCTGGGAACACCAGTTTTTTTTATTTTTACTTGCTGTTAAACTTCTTTTTATGGGGTATTTTTCAAACAATAACGTCTCTCCAACTACATAACAGTGGCTTGTTACACGGACAATAAGGCTGTATTAAGGCTCAAGCACAGAGGTGTGGAATTTAATAAAGTATCTACTTGTCCACGGGACAAGTTGCTTCTTATATCTACTTGTCCTGTAAAAAACCCTACTTATCCCTTTGGTGCCATGCAGTGCGGCGACAAATTACGTTAGCAATCTCATTATGTAAGAGCTCCGATAATAGCCTCTCTGAATATGCCAGGGCTACTACTACAGTAGGGCTTGAATACTTGCAATTTCAATCCCCACTACAGCAATTTCCTTATTTTGCCACCTTTCCACAGATCTACATACTGGGGCTGGAGGAAGCAGTAAGCAATAGTACCAGGGTTGGAATGCCTTTGAGTCTGTAAACCCACTAATTTGCATGTTTTAAGGATTTTCACCAGCTCTTCTCTAATCTTTTTCCATAATGAGAAAGGTTGGAAATTTACTCCTGACAATGGCAGAAGTAGAAATTCTTCCAGAGTTGGGAAAAAAGTGGTTGGAGGGAAAGTTAACTTGTAAACGCTCAATAGATTTTCACATGAACAAATCTACACATGCATATTTTCTCATGCTAAAATACAGTTCACAAATATTTTCTAGGAGTAGAATTTCCTGGTCTACACTTCTATAAGTTTTTGTCAATTCATAAAAGACACTAATTCAAAGACATATACCCTGGGTGCACTTTTGTGACTTTCTTTAAGAATTAGGTCCCTAATTAGGTCTGGTGTTAACAAAGACATTTTGTTTTTATTAAACTTTATTAAACTTCTATTTCTCTCTCTCTCTCTCTGGCTTTACTGTGAGTGATCACAGTCTTCTCTTCCACAAGAAGCATATTGGCACACACAGTATTTTTGATCAGTGCTAGGAACTACTGTGGCAGTACTGGAACTTTAGGGGCCCCCCTGCAAAGAACATGGAGGGCCCCTCCATACTCAGGGCAGGTGCTGTGGGGTGAGTGGGCCCCCTGGAGGGGAGCTCCAGGGCCTTTGTTACGCCACTGGTGGCAATGTGTGCTTTTTGAGACCAAAAACGTTTTTTTCTTTTTGCCAGTATTTGTTACAATTGTGAGGGTCTGGCAGCTCCCACAACAATACAGTGTTACATAAGATTGAATTATATGTGAGGAAATGACTGGGAGAGGATGATTAGAGACCCGTACAGTTGCTCAAATCTGCAAAAGGAACAAGTGCAGGGTAAGAAAAAAAGGTCGGCTAAGGTATGAATGCCCGCTTCATGGCAAGGGACTATTGCTAAAATCGTATGGTATGTTCGCCATCTAGGTGTACCGAGCAGTGGAAGCAGTGGAGTGTAGGTGTTGGTGAGATGCAAACAACAGCGGAAGCAGAGCAATGCCACAGACAGGAGATGCACGGGCGGAATGGGAGAGATGGAAGAAGTGTAACAGGAGCACCCGTGTCCACAGGAGTGGGGGTATCCGAGGTGGTGTGATGGACAGCGTTAATGTCGCCGTGACATCTAGATCATGCTCAGCAAACCACCGCACCACCGACTGCAACTGGGTAGCGAGGTAGTAATGTTCAAAATTGGTACCCCCGGGCCTGCCCCCGTCAGTCAGCAGGTACAAATTCGATAACACCACCAGGCGGTGGCTATCATGCCCAATGAAATCGCCCAGCAGTCATTCAAGTGTAACAAAAAAGGATTTACACAATTAGGTTGGGATGTTAGCAATATAATAGAGCAGGCGTGGCAGCATCACAATCTAGGACAGAGCAATGCGTCCCGCCATAAACAGCGGTAAGGTCGTCCAGAAAGAGATTTGACTGCGAAGGAAGGACACTGTGTGTGCTGCCGTCCTCCAAGACTACGGTGCCGTGGTAGATCTGGATACCGAGGTAGCGGATGGCATCGGCTGCTGCTGCACTACTGTCTCCACCCAATCAGAGTACAGGTAATGTTGCCCCAGAGAGGGGTGGGAAGAGGCAAGACTTCTCACAGTTGATGCACAGAGCCGAGAGAGCAGCAAAGGAGATGAGGAGATGAGCAGATGCTCAATTGCAGAGGTTCAAATACATGTGACACATAACGGCATGTCATCGGCGTAGACCAGGACGCCTTATATGATGTCTCTCAACAGAAAAACAAGTTATTTACCTTCGGCAATGCTTTTTCTGGTGGATACAGTAGCTACCTGTGGATTCCTCACCTTATGAATTCTCCTAATGCGCCAGCATTCGACAGAAATTTTCTTCCTAGCTCTTCATGTCGACGAGGACGTCACAATTGCACGGCTCCGCACACAACTGTCTGACGTCATTGTGGTAATAAGAAGTCCTCGCTGGCGTGCTGACGATAGTTTCACCATTTTTTACATGCCTTCGAGGCAAACCGGTGAATACCGACTTCACAAGAACAATATATATACCAATCCAAATATAAATATAAATCACAATATTTGTTTATATAAAAAAAAACTCCAAAAACGTATATACATTTATAGCAAAAGAAGTCTTGGTATGACAGGACAGGCAACGAATGGGGAGGCGGGTGGGACTGTGAGGAATCCACAGGTAGCTACTGTATCCACCAGAAAAAGCGTTACCGAAGGTAAGTAACTTGTTCTTCTGAGGGATACACCTACCTGTGGATTCCTCACCTTATGAATAGAATCCCAAAGCAGTCCCGCAATCGGAGGTGGGTGCCTGACCGGTCAGACCAAGAAATCCTGCAAAACAGAACGTGCAAAATAGCTGTCCCTCCTAACTTCTGAGTCTAAGCAATAATGCGTTGCGAAAGTGTGGAGGGAAGCCCAAGTTGCGGCCTTCCAGGTTTCAGCAACTGGGAAACCTCTAGCCAAGGCCGAAGTAGCAGACTTAGCCCTGGTGGAATGGGCCTTAATACCTTCAGGATGAATCTTCTTTGCCAGTGAATAACAAATATTTATGCAAAGAATGACCCACCTGGAAAGGGTTCTCTTGTGGAAGGCTTTGCCCTTCATCTTGCCCACATATCCAACGAAGAGTTGATCATCAATACGAAAGTCTCTTGTCCTTTCAATGTAAAAACTCAGAGCCCTTCTTGGATCTAGGCGATAAAGTCTGTCCTCCTCCTTTGAAGGATGGGGAGGGGAGTAAAAGGATGAGTGTTCTAGATTGCCCCACATGAAAGGGAGTGACAACTTTAGGAAGGAAAGCCGCCCTGGTTCTCAGCACCACCTTGTCAGCATGAAAGGATGTAAAAGGAGGTTTCACACTAAGAGCCTGGAGCTCACTCACACGCTTAGCAGACGTGATAGCTGTGAGGAAAACTGTTTTCAAAACTAAAAGCCTCAACGGGCAAGAATGCATAGGTTCAAACGGTGAACCCATTAAAAAAATGTAAGAACCAAATTCAAATCCCACTGAGGGATGAGAAACGGAGTGGGAGGAAACTTGTTAGTCAGGCCTTTCAATAACCTAATAACTATAGGGGACTTAAATAATAAGGCTGATCAGGAAGGCACAGAAAGACCGACAGCACCGATAAATAACCCTTAACAGTCGCAACTGCACATCCCTTCTGTGCCAAGGAAAGGGCAAAAAGCAAAACATCAGACAAATGGGCCTTTATGGGATCAATTTGCTTCTCTCCACACCAAGCAACAAATTTTGCCCATCTGTTGGCATAGACAGTCTTGGTGGAGTGTCGCCTGGCTGTTAACATAACATCCACCTCTTCTGGAGGGAGAGAAAAGGAACTCAGATTGACCCGTTCAGTCTCCAGGCATGTAGGTGCAGGCTCTGGAGCTGGGGGTGTAGAACCTGCCCCTGCGACCGCGACAGGAGGTCTGCCCTGAGAGGGAGATGGAGCAGAGGGCATAGTGAGAGTTGGAGAAGGTCTGTGTACCACACCCTTCTTGGCCAATCCCGGGCTATTAAAATGACTTAAGCCTGATCTTGGCAAATCTTCCTCCGAACCCGAGGAATCAAGGGCATTGGGGGGGGAAAGCGTACAACAACTGGTCACACCAAGATATCTGAAGCGCGTCCCCCCAATGCTCCCTGCACTGGATACTGGAGGCTGCATAACGACGGGCAGTGTGCGTTCTCCCAAGTGGCAAACAGGTCTATCTGTGTAAATCCCCACATCCGGAAGATGTGAAGAACCACTTCTGGATAGAGACGACACTTATGATCGGCCAAGAAATGCAGACTGAGACTCTCCGCACGTACGTTGAGAACTCCAGCCAGATGGTTTGCTACTATGCAAATACAATGGTCCTGTGCCCAGGACCAGAGCCTCTCTGCAGAAAAGATACGACCCTACTCCTCCTTGCTTGTTGATGTACCACACTGCGTAGTGTTGTCCGTCAAGACCTGAACTGACTGACCGTGAAGGGACGGGAGGAAGGCCTTGAGAGCCAGACGTATTGCCCGTAATTCCAACAGATTGATGTGAAACATCTGTTCTACTGGAGACCAAAGACCTTTGATCTCCAGGTCCCCCTGATGAGCTCCCCACCCTAGAGTGGAAGCATTCGTTATGACCGTGGCCACCGGAGAAGGTAGACAAAATAGCCTTCTTTGGGGAAGGTTGCCGTCCACAGCCCACCATCGTAGAGCCGGTGCAGCGTCTCTGGAGATCGTTATCGACTCCTCAAGATCCCCTTTGTGTTAAAACCACTGCTTGCAAAGGCACCACTGGAGAGCCCTCATGTGCCAACGTGCATGAGTGACCAACAGAATGCAAGAAGCAAACAGACCAAGTAGATGTAGGACCTTGAGGACCGGAACAGACGCTCCCTTTTGAAACATTGGAATCAACGCCTGAATGTCCTGAATCCACTGTGGCAGAGGATAGGCCTGATTCAATGTTATATCCAGTACTGCCCCTATGAACAGGAGGGGCTGAGAGGGCTCCAGGTGAGACTTGGGCATGTTTACCGTAAAGCACGGGTTGAACAACAACTGTGTTGTTATTTGCAAGTGATGCAGCACAAGCTCTGGGGACTTGGCTTTTATCAGCCAATCGGAATACAGATACTCCCTTCCTTCTGAGGTCCGCTGGACCTACACCCATCACCTTCATGAAGACTCGAGGTGCGGAAGTAAGACCAAAACGAATGACCGCAAACTGGTAGTGTTCCAACCCTACCACAAACCGGAGATACTTCCTGTGCGACTTCAGAATGGGGATATGAAAATAAGCGTCCTGCAAGTCGACAGACACCATCCAGTCTTCCTTGTTCAACGCCAGAGGCACCTGTGCTAGAGTCAGCATTTTGAATTTCTCCTGTTTGAGGAACCAATTCAAAATCCTCAGGTCTAGGATAGGCCTCAATCGACCATCCTTCTTGGGAATCAGGAAATATCTTGAATAGCATCCCTGACCCCTTTCCTGCTCTAGAACTAACTCCACTGAACCCATTAACAAAAGGACCTGCACCTTCTGCTGAAACAACAGGAGATGATCTTCTGTGCAGAATGACGGGGAGGGATGGGAGTGAGAAATTCCCGAAAAGGAAGGGCATAACCTTTCCCCACAATATTCAGCACCCAAGAGTCCGATGTGAATAACTCCCACTCGTGGAGAAAATGAAAAAGCCTTCTCCCTATGGGAGAAGTAGGATTCAAAATGGAGAGAGAACTAGGGCTGCTTTCCTCGTTGGGTTCCCCCAGAGGAACAGCATGAGGTGGGAGGCTGCCGAGTGGCTGCTCGTGTTCTAACCCACCCCCACCCTCTATAAGACCTATAAAGAGGGTTGGCAGGCTGCTGCATGCTGGACTGTGGCCTTCCACAAAAAGAGGACCCACGGCCAAACCCCCTGAACCTCCAAAAAGATCTAAAGGTTGTGGACGCTGAAGCCTGGAGTCCCAAGGACCTTTCAGTAGCCCTGCTGTCTTTAAAACGTTCCAAAGCAGAATCGGCCTTGGATCCAAACAACTTCTCGCCATCAACTGAAGGTCAAACAAAGTTGTCTAAACGTCCGTGGAAAAGCCAGAAGACCTAAGCCACGCATGCCTCATGGTCACCACCCATTGCCCTGGCAACTGAATCAGCTGTTTCCAAACCCGACTGGATAACCTGCTTGGCCGCCGCTTGAGTGTCCAACAGGAGCTCATCAAACTGCCCCTACACATCCTGAGGCAAGCTCGGCACCACAGCTCTTGCTGTGTCCATCAGGGCATGAATATACTTCCCCAGCACACAGGTAGCATTGACCGACTTCAAGGCCATACTGCATGAGGAAAAACCTTTCTTAGCTGCTTGCTCCATCCTCTTAGACTCTCTATCCGATGCAGTAGCAGGGAACGAACCAAGTGCAGATCGGGCAGAACAGGATGCTTGCACCGCCAAGCTCTCAGGTGTGGATGCTAAGACAAAAATTGTGGATCCCCAGGAGCAACTCTGTACCTCCTAGCCACAGTCCTGGAAACCGCTGGAGTCATGACAGGTTTCCTCCAAATGTCTAAAATGGGCTCAGTAAGGGCATCATTAAAATGGAGTAGGGGCTCCACAGACTTAGATGAAGGATGCAACCCCTCAGAGTCAAGATGTTCGTCTTCACCACCGATGCTGGTAAAGGAAGTTCCAAGAATTCAGCAGCCTTCCTTATAACACTGATAAGATGCTACCTCCTCGGTGAATTCGGCCAGGGATGAAAGATCCCAATCAGGGGAGGTATCTAGGCCACTTGCAGAGTCCAGACCCTGAAATTTCCCCATAGGCTAAGGAATCTCCCCTTGCTCCAACAGCTGTTGATGATACTCCTGCTCCTCCAAGAGCTTCACGGCCCTCCTCCTTGACCTCAGTCTGGCCTCCAACCGAGGCATCGACAGAGAATTAGCTGACGTCAACGACGCTAGTTTGAAAGCAGATGGATGCTCCGGGCAGTGGAGATGACGGAGATATACTGCGTCCCGATCAGGATCCATCCTACGCCGGCATCGACTCCATCAGCACCGTCGATAACATCATCTGGGGTGATGACGTCATTGGTGCCGAACAAGCACCTTCAGCTGAATAGAGGGGTACAAATGGGGCCTGTTTGTACGGCGCCGGCGAACCCAGAGAGAAAGCTAATGGAACGGTGGGACCAGCTGGTGCACCAACAGGTGCCACAGTCCTCTTGAAAATGCTAAACATAGCATTAAGGAACGCCACTGGATCCGCTCCCGGAGTTGGGAAGGCAGGAAACCTCTTCTCATCTTGAGGCACTTGGGCCGAATCCAAAGCTTGTGCCACCGGCTCCCGAGTTAACACAGGTGAAAAGTGAACATCTTCGAAACAGTAACTGAGAGTCAGGAAAAACGGTTATTATCGAAGGCGTGGAAAAAAGGGAACTGACGTCAGCACGCAGGTGAGGACTTTCTATTGCCACGAGGACGTCAGACAGAGTCGCGTGCGGAGCTGTGCAAAGGTGACGTCCTCGTCGACGTGAAAAGCTAGGAAGAAATTTCCGTAGAATGCTGGCATATTGGGAGAATTCATAAGGTGAGGAACCCACAGGTAGTTGTATCCATCAAAATATCCCCATTCACGTCCTTGGGTTTGCAGATTATGTGCCAGGGGCTCCACAGCCAAGGAGAAAAGAAGTGGAATGAGGGGACAGCCCTGGCAAGTGCCTCGACCAATATGCATTGGGATCTGAGGTACACCTGCCAGTCTTGACCCTAGCCAGCAGGAGCAGTGTATAGGAGCTTGAGGAGTCCAAGCATGTGGGGGCCCAGATCAAATTTGGAAAGGACAGCAAAAAGACAGCGCTACTCCAAGGAGTCAAAGGCCTTCTCCAGGTCTAGTACCAGACAGCTCAATCGTGGCCAGTGACCTGGCACCTGCTCCAGGACCCCGGACGGAGGAGGTTTAGGGATGTATTAGGGCCTGGGACAAAGCCATTCTCTGCTGCTCCTGACTTACATATGGCCAACTACATGTCACAGGCCCCAGACAGCCGTGCTTTCTCCAGCCACAGCCTGTTCAGCTGCCCCTGCTCGAGCTATCTCAAGGACTGACCAGCCCAGCTCTTATCAACACTGCGATCTTGGCCTCAGGAGCCTTGGGACCCAAGCCACAAACTGCTCCTCAAAGGCCATGTCAATTGTTCCCCCTCCGGCTCTCAGTCCGTCGCTTGCTGCAGCCAACACTAGCATGTGTTTACGTTGGCAGGAGAACTTCTGGCCACAGGATTGTGAAGGATATTAGGTGTCAGGGTGGGAGCACTAAATTATCATGAGTCCGCCATATTTTTGCATTAAACCATGCCCTGTCCTCTGTGTTCTTGTTTTTCCCCCTCACTTTTGTAGTGGGTAGTTCTACTGCCAACATTATCAGATTCCATCTGCTATTTTATTTGGATTATATACCCTTCTTTGATGATCCTTCTCCTTGTTTTATGCTAAGGGTGTGCAATTATTTTAATGTTAATTTCTCTCATCCTAATTCTTTTGCCTTAATCCACTCTCAGTCTTCCTCTGCTCTATTTTATTCTTGTTCTGCTGCATGAGTACCCATCAAGAAGAATCTTTAGTTACCCTATTCCACATGGCTTAAATAACCTAGCATGATTTGTTAATGTTTGCCTTCTGTAGGTTGGCCTGCAAGTTGTCATTCTGTATGTGGTCTACTCCCATGTTTCAGGCCCCTTTCCACTCTGTTTTCCAGCACAGTGGGGGATCTCAGCACCCTCATCAACCAGGCTGTTGCTGACTGTGTTCTCCTTCTATGTGTTAAGAGAGCAGCGGTGTCTTAATCTCTGCCCCAGTGTTGGCTATCACACTCATCATGTGACCTCATCAAGTTTTCCAGCCACTTTCTCCTTGCCCTGCCTGGGTCATCTGAGAAGTGGCTCAGTCGTTTAGGCATGTGGAAGACTGACGTGCACATTTAAAATCTTTGACTATTGTTTTTTAATTTTATCCACCCAGAAATCAAAGAACTTCATCTAAATATATTCATTACACTAGGTGCTGAAAAAATGTAACACCTTAATTGGATACACCAAAAACATGCTGGCCCCTTTCTAAAGTAATGCAACAACTCTGGGATAGAATATTTTTTACCACGTATCATGAAGTTGTTAGTGTCAGCTCACCAACTTCTGTCATGGAGAATTATGCAATGAAGTGAATAGCATTTGATAATTCCAGATTTTTTTGCAGGGTTGGGAATGATTCAATGCAGTTAATTTAAATCTAAATGTTTACTGGTACAGCTGTTGTTCTGGTGTAATTTGTTGCAATAAATCCAGTGGGTCAGTTCATGTTATTAGATCATCATGCACAAAATGTGGTCAGTTTATAAAACCCTTAAATCCAACTGTATTCCCCTTAGCACTTTATGCTGTGAAAAAGGTATATGACAGATGCAAATATGAAATTAATAAACGGGTAGCCTTCACGTGTTGACTTTTAAAATTGGAAGTTAGCGGCAAATATTCTATTCCTCCATCACCACTGCCTTTAATATGACAATTTACTGCATTTTTTAAATGTAATTAAAAAGAAAACCAAATGAATATTAAATTATGTCTACTCTATAAAGACCATGTCCCCTAAACCAAATACTTTGCTTGCATTACAAAAAATAACAGCATTATTACTAAATGTCAAAGGTCTGATGAAAATTATGTTAGTGCAAATGATAGTTGTTGAGAGGATAGACAAAGCATAACCATATTTCTGTTTGAGATATGCTTGAAAGAAAAATCCGATGGCTGGAAATTTAGATTAATGCCTTGTACCAATTTAACGTAAATTATGGCTGGATAACAACAGAATGAATACAGAAAAACACCCACAAGATTGACCAAAACTAAGTCGTCCATAGTACAGAGACCAACTGCATTAAACTGGTAAGGTTAAAAGAATGGGCTGGCATTCTCAGAAATGCACAAATAGGCTGACTGACTGTACTTCTCAAAGGTACACTATGAAAAATCTCTCTTGGTGCCAATACGCCAAGTTGTCTGATGTACATCAGGAATTGGGAAGAAGGCATAGGAAGTGGAAGCTAGAAGGAATATTACAGGCCTGTATGATAAGTCACAGAGAAAAGGGTGCCTCACTTTTCCAAGAAAAAAAACAAATCTTTTCAAGGGCACCCAAAACTAGAGCTAATGGTCTTCCAGCATATCTCATCAAGAGGTGCATACCAATATCTCAGGCCAGAAAAGAGAACACCAATTTAAGCTCTCTTTGACAATGGCACTTGATGGTGCCCAAAAGTGTTCTTTATTAAACAGGAGTATTCTGCTTTAGGCGAGCAACTACAATAACTTAGGAAGATATCCAGGTCAGAGAAACGTGAATAATAGTTGAAACCCAGCCTTCCACCTTTAGCCAGTGAACATGACACTAAACATTAGACATGTGGAACTTCCAAGTAATTCACATTCTAATATCAACCTATTTTAAGGATTTTGTAGACTGTTTACAGGTATTTCGTGTCCAGGCATTTAATATTCACTCAACATGATCTGCCACAAATGCACTGGAACGAAGTGAATAGTTTTCTTTAGAAATGATAGTTAAAATAAACTTTTCACTGCCTGATTAACCTCGTGTAGCATGAAAAGTTTTCCTGGATGTACCATGAAAGTTCTCCATCTAAGTGCATCCCAAGGCTTTTAGCATACCATTCACAGAAACTACGGACTGTCCATACAGACAGGTTAGAATATAAATCACTGGTGGTTCTTATATCTTGCCCTTGATCCCAAATACAATTTTTTCACTTTTAGCCCTATTAAGTCGGAACAAATTTGTATCATTGTGTTACTGTCTTGTGTTATTGTTGAAATTGTTTCTGCCTTGTATTTCACTCTGTTCCTCAGTGTGAAACAGTGAAGCATTATGACAGCCACCCTAAGATTTGTATGCTGCGGCTGGAGGTTCTCTTTCGTGGAATAAACCTTGGCTTGAACACTTAGTTTGATGCCTCTACTTTACCCACGTGTCAATATGTTTCAAACACCCTGCGTTGTACGGGGTGTTCCATCCATAAATCTTGACGAATAACTAACGTTTGAGTAGGACTGAGACTGCAAATCCTAATTTCAAATCACATGCAGGAGTGATTTCATGTAACTACAAAAAAAACTAAAAATTCTTGGACAAAGTGGTAGTCTAAAAGGCAACTGCAACTCCATTGTCTAGGGGGCTATGCAGCCCCCAGTACAGCTATGCATTAGCTTAACAAAGAACTGCGCCAAGCCACATAAGCATTGGGACACATGCAACCACAGGAACAGAGTATGGAAGCAGCCTCATATCCATGGTATGAAAGACGTTAACATGTACAAGAGAATTAGAAGTCACAGATTATCTTGGCCTGTGACAAACCAGCTGGAATGATCTTCAACAATATTTCTGATCCCAGTCCCTGACATAACTGTAAGCATGTTTGAGCAACAACCAGTAAAGCACACTCTTCCAAATACTTTTGCATCTGTCCAGTCACTGCTGTTCATACAATCTTGATGAGCCTGGGGCGGCCAATTATAGGTGAGATTATTACTGGGTGCCATCTGGTTTAGAGAACTCATTTTCAGCCATGGATTGGTTATTTCTCTAAACAGGGGGAATGGAACAAACCATCATTCCAATGAGGAATTCACACTGGAAAGGATATGATCCTTCCTCTCCAACTGGAAACAAAAACTATGAATCAGGTAAGTGGAGAAGTTCTCATGCAGGATCATATGCAGCATTTCACAGGCATCAACGCTCGTTCAGTATATGTGTTTGGCCAGGTTTGCCTATGTCCGAAGAAAGTTCAGGAAGCTAGTACATCTGTAAATGAACACTGGCAACATAGAAATCAATCTTTAGCTGAACAATAACCCAGAGAAGTAAGTAACCATATCCTCAATCAAGGCTCACATATTTCAGTGGGTGAAAGAAAGCTTCTTTTCAAGTTACAGAGCCACAATCGATATTCTGATGTTGAACGCAACAGGCCAGTGGAGTTCTTGTTCACCCTGCACCAGTTAATTATGCCATCACAGGTGTAAATGAGCAGTTTTCCGTACTCTGTTAAATTCTCTCTTAGCTCCAAACCAACCACCAGGTTCAAATGCCAAGAACCCCTATGATGGCCAGCCTATACTACTGCATCATCATCTAGTCTTCTAAGTAAACTACAAATAGGTTGCAAAATTTACAAATCCAGGTACTCAGATTATACTTAAAAATTCGAAGCTGCAGTCATCTTAAAGTAGTCCCAAAAGTACTCCAATGGTTGGTGTGCACACAGTGAACATATTTAGAGGACTCTGCAGCATGCACAAAAACTACTGGGGCAGGTTATCAGTTAACCCAGCACTCAAGTAAGCACAGTCTCGGAACCTGTAATCAACAATACACATCTGATCAATCAATCAGTCTTTTAGCAACTAACAAATGGTGGCTGTGTCCAAGGAATCTAGGGTTCAGGGCTGTGAAAACTGTTTAATCCAGGATTGCACAACAGAAGACTGCCTGACCAAGTCAACCACTTTCATTTGAATGGATTTTAACTCCCCCATCACTACATGCTCACACAATCTCTGAATAAACACAGAAAGGACCTAAAAGCAATCAGACCTTTACCAAATTTCTAAATAAATAATTGGGGGGAAAAAAAACACACTCAGTCCCAAAACTTCACTCAACCCTTGCACAATCTTTAATAAGTAACTGAACAACAAGACAATTTGTGAGATCAGGTTGCATTTTTATAAATCAAAAAAATGCAAAATGCGAATTTTGTGGAAATATATGGTGTGCAATTTCTTCTAGAGTGTCATTTAAGAAAAGCTACTAAATTATTGAAAAACTCGCAAAGAAAATAAAGCTGTGAAAATCTGATGTTTCTAGGAAGAAAGTGGAATTTGATAAAGGCATGCCACTGAATACGTTCCGATAAACTCAGCTCACAGGTCCTTTTCAAAAGGGCAAATTGACAACCCGTTTTGTAAACTAGGGCCAGTGTTTTTTTTCCAGTAGCTCATGAAATGCCAAACCCCTCTGTTTTGATATAAAAACAGCTTTTACGGAGTAACCATCATGTCCTAGTACACATTACTGTTAAGAGGGCACAGCGCACGCCGATAACAAGGTAAATACGAGTCTCTTTGGGAACCTCTTAAGGTTAAGAGCCTTAAAAGCTTCTAGGAGGGGAAACGTTGCTCTGTAAATTACTGAAGCCAACGGGGAGGGTGGAGTATGGAGACACACTCTGTCCAGCCATCAAGGTAGAAAACAGTGACAGAGGGAAAGGAGGCCCTTGCAGAACTTATCTGTTAAAATAAAACTGCTGTCAGATTACCATTGATTTGGATCACTCGAACCCCTACTTATTTAGGGCAAACACTTTACCCTAAGGGCGTGACAAGTCTGTCTTTGCCACTAAAAAAGAAGGGTCTTGTCTTTCAAGCCAGCGGTTCTTAACCTTCTGACTTCTATGGACCCTAAATGAATCATTCCTGGAATCCGGGGATCCCCACTGAGTCATACTGGAAACTAGGGACCCCCGGCCTAAACAATTTCTATGACTTGAATCTCAAAACAATGCACAAAAATACAAATACAAGTATACATCAAAGAAATGCTTAAATAATTAAATACGTTTTAAAATTCACAAATATAGAAAAAGTTTTCACATTTTCAGTTTTGTTTAATAATTTGTATACACTTTAATAATGTTATTAATTTTCTAGCATTTTTTTGTTTATTTATAATTTTATTGCCAGTTATTAACAGTTAACACATTCATGCATGAGTAACAACTTGAACAATTCGTCTCACTTCCTACTCCACCCTGGTCCCACTCACAATTGTCTTTAATCCAGAGGTACATAAATTCAATATTGCTATTTATGCCAAGTTTTCTATGTGGTTGTGTTGGCCATCAATAGAAGAGCTCTGATGTTCTGTCTCTGTATCTTTTCATATTTCTGCCACCCATCCGCCCTATATCTTTTCATATTTCTTCCTGCATCCCCTACTCTTGTATACTTTTACAATAATTCTACAGTATTCCATTTCTGTTTCCCAGTTCTGATAGGTAGGGGGCGTTGCCGAGCCCCATCTTTGGGCTATATCACTCTTGACAACCATACAGCCTGTCCTAATAAGTGTTTTTGATATTGTGTATAATCCGATGTTTCCCAAATACCTAATCATGCTAATCTGGGTGTAAAACTAAGCGTTTCATCAACTACAGTCAGAAGTGTGCTTTCTACCTTCCCCGAGTACGCCTGTAGGCGTGGGCAGCTCCATATTATATGGAGAAAGGAGCCTTCCATTCCGCAGTTTCTCTTGTTATCCACCCAAACTTATATAGAAAAGTCTGAGTGTAGTACACCCTGTGTAGTATTTTAAGCTGAAGAAGCTGAAACTAGCTTTTATTGCTACATTCTTTGGGAATTCCATTGCCTCGGCCCAATTCTCCTCTTCTAAGTTCCCTTCGTCTATTTCCCACCTTTCCCGAAGTTTCGTCAGTGTGATTTGTGTATTCCCCATCATGGTACCATATGTCGTTGATAGAAGTTTCTTGTCTACCTTCCCGTTAAGCAGTCTGTTCTCTAATGGGGAGTTTTCTTGCGTCTCCTCCTCTAGGGGGATTCTGTTTTTCAGGGCGTGAGATAGTTGCCTGTATTGGAGCCACTGGGACCCGGTCATCTGATATTATTTCTGTAAGTATGAAAATGGGACTATCCCGTTTGCATCCCATACGTCAGCCAACGTGCATATGTCAATGTCGTCCCAACCTCTGAATCCCTGTAGTGATGAGACTTTAGTCTAGTGTCTTCCCATAAAGGGGTTTTGGGGGTTAGTCTCCCACTCCATCCCATCTCCTTCGTCAGTTTCCTCCATGTGTCAATCACCCTTTGTGTCGCTGGGTACATACTCGGAGGAGTTCTCCCTCCGTACAATGCGTACAAATAACTGTGTCCCCATTCCTAGTTTATCTCCCCAGAACGCTGGGTTTTCCGTCTCCACATCAGTCCATTCCTTTACAACACTAACTTGCGCTGCTTCATAGTACTTCCGCACATTGGGCAGTGCAATTCCCCCTTCAACCCTCGAACTTTGCAGAGATATTCTGAGTTGAACGCCTGCCCGTAATAACTGTCATACCAAACTGTCTATCTTAGTAAAAACACTATCTGGTATTTTATATGGTGTGTTTTGTATGACGTATAGTATTCTGGGGAGTGCTATCATTTTAAACATGGCTGCCTTCCCTAAGAGGTATAGTGGCAACACCTGCCAATGGTCCACATCTTGCCCTAGTTGTTGCAGTAGGGGTGTCATGTTTGCCTCATAATACTCAGCCTCAGTGTGCGTTATCCATATCCCCAGGTATTTAAATTTTGTTCGCTCCACCCGGAGTGCCAGTCTGTTGTGGGTACTATTCGTGTCAACTCCAGGTGGGAACACTAGCGATTTATCCCAATTAACTGTAAAGCCTGAATGCCTACCATATATATTGAATATTTGTTGGAGCCTGTCCATTGTTTGCGTCATATTGGATAAGTATAATAGGATATTGTCTGCATACAACGAGGTGTAGTCCTCTGGTCCCTGATTTCCTGGCCAACACCAAATTAATAGGTCCACTCGTATCCAGGCTGCCAACGCTTTGATAGCCAATGCAAATAACGTTAGTGATAGAGGGCATCCCTGCCTGGTGCCTCTCTTGATAACAAACTTCCGGAAAGATGACCGTTAATCCGCATCCTGGCGATGGGGGCGGTCGTACAGGTGCCTGACCCATCTTATGTAGGTGTGCCCAAAGCCCATTTCCTCCAGAACCCCCAAACAGATAGCCCCACTCCACCGAATCAAATGCTTTGTTTGCATCTAGGGATACAATTGCTTTGCCTGTCGGTGCCTCTCATGCCAGCGCCATGTTATTGTGGAGGCGTCTAAGGTTCAACTGGGTTGATCAGCCCGGCATGAATCCATTTTGGTCCTGGTATACTAGTTCTAAGAGCACTGTTTTTAACCTGTTCGCCAATACCTTAGCCAGTATTTTTATATCCCCATTGATTAACGAGATGGGCCTATATGAGTCACACCTATCCGGCGGTGTAGGAAAGTATCATCTTGCCAGGCATGTTACCCCCATATTTCAATGTATATATGTTGTTTTAGTCTATGTGTCACTGGGACCCTGCCAGGCAGGGCCCCAGTGCTCATAAGTATGTGCCCTGTATGTGTTCCCTGTGTGATGACTAACTGTCTCACTGAGGCTCTGCTAACCAGAACCTCAGTGGTTATGCTCTCTCTGCTTTCCAAATTGTCACTAACAGGCTAGTGACCAATTTCACCAATTCACATTGGCATACTGGAACACCCATATAATTCCCTAGTATACGGTACTGAGGTACCCAGGGTATTGGGGTTCCAGGAGATCCCTATGGGTTGCAGCATTTATTTTGCCACCCATAGGGAGATCTGACAATTCTTACACAGGCCTGCCAGTGCAGCCTGAGTGAAATAACGTCCACGTTATTTCACAGCCATTTTCCACTGCACTTAAGTAACTTATAAGTCACCTATATGTCTAACCTTCACCTGGTGAAGGTTGGGTGCAAAGTTACTTAGTGTGTGGGCACCCTGGCACTAGCCAAGGTGCCCCCACATCGTTCAGGGCAAATTCCCCGGACTTTGTGAGTGTGGGGACACCCATTACACGCGTGCACTATACATAGGTCACTGCCTATATATAGCGTCACAATGGTAACTCCGAACATGGCCATGTAACATGTCTAAGATCATGGAATTGTCATCCCAATGCCGTTCTGGCATTGGGGAGACAATTCCATGATCCCCCGGGTCTCTAGCACAGAACCCGGGTACTGCCAAACTGCCTTTCCGGGGTCTCCACTGCAGCTGCTGCTGCTGACAACCCCTCAGACAGGTTTCTGCCCTCCTGGGGTCCAGGCAGTCCTGGCCCAGGAAGGCAGAACAAAGGATTTCCTCTGAGAGAGGGTGTGACACCCTCTCCCTTTGGAAACAGGTGTGATGGCTGGGGAGGAGTAGCATCCCCCAGCCTCTGGAAATGCTTTGATGGGCACAGATGCTGCCCATCTCTGCATAAGCCAGTCTACACCGGTTTAGGGATCCCCCAGCCCTGCTCTGGCACGAAACTGGACAAAGGAAAGGGGAGTGACGACTCCCATGACCTGCACCTCCCAGGGGAGGTGCCCAGAGCTCCTCCAGTGTGCCCCAGACCTCTGCCATCTTGTAAACAGAGGTGTTGCTGGCACACTGGACTGCTCTGAGTGGCTAGTGCCAGCAGGTGATGTCAGAGACTCCTTCTGATAGGCTCTTACCTCTCTTAGCAGCCAATCCTCCTTCCTAGGTAGCCAAACCTCCTTTTCTGGCTATTTAGGGCCTCTGCTTTGGGGAATTCTTCAGATAACGAATGCAAGAGCTCACCAGAGTTCCTCTGCATCTCCCTCTTCACCTTCTGCCAAAAGGATCGACCGCTGACTGCTCAGGACACCTGCAAAACCGCAACAAAGTAGCCAGACGACTACTAGCAACCTTGTATCGCTTCATCCTGCCGGCTTACTCGACTGTTTCCAGGTGGTGCATGCTCTGGGGGTAGCCTGCCTCCTTTCTGCACCAGGAGCTCTGAAGAAATCTCCCGTGGGTCAACGGAATCTTCCCCCTGCAACCGCAGGCAACAAAAGACTGCATCACCGGTCCTCTGGGTCCCCTCTCAGCACGACGAGCATGGTCCCTGGAACTCAGCAACTCTGTCCAAGTGACTCCCACAGTCCAGTGACTCTTCAGTCCAAGTTTGGTGGAGGTAAGTCCTTGCCTCCCCACGCTAGACTGCATTGCTGGGTACCGCGTGATTTGCAGCTGCTCCGGCTTCTGTGCACTCTTCCAGGATTTCCTTCGTGCACAGCCAAGCCTGGGTCCCCGACACTCTAACCTGCAGTGCACAACCTTCTGAGTTGTCCTCCGGCGTCGTGGGACTCCCTTTTGTGACTTCGCGTGGACTCCGGTTCACTCCTCTTCTAAGTGCCTGTTCCGGTACTTCTGCGGGTGCTGCCTGCTTCTTGAGGGCTCCCTGACTTGCTCGGCGCCCCCTCTGTCTCCTCATCCAAATGGCGACATCCTGGTCCCTCCTGGGCCACAGCAGCATCCAAAAACCCTAACCGTGACCCTTGCAGCTAGCAAGGCTTGTTTGCGGTCTTTCTGCGTGGGAACACCTCTGCAAGCTTCTTCATGACGTGGGACATCCATCCTCCAAAGGGGAAGTTCCTAGTCCTCTTCGTTCTTGCAAAACACCAAGCTTCTTCCATCCGGTGGCAGCTTCCTTGCACCCTCAGCTGGCATTTCCTGGGCTCCTGCCCACTCTCGACACTGTCGCAACTCTTGGACTTGGTCCCCTTGTCTTACAGGTACTCAGGTCCGGAAATCCACTGTTGTTGCATTGCTGGTGTTGGTTTTCCTTGCAGAATCCCCCTATCACGACTTCTGTGCTCTCTGGGGGTTGTAGGTGCACTTTACACCTACCTTACAGGGTCTTGGGGTGGGCTATTTTTCTAACCCTCACTGTTTTCTTACAGTCCCAGCGACCCTCTACAAGCTCACATAGGTTTGGGGTCCATTTGTGGTTCGCATTCCACTTTTGGAGTATATGGTTTGTGTTGCCCCTATACCTATGTGCTCCTATTGCAATCTATTGTAACTTTACACTGCTTGCATTACTTCCTTTTGCTATTACTGCATAATTTTGGTATTGTGTACATATATCTTGTGTATATTTGTCATCCTCATACTGAGGGTACTCACTGAATTACTTTTGGCATATTGTCATAAAAATAAAGTACCTTTATTTTTAGTGTATCTGTGTATTGTGTTTTCTTATGATATTGTGCATGTGACACCAGTGGTGTAGTAGCTCTACATGTCTCCTAGTTCAGCCTAAGCTGCTTTGCCATAGCTACCTTCCATCAGCCCTAGCTGCTAGAAACACCTCTTCTACACTAATAAGGGATAACTGGACCTGGCACAAGGTGTAAGTACCTCTGGTACCCACTACAAGCCAGGCCAGCCTCCTACAGGCGGTTTCCCTGCCTTTTGAATCAATATCACTGTCTCTGTATGCATGTCTTCTGGCAGTGTACCTATTCTGTCCCCTACCAGCCGGGGCCTTTGCAGTGGGTCCTTCACCTGTGTTCGCAGTCTTTTATATAATTCTACTGGGAGTCCGTTCGGTCCTGGTGCCTTGCCTGATTGCATCTGCCCCAAGGCCTGTGTACTTTTCTCTACAGTATGATCTTCTTCTAAAGCTGATTTCATGGTTTCGCTTAGTTTCTTTATTGGGCAATCAGCAATAAACGCTCGGCTTTCCCCTTCCGGGACTGTTATGTGAGAGTCATAAAAACTTTCCATATATGAGGCAAATTCCTCAGCTATCTCTCCACTGGTACGGATCAGGTTCCCTGATGTCTGCCTAATTTCTTTAAACGTCATTTTGTCCCTTTCCTTTCTTCCCATCCACACCAGAAGTCTCCCTGTTTTATTACCTCCTTCATAAATTATTTTTTGCTTTGCACTGTAGGAGAGTTTTGCCTCATTTTTTGCTAACTTTTGGTATTCAACTCTTTTCAAGTCAGCAGCAGGCTTACTATTGGTATCTCCCTTCTCTGTATATGTCTCATAGAGATGTTTAATTTCTTCCTCAAGTTTATCCAATGCTGCCCTCCTCTCCTGCCTATCCTGTATCTCCCCGGATATAATTGTGCCTCTTATCGTCGCCTTGTACGCCTCCCATGGTATTGTTTCACTTTACAACAAATTTCTATTTTCCGTAAGGTAGAGCTCCAAGGCCATGGTCAGGCGCTTGACCACTTGTTAGTTAGTGAGTCACCATGTTTCCATTCTCCATGGTTGTTTGGGCATTCAGGTTTGGAGATCCCCGGATATAATTGTGCCTCTTATCGTCGCCTTGTACGCCTCCCATGGTATCGTTTCACTTTACAACAAATTTCTATTTTCCGTAAAGTAGAGCTCCAAGGCCATGGCCTCTTTTTAAGCACTCCGTTTTGAAGGCCTGGTGGGCATAAACATTCACTAGCAGTATATCCTCTCCTTCCAGTTCCCCCAATACAGCTGTGTGTGTACCCTGTCTATCCGTCCAGGTTTGTTTTTCGTGAAATGGCAGTGCTCTCTTAATCAAAATCGCCACTCCTCTCGAGCCAGAGGTGAATTGTACCCAGCTGCCCAATTTATATTTCCCTCTAACCATGCACTGATGTTGTTGGTCTAGCAGGTATGTCTCCTGAAGAAATACTATATCCATTTTTTGTCGATTAAGTGCTCTTTGAACAAGGCTCAGTTTAACTCAGTTCCCCAGCCCATTAACATTACATGTTTGTATTGATACGCTTTGTGTCTGCATCGTGGTGGATGTAGTCTGTGTGTGTTTCATTTTGTAGCGAGACTGCACCCCTTTGTAACCTTCCCCCCACCCTAACTTACCGTGCAGTAATACCTGAACCAACCCCCAACTTACGGTATGTGTTATCTCTAACCTTGTAAATAAACAAATGTTTAGTGCGGTCATCACCTGGGCGTGGTGGCCCCTCATTAACTCAGTGTCTATAAGGAGAAGTCCTCTGATCCCCCATTTCGCCGCAAGTGTCTATGTGGTCCAACCTGTCTCTTGGCGAGGGTATCAGAGCCCAAGGCCTGATTTGGCCCTTTCCATCCATTCTGCTTCTAGTCACCTTTTTACCCTAAGTGGTCTGATGTCATAGGTGTTACTACAGGCAGTAGTTCCTCTTCTGTTTCTTGGCCTGTTTCCATACAGACTGAGTCACTGTAATTTCTTTCAACTGGCAGTACCCTCCATTTATCATCTGTTGGAGTCAGCATGTGCAACTTCAATTCTTTGACAACTTGTTTCTGGACCTCTTTTATCTGTTCGGTAGTTGGTGTTGCAATGCTTTTCTCTTTTTTTTGTCCCACCGTTGGATTGGTGCACGATTCCTCCCACTTCCTTTTGTTATCCTCTGGGGAGGTCTGTTCCCAGGCCCTGATTTTCTATCCATGTCCAATCGTCCTGCCCAGTTTGCAGAAAATATGTTTTCTCGTTTAGTTCAACTCTTAGTTTTGCAGGGTATATTAGGGAGTATTTTATTCCTTGTTGTTGCAGTATTTTCATTATTGGTACATATCCCCCCCTTTGGTATTGTACCAAATTTGTGTAATCTGGATATATGTATACTCCATGGACAATGTTTTCTCGCCATCTACAGGATAACGTCTCTGTCCCTGAAGTTCATCAATCTCACTATTATTGGCCTGGGGGGAGCTCCTGGTTGCCTAGTCATGGTAGGGATTCTGTGGGCTCTTTCTACAGAAAAGAATTTGGATGGCTTGCCATGCAGTACATTATTTATTAGCTAGTCTTCCACATATAGTTCGATATTGTGTCCTTATGCTTTTTCCGATACACCCACTAGTCTCACATTGTGGTGTCTTGACCTTCCCTCTGCGTCCTCCAGCCTGGTTGTTACCTGTTTTAGCCCCAGTTCCAGTGTCTTGCATTTCTTTATAAGATCCGCTACTTTGGGGGTGGTCGTCTATCTGCTCCTCCGTTTCTTTGACCCGGTCCGTCAATTTCCGATGGTCTTCTCAGAGCAAACCCACTTCGTTCGCCACCGCTGCTAGTTGGGTCTCCAAGGACTGTTGTGTGTCTTTGATCGCCTGTAATATAGTCGATGTGTGGGATTCCATTGCACCTGATTCCTTCGCTTTGTCCATATCAGCCGCTCCTGGCAGGATGCTTTCCCCCACCCCTGCGCGGGGCTCACCCATTTCATTGTGTGTCTTATCTGGGTATTTCCTCTTGGGCCACTTTGCGTTGTTATATTCAGTGTTGCAATGTACCTGCCGAGGGTCCACCATCGTTTACCGTTGCTGCGCTTGAGGCCTGTGCGTACTGTAGTCTTCCTGCTGCGGCCAGGGCGACAATCGATGCACTTCCCCTTGTGCCCGCCATGTGTCTTTTGGTACCTGTGCGCTGGGGGGAGGGGGTGTTTTGGGGGGGGGAGGGCACAGTGTCCTCTCCCTTGGGGGCTCAAGCGTGTGCATGGAAAGAAGGTGGGGGGGAAGCCTTCTCACCTCCCGATTGCACAGAGTCTTCCCCCCTCTTGTGCCCCGCCTGTTTGTGGTATCCCTCTCCTCCGTCCGTGGCACTGGGAAGCAGGACCCCCCTCCAAGTCGTCCCTCCAAGTTGTCCCCCCACTGTCGTCCCCCCACCGTCGTCCCGTCTACCTGCGGTGTTGGTGGAGCTTCCGCTTTTACCCTTCTCACCTTCCGTGTCTCAGGTGTGTGTAGGAAGGAAGGTGGTTCCCTCTCCAGGTGCTGGTGATCGCTGGGCATATCTCCCACCTCCGGATTGCACGGTATCTTCCTCTGTCGGTGGCCCCGTCCCAGGTGGCTTTCTAATTATCGCCGTGCCCGCCTCCAACTGCGTCCGTTGCAGTTTCTTGCGACTCCTTAGCCGTGTCACTTGGAGGCAGCCATGTTGTCTTCACTCCGCTGCCGTCTCCAGGACTCACACACTGTTTCTCCCCGTGTCCCCGGCACCACTTCATCGCCGTCTGGGCTGCATGTTATTAGAAGTCTAAAGTAATGCATTTAGGGTCTGCTTATCGATTTATGCAGGATTTATGGGCCTCGGGCCTCTGTCCCCTACCGGAGCTCTGAACACTGCCTGCTACGCCATGCACGGCCACACCATGCCCCCTAATTTATTAATTTTAATATCATTTAAAGTTGTAACACAGTCGTAGACATCTTGAGTAGCCTCACGAAACCACAGGGTTCCTCAGACTATAGGTCAAGAACCACTGCCCTAAGCACTCTGAATATGGAACGCAGTGGTTGGTATTACTGGGCATGGGCTTGTAGAACAGGCTGTAATTCACATGGGCGATAACGTGGGGGAAACTAGAAGTAACATAATAAGGAGCTTAGGAAGAGTGGACCTGTGGGCAAACTAGTGGGTGGGGTTTGCGCACTGCATTCCCCAAGTTACTGAATACAGCAATGCTTCTGACAAATTGTGCACTCTTGCGGAAAAGGTATATACTAAATGTCACCACATATGTATAACACCAACCATGGGTAAGCATCGCCCTGGAACATGTGCTCAACAATGCACATCTGATAGCGAATGAGTCTTCCTGCATCTAAAACATGGTTTTAAGTCTAAGGAGTCTAATGTCACAATTTGTGTGGAAAGCATTCAATCATGATCACAAACAAAGACTACCTGACCAGGTTACGGTATGTTATGTGTACTTGTAGAGAGCACGACTCACCCAGAATGGTATCCTGGCACTCAAAGCAGGAGCTACTAACGCCAAGCAAGAGCAGTGACTTAGGTGAAGAGCCATGTCTTCAGTTTCTTGCAAAATCCAAGAACTGAAATGGTGTCTCTGATGTGTAGGGGTAGGTCATTCCATGTTTTGGGAAAGAGGCGGAAGAAGCCACAACTGTTGGATCTGGTTTGAAGTACTGGGGAGTATGGCTGAGCAGAGAGTTCTACTAGGTTTGTGGAAGTTGATGCAAGTGTTAAGGAAGGTGGGGCTGATGTGCAGGCTTAGTATTTGTGAGTGTGGAGTTTAAAGAGTGTGCTTGTGCATGACAGCAGTGAATGTCTTACAAGTGCGATTTGTGAGTGAAGAGTAGTCTGAGTGTTAGTATGACTGCTGAGCACTGTGGTCTGCAGTCTTCTGGTCAATTGTGTGTTCATTCCTACATAGAGCGTGTTACACTAATCCAGCCTGCTGGTGATGAGGGCCTGGGTTACGGTTCAACCACATTCACTTAAATGCTTTGAACAGACCAAGACTATGTATTGGACAAATGTAACTGTCCTCTGCGCGTCTGCACAACCTATAAACCTTGTTAAACGAAGACATGCATTGTTGGAGTCTTGATTCATTAACTGGCAACCACTAAGATGTTACTGTTGCCAGCTGATTGCCCAGTAATTGATCGAGGATTGAAATGGAAACAAGATGGGGCGTGAGGATAGCTGGATTGAATGAGTGGTCACGTCACCTTCCTGGTGACTGGCTGTACATTTCTTACAAACGTCATCTTCATTACTGATTGGATCCTCTGTCTGCAAAACCATGCAGGGTCGTGCAACGTGACCTCCCATGTTGGCATTTTGATGACTTATCAGAGTCAGATCAAGGAAGAGAATCTACACAACCACACAGGGGCCACAATGCTTCACCTTGCATGGTGCAGATTTTGATTGGAACAGGAGTTAATTTAAAATGAGCTGCTGCTGAGGGCATCTATTCCCTTACAGATGATTTGAAGCTGATTTGCATTTAATTGTATTGGTTATGATGGCATGCTTCACACTCCGATTCTTCTGTATGGTGCACATGTTTATAACGCTTGATGCCTACAGCTAAAATACAACAAAATCACACATGACAATGAAGTGAGATTTTATGTTTCAGACTCTACCTTCCTGTCAATCAATCAGGTACTTACAAGCGTCACGTCACCTGAGGGGGGATCCAGGTGCTTGATGTGGGTCTCATTCGAAGAGACATGTCTAGTGCCCCTTACTGAAATCGGTCAGCGAGGGGGAGGTGCAGTGGTGGAGGGTGTTCCAAACTTTGGTAGCAAGATGGGAGAAGGAGCGTACTCCAGCGCGGTAGCGGCGTGTGCCAGGGATCTGTGCGAGGGCTAGGTGAGCACTGGTTCCTGTGGGGGCAGTGGAAGTGTAGGCGCTGGTTCAAGCAGTCATGTCCCAGGTCGTGGAGGACTTTGTAGTCCTAGGTCAGGAGCTTGAAGTGGCACCTCTTCTGGACAGGGAGACAGTGGAGGTCTTTTAGGTGCTGGGTTCTCTTTGGCAGGATGAAGATCAGTCTGGCAGCTGCGTTCTGGATTGATTCGAGCCTTTGCATGAGTTTGGTGGTGGTGCCTGCATAAAGTGCATTGCTGTAGGCCAGTCGGCTGATTGTGAGGCCATGCGTTACCGTCTTCCTTTTGTTGGTGGGGAGCCACTTGAATATTTTACATGGTATGCGGAGTGTGTGGAAGCAGGCTGAGGAGACGGTGCTGACCTGGCATTTCATGAGGAGCTTGATGTCTAGGATGATGCCAAGGCTGCAGGTGTGGTCTTTCGGCATGGGGGTGGGTCAGAGTTCAAATAGTCTCCAGGAGTTGTTCCAAAGGGTGAAGTGTTTGCCGAAGATGAGAACTTCAGTCTTATTCGTGTGAAGTTTTCGGCAGTTGTCCTTCATCCATTTTGAGATATTCTTCATGCAGTTATGGAAGTTCATTTTAGTTAAGGTAGAAACGGTGGAAAGGGATAGGACTAGCTGTGTGTCATGCGCAGGAGATGATGATGATATTGTGCGATTTAACAATGTCCGGAGAGGTGTCACGTAGATGTTGACGACTATTGGGCTGAGGGATGAGCCCTAGGGAACGCCGCAGACGATATGAAGGGGAGGAAGACTTTCTGTGTGTGCTCTCAGAGGAAGGAGGCCATCCATCTGAGCGAGTTGTCGGTCATTCCAATCTGATGCAGGCGGTTGACATGTGTGCATTGTACGACCATGTCGAAGGGGGCAGAGAAATCAAGTAGGATCAAGGCAGTAGATACTCCTCTGTGGAGTAAGGTGCAAATGTCGTCTGTTGCAGCGATCAGGGCTGTCTCAGTGCTGTGGTTAATTCTTAACCCTGATTGGGAGGAGTCTAGTAGTTTGTTTTTCTCCAGGAGTTCGGTGAGTTAGAGGTTGATGGCCTTCTCCAGGACTTTGGTGGGGAACAGGAGCAGAGATGGGTCGGTAGTGTTGAAGTTTGTTGTGGTTTGCCAAGGGTTACTTGAGGAGGGGTCTTACCTCGGCCTGTTTCCATGCATTGGGGAAGGTGGCCAAGGTTAATGAGCCACTGATGGTGGTGGTGAGTTGGCAGCTGATCTAGTTTCTTCTGAGGTTGAAGGGTTGGTGGGGGCAGGGGTTGGTGGGTGCTCCGGGGGGGTGAGGTTCATAAGGGTGGATGTGTCTGATGAGCTGAGTTGTTTCCACTTGGTGAGCGGGTGGTTGGTAGCGGCTGGTTGGAGGTTGGGGTTGCTGGGGTGGTTGGTGGTTTGGGGATCAAAGTTGTTGTAGATGGGGGGGCGTGGCCGGCAGCCGATGAGGCTGCAAGCTTAGTGCGGAGCTCCGGAGCTGGATCGGGGCCCGGCCGGCATATATACCGCACTGAACCCAACAATTTAATAGCGGACCACCGTGGGCCCTTCCGGAGTTCGGCTGGACCTAGATGTGCTACTTTTTCTTGGGTATTGCACTCTGTTAGAGGAGAGTTTTGTGAAACTCTCGGTCGGCCGGAGAAAGTAGCGCAAAAACAAAATGGCGACCGCGTCATGCGCGGCGCCCATGGAAGGCCAGAGAACGAGAGGAAACCCCTGAGCAAGCGCAGCAACCGTAGCCGAGTCCAAAAAAGTGCAAAGAACCCGGTGAGTGAATGAGGGCGTGCGCAAAAGAGAGCGGTGCAGCGCCGCCGGGGAACCGGGAGGGCGCGGAGGGCCACCTTCGGCGTTGGGGTATGAAAAAGAAAAGAAACAGCTGATCACCGGGACCAGTTTGACACATGGGAAGACTCGGGGGGCCGCCGCCGCATTCCCAGTCTGTGCTGAGCGGAGATCACTCGTTACTGGCTTAGAGAGATAGGGGAAAAAACAGAACTATCCCATCGTAGAGACCCGGGGGAAAATAGGACCGCTAACACCCGCAAGCACAGTGGGGACCCCCCATTTTAAGAATCGGACCTGCGAGCCACTACACCCGCATGACTCAGTAGCTGAAGAAGGGTCCGGGGTGCCGGAACAAAGTACCCCCGCTTCAGGGCCCACGCAGTAAGGAACCTGAGACACTACTTACTGGGGCGAACCCGCGACCCGCGGGACCTCCTACCTGACTCACCACTCTGATTCAGAACCTCGTGCTGGCCTCACCGAGAAACAAACGCACCGACGAGAGGTGAGGCACCGCAGCGTGTCCCGGACGCGGCCCTCGGATCCCTCTCTGAGGGTTGGAGCCGAGCCCCCTGGAGGCACACTAGATAACCGACACGTCAAAGCAAAGGGAATAATCATTAACAGCAGAGTGTCTACGCTGAAGGATCTCAATGGTAAACAGCTATAAAACACCCAGTACACCCCAACCTGCACCGCGAAACCTGGCCCCGTATGAACACCCCAAGCAGAACGCGCAAGAGGGCGCAGAGTGAGGGGCGGGGAAGACCCGAGCACCCCCCCTGTCAATGATAGAAACTTGTAGACAGTGGTAATTGGACGGGGAAAAAGACAGGCAACCTGAGCAGAAACCGCTAAGTTAGACCCCTGCACTGCTAAAATTTGCACAACTCACCCTCTTTATCCATAGCACAGTTCCAGCCATGGGGAAACCCAAGAAGCGAGACGATCAGGCCCAAACGGAATGTACAAATGTGAATCAATTCACCCAGTCCTCCAGCCAGAACTCCTCACACTGCCCTACCACTCAAGAAGCAACGTTAGACACGGTACTCCTGGCTATCAAAGAATCCCGTGAAGCACTTGAGGGGAAAATCGACCACCTCTCATCTGACCTCTCACTACTCAGAGACGACCACCGCAAATTGAAAGAAAGAGTGGACACGAGTGAAAAATCTTTAACCAATATCGACCTCAAGCAACAAACTGCATCCAAAGAAATGGTACATTTGACTTCCCGAATTAAGGCATTAGAAACCAGAGCGGAAGATGCCGAAAACCGAGCACGTAGGAATAACCTTAGACTTATTGGAATACCGGAAGGCATGGAGTCCTCAGCAACCAGCACTGAAGCCTTTCTGGAGGAGTGGATTAGAACCAGTATGGCTCCAGAGGGCCTGACGGCTTACTTCGCAATAGAAAGAGCACATAGGATCCTCAACAAAGCACCGCCCCCGGGAGCTAGACCACGCACAATCATAGCTAAACTATTGCACTACAAAGACCGAGACCACATCCTCGCCCAGTCAAGACAACTAGGCGAAATATTATGCAACAACCAACGGGTCATGATCTTCCTGGACTTTACGAGAGAGACCCAGATGCAGAGGGCTTCCTTCCACGGGCACAAGCGCACTCTAAGAGACAATGGGATTAAATATGCAATGCTCTTCCCTGCCAAGCTCAGAATAGAACACAAAGGCAAAACACATTTTTTCTCATCGCCACAGCTGGTGGAGGAATGGCTAGAGTCACTGAACCTAACCTCGTCGACGATGCCCTCCAGCCCCCTCAACGGACCGAAGAAGAAGCGCAGCCGCTCATCTAAATGGATCACGGAGGCGGCCACCCCCCTAAGCACCAATCCTTACGGGAGATGCGAGATGCTGTAGAAGCGGCAGCGGCCCTCAGCAAGGGAACTAACCCTAGACACCGAACATCGAGCAATTTGTCAGATCCCGACTCCAGCTGCGGGGGCTCATCCATATCCTCTCGAGACACGGCCACTAGCCTACCTAGAATAACTCCAGGAACATCTGAAGAAATCATCTGACGCTAACAAGAGTGGGTCCTCTGATCCATGAGTACTTAAGAGAAAAACGTATAAACCCGGCTAGGATCCTTACCCAGCAGTTGGGCCGGGACAATAATTGTTAATTCTTGGGATAAAAGAGTGCATAACTTTGATCCTACCATTTTGAGACCGGGCCCCAGGAAAAGCCCGGGACACGCACTCTCGGTCCCTACCATGCCACCCTCCTATAGGATTATAGAACTGGAATGCTATCAGTTTGGACAGGAAGAGTTTTTGTAACCGGTCCTGGGGAGTGGGAGTTGGGATTTCTGTTTTTTCAATTAGTTATAAGGGAACTTGGTGCACTGATGCCTAGAATGGAAGATATATCTAGTCCCAAACATTTACTAGAAAGTTGTAGCGAAAAAACACCCCTGAACCACACCTACATTATCCACCAACAACCAGTGAACCAAGTCCATGACTTCAAACAACAAGCTAATAACCTGGAATGTTAGGGGGTTAAATAATAAAGCCAAGCGATATAAGGTACACAGCTACATCAAACGCAGAGGGGCACATATTGCTATTTTACAGGAAACCCATTTGCTAGAGCAGGAAGTCACAGCACTGTGAAAAAGGTGGAGAGGCCAAATATTTGCCACTAACTACTCGGCATTCGCGAGAGGAGTACTAGTTTGGATACGCCCTGGCATCCCTTTTCAAGCATTACATACATACATAGATAAAGATGGTAGATATGTAGTCATCTCGGGCAGACTAGATGGGGGAGAAATAACCATCGGAGGCCTCTATGCCCCGAACCAAGACCAGAAGAAATTCTTTGACAAAATGTCTGTCGAGTTGAGTCCGATTCTGGCGAATCCGAAAATAATAGGAGGTGACTTTAATTGCATCTCTGATATTACGATGGACAGATCACACACCCCCCTCTCACAGACTCAATCTATAAAAGCAGCTAAGGCCCTTTCAGAATGGCAACAAGGCTGGCAAATCAGAGACTGCTGGAGACATCTCTACCCACATAATAGAGAATATTCCTTTTATCCTGCGGTTCATGACCTACACATAAGATTAGATACAATACTAGTCTCTCTGGAGCTACAACCCGTTGTAACCTCATCTGAATACCTGAGCCGTACCATCTCAGATCACAACCCCTTATTAATCTCAATTAATTGGCATAAAGAAAAACCAGTAATACCCACTTGGAGACTCAGTACTGAGATATTAGAGGACGAGGCCTTTAAACATCACCTCCTCAATAGTATCAAAGAATACTTCAAACTAAATGCAGGAATTGCATCCTCTAGAGCACTAGAATGGGAAACCTTTAAAATAGTAACTAGGGGTAACTGTATTGGGAAAAGTATTGGAGTGCGCAGATCTATCGAAACAGAGCTTAATAAATTAGAAGACTCCCTAAGAGATACTGAGTGCACCTCCCCTCTAACCCTGAACTGACCTCTCTTTTGAGGGAAATTAAAACGAAAATAATCGAGGAGAACATTAGACTCTCTTGCTTCAACTATAAGCAATACTTAAGTAGGCAGCATGCGGAAGGGGATAAAGCAAGCAAACCCCCCAAACATCAAACTATTATCCTTGAAATAGAGATAGATCCAGAGATTAGAGTACTTAGCCAAAAAGAAATTAATAATTGCTTCTTTGAATACTACTCCTCTCTATATGCTCCACCCTCCGAAACAATTAATTGTACCCAGATCGCGGAACTGGAGTCACGGAGGCTCCCTAGATTGGAAGCTAAAGAAAGCACAACCCTAGCAGCCCCTATCTCGATTGCAGAAATCAAAACTGCAATACAAAGCATGGCAAAGGGTAAAGTACCGGGAGCAGACGGCCTCCCGTCAGAGTTCTATCAGCTATATCAGGACACTTTAGCACCCAGACTTTGCATACTATATACGGAAGCATGGCAAAATAACAAATTACTGCATTCCCCTAATGAGGCAATAATGATTCCCTTATTAAAACCAGACAAACCTGCTACCGATGTCCGCTCATACCGACCGCTTTCAATGCTGAATTTAGACTATAAAATATTAAGTAGAGTACTAGCTAACAGACTTTTACCACACATGACCTCTTTGATTCACCAGGATCAATCGGGATTTATCCCACTACGCAGCACAGCGCTAAATATCAGGCGATTAATATCACTTCTTCATTCCCTACCTGACACCTTATCGCAAGCTGCTATAATCTCAATAGACATCGAAAAAGCATTCGACAGCCTGAGATGGGATTACCTAGAGCAAGTCATGTTAAAACTTGGACTGGGAGAGGGCTTTGTCTGCTGGACGAAATTACTATACACAAACCCCACAGCAAGAGTACGTACGGACAACACCTTCTCTGAGCCCTTCACGGTGGGAAGAGGGACTAGACAAGGCTCCGCACTCTCCCCTCTTTTATTTGCAATCGCAGTAAAACCCCATGCACAAACTGCAAGATCCAAAGGTCACTTTGAAGGCATACCAATTAACAATTGGACACACCACATCGCGCTATATGCCGATGACATGCTATTATTCCTTAAAAACTTTGTGGCGGATCTCCCCGGAGTGATAGAAATGCTAGATAATTTCGGCTCGGCCTCAGGACTCAGGATTAATTGGAGAAAATCCTCCATTTTCCCTACCTCCAAAGACAAACCGAAACCCCCCTGACACTAAGGGCTTACCCTGGGCCTCATCCACCTTCAAATATCTTGGAGTCAATATCTATCATTCAGTAGAAGATTTACTAGAAGGGAACATACAAAGCGCAATCAGGGGAATTAAAGCTAGCATGCAATTCTGGAGCACCTTACCTCTTACAGTCGCTGGAAGAATTGCACTGATTAAAATGATAGTACTGCCCAGGCTTTTATACTTCTTCTCCACGCTACCTCTAATAATTCCCTGCTCGATATTTAAAAGTGCTGAGTCAGTAATTGCAAGCTTCATATGGGATCCCAGTAGACACGGAATAGCACTTCAGACCCTACAAAGACCTACCTCGGAGGGAGGATTAGCTGCGCCTAACTTAGAAATCTACTATTGGGCGGGACAAATGCAATGGTTAGCAAGACTGATTAACAAACCCCGAGTCGCAGCTGACTTACAAATACCATTAACCTGCTGATTAAGCAAAATCCTGCACATAATACTGATCCCCGAGAAACAGAAAGAGCCGCTTCCTATAGAATGGGAATCCATCAGACACTGCTGGGAACAGTACCTCAAACGCTCCCATTTAAAAACACCTTATGCTCCTGAAATCCCCTTGGAAGCTCTGAATTGCTTCCCAAATAAACAAATCTTCAAACATATTAACAAACTGACCCCGTTCAACATCACGAAAATAGTTGAGCTATATGGTAATGGGAAACTTCGTTCCTTTGTGGAGCTGCAAGACCAGTTTGATCTCCCTCCTGGATTGTTTCTCACACATACTGCCATTGTAAGAATCATTCAAAAAAATGTGGGGTAAGGGCACCTGTGAACCCCCAGCCCATAAGGGATGCGAACTCCTATGCTCAATGGGCGAGCAGAGGAGGTTAAACTCATGCAAGGCGACACCTGCACTCCGCTAAATAAACTCAAGACAAAATGGCAAAATGACCTTGACATGATATTAGAAGACAATCAATGGGACAGAATTACATCCCACGTCTACACTATCTCTAGAAATGCAAGATTTAAATTGATAAATTTATATATTTTCCACAGAGCTTACCTAACTCC